>NC_139977.1:11494570-12187070 GCF_963993115.1 Abramis brama
TCTTTTTACAGTCGAATGGTGGCTAGAACCATAGATATCATATATAAATGATATCTATGGCTAGAACGGCTCCAGGTTCAAAGGTCAATACGGAATGGATTAATCTGCGTTATTTTTTTTAACGCGTTATTTTTTCTCAGATTTATTAATCGAAATTAACGCGTTATTGCCACAGCCCTAATATATATATATATATATATATATATATATATATATCAGTGGCGATTTCTTTAAGACTGCAAGGGAAGCTCGGCTTCCCCTATAATGTCAAAAAAATGAATGGTCAAATATGTACTATTGTATTAACATTGTATTGACTAAAATGCGTTAGAAAACGTTCGTCTCAAAGACGAGTTCGTTCAGAATCAGTTACATACAGCAGGTCGGCTGACTCGATTTCCTTCTCATACATTCCCGTAGCGTCACAGTGCATTTCCCCGTTGAAGCCCAGCTTCCATTGACTTCTATGGGGCTGCTTCGAACAGTTTTTTTTCAGCGCTTCGAAACTAGACGGTCATTGGATAAATGCTGCGATTATGTCCCGCCCATGGAAGCTCAGCTTCTCTGGGGGTGAACAGGGAGTGGGCTGGCCTGGACTCCGGGCTTCCGCGTGATGATTGGAGGGTCTGTCGAAAGGCTGTGTCTCCTTTTGATTGACAGCGATTTCATACAATAAAAAGTCGCTGATGTTGAAGCTGTTCGAGCTCTGTCCCATCGCGGATTTTTCAAAGACAAACTGCTGCAATCATTTCTTGGTATTTGCTTGTCGAAATTGCTAGCCAATACATTTCACACAATTATACATTTATACCTTTATTATATTATTACTTATATTTTTTATATTATTATTATTAGTAATAATTCAAAAATAATAAAAAAAAATCTTATTATTAGTAGCATTATTATTATACTTTATTATATTATTATTTCTACCTTTATTATATTATTACATTCATTTTTCACAGAGCATTTTCTTGAAAAGGAACGTAGAATTTACGTATTAAATGAATAATTTTTATGATGTAGGCTGAAAATGAGCTTCCCCTCTTTGAAAGACCAGCAGCCGCCACTGATATATATAGATAGTAATAATACGAGATTTAAGCAATATTTACCATTAGACTTGAGGATCCTCAGTGAAGTGCTGCCTGCCAACTGAAGGACAGCTTGCAGAATAAGAAATACAATCTTGCTCATCTAAACAAAAAAAATGAAATGAAATGTTAATATTATAGTATTATTGTGTCAGTTATTTAATGTTAATGTTAATATAGAAGTAATTATTAAAAGAAAAACATTATATATTAATATTATTTAAAAAAGTTATTCATCATGAAATCATAAACATAGTATTTAATAAACAACATCTTAAACAATGTTCTTATAATATCTAAAAAAAAAAAAAAAAACAGGCCGCAGAGCTGTGCATGCCAGATGTGAAGGACACCTTTGTTTGAATCTTACCTTGAACTGAATGAGTTGTGGTGACTCTTCCCTTTCACTGAAGTCCTTTTAGACCTGAGCTGCATTTATAGATGAATGTGATACAGAAGTGTGAATTTCCAGCAAGCAGAAGTGTGTATCTGTAAACAGAGGGATGTGGTATGTATTTGGGATTTCCATGTGAGAGGTTGTGACAGTGTTTATGTGTTAGGGGTTTCAGCGGGAGTGCTAGTGCATGAGAATGAAACACCTTACAGATCATCTAGCAATTAAATCATTTTCACTTAGTGAAATTGGTAATTATGTTTTTGTGTGATTCATGCTTCACTGCTGTTATATGATGATTATTTGTTAGTTTATATATATATATATATATATATATATATATATATATATATATATATATATATATATATATATATATATATATATATATATATATATATATATATATATATAAAATAGTATATAATATTATAATATTATTATTATTTATTATTATATAATATATTATAATATTATACACTAATATAATTTCTGCAGGAGCATGTGAGGCTTATATTGATGCCTTTAGTATATATAAAAAAGTATACATATACACACACACATATATATATATATATATATATATATATATATATATATATATATATATATATAGTAATTTATTGTAATTTATAAATATAATCTATGGTTAGAATATTGTATACATATGAAAGGCTTCAATATGGAAATATATAGCAATTTATAAACATTGTAATTTATAAATATATTACCTTTTACATATATGAAAGGCATCAATATGGGAGCATATATTCATTTATAAATATATAAATATGATTAAATATTTTTTACATATATGAAAGGCATCAATATGGGAGCATATATTCATTTATAAATATATCACAATTTATAAATATGATTAAATATTTTTTACATATATGAAAGGTTTCTATGTGTGAGCATAGAGTAATTTATAATTTATTATATAATTTATTTATAAATATATCATTACATATGAAAGGCATCATTATGGGAGCATATATAATAAAAAAAATGTTTTACATATATGAAAGATTTCTATATGGGAGCATAGAGTAATTTACTAATTTATAAATATATAATTAAATATTTTTACATATATGAAAGGCATCATAATGGGAGCATATAGTAATTTATAAATATATAATTTATAAATATAATTACATATTTTTTTACATATATGAAAGGCATCATTATGGGAGCATATAGTAATTTATAAATATATCGTAATTTATAAATTTATAATTACATATGTTTTACATATATGAAAGGCATCAACATGGGAGCATATAGTCATTTATAAATATATCGTAATTTACAAATTGAATGACTTTTTTTCATACAAGGTTTCAATATGGGAGTGTATAGTCATTTATAAATATATCATAATTTATAAATATATAATTACATATTTTTCTATTTATAAATTTATGTAATTTATAAAAATATCATAATTAGCCTCTTCGAATTGCTCCGTTTGTTTATAAATATAAAATAAAAAAAATTTAAATTACAAATATGTATACTTGTAGTGAAAATGATCGCCAAATGCAAATGTAGAGCGTGTCAATTTGAACATTATGGTAGCATCATCATGTAGATATTTAGGCAGTAGTTGTGCAGATATCCTAGTGTGAGTTTACACATTTTAGTGAAGTGTAAAAGCGCAGACCACAAGAGAAAGTGTGTACCTTTGGTCACGTTTTGTACATCAACCAAAAACCAAAACTCAGGGAATTCCAAGATGCTCAATATCGGGACTATACAACAATGGAAATACATGAGTGTGACAAAGCCGCATTTAAACATTTTAAACTAAAGCCACAACACCGATGTATTTTTTTGACATTATAAAGTAGGTCGAACTGGGGTTGAGTAACATAGGCCTTAAATAAATATAAAAGGGTAAATTGTTGAACGTCATCATTAATATGAATAAAATATTTTCTAGAGTGGTTACAGTTGCCCTAACAACCATCCACTCAAATCCTGCCTCAAAATCAATAATAACGAGGAGGAAGTTTAATGTGATGCTTCAGGACCATAAATGTATCCGCAATAAAGATTTCTTCTCAAACCATTGGTTAATATATTTGTACATTACCGGCATTGTCTTTCTTGCGTATAGTTCTACAGTTCCTCTAATATGTGAAATGATAATAGCATAAAAACCAAGTTTATTAATTATTAACAACAACACGTCTATTATAACCTCTAAATCTTTCATAACTTTCAAAGTAATAAAGCAGAGGGAAAAATCAGTTCTCTTAGGAAATAAAGAAGATCCAGGGTGAACTGCGGCTTCCCCATTATAACACAATGGACTTTTTGAATGGGCTGAATAAAGCACATGTTTTAACTGAATAAAAGCACGTATTTAACTTGGTTTAGAGCTGAGGCTCGCAAAACATATCCGCTTAGAAAATCCAAGCCAATTGTCTGATTGAATGGGAAATGTAATTCATATTTAATAAAAAACATAATTTTGTGTATGGTTACCCTTAGGAGTGTATAGGCTTCAACTCTGTTGACACCAAGCAGAATAAATAGGCCGTATACCTAGAATAGACTGGTTATTAGCAATAATTAATTAATAGAAATAATCAAACCAAGTGGCATCAGCAAACTGTTAAATATAAAGTATTTTAAACTACTTTAAAAAAAAAAAATGAAATATTGCTTCAAATACATTTTTAAATTAATTATTCCATTAAAATGTATAAATATACACACTTTTTTAAAATATGAATATACATTTTATGCACTACCGTGTAAAAGTTTGGGGTAGGGAAGATTTTATTTTATTTAATTTTTTGGAAGAAATTAATACTTTTTGAGCAAGGATGCATAAAGGTGACAGTAGATTCAGAAATTCAGCTTTGCCATCACAGGAACATTGTATAATATATATATATTAAAGATAATAATAAATAAATAAAAAAATTATTTAAAATTGTAATAATATTTATATAATTTGTTAATGCCTTTATGTTTTTTGATAAAATAAATGCAGTCATTGTGAGCATTAGAGACTTCTTTCATTTAAAAATAAAAAAACTACATAAATCTTACCAACCCCAAAGTTTTGAATGGTAGTGTATAAAATAATAGACTGGTAGTGTATATATGTATACACACATATACATAATTTTAATATTTAAAATATATGAAATACATTTAATAATACTAACAAAATCAGACACAGCAATACTGAGGTGTACAAATGTTTCATCATCTTTTAATTAAAAACGCATTCTGTATCATTAAAATATGCAACTGTTTTGAAATTCTCTTTCATCAGGACAAAGTCTTGAATCCATTGAAAAACACTTAAGAGTCCTGTGCTAGCGATTAGCGCACGTGCTACGACACATTGAGCTGTTTGAGTCTGGCTCCTGTCATTTCCCATTTCCTTTCCTACTATCCCCTCTCAACATAAAGGCCAAAACGCAAAATAATAAAACATGTATATAGAGTACTTTGTGAGATTGTGGTTCATTCAGCTACATTCAGAGCTACATTCGTGTCCTCCCCAGCCATACTTGTTTCAAACCCACCTTTCCTGATGTAGAAATATGCAGTCATACCAAATTCTTCTCCTTTTACTTAATCCCTTGCTCATAGCTTCCTCTTTCACGCATGTACACACTCTTATTACATGATAAACCCCTTCCAACCCTTATATTTCCCTCCCCGGGATGCGTGAGGCAAAGCTGAATAAATTCATAAAAGCGCCTCGAATTACAAGGAATCCAAATGGTTGCGCAGGTAATGACTGAAATCTTTCCCCCATACCAATTTCACACTTTTGCGCAGACAGGGCGTGAGAAAGTCAAATACGTTTGGTGAAGGATATCGATCGGAATACCTCTCTGAACTGAAAGCTATCTGCAAAATGTGACGACCGCCAACAAGTAAAAGCACATGTTCCAAAAATATTCCAACTAGTGTATTTGACGGGGGAGAAAACATTCCCCTCTTTTGAAATGAAAGAACTGAATGAATGCTGTTTAGAGACTTTATGTAGTCGAAACGTTATCTGATTAAGAACAGGGATCAAATATGGTGGGGGGAAAAATAGCATTGTTTTTGCAACGTGTAACAGACCTCCTCTTAAAAATCTTTATATATTTTTGGTTACAGAGTTTCTAATAAAAACAAAAATTAAGAAAAGAGTCCAACAAGTGATCCTCCTGTTGCTGAAAGCCAATAGCGGTTTATAAAGTCCAATTGGCCCCAAGTGTCTCCGTTTCAGAATTCAAGTTCTGACAGACACAGGTAAGTCCACGCTCCTGGTCTGCCTTGCAGACATATGCTCTGGTCACAAAAAAAAAAAAAAAAAGAATAGAATATGAAGAGTATAACTCCATAATCTTGAAAGATAACAAAGCAATATTAAGTTTCCCTTGCCAAAACCATACTCATTGGACCTCTATTGGTCAATTCAGGGCTCCAGTTTTCTAGACCTGAGACTTTTAACCAGAAAGTCTGAATCTCAACTCCCTTAGAAGAGCTGTAAGTCAAAGGCAGTGTGTTATTTAAAGGGAGAAGCCTCTAGAGATGTTCACTCTAGACTCAAACGGCCAATCCCGAATCGGAGAAATCCTCTTCTAAAAGACCACGCACCCCATTAGTGATCTCCTCTCACATGCACACTTGGTGTGCCGGTAAAAAATCCCCAACGAGGCATCAGTTTTCCACAGGCGTGGGGTTCTGGGGCAGTGGTGGGGTTGCGGGAGGCTGGCTGACGATCACCTGAACGACATAGTCTCTGGAGATCTTCAGCTCTTCCAGCTTCATCTTGTCGGTGAGCGGTCGGCCTGAAAAGAACCAGCGCTGGCTGGTGGACGCCACCCCCTCCTGGGTCTGCAGACGCCGCTTCATCTGCTGGACGCTGTCGCTGGTGCGGACAGCAAGGCGTAGATCCCGGCCCGTGGAAAGACGGAGACGCAACTGGCACTCCTGGCCCTCGCAAGCTGGAGCTTCTGGGACCTCAATAGTCTCGGACTCGCTCTTTTCCTCGATCATGTTGACGGGAGGGGAGAGGCAGTAGACGGGCAGCTGGTAGCGGTTCCCCAGCTCATCATAGCATTCAGTCAGAGCGCCTGGAGATGACAGAAAAAGAAGCCATTTAGACGCATTTAGTCCCTCTTTGTTGACTTGTCTAATGCTTTAAAACACGGGACCATAATATTCTAATATAGAATCTACATATGTCTAATGTAGTCGAATCCTAAAGTTTGAGATCAAAAAATAAATGAATAAATTCAAGAAATATTGAAGGTTCTGCGCTGTGTTTCGGACATTATTCAAATGAGCAAATTTATGAACTTGATTATGAACTCCTTTGTATAAAATGTCATTGAAGCACAAGAAAATATGCTTTAAATCATTCTCAAATGCTGGATAAAACTAATCATTTGTTTTTACAAAGTTCATAATAATAAGAACTAATAATAAGTTCATACAATCTTGAGTTCTGTCGATAGTAGGGGTGTAACGATGCCCTCATGTCACATTACGATATGATTGCGATACTTAACAAAAAATGAACTGTTGATTAAAATGCTAAATTTGGTATTACATCATGGGTGTAAATGAATAAACTTGGTGCTGGTAAGCCAATGCACAGGACAATAGTGACACCAGAATAAAAAATATTCATGATTCTGAAGCTGAAAATAATTATTTTAGACAAATATGCTTGCACTATTTCACTGACTAGATATATTTTAAATAATGTATAGGCCACTTTTTACTGGTAACATAAGACATTTGGCATTAAAAGGACCCACAAATATTCCCCCATTGAGTAGTTTAATGTAGTACTGACTAAAACTTTTTTCCACACACAGTAATTTTAATTTTGGGTGAACTATACACAATGCATATTGTCACTATCCATGATACATATTGTTGCATTTTTGTATTGCGATATATTGTGACACGATATATTGTGACACCCCTAGTCGATAGAGAAGTTGGATAGATAGACAGACAGACAGAATAACAGAGTACCACAAGGTTCAGTCCTGGGCCCATTTTTATTTTCTTAAAACAAACACAGCTTTGCATTTTTTTTTTATATACTGGTGATATGGTTATCAATTGTGCGTCCATCATCATCAAGGCCTTTAAGTATTTACGAAAGCAGTTTTATAAAACAACAGTGTCTTACAAACCCCACAGTATGCAAGTCAAACGTGAGAGTGGCAAGGAAAACTCCCTAAGATGTTAAAGAAGATGGGAAGAAACCTAAGGAGGAACCAAGACTTAGATGGGGAAGCCCTCCTACTTGGACTGGCACAAATTTAAACTAATTTATAAAAGGCATACAAATGTTAATGTAAACAAAAAATTGATTAAAACAATATAATATTATTATTATTATATTAAAATAATATTTTAAGAACCATCAGAAATCCTCCAGGCTTTTGATTCTGTAGAACAGACACTTGGTACGGGATTATTTGGTACTGGTATTAAGGTTGTTTTAAAATCCTACTATTCCTACTAATGAAATGAACAAAGAAACGCATCACATGATGACATAGAGAATGACTGTGGATATGTCAACCAAAGAGGAAGTAGGAGTAATGAATCAATGGCAATGGGACAGGGTTCACATCATAGTAACAATAAGATTACATCACTGGCTTCTTCCAAAGAGGAAGTAAGTCATTTAAATCATAATGAGCTACACCTCTAAGGAATTTAGCTAAAATTACTGTCATATACATATTATCATGATGACACAAGTAAGTTTTGTTTTTATGGATTGTTTTTGTTTGATCAGTAATGAAAAAATGTCATTAATTGCTTCTGAAACTTTCTGGTGAAACTTTACTGTTCGTCAGAACAAAGCACTTCTGACTAACCCAGAAAAAAAAAAAATAGAAGGAACAGTTCACCGAAGAAATGAAAATGAAAAAAAAGAAAAAGATGCAGGTCATACAAATGTACTTTATCAAAATTGGAGTTTAGTTCTGTTTGTCCGGTTGCAGCTGTTAACAAGAAGAATATCAGGGAATAACATAAACATTGGTTCATTCCCCGCACAATGATCTCATGAACTCATTGTAAATATTGTCCACAAACTTTATTGATGACTATTATGTTGCTTATTCATCCTTCTTAAAACTTGATAGCCTCAGTCCAGCCATAAAACAACCAGTACATTTATTCCAATTTTATCATATAGTGCTTTATGGAAAAAAAAGTCATACATGATTTGGAACAAATGATGAGTCAGTAACAGAATTTTGGATGAACTACTCCTTTGAAACTAAACCAAATTTCATTTACTCACCTCATTAGATACGTTTTGTCTAAAAGCCCGTTCACACTAAGAACAATAACTATACCAATTAAGTTTTTAAAAATCATTCTAAGAGAATAGCAAAGTCCACACCACAACTATTATGATAATAATTGGAATCACTTTCCTATTTTTTTTTTCAGCTGATGAACAATAAACAGATGAAAATCCATCCAGCAGAACATAACTGCATTTCACGCTTACAATACATGTAACGTAGAAGAGTTCTCAGTAGAAAGCAAAAAATAAAGTCAGTTTAGTTTTCTAAAAAAGCTTCAGAAATAGAAGCGTATTGAATAATCACAACAAATATTCCTTATTCTGCAACTTATAAATATGAGAGCGCAATGAGACATTTTGATGCTTTAAAATCTCATGATGTTTGATTAATTTCGGATTCATGTTCGATTCAACATCGTGCTTCATTTTTTATTCAAGTAGCATATTCACTCAACCTACTTTTTAAACGAATGTTATTGATCCTATTGTGAAAGATTCATCCATGCACGTTTATTTATTCTATTTTAAACTTGACCTTGTATTTTCAGGCAATATGTCATAACTTGATCTTCCAGTGAAACAACAGACTTCTCCAATCATTGGATTAATTCAAGTCAAGTCACCTTTATTTATGATTATTATTAAATATTCGTTGTGTTTATTTAGCGTCAAGTAAATATAAGGAAACCAAGCCTTAATTATAACTGGATTTTTCCTGGATTTTACTTCTTGCATAATACATTTTGAATCTACTTGGCAGAAGTGGCTGATTGGCCAAATGGTGATTCCTGTCAATGAAGAAAAAGAGAACAAAAGGCAACATTTTTGTTGCTATATCGCCCAGGCCTGGCGGACAGCGAACTGCTTCCTTGCAGATGTTTCAAATCAGCATCCTCCACAGTGTAAGGGTATTCATGTCCTAGTTGTGTCACTCAAAGTGAAGACCAAACAAGGATGTAAGGAGATGAGATGACACTGACATATTATTTCCTCCATGTGAACCTCTTCTCTATTCAATCACAATCTTAAGTACCCCTCTCATCATATTAATGTGCCTTTGACAAACGCTTTAGACGGGTATTCAGCCAGTGAGAGTCAATAAATGTTCAAGAGCTGCTTCAGAGGCAATTTCTTGGCTCTCAGTCAAATACAGTAACTATCCTAGTATCAAGAGCCTGACCAGAGACCCAGAAAACAGCTTGTACCTGATAACAGCTGCAATGAAATCCTCATGACAATAGGTGTATCTATTGTTATTTTTAATGGAACTGGTTAAAATACCATTCTGGAATCTGCATACACTGTACGGAAGAAAAAAAAGATGAGTGTAGATAGATTATCGAATTAATAATTTATGAGATCTCTTATGGATATCAAACAGTACAATATGGCTATTGTAGTCCAATCAATTTCTGAAAGAATGACCCTGATTCTTAAGTGAAATATCTTATAAGTATATATCACAACCAATGTAGTCTGATTGATTCGGTGTTATACTAGTATTACTTATATACTATTATAGTTTGAATTAATTTGTTTAAGATCAATTTTCAATTTTAATTTAATTTTTAGCCATTTTGTTATGTGATTGTCATTTTTATTTTTTTAAATTAAGATTAATTTATTTTTATTTCAGTTTTAGTTCAATTTAGTTTCTATTTACTTCCAGTTAGTAATATTAGAGCTTTAACTTAAACTAAACAAAAATTTTAAATGTTGCCTTGGCATAAGTTGGCATAAAATAATCTAATATTCATATTTTATTGTGGCTATATTTAATGTAATAAAAATCAGTTATAAATTGATATCGCAAGTAAAAGCAATTATTTTCACTACTGGCATTGGCCACGTGTTTTGAATTCAGGGCTGTTGAAGTTAAAGTAACAATAAGATAGATAAAAAAGATTAAAAAAGAAAAAGATATTTAAAATGTTTTAGTTAAAAATAACTGGTCTGATTCCCAAATACTGTATATGACTTTATAAGTCAGTTTCTTTTTATTAAATCAAACACATGCAGTGTTATTATTGTATGGCATTTACACTGTCACCACCAAAATGACTGAAACACCATTAAAAAGCTTTTTTGGAAAATTGTTAAGAAGTATTTCAATTTGAAATGATGCGTTTCATGAATAACGCCCGTTAAAAGGAATCAATTGATTCTCATAGTTAGGACACATTTTGGTATCAATACAGAAATGCCACGTTTGTGATTTTACTAAATATAAAAAGCTGCACTTGATCCTCTGGGATGAAAAGGATAAAACTGGGTTACGCAGATCTTTATGTACACTATCTGAGATAGAGAGATATGATGAGCTCAGCATTTACAATAAAAGGCCCTACGGTTCTGCAAGACTACTGTCCCAGTTAGACACATTCAGGGAGGTCTAGAATACCAAATTTCCAAATACTCGGTCTCTACACTGAAAGCCATGTGATTCAATACCAATAAAGTGAATGGAAGTCAAATGCTCTTCACATAAACTTGACCACAAATACGCAGAAAGCAAGAGAACTGCGTAACCCACCACTGTTTACTCACACCCAGAGAAGAGAAAGTGGAGAATGGTTATGACCTTTTCACTGGGTGAATCTCAGAGCTATAAATACACCTAAGCATGTCGAACAACCACAGGCCCGATTCATGACAGCAGAGCGGCTCTAGAACCCCCCGAAAACCTCTGTGGATGGAATTTCTCCTGTTGCTGAAACAACTGCTAATGCTCACTATGACTATATTGCTGCGATGCTTTACTGTTTGACATCACCTGGTCATCCAGTGTGGTGGTGGTGGGGGGGGGGGGTCTTATGAAGAATACATGCATGGAAATGTACATTGTACATTGCCATTTATGATAAATGTGTTAATGATAATGAGTCAATGTCAGAATATTGTTGATAATGATTCATGTGTCAAATTCATAAAAATGTACTCTGCATGGACTTTTTCATTTTAATGACTCATGTAGTGTAACCATCAGTTAAAAAAACATCTAACATTGTTCTTGTTCTGTACTGACACTGTTGTATGAGAACTGAACTGAGCTGGACGATGATATTATTTTTTGCAGAACTGATTTATAGATGACATGAACTAATTTAATAATTGATTATCTTTACAACGGAATTGAATCAAGACTGAAATGCATTGTTTTCCTGTTATCACTGTAAAGCTGCTTTGAAACAATCTGTACTGTATAAAGCTCTATATTAATAAAGATGACTTGACTTGTCAAATCAACATTTATATTAATGATAATGAGTCAAATGACAAATATCTTTGACACTTATGGAAGAAAACGTGCCAAATTCATAAAAATGTACTCTGTATTCATGTTGGTTGCATAAGGTCCTGAATAGCTTTTATACCATTTTTAAGAAAAGTTCCAATTTAATAATTTAAATTCAAGTAAAAACTTTACAATTACAACTTAACATTTTTATTACACATTGAATACATCTGAGTGTATAAATCTTAACTATTGAAAAAAAATAAAAAATATTTTTTTTTCAACTACCATGAATTGTATCAATAATTATTGTTATAATTATTAATATAATAATTATTATTATTATTATTAAATTATAAATATTTCAGAAATAAAAATATGGTCATAATAGAAGAGCATTAAAATTATTGTATGTATGAATTGCATTTTATGTATTTCTGAATAATTTAATAAATCCAGAAAAAAATAATGTCACTGACTAAAAAAATATCTATTATATCTTACTGTGAAATTCAAAAAGACACATCCATCAGCACAATAACAATCTTATTATCGCATATATTGTATTATATGGTGCAGAGCAGTGATAGCAACACTAAGGACACTAAGGTTTAATTCCCAGAGAACACATACTGTGAATGAACTGTGCAATAAAACCATTTTTTGAATTAATAAATAGAAATGTACGCATTTACGAATGCTGCTCCACCTGATCATAGCAGCCATTCAAACTCCAGTACAAAAAATCAAATAAACACTCTGGGCTGCAACTCCCACAGCTCAACTAATATGAATTCTTAGGTGGAAAATAAAAGTGGGAATGACTAGGGGAGAAAGTATGTTTTGATTCACAGGAAGGGGTTGATTCGATCTGCATGTGTCCTGTTGGAGAGCTCAACTGCAGCCTAGTAACAGCGGGAGGGTTTTTTTTCCAGGCCGTCACCAGGCAGCCCGGCTCTCAGGAGACGCTGACAACTGCCTGCAAGAATCTCCAGCTGCACCCAGGCAGATGTAGACAATGAAAACCGCACAGAGGAACACGGGGAAGTTCACATGCATTGAAATGATTTTTTTGCATTTTTCGCATACAGATGACAGCATTGTCAAAATTATCCCGTCTACACGGATCCACGAAAACGACTAAAAACGCTGTATTCTGCTGCCAGGCCAGTAGTTGGCGATGTCACTTTGTAAAGAAACACTACGTGCCTATAGACTGAACACGCAATACGTATGCGCATGACGTCATCGTTTTCACAAATGTGTGTTTTTGTAGTTCACACGGAGACGATAACGGTATCGTTTTAAAAACTTGCAGTTTGAAACTTGTTTCTGAGGCCCCCAAAACGCACGCTGTTGTTGTGTAAATGAACAGCCAGACCAGAGAAATTTCTATACATTTCTTGGTATGAATGACCTCTGGCCTGTAGGGTCCGATTATTAAAGGGATAGTTCACCCAAAAATGAAAATTCTGTCATCATTTACAGAATGACGTGTCGTCCTCATGTCATTCCAAACCCATAAGACTTTCTTTCATCTTTGGAACACAAATGAAGATCTTTTTAATGCAATCTGAGAGCTTTCGGTCCCTCCGTTGACAGTCCACGCAACTACCACTTTGATGCCTCAAAAAGTTAATTAAAAAGACGAGTAAGAAAATTCATGGATTGGCATTGAAATGAGATGATCCACAGATCTAATACTCTGAAGAATAAAACTCATTGAAAACAATGTAATCACAGATCAATTAATGTGCCAAAAAGCTGCAGAATCTGACCAGCCAATGATTAAAACGCTCATGATTTTAAAGATGATGTCAAGAAATTCTCTGTAAAGGCCAGGTTATACAGTGAGGAAAATAAGTATTTGAACACCCTGCTATTTTGCAAGTTCTCCCACTTAGAAATCATGGAGGGGTCTGAAATTGTCATCGTAGGTGCATGTCCACTGTGAGAGACATAATCTAAAAAAAAAAATCCAGAAATCACAATGTATGATTTTTTAACTATTTATTTGTATGATACAGCTGCAAATAAGTATTTGAACACCTGAGAAAATCAATGTTAATATTTGGTACAGTAGCCTTTGTTTGCAATTACAGAGGTCAAACGTTTCCTATAGTTTTTCACCAGGTTTGCACACACTGCAGGAGGGATTTTGGCCCACTCCTCCACACAGATCTTCTCTAGATCAGTCAGGTTTCTGGGCTGTCGCTGAGAAACACGGAGTTTGAGCTCCCTCCAAAGATTCTCTATTGGGTTTAGGTCTGGAGACTGGCTAGGCCACGCCAGAACCTTGATATGCTTCTTACAGAGCCACTCCTTGGTTATCCTGGCTGTGTGCTTCGGGTCATTGTCATGTTGGAAGACCCAGCCTCGACCCATCTTCAATGCTCTAACTGAGGGAAGGAGGTTGTTCCCCAAAATCTCGCAATACATGGCCCCGGTCATCCTCTCCTTAATACAGTGCAGTCGCCCTGTCCCATGTGCAGAAAAACACCCCCAAAGCATGATGCTACCACCCCCATGCTTCACAGTAGGGATGGTGTTCTTGGGATGGTACTCATCATTCTTCTTCCTCCAAACACGGTTAGTGGAATTATGACCAAAAAGTTCTATTTTGGTCTCATCTGACCACATGACTTTTCTCCCATGACTCCTCTGGATCATCCAAATGAGCATTGGCAAACTTAAGACGGGCCTTGACATGTGCTAGTTTAAGCAGGGGAACCTTCCGTGCCATGCATGATTTCAAACCATGACGTCTTAGTGTATTACCAACAGTAACCTTGGAAACGGTGGTCCCAGCTCTTTTCAGGTCATTGACCAGCTCCTCCCGTGTAGTTCTGGGCTGATTTCTCACCTTTCTTAGGATCATTGAGACCCCACGAGGTGAGATCTTGCATGGAGCCCCAGTCCGAGGGAGAGTGACAGTCATGTTTAGCTTCTTCCATTTTCTAATGATTGCTCCAACAGTGGACCTTTTTTCACCAAGCTGCTTGGCAATTTCCCCGTAGCCCTTTCCAGCCTTGTGGAGGTGTACAATTTTGTCTCTAGTGTCTTTGGACAGCTCTTTGGTCTTGGCCATGTTAGTAGTTGGATTCTTACTGATTGTATGGGGTGGACAGGTGTCTTTATGCAGCTAACGACCTCAAACAGGTGCATCTAATTTAGGATAATAAATGGAGTGGAGGTGGACATTTTAAAGGCAGACCAACAGGTCTTTGAGGGTCAGAATTCTAGCTGATAGACAGGTGTTCAAATACTTATTTGCAGCTGTATCATACAAATAAATAGTTAAAAAATCATATATTGTGATTTCTGGATTTTTTTTTTAGATTATGTCTCTCACAGCGGACATGCACCTACGATGACAATTTCAGACCCCTCCATGATTTCCAAGTGGGAGAACTTGCAAAATAGCAGGGTGTTCAAATACTTATTTTCCTCACTGTACTTCATTTTTCGTGTTCCACTTCATCTCGTGTCTGCACAGCTTTTAAAGTATACTTAACCCTGGATGCTTTTTTATACTCTACCAGACGTCAGAGAGCAGCAATGAGTTGCTCGGAAGGATAGAAGAAAAGGACATTTAAAAGCAGCCTACTTCAGTGTAATATGTTACCATATCACCATGCTTAACACTGAGAATTAGAATAATTGTACTGTGACAGTCGGAGATCTAAATCAGAGAAAATCATAGCTTCGAGTGGGTGGCAGGTGGATGATCTATATTAACAGCGAATCCAGTTGACGTTAGAACTGATACTCGAATCTCTAATTGACAGCTGTCAATGTTCTGTTGCCAGTCATGCCTCGACGTGAGCCACCTACTGCTTCACGCTCAATTATTCTCCTAAATATTTATTTTTACTTGACTTTATTTACATATGTGACCTTGAAGGAATCCAAAAGTAATCCGATTACATTACTTTCACATTGTGGTGCTTGGATTACATTACTGAATACTTTTTTTTAATGAAGTAATTTGTAACTGTAACGGAATACATTTTTAAAGTAACCCTCCCAACTCTTGCCTTATGTAGCCCCAAAAAATATTTGGAAATATAAGCCACACTTAAATTGTACTGCATCATGTAAAGTGCTTGCCATTCATAATGCTTCCCCCATTGCGAAATTCATTTTTGGGTGAACTATTCCACTGACAGAACTGACAGATGAAGAATAGAAAGAGAAAATAATATTTTCAATAGATTTCAATAAAACCATCTAATACATAACGGAAAACCATGGTATTTACCAAACCGAACAAATCATTTTGTCAACACGAGTGTCTGGTTAGAATCAAGGCGCGCTGGTCTGTGACATGTGCCTCTTACCGTGTGGTAACGTTATGCTGGCGCCATCAATGATGGCTTGAGCAAGTTCGTGGTCATTGCTCTCGAAGGCCTGGGCAGCCGCCTTAAGTGCATCCCAGATTTCCTTGCGACCTTCAAAAGCCGGTGCCGTGTCCCAGAATTCATCACGCTTACTGCGCAGCTGGCCATCGGTCATTGGGTAGTCGCTCTTCCATTTGGGCTTCTCTCTCTTCAGGGGCTGGTTTCGGCCCAGTGCAACTGCAAAACAGAGACGAACAGGTCAAAACATAGGCTATTTACTACGGCTAACAAATGACAATGACTTTGTCCATGGCTCAATCAGATTTCAGAGCCTAAACTTTCCAAGATATACAAATTTATCCTTGATGAGCTGATAGCATAAGGCAGAAACTGAATGCATTTACTGAAACAGCATGACTTGATATCAATGTTTCTGTTTGCAAAACTGAAAATAGGAGGGTTAACAGTTGTGGGAGAAGCCTGCCGTAACATCAGCTCCAGATTGGACCTTTGAATGGTGGATTAAGCTAAATATGTTTCTTGATCATTGTACCATATTAATAGCAAAAATACACCAGCACTGCATATCATTTTGCACTATATTAATAACACATGGCTTATAACACATGAAGTTTTACACAAAAGAACAAATGGCACTTTAGAAATGTAATTAAAGTGACATCCTTTGATTCACATAACATGAACATAACATAATATAATATAAATTACAACCCTGTGATCTACATAGGACAAGCAGTAAGGTTGAAAAAAAATAGAAATAACAAAATAAATAAAATAATGTACATTTTATACATTTAGGACAAGCGGTTTGGAGAATGGATGGATATTATTATATTATAGTAATTAATATAATAGAATATAAATTATAACCCTGTGATCCATCTACATAGGACAAGCGGTATGGTTGTAAAAATAAAATAAAAAATAAAAATGTATCAAATAAAATAAAATAATTAAAACTTGTACATTTAGGACAATGAATATTATAATATATTTTATTATATTATATTATATTATATTATATTATATTATATTATATTATATTATATTATACAGCACTCAAGGTGTCTTACACAGCATAAACATAAAAGTATATCTAAAAATAAGCAAACCATTTAACACAATATACACTCTACAGACACAGCGGAGCCTAAAACAATAACACAGTCCAGTGAGATGAATCGCACACACATTCTGATATACCAGTCCAAGAGAAATAAAACTGGACAAATAAAAATGTCCAAACAAGGAATGCCTGCTACAGGCACAACATCAAATGCCAAACTCAAACACATGACGGCCACAGCCGCTGCAATGCAAAATGCCTTTGCCAACACCAGTCATTGCAAAGAGAGAGCTTGAACTACCACTACAAACCACCAACAATGCGTGAAAAGCTGTTGAGATTGAATCCAAGAATGTTCTTTATATGAATATGAAGCATGACCAAGAATACCATGGAGGAAAAGGAAAAAACGAACAGCTTTGATTGATTTGATACATAAGCAGTTGGTAAACAAACGAGGCATCCAGGCCAAAAGGTGTCAGTATAGAGTTCAGTTACGAATAAAAGGCTAACAAACAAAAACAGAAACTTACTGAGTCTACTGTTGGCATAAGAAAAAAAAGAGAAGATATTTTGGGAAATCCAGGAAAAGGGTTGAGGGTTCATAAGGTTTCCAGGTGGTGCTGTGGAAAACATGCTAGGGTAAGTGTACCCATTAAGCCCATGTACCCTTTAAGCCCACTTTCAACTCTGAAGTCAAATTAAAAAAAGAGAAAATAATATTTTATGCTGCTTATTATTTTAACCAATCCAGTGATTTGTTACTTCCCTGGCATTTTTAATTGCATACCAATTACATTTGGCAATGTTGAGTTAGCCCCACCCATGTGCATGCTGTCTCAGGGGACCTCACACAAAGTCACCCCAAAACTTTGGTGTTTCGGGACCCTTCAGAAATCAACATATTTCAGCAATTTTCAGCCATTTCTTTGGTAACTACATTGATATTATGTCAAATAAGAGATAAATGTATTGTTTTTTGTGTATGAACAAATAGTACTTTATCATTTTATATCATTTTCCTTTAAATGGAAAGATGAGTTTTATTAGCTTGCGTTCAAAGCTAATCTCTAGGTCAAACCATTAGCCTTACAGAAAGATAGACTGCCAAAGAATTAAGCATGTGAACTGCAAACAATGAATGTTTTGTGATTCATTTTACAATCATTTACAAATAAATACATCATAAATTGTTTTGCAGAGAAGATTATTTTTATAAATTAACTTTTTTTTAAGATGGGCTTAAATGGTACAGTGCCACAAAACACATGCAAACTAGAGCCAACACAAGCTAACCTTGAATGAAAAAAACGTAACATTTCTCAATGTGGGCACAATGCAAATTACTATGATACTAGTCCACAGTATATTTAAGCTCCATGCATGTATTTGTAAACATATCTTACATTTTTAAAGGAAAACATTGTCCTTTTCCACCAGTACTCACTGTGTACCATTTAAGCCCACCTTATGTGTTTCAATGAGGAATCCCTCTAATTGCAAACTTTGATACATTTTCTGAAAGTGTTTAATGATAACATGTCTTTGTGTGCTTTTACCTTACTAACCTTTTACCCTTACCTTACTTACACACAAATTACACATTCATTCAAATGAGATAGAGCTCGATTTATCCTAAAGTCCTTTATGTATAACCGGGCATAATTCGGGAGTCAAGCTGAGTTAAGGCTTGTGATTCCGGACATGGAGAGCTCCCAGAGGGACCCTACATTCCCCACAGTCCTGAGCCCCTGGGACTGTTAGGGGGGCCCACTAGGAGCCCCCCTAAGACCAGAGTATGGAGCCCTAACTCAGCTTGGCTCCCGAGATACACCCGGTGAAACTTCCAGCTTGACTCCAGCTACAACTCCAGTCAAGCCGACTTAAGGCTCCAGACCACCGGCCACTAACACCTTCCCATCCCACCCAGGGCTCTAATCAAACATTAGCAAAAGGATTTTTTTTAATACTTCCCTGTCATTGAATAAATATATTGATGTTTTACTTCTTTAAAATCAATACATTTTTTATATTTTGTGAATCAATGATGATGTGGGCTTATTTGGAACACATGCGGGCTTAAATGGTGCCAAAGTACCAATTAAGCCCATGCCAGACTTCTGACTTTATTCCTAAATTATCTTAAATTTATATTCTAAAATGTACATCAACTAATTAATATAATGTCAAATGAGAGATTAATCTTGCATTTTAACAAATTATTTTTCTTATAAACTATGTCAATATCTATGAAAAAAACCTAGACTTAGATTTTGGTGGGCTTAATGGGTACACTTACCCCTATATCCCACAGTTTAGATATGCAATTGAAATCTAAGTGATATCAGACTTAGTCCAAAAACAACAATTTGGTAACAGATCATCTTGTATTTGTCTTGCACGTCCTGAATTATTGAAGTCACAAGCAGATTGTGACAGATCTAATCATTTTTGGCCCATACATTTATACATTTTATAGCAACATATTTTTAAACAAGTCACTTACATATTTATGTATAATAATAATAAATTACATTTAATGTTTTTAATTTGTAATTATAGCTATAAAATGCAACTAATGTTTGCAATTGAAAGTTCTTCTGTTACCTTGCTGACATATTTACAGCACAATTTGCTAAAACAACATTCAAAACCTCACAGAATCCCAAATGTTTGAGTTTACAAAGCCTAAAACTAAGGCTCCAAGCCATCCATATAAATAAACCCTAAAAACACCCCATATGAAAAGGAAGTGGATGTTAGTGGCACATGTTGTAACATTCTGTCTGTTCCTTTGAGAATAGATGTAGCCTACCGCAGTAATGGCATTTGTTGAAAGCAAAACCTTGAGATGTATTGCACTCTCTATAAACCAGCACACAGACTACAGACACACAGACTCCCAGTCAATAACACTGGCAGAATTACCAAGGGCTGAAATCCAAGCAGTTACATCAGAGGGCCCGAGACGTCTTTGAGAAAAGGAGATTTACTGGGTAAAACATCTGGCTGCCATTATAAAACCTTTTTGGTCAGGAACGCAGGTTGCAGAACAAACAAAGCCTGTGATAATGCTACCCAACACTAAGATGTTCAGTGATGAGACACAAAAACCATTCAACAAGCATAAAACTCCAGACAGAGGATAAAACAGCAGCTGGACATGAATAATTCAGGCACAGCCAATAAACCAGTATAGCACTTTTTATGACCCAGAAACACCAGAGAAACAATATTTCAACAACCCAGAATCAATCCATCTCGTCTGATACAGCACCTTACTAACGCAAGAGGGGGGAAAGATTGATTTCCTACATTCTGTGGATTAACTTCCTGTTTCTGTGTATTGTGACGCGAGGCTAGTACTGGGTAGCTCTCTGATGACCTCTTCCTGTTGTCAAAGAGCCAGCAACACATGCAACTTTGTGAATGGATAAAAAAAAAAAAAAAAAAAAAGGGTGGTTACTGCAGAGTGCAGACCATTTTGCAATCAGAGGCAATTTCCTCTCCGCTGTGAGGAGGAGACTGTGACTTTAGTTTTGGATGTCTCCTAAAATAGGTTTACATGCAAGATTTAATTTTCTCATAATATACATTGAAGCTTTACCTCTTATCTTACAATGTCTGAAACGGCTCGATAAAGAATTCAGTCTCGCTAATTACAGTATAGTTACGGTATATACGACATGGCGTGAACACACCTATATATTACACACAACATGAAAGGTAATATCCAAAAAAGCATAATAGGAGCACTTAAAGTAATCATGGAGACTGACCCACGATTTTTGTTAGTGGCGCATGTAAAGAATGGATTTTAAAAAAAGGAGTACAGGTGAATCCATTTATATAAAAGGATAATGCGGTAGTTCTGGTCAATAACTTGCGGGCTGCCTTTGTGTATAGACTACATAGGCAGCTGCTTTCTGACATGGTGTCTTAAAGGTGCAGGCTGTAATATTGACAGCTAGCGGTTGAAATATGTACTGCAGTCCAAATTCAACATATTAGAGAGTCATTTCCCCCGCCCCTCCTGCTCAGACTCGACCCTCACGCGGGTTGCCAGATTGAGGACACGCAACAGGAACGAGCGCAATTGATAATGGAAGGCCACGAGCCTTACACTGTAAGCTGATCAGCAATTATATCTGCTTTTTAATATGCTCCCATTCATAGAGATTTTTTAAATGGATGCCAAGGCTTTTTAGGTCGGGTAGAATCTGCGATCACTGATCTAGTTTGTTTGCTGGTTCCATGGCTGCAATTTGCTGTGTTTTCCGCCAACTGGCAACCCTGGGTGTCGAAATACTATTGGGTAAATTGGCAGTGGGCGGGATCACAGAGACCAAAACAAAAACAGTCATTCTGACACAGAACGCACATTTCAAAGTAGAATAACTGGCTGTAGTTTTGTTTTTCGTGAACTTAGCATGTTTCCTAAATATCTGCAAATATATGGTATTTTTATGCTTTAGTACAGTCAAAAAATTACATAAAGCCACCACAAGTGACTGATTTGAAACACTCTATGTAGGAAACAACTCTAGACATTAATGCTAGACAGGAGTACAGCAGTGTTCAGTAGAGTTTGATGTTAGCATGTGGCTAAGCTAACAATGAGATGCTGTAAAATTAATTTAACCCTCATGTGGTCTTCGGGTCATTTTGACCCGGAGAAGATTTTCTTTTTCCCCAAAATACTAGTTAATGTTATCGCATTGGACTGAAACTTAGTGATTCTGTTCCAAAAGGGTATAACTACTTCTCAAATGTTTTTTGAAAATTTTCTTACTTTTTTAGGGGTGGTTTTGTTACCTTGTTACACTTGTGGTCTTCCCGGGTCAAAATGACCCGCCCATAAAAAATAGCTTATAAATCACTCATTATACCATATTTTTACCAAATCTTGGATTCAATCTTTTTGTCAACTTGTTCTCGTTCAATTAGGACTGGTTTTGTATTTTCATTTGCATCTGATTAATTGTGGGCCTCATTTATCTGAGAGTAGGCATCTAATTTTTTGAGTAAAAAAAACGTAATTTTTTAATAATTTTGGAATTTTTTTTTTTTTTTTTTTTAAATTGGTACTGTTGATCACACTAGTCTACTTTAATGTTTCAACGGGAAGTTTGTTTTGAAAAACTTTTATTTTGTAAAAAATGGTACATAGTCACACTTGTGGTCTTCCCGGGTCAAAATGACCCGCCTATAAAAAATAGCTTATAAAGCACTCATTATACCATATTTTCACCCAATCTTGGATTCAATCTTTTTGTCAACTTGTTCTCTTTCAATTAGGACTAGTTTTGTATTTCCATTTGCATCTGATTAATCGTAGGCCTCATTTATCTGAGAGTAGGCATCTCATTTTTTGAGTAAAAAAAAAATATTTTTGAATAATTTTTGGAAAAATAAAATAAAATCTGAAGAAAATTGGCACTGTTGATCACACTAGTGTACTTTAATTTTTCACCAGGAATTTTGTTTTGAAAAACTTTTATTTTGTACAATATGGCACAGAGTTACACTTGTGGTGTTCCACTGGGCCATTGAGGGCCATTGTGGGCCATTGTTTCAATGGGCCATTGAAAGTGAATGGGAGAGACCAATGCAAAAAATGAATGGAACAACACAAAATAGGTATCATTTTAAAGCTTAGAATCTCAGCTTTTTAATGCACCTAATCACTTTGATCAACTCCTAACGAGAGCTGAGTTATCACTCTAAAACAGAGTGTTCCCCCGCAGGCGCCACCTAGCTGCGAAATAAATAATCATAATATTTTTCAAAACTATTACCTTGATCAACTTAAAATAGGTGTCATTTGAAAGCTTAGAGTCTGAAATTTACAATGAATGTAGCCAATTTGATAAACTCCTAAGTAGTGCTGAGTTATTTGCTGATAAATAGAAAAAAAACAAATTCATAATTTATAAACTACTTTTTTGTACTACATTCAGCAATATGTCAAATACATCATACAGCTCAGATAGTCCTGTGTCATATGTCATTTGAAAGGTCTCAATTTGTAGAATACAGCAAGCATAATTGTTTCAGGCTTTTTACTAAACTTGAGTGAGATTTTTGTAAAAGAAGCCCTTCAAGAGACCCATGTGTAAACCATACATGGATGGTACAATTTTAGACACATTTCCGCTCGTAACTTCATGAAACATGCTCCGATTGTGGAAAATGACACATCATTATTTACAGCAGATGCTTACAATTAAAATGAGTCCAAACTCAACATAATCCATCACTCAGAACTAAAGATATTCCTCATGGAGTTCTAACACAAAAAATACTACAGACACACAGACTCACATAGCCAAGCAAGGTAGCTTAGACTTGGCCTTTTTACTCGTAACTTCATGAAACATACATCGATCATGGAAAATGACACATCGTTATTTACAGCAGGAGCTCACGATTAAAAAGAGCCCAAACTCAATATATTCCATCAATAAGATCTAAAGATATTCCTCATGGAACTCTAACACAAAAAATACCACAGACGTACCTAGCCAAGTATATACTCATGAAGCTCTCACGTTTGGTTTTTGCTCATAACTTCACGAAGCATGCACAGATCGTAGAAAAATGTACATCATTATTTTCAGTAGACTATCACAATTAAAAAGAGCCCAAACTCAGCATAATCCATCACTCAGATCTAAAGATATTCCTAATGGAGTTGTAACACACAAACCCCCACAGGCGCTCACAGAGCCTTGAATATAGATGTAGCCTAGCACTTATGTCGCGTTTTAACTCATAACTCAATGAAGCATGCATAAATTGTGGAAAATGGCACATCATTATTTACATGAGATTGTTAAGATTAAAAAGAGCCCAAACTCACCATAATCCATCACATGCTCATATGTGTACATAAACAATGAACATGCTCCTGAAAATGTTTCAGTCTCTCCCATTCACTTTCAATGGCCCATTGAAACAATGGCCCTCAATGGCCCAGTGGAACACCGCAAGTGTAATTCTGTGCCATTTTGTACAAAATAAAAGTTTTTCAAAACAAAATTCCTGGTGAAAAATTAAAGTAGACTAGTGTGATCAACAGTGCCAATTTTCTTCAGATTTTATTTAATATTTCCAAAATTATTCAAAAATAATGTTTTTTTTACTCAAAAAATGAGATGCCTACTCTCAAATAAATGAGGCCTACGGTTAATCAGATGCAAATAGAAATATAAAACCAGTCCTAATTGAAACAGAACAAGTTGACAAAAAGATTGAATCCAAGATTGGGTGAAAATATGGTATAATGAGTGATTTATAAGCTATTTTTAATAGGCGGGTCATTTTGACCCGGGAAGACCACAAGTGTGACAATGTGCCATTTTGTACAAAATAAAAGTTTTTCAAAACAAAATTCCTGGTGAAATATTAAAGTAGACTAGTGTGATAAACAGTGCCAATTTTCTTCAGATTTCATTTAATATTTCCAAAATTAATCAAAAATAATGTTTTTTTTACTCAAAAAATGAGATCCCTACTGTCAAATAAATGAGGCCTACAATTAATTAGATGCAAATAGAAATATAAAACCAGTCCTAATTGAAAGAGAACAAGTTGACAAAAAGATTGAATCCAAGATTGGGTGAAAATATGGTATAATGAGTGATTTATAAGCTATTTTTTATAGGCGGGTCATTTTGACCCGGGAAGACCACAAGTGTGACAATGTGCCATTTTGTACAAAATAAAAGTTTTTCAAAACAAAATTCCTGGTGAAAAATTAAAGTAGACTAGTGTGATAAACAGTGCCAATTTTCTTCAGATTTCAATTAATATTTCCAAAATTAATCAAAAATAATGTTTTTTTTACTAAAAAAATGAGATCCCTACTGTCAAATAAATGAGGCCTACAATTAATTAGATGCAAATAGAAATATAAAACCAGTCCTAATTGAAAGAGAACAAGTTGACAAAAAGATTGAATCCAAGATTGGGTGAAAATGTGGTATAATGAGTGATTTATAAGCTATTTTTTATAGGCGGGTCATTTTGACCCGGGAAGACCACAAGTGTGACAATGTGCCATTTTGTACAAAATAAAAGTTTTTCAAAACAAAATTCCTGGTGAAAAATTAAAGTAGACTAGTGTGATAAACAGTGCCAATTTTCTTCAGATTTCATTTAATATTTCCAAAATTATTCAAAAATATTCAAAAATAATGTTTTTTTTACTCAAAAAATTAGATCCCTACTGTCAAATAAATGAGGCCTACGATTAATTAGATGCAAATAGAAATATAAAACCAGTCCTAATTGAAAGAGAACAAGTTGACAAAAAGATTGATTCCAAGATTGGGTGAAAATATGGTATAATGAGTGATTTATAAGCTATTTTTTATAGGCGGGTCATTTTGACCCGGGAAGAACACAGGTGTTATAGGGTTTTGAACACCACATGAGGGTTAAAAAAACAATGCAAAAATACTGGATAAAACAGTGTTTACTGATACTGTTAGTATTGAATGAAACAAGTATATGCAGTGCATTGGGGGATTCGCTTATCTGTGGAGGAGACATGAAATGCTGCCCTGGAATCTGGACAAAGCATCAAGACAGCACAACATTGTGGTGTGTCTTTTGGAACAGCGTTCGCATCAGGAGCACAGCCATGACGCCTTAAAATACTGTCTAGCCCGTCAGCTCACTAGTATCGACTCTAAGATAGTGTGTCTTGGTGGCAAAAAAAAAAAAAATAGCATGGAATCTTGTTCAAATGAAGAAGAAAGTAATAGAATAAATAAATAAAAGGAAAAAATAAAATGAATAAAGTGAACAAATTTTAAGAGAGTTGTGACAGCAAGCAAATGAGACTGTCCACAATACATGATTGTTACGGACGCTCTCCGTGATCAAGCTTTCAGCCAGACAATGACTCCGGCAGCAACATACTAGACTCAATACAAACAAATCGCAGTGTAAATACACTAAGAGCCGCAACAGTGATTCTCTATTCCACGGGGCGGGGGGGGGGACAGTCATTGTCTCTTGGAGGGCTGTGGAGCGTGTGGACTTCCCTCAGGGTGCACATTTCTCCATGCTGAGACAGAAAATCTATAACATCACAGTTCTATTTCCTGTTTATAATGATGCACTAGCGGCAGAGTCTTTATTTAGATAAAGTGGGTTGGATGAGGTGACAAAAGCCCATGGTTATGTTTGGAATATCTTCTCTTCATTTTTTTTACAGTACATAGTAAACAGGGATTGAAATTAACTTTTTCACTAACCGGCCATTTGGCTACTAAATTCCTAAGCTACCGGCCATTCAGAACTTCTACTAGCCCAAAAGAATTAAAAGAAAATAACCAGATTAACTATGTCACAGCTTATAACTACTGTGTCATATATATATATAGCATATATATATACACACACACACACACACACCTAAAGGATTATTAGGAACACCATACTAATACTGTGTTTGACCCCCTTTCGCCTTCAGAACTGCCTTAATTCTACGTGGCATTGATTCAACAAGGTGCTGAAAGCATTCTTTAGAAATGTTGGCCCATATTGATAGGATAGCATCTTGCAGTTGATGGAGATTTGTGGGATGCACATCCAGGGCACGAAGCTCCCGTTCCACCACATCCCAAAGATGCTCTATTGGGTTGAGATCTGGTGACTGTGGGGGCCATTTTAGTACAGTGAACTCATTGTCATGTTCAAGAAACCAATTTGAAATGATTCGAGCTTTGTGACATGGTGCATTATCCTGCTGGAAGTAGCCATCAGAGGATGGGTACATGGTGGTCATAAAGGGATGGACATGGTCAGAAACAATGCTCAGGTAGGCCGTGGCATTTAAACGATGCCCAATTGGCACTAAGGGGCCTAAAATGTGCCAAGAAAACATCCCCCACACTAGTGTTGTCACAGTAACAAAATTTCAGTATTCGGTACCAATACATTCACAAACATTAATTAATGTTGTAAAAATATATTGTTCACTCAATGTGTTATGTTAGATAACGCATTAAGTGATGTTAATGAATGATATCTTATTGTAGCGTTACCAAACTATACAGGAGATAAAACGTGTTTTATTTGACTTGACTGTACTTTTATTTAATCCAAAACTGCATTCATATTTAATTTTAAAAGGGCTTTTTAAACCTGCTAGGAGTTATCCAGCCAAGAATAAGACTAGAACTGCTTTTCTGACGGACTGATATTAATGACGGCTTTTTATTTCTCATCTCCATAAATATATCTATATAGTTCCTCTCCTCTATATATAAATAGGCTATATATAGTAGTAAAGCTAATGCAAGGGCTAGAAATCAATTAATTATTTGCTAATACTTCCTCATCATCATGGAGAGCGCAGTTCGCACCGCTTTCTCCTTCCCACAAGCGCTTGTTCTCCCATGGCGTCTGTTGTTGCTATGCATCCATGAACATAGGCACGCATGGAAAAACGAGCGCGCCGCTTCTATTATGAGCGCGCTTGCCGCGCGCCATTTGAAATAACGTATCTGCACGCGCAAAAACATCAGCACCACATCAGCAGCACCGCCGGTCGCCATGTCTCAGCGCTTTTATGAAGAGGACGCAACTGCACGCGCTTCGGGCATGCACGCGCATCAAGTACCGGGTTTGAGAAAACCTGGTACCGTGACGTTTAAAAAAAAATTTGTACCGACTTGGTACCGAAGTACCGGGTTTTTTGACAACACTACCCCACACCATTACACCACCAGCCTGCACAGTGGTAACAAGGCATGATGGATCCATGTTCTCATTCTGTTTACGCCAAATTCTGACTCTACCATCTGAATGTCTCAACAGAAATCGAGACTCATCAGACCAGGCAACATTTTTCCAGTCTTCAACTGTCCAATTTTGGTGAGCTCGTGCAAATTGTAGCCTCTTTTTCCTATTTGTAGTGGAGATGAGTGGTACCCGGTGGGGTCTTCTGCTGTTGTAGCCCATCCGCCTCAAGGTTGTGCGTGTTGTGGCTTCACAAATGCTTTGCTGCATACCTCGGTTGTAACGAGTGGTTATTTCAGTCAAAGTTGCTCTTCTATCAGCTTGAATCAGTCGGCCCATTCTCCTCTGACCTCTAGCATCAACAAGGCATTTTCGCCCACAGGACTGCCGCATACTGGATGTTTTTCCCTTTTCACACCATTCTTTGTAAACCCTAGAAATGGTTGTGTGTGAAAATCCCAGTAACTGAGCAGATTGTGAAATACTCAGACCGGCCCGTCTGGCACCAACAACCATGCCACGCTCAAAATTGCTTAAATCACCTTTCTTTCCCATTCTGACATTCAGTTTGGAGTTCAGGAGATTGTCTTGACCAGGACCACACCCCTAAATGCATTGAAGCAACTGCCATGTGATTGGTTGATTAGATAATAATCTAATAATAACCTAATAATCCTTTAGGTGAGTGTATATATATATATATATATATATATATATATATATATATATATATATATATATATATATATATATATATATATATATATATATATATATATATAGTAGTCAACATTTAAAGTGGATCAAAAAAGTTCATCAAAGTTGTCCTAAGACAAGAATGGGTATTGTTCAAAATTCATGTATAACTTTGATGAAAGGTTTTGATCCACATACATACATACATACATTATTTTCATACATTCATTTCTTATTCAAACAAAATCATGTCATCCAGCCATCTCCTCCAGAGATCCCTTCCTCTTTCATCCTGATTCTTTTCACCAAAAATGTGTTTTAGGTGGACAGATCGATACAGTACAAAGAGCATAAATTTTTTTTTAGGATGTTAGAAAATAACAATGTCTTTTCTGTTAACCAAATGCTTTTTAATCTTCGCTATTGCTTGAATGCAAATGAACAAGCGTGCCGTTATTTGTTGCGTAGTGACGTGTGTGTTAAAGTAAGCCAGATATGTGCAGATTCTGCGCAATACGCTGTATTTAATATAATATGATGACTCACGAGTTCAGTATTTGTGCTTAATCTGTGCAGATTTGGCTTTCACAAACTTCCCCAGCAAAACAATGAGTAACACGCCAAATTGTCTTTGACAGCGTTGCCCGCCACAGTTCATTTTTACCCGCATTTGGCGGGTTGGCGGTTGTTCATTTCAAACCCTGATAGTAAATATACTGTACTCTTGGCAAAATGTGTAGTATGGGTAGTATAAAAAGGTGTAGTGTGGGTATTAGTGTGGGTATTATTAGTGATGCACCAACATTAATAATTAATTTAATAATTAATGAACTAATCAAATGTATTTACTGTTATGCATGTTATGTATTTACTGTATGTACTGTTTCTTTCAACATACCTTCTGATGTTCATTCTTTTGTAGCTTATTCATGTTGTGCACACGAAATAGACACTGACAGTCAAAATGTGCAATCAGAGATTTAATTAAATGTCACCGATATTGGTCAGTGATTCCTGCCCTCCAAAACGGTTTCGGTTAATGGTCGACCTGTGATTTTTTTTAAACACTGATGGCCGATAAAGCCGATATTCATGATATGAGGAATCTTCCACAAAAACAGAGATTTTGGCTTGTTAAGTCGGAGTGCGCACTGTTATCTCCTTTGTATGACGTCAGATTGTGCGCCGCTATCTCCTGTCTCTATCTATATCTGTCTATATCTGCTAAAAACTGTGCTAACAGGGATTGTATACATATACATATACATTATACATTATGCATGCACAGATCAGGTACAGTTAGGGTTATATCGCCACCTGTTGGTTTGGCATGCTCTTGAAAGTGCTTTATAGCGTGTTTTTGCGTTTTCATGTGGACAGAGATTTTTTTTTAAACCGTGCTTGTGTGGACAAGATTATTTTTTTAACGGAGGTAAAATACCCGTGTAAGTGTGGACTAGGCATTACTGACCTGCAAGTTAGTACCCATTCCAGCATACCAAATGAGATCCAAAAAATATTGTGGGTGATTCAGATGCATCCCAAATCATAGTACTTTGGAAATGTGTCAAAGAGTGTGTAATCTTTACTTTAGAGTAATATTACTAAAATCACTTGAACACACAAATTAAACTAAACATGGCAGTGACATAAGGCAATTTAAGTTTGATGCTAACATTTATACACACTGTAAGCGACAAAAAGGGTCTGTGAAATCAGGACGCAATTCTATGAGACTGGTGTTGGTAGTACACCAATACTACAGTACAACCCCTAAGTGCATACTGCACAGTTTAAGTAGGCCAACACCAGGCTGCAGGTCATGAATGGCTTCGGAATCATTTCCCCATAATTCCTTTACAAGAAAAGTAAACTTGTGGAGAACTGCAATAAGACTGCATGTGGTCACCTGATGTAGACCATAGTGGTCTCACTTAAAATACAGAGAAAATAACAAAACCTAACAAGACTCATTTACAAGAGTTTAAAACACCTGAGAGGTATTTGGACAGGCCTGTTTCACCTAAACACAAACAAATCCTTATAGTTTTTATAGAGTGAAACTAACAGCGCAGCAAAACTCTGGAGACCGCAGATTTAACCTAGTTTTTCTGCAGGATTGTGGATTTCATTTTCACAAGAATCCCAAACGAGGACCATCTGGATTAAGCTCCAAAAGGAGAACATTTCGTGATGGCATGTGTGTGCGTGTAAAAAGCATCCTTGGGTGCAAGCGCAACACGATTTTCCTCTTATTCGACTCCCGAAATCTTTCGCTTCATCCTCGTTCTTCTTTTTAATCCTTTCCTTCGTTCCTCCCCCAACTCAAAGTCAGCATCAAAAGCCCATTAGAGAAACCGTAGCCACCACACCCCCCCCCCATAAAAACACAGAGAAACAGACTTCATCCGTATGGTATTTAATACTGTATGTACTTCCCATCAGGCCGGTCGGCCACAGGACTCTCTGAGAAGCATTTGTGCGAGGGCGTGCTGACATCTGGGAACTATCGGCACTGCCAGGCCTCCACACGGGAGGGAGTGAGAGCCGCTGATACACAAATGTGCAGAGAGAGGGAACGATGGGAGAAAGGGTGAGACAAAAGAAAAGCCAGACGCAATTAAGTCTACAACATCGACCGAGGAGAATGGCCTTGTCGAGACTAGGGCAGGACTCCATACAGGGTGTCAATAATTCAATGGCGACTGGCAGAAGCTTTGTGTCTCGTAGAGAAAATCATCCGTCATTTGGTTTCTCTCAAGATGCATCATGTACGGCGGAAGATAAAATGATGGCAGTGGAAAGAAAGCGGTGGAAGAATGGTTCTCCTTTCAAAGGCCACGTTCAAGTAGCCTACATATGTCAGGATCACATGACAGATGGGTCGAATCGCACAACCTCTGATCGGTCCGGGAGAGGCGTCTCGGATCTCTGCGAGTCTCCGGAGATGAATATACCCATCTTCATCTCGGGTTCCACCTCTTCTCCGAATGAGAGAACTGTCCTCTCAAGGGCAAATTCAAGGAGAGACTGCATTTCCTCATTTGATTCTTAACAAAACAATGTATACCCGTTGTTGGCCAATATTAGAGATTTTACAATTAGATTAACTTTGCTAATGCTCACTTAAAGTTAATCCTTGCAAATATAATTCAACAACACAGTTAATTGTAATATTTAACAAATATTTATTTCTCATAATGTACATTAAATGCTGTGAGATTTTTTTTTTTTTTTCAATGTAAATGATTTAGAAAAAAATGTAGAATTTAGAATAAAAAAAATGTATTGGGGGAGATGGCAGAGATGAAATCCATTCACGCCACTTTTATGTATATCGGACGAATGTCTTCAGTTGTTGCATCACGTCTTGCAAAGTACACAGAACAGCAAACTCAAAACATACTGCATGCCGTCATCATGTGACATGACTGACCAGGCTCAACCCTGCTTAGCTTCAGTGGGAAACCAGTTTGGGGCTACAGGGTGATATGGCCTACATTCATTCTATATAGAAAGTACTTTTTAATGTCCATGAAGTAATTACTCATTCAAAATAAGTACCTACTCAAGAGAGTACGCAATTTCGAACGCAGCCAATGCTTCCCTGCGGCCGCCATTAACGAAATTTCCTGCAATCTATATTGTTTTCACTGTTATACGGTAGGGGGCGCTATTACGCATCATCTGAAAGAGTACTGAATCTCCAGATAAAAACGCAGGCGAAAAAGAAGCACTGTTTATGCGGCACATGTAAAATAACATGATCATTAAACGGCATATAATTCAAAACTACCTAACGTTACCTTACCGAATGAAATGTCTGCCCAGGACGAGCTATAGGACTGTGCAAACTTTGAGGGTGTTGATGGACTCGTTCTACTTGATCGATGTTTTGATCATTGCTCTGAATCCCATTCAGACATAGTCAAAACTTGATTTTTGACAGCTTTTTGTTCAAAATGTTGCTTTTTTATTAAACAAGTGTTGATAACAAAAGAATGCAGGAATAAAGCTAGAATAAAATGTTCTTTGTTATTGTTGTTGATGATATATTTAATGATCTGATATTCATACAACAATATATTCTGGCGGCCATGAAAGTTTTGTGAAAATGATCAAAAATGCTGTCGGTGGCTGGCAAATTTTTTAAATGCTGGTGAGGAAACAGTTAAAGTAGATATTTTCTGAAATGCCTCAGTGTTGTTGTAGTTGTTTTTTTGTCCATTCAATGGAAGTCAAAGGGCTTAAATCCTGTCTGGTTCTTCAAAACCTTTTGTGTTCCTCAGGGTTCCGTTTGAAAAGACATGAGTGCAAATAAATATTTTTTTATTTTGTGTGAAATATCTCTTTAACTATGGAAAACATCAATGTTTCAACACTTTCTGCCATAGAGTTCACATTTTCTGCACTGCCTGAAATGCCCTTGCAAATGCCTCTGAATAACTTCCAGCTGTCTTGAATTCTCTGTTTGCTGGCCAACAATAAAACATCTTCTAACATGAAAGGAATTCTGGGAAACTAATGGCAAGCTGTCTGGGTTATTAACATAGGCAGGTATGGGTCACTTCACTGAGAACATCTGTAAGCCAATAGCTCGCGTTTCTGAATTCATATTTCACTGTAATTAAAAACAAAGGCCCGGGGAATATTCATGCCAACAAAATGTATATGTCAGAGATGAACGATTTTTTTATCCTTACATCCTCCATTCACATATTTTATAAAATGAATGAACATTCCTTTAAGGGTATAAAGGAGAAACCTAGACATTATCATTAAAGGAAGCAGGCCAAGATGTCAGGCCTACTCCCCGTTCCACATTCATCTCCATGACGACCCAATGGTCCAGGTGAAGCGTGGCCTGGCATGAGGACTCCTGCGCCTGCTTGGAGAACTCGAACACTGCATAATGCAAGACAGACAAGGCACTCAAGTTTCACCTCACAAACAGCTCCGAAAACACCCGGCATGAGCAGCGAACAGACTGCTGACACAGTGTTACGATGACAAAAATATCTGAGTGATAATGTATGAATGCTTAATGAGTTAGGATTTTTTTTTTTAAAACAGAGTTGGCTTTTGGAACAAACCCTTAACCCTTAGTATTAGGGTGTGTTGCGTTCACACTTGTAGTTTGGTTCTCTTGGTTCTTTTAATCCGGACCAAAAAAGGAAATGGTTCGCTTTGAGTTCACTCTACATTTTTAACACTGAGATATAAAACAAAACTGTACTAAACTGTAATGGGCAACATAGCTCCTATGACGAGATGCACACGATCTATCAGCGAATCTATAAGCGAATCCGTCTATCAGCGGATATATTAGGGATCCGTTGATAGACGCCTGCTTTCAAACACTTCCGTGTGCATCTAAGCGCTCGGTGAAGAGCGTCAAAGATGTCATTGTAGCCAATCACAGACATATATGTTGAACGTGTCAACACAATGGCCAATCAGAGGTGTTTAAGAATCCCTTCAACAGCGCTCAAAATGCTAGAAGGAAATGCTGGTATCGTCACATTTTTACATTTCAGTACCAACTTGGTACCGAAGTTGGGACATTTTGACAACTCTATTACTTAAATAAAAGTGTGGTTATTTTATTTTATTGGCTTTTATTGGCAAATTATTTTTCATTCCGGTTCCATACACACTGCGTAGAATTTTTGTAAATGTGGTTGTCACAACCTGCATTTTTCGGGAGTTAGGCCTAATTCGGTTGTAGAATACGGTTGTCACTCCACTGTAAATTACTGAACTGTGTATATGTACAGAACAGGACATAGCACTTCACTACACTAACTAACAACCGAATTTAGCTGCAGTGTGTACGTGGCTATGGTAAACTTCATATTCAACTTTGCTATTACTTCTTTGAAACATTAGCAATTAATTGTGGCACAACTACCTCCATCCCCAAGGAGCTGTTAAATTGTTGACATCCAAATCAAGCGCCGTGAGCCGTGGAAAATTAGCAGCCATTAAGCCCGCAGGTAACTGTCAATTTCAGGAACTGTTCAGGGTTTCATCTAAGGGTGCCGCTCTCATTACAATAATGACACACGATGAGTAATTTAGTCCCATAGGCTTCGTCTAGAAGCTATTTTTGTTCATTATATGAGAGCCTGGAAGAGAAAAGCAGTAATTGCTGACATCTTATATATTGTTTTATATAACATTCATATTGTGATTTGGCACAAAGTCTGATATCAGCACTTCTCCGAACAAAAACACGAGTTTGATTGTGACACAAGCAGGAAATCACGAGTGTTTCAACTATTAACAAACACACTTCGATTGTTGTGATGAAATAAAATTCTGTTTTGTGGCTTTTAATCCATGCATGTTATATCTGAGGCAATTTAGCATACTATATGCTATTGTAGACTTTCTCTTCCAGCGAAACAGACCATAAATATCAGTGACTCATTTGGCACTGGGTGATCATTCATTTTGTCTGAAGTGGTCAAGGTTTGGCTGGTTAACAACAAAATCAAAATTGTTTTGTTCATATGCGACAAATCTGTTTTTCTTATGACAGTGTGAACAGAACAAACCACATGGAAACTGATCTTTTCAATTCCGATTTGTGCCACTTCCACATATGTGGTCCTAAATCCGAGACAGGTCAGATGTGTTGCAATGGGAACTCAGTCTGAAGGGTCATATCGGGATTCATGTGACTTTTAAAGACGCTCTAGATCACCATTCGTCACAATTCTGCGCTCATGGGAGTCACTTCAAAGATTTTACATACCTGAAGTTATCAAGACAGTTGGTAAAGGTAGTCAGTGGAAGGACAGTGATGTGACAGAACTTACAAGTATTACAGTGACAGCTCTATATACAAGCAAAACATGAAGGCTTGTATCATAAATAAAACTGCTATCTTTTTCATGTCCTCGTCTTTGTTTTGTTTTTTATATTGCCTACGCATAAATTCGCTGGCTTCCACAGAAGATCATATTATAAATAAATGTGTAATTGCTTACTTTAATGTTATCTGTGTTTACTTCCGTATGACAGCGTGCTGCGCGACGTCTTTTTATTATTATTTTGCATGCGGGTCAGTCAGGACCAGGATCTGTTCACACTGGAATCTGATATTGACCACATTTAAAACAACATGAAAAGCTATACAATTTTTTTTATTTTTTTTTACATATTAAATATATCGAAGCGATAAATCGGATTTGAGCAATAGGCCTAGAAGTGTGAACGTAACCTTAGTTGCTCCGCTCCATTCATATTCACGTTCCAGAGGTTGAGTCACAAAAATTGTTTCTTTTGAAATTATTTTTGAAACTATATGAAAGTATTTTTGTTGGAGAAGAAAATAAACAATTTAACTAGCCAATTTTTGAAACTAAAGTTATACAAGTTGTATAAAAGCAATATCACACTCTCCATCTGAATATCAGCACGGCCTTGTCCTTAATGGCCAAATCACAGCCATGCAGATATTCAGTACAACAGCACTCCTGAGTGTGAGATTACTTGAATAAACATTGTTTGAAACCAAATGGTTTGCATTAAACAAGATGAAGATAAGGATGGAGAATAACCATAAGAGAATAAAGAATTTGTGCATTCCAAGGCAAAACAATGACCCACATTTTACTAAAAAGAACAGAAACACATCCACACTAGCCATGAAGCTAACACTCTCTTTATATTTAACACACAGCTAAAGCTAACCAGCTAGGAGGAAGGTGTTATAATGCAAAAACGACTCAATGCACAAAGACAAAGAGCGGTGGGGGAGAATTAAGAAAATATTTGCATAATCACAAAATCACAATCTTAATTGTCCCTATAGCCAGGCGCGTGTCCGAGAGGAGCGATCGAGCCTTACAAAGCGACGCAAACCCCAGCACGATGTTTCAAAGCACTAACAAGCCGAGAATGAGACAAGGGAAGCAACGCAGACCCAAAAAAGCACAAATTTACTCGCATTTCCTGGGTATGCTTCATTTCTTACCTCCGGTTCCGTCCGAGTTTTCGTTTAAACTGCCTGAAGAATCATGATGACTGCCCACACAGCCACCCATGGATGTTTTCATGCGCCTCTTCCCCCCGCGGACCCGCTCTGGTTCGGTTTGCCCCCGTCCTCTCTCTCTCTGCTGGGATAGAGATTGACAGGGCGCGGGCATCAGCTGGAGAGAGGCGGGGTGGGTGTATATGCACACGCGGCTGTGACTCAAAACCTAGTGTGCTGCCTTTTCACAGAACCAATCGAGACGCGCAAATTATGAGGTTCCAAAATGCTATCTAGCTAGGCCGCTCACTAGGTTTTGGGACGCGGCCAATGTGATCATCATCTCTAGTACATTACCCGAGTCTTACCTGAACTGTAGGTCTTGGATGTTGTTGGACACGTTAGACAGAATTTATTTATTTCTTATGTAAAGTTTTTCACATTTTATAAGGGGTTTAATCCATTTCGCAGCTTTTAACGGTCTTTAAATTACCAATTAAATTTGACATGTAAAACCAAAGCACTTCTTAAAATGCTTTTTTCAATTAAAACAACTGAAGGAGGGAAAAGGATAGGGTAGAGTTGGGGAAAACTCCCCCTTGGGGTAAAAGGCCCCCATACTGTTTTCCCATATTAACTACTAGATGGTTAAGATACGTTTTTGTTGTTGTTATGGACTACGTTGACAAGAGTGATGTAGAAGTTTTCGCTGGCGACGGATTTCACGTTAAGTGATCTAATTTTCAGCAGTAAGAAAAATAGTGTTATATAGTTTTTTAAAAATATTTTTTAAAGCATGCTTTTTTGCAGAACATTACAGTTCTATATTGTATAAGAATAGTAAGGCCTGTGGTTAGGGAGTATGTTATTTAAGGAAAATATAAATATTTTCAGAATTACACTTTTTTTTCCAAACCTACCCAGCGGGCACCTTGACGTCAATTTGACATCAACAAATAGTCAAGATTTTGACCACCATGTATGACATGCATGAATATGCATATTTTCATTATATTTTGTAATTATTTCCTTGTGGTTGTAAAGATGCCTAACAAAGGTATCAATCTGACATGTTTTTTCTGGTCCCTACATCTCAGGTCAATATCATTGACATTAAATCGATGTTGATTTGATGTCAGGAAATAAGACGTCAAATTGATGTGAAATTTGTCAAAACAATGCCTGAAATGTCTGAAAAAAGTATATTTATTACTCATTATAAATCAATGTGACTCATTTTCAACATCTAAAAGACCTAGCCTGAATGATCTTGAAAGTTGTAGACCTAGGTGACGGTCTATGTATTTTGCATGTGTGTTTTTATTTATTTAAATCCTAGCATATTTACATTTAGTTCACGTTTAAAATGACAGAAGACACTATAATTGCATAGACTATAAAAGGTAAATTTAATCTGATATTGAAGCTTGATATTGAATGATATCAAAATAGCATTAAAATGACATCAACATCATGACATCCTGATGTCAAATAGATGCCCAGCAGGCACAGGATATAGACTACAACATCGGTCAGACGTTGGATTTTGGTTGAAAATGAAAGCTTGACGTCATATATAATTGTGGAGCTTGACGTCAAACAAACATTGGATTTAAACGCAACCCGACGTTGCGTTTAAATCCAATGTTTGTTTGACGTCAAGCTCCAACGTTGGGCAGTCGTTGAATTTTGGTTGGAATAAACCAAACAAAAAGGTGAAATGCATGGCCGTACACTTATTACCAGCTTCACTTAAAACTAACCAGATTTACTTTATTTAATTTCCGGTTTAAAGAAATAATATTTTGTATTTTAAAGTCACCATGATGGTGGTTAGCGTTTGCTTTAGTTGTGCTTTTGACCCTTGACTCTTTAAAATAAACTTTTCTCTGACTGCTATAATTGTGTGTTTATAAAGCACAATTGTTGTTGCTAAAAAAGCCATAAGATCAGGTGATGTTGGCTGTTTATTGATGATGACGACGATATCATCATGTAATTGCCTGAATCTCTGATCTTATTCAGTGTCTAATGCTTTGATTATATAGGACTTGTGGTTTTAATATTGTTTTATCATAATAAAAGTCATTTGATTCTACAGTATATCTAGCAGTGTTGTTTATCAAAAAATATGCTTGATTTTTAAAAACTATTTAGTGCACAAAACTCATGGCATTACTTAGATGCACACAGACATCAAGAAACAGCATATGAATCTCAACAATGGTGACAATCAAACAAAATATCCACATAATCAGATCAACTCCATCTGCATAATTTATTAAAGCTGCAATGCATGCTGGGAGATATGGGTGAGTTTTGATTGGTGGTACCCAGCATGCACTGCAGCATGAAGCATTTCATTGATTGTCACCATTGTTGAGAGTCATACACTGATTCTTGATGGCTAAGTAATAATGTAGAGGAAAAAGTTTAATGCACTAAATGTTTTTAAAATCCTTTATATTATTTGATAAGCAACATTGCTCTCATGCTGTAAAATCAATTGTCTTCTATTATAAAAACACAAGTCCTATATAATCTAAGCATTAGACACTGAATAAGATCAGAGATTCAGGCAATTGCATGATGATATCATCGTCATCATCAATAAACAGCCAACATCACCGGAGGGTTGTTCCATAAAAGACGCTTAGAAAAGCGGGGATTAAACTCCAAAACCGGACTTGAATGAGCCTAACAAATAAGTTGGGGCTAAAGTGGTTCCATAAAAGGTCATTGAAGTTCACGCAATCTCACTAATTTGATCCAGGTTTATCTAGTCTAGATAAACCTCAGTGCAAAACTTACATTTTACAGTTATATTCTCCATCTGTAAATGTTAGAAAGTCATGCAAATGTATCCATTTTGCTGCTAATCTTCATATTGAACGAGCGCTGCTGCGCGCCAAATAGGAGCACAATAATTCTGACTAAAATATACATTTTGCTTGGAAAATTAATATGCGATATTTTATAACACTAGAAATATCTTCTAATTATAATAATTTATCTTTAGGATGTTGGATAAGTTGCCGTAAACTTCTAGCGAACAGAAGTACTTCAGTGAACAGAATAAGTAGCCTAATTTTTTAAGAAACTAAATATATAAAGATACAAAATATAGTTTTGGGTATAGGACCTATGCTACTTAATAAAGATGATGTATACTTATTTAGAATGCTGAGAATTACAGCTTTTAATGCAATAATTTTTTGGAGAAAGCAAGAATCCCCAGTTTTAAATGAGTAGATTTAGTTTCTAAAGTAGCCTACACTATGGAGAGGATAACATGAAATTAAGAGCAAATGTATACATTTTGAAAAGATATGTGCAACTCTAAAATCAAAGAATATTCCATAAAATAAAGGAATATATATTAGCCTACATTAACTACATTTTTATATAAGCCTCCCTCCCTTTTATTTCTAGTTATTTGTTATTTTATTTATTTACTTATTTAATACTGAATATTTGATATTCAAATAATATTACTTGAATAACTATTAGGAATTATGTGTCATTATAAGAGTTTGATATAAATATGTGAATGTTAAATTTTTATTAATATTTATTTAGTGTTTTTTGTCCTTTCCCCCTTAAATCATATGTAAAAGTGTCTAACTATGTACTTTTTGGTTATTGTTCTAATCATGTGTTTTTTAGGCTATGTGCTGGTGGGTATTATCACAAAAGAAAAAAAGTAGAAGGAAAAATAAGGAATATTTATTGGGGGAAAATATGATGTCTTTAAAGGAACTGTCAATTTGTATAATTGTGTTAAATGTAATTATTTATTTTTAATTTTGTGATTTTAACTTCTGCTTTAAAAAGCTTCTTTTTTTTAGATTGTGTTCTAATGTTCTTCTAATAATCATAAACGTACTACAGCTGCCAAACAAAACCAGAGAGAAATGTATTCATAAATTTTTAAAACAATCTAATTAAATCTTGGCCACAAAACATTCAGCCAGTAAAAAAAGAAAACCTGTAGTATATATATTCTATCTATCTATCTATCTATCTATCTATCTATCTCTATCTATCTATCTATCTATCTATCGATCGTCTAATTTATCATTGTAGCCTTATTTAAGTTGATTTTCTGTATACTGTGTATTTATTTTTGGACTAATAGTGGTTAATAAAGTCCAATAATGGTGAGAGAGTGTCAGTGGTAATATCATTGTGTTCTTGTCGGTCAGTGTTAGAGGATCTGTGTAACAGCTGAGGCTTAGCCTGACAGTTAGCCTGCCCTGGACCAGGCTAGTTTCCCAGCATAAGTTGCCAGGGTAACTGAGTTTGAACTATTTTAAGTTTGCTTTATGAAACAGAATCCACCGACAATAAGTCTGACTAACCAAAATAAGCCTGGCTTGTATTCTAATCTTGTTTTATGGAACAACCCTCAGATTTACTTTATTTAATTTCCATTTTAATGAAATCAATAGTTGTATTTTAAAGTCACCATGATGTTGGTTAGCGTTTGCTTTAGTTGGACTCTTGACTTTATAGTATACAATTTTCTCAGGCTAACTGTCAGGCTAAGCCTCAGCTGTTACACAGATCCTCTAACACTGACCAAGAAGAACACAATGATATTACCACTGACACTCTCTCATACCATTATTGGACTTTATTAACCACTATTAGTCCAAAAATAAATAAACAGTATACAGAAAATCAACTTAAATAAGGCTACAATGATAAATTAGACAATATATATATACAGTACAGAGAGAGAGAGAGAGAGAGAGAGAGAGAGAGATATAGATATATAGATAGATAAATACAATATATATACTACAGGTTTTCTTTTTTTACTGGCTGAATGTTTTGTGCCCAAGATTTAATTAGATTGTTTTAAAGATTTATGAATACATTTCTCTCTGGTTTTGTTTGGCAGCTGTAGTACGTTTATGATTATTAGAAGAACATTAGAACACAATCTAAAAAAAAAAGCTTTTTAAAGCAGAAGTTAAAATCACAAAATTAAAAATAAATAATTACATTTAACACAATTATACAAATTGACAGTTCCTTTAAAGACATCATATTTTCCCCCAATAAATATTCCTTATTTTTCCTTCTACTTTTTTTCTTTTGTGATAATACCCACCAGCACATAGCCTAAAAAACACATGATTAGAACAATAACCAAAAAGTACATAGTTAGACACTTTTACATATGATTTAAGGGGGAAAAGACAAAAAACAATAAAAAAATATTAATAAAAATTTAACATTCACATATTTATATCAAACTCTTATAATGACACATAATTCCTAATAGTTATTCAAGTAATATTATTTGAATATCAAATATTCAGTATTAAATAAGTAAATAAATAAAATAACAAATAACTAGAAATAAAAGGGAGGGAGGCTTATATAAACATGTAGTTAATGCAGGCTAATATATATTCCTTTATTTTATGGAATATTCTTTGATTTTAGAGTTGCACATATCTTTTCAAAATGTATACATTTGCTCTTAATTTCATGTTATCCTCTCCATAGTGTAGGCTACTTTAGAAACTAAATCTACTCATTTAAAACTGGGGATTCTTGCTTTCTCCAAAAAATTATTGCATTAAAAGCTGTAATTCTCAGCATTCTAAATAAGTATACATCATCTTTATTAAGTAGCATAGGTCCTATACCCAAAACTATATTTTGTATCTTTATATATTTAGTTTCTTAAAAAATTAGGCTACTTATTCTGTTCACTGAAGTACTTCTGTTCGCTAGAAGTTTACGGCAACTTATCCAACATCCTAAAGATAAATTATTATAATTAGAAGATATTTCTAGTGTTATAAAATATCGCATATTAATTTTCCAAGCAAAATGTTTAGTCAGAATTATTGTGCTCCTATTTGGCGCGCAGCAGCGCTCGTTCAATATGAAGATTAGCAGCAAAATGGATACATTTGCATGACTTTCTAACATTTACAGATGGAGAGTATAACTGTAAAATGTAAGTTCTGCACTGAGGGAAAAAAACATGTCACAAACGCATAAAACAGCACAAAATATACGCTGTTTGATGGTGGATCGATTTGATCCACGATCGACCTCTAGGGCTGCTTAAGAAACGCGTGCACACGCAATTATCTAGACTAGATAAACCTGGATCAAATTAGTGAGATTGCGTGAACTTCAATTACCTTTTATGGAACCACTTTAGCCCCAACTTATTTGTTAGGCTCATTCAAGTCCGGTTTTGGAGTTTAATCCCCTCTTTTCTAAGCGTCTTTTATGGAACAACCCTCAGGTTAGTAATAAGTGAAGCTGGTAATGCTGTTTGTGTTGTTTAATCCTCCTCTGCTGAGATTTTCACAGATAAGCTGTGCTGCCATGCATGTCAAATTTTTTTGCGGTGCTTATTCCAACCAAAATTCAACATCTGTCTGACGTTGGAGCTTGACGCCAAACAAACGTTGGGTTTAGACGTCAACCTGACTTTCATTTTCAACCAAAATGTGACGTCCAGGGCTGGACTGGGACAGAAAATCGGCCCTGGCATTTTGGCCCAGACATGGCCCACTACATGATCATAAACACCACCCATCTTTGCATGCCCTTGAAAATGTTTTTGTTCAACTCCTATTCATAAAAACCACTAATGCCATGTAATGAGAGTTAACAGATGAAATAAGTACAAAATTGTCATTTATTAATACAATTGAACTATACTCCACAGTGATGCATCCAAAAAACAAGCTATAAAAGCTGCATTGGCATAGCAATACCAGTGTTTCTCACAGGATTTTTGGTAAAACTGTTGTGTATGGACCTCAGTCTTTCTAGGGGGGTTTGGGGGCAATTGCTCCCCCTAAGAAAATTTTGTGCATTTTAATGTTAAATTCATCAATCTGGTGCAGTTTGAGGGTTCAAAATTAAAAGCTCCAACCCATATTCAGTGTGCAAATATAACAAAGAAAAAATCAAACCGCTTTTAGTAACAGTGTCTGTCTATATTACTACATAATAATAGTTATATAATATTAATCTCATGACAGTAGCCTAATAGCCATATATTGTAAAACAAATGCACTGAAAAATAAAGAAAACTTTCATAGTTAGTTTTGTACTAATTTCTAAACTTGAAAGAGATAAGCACATGATCTTTTATTTTGACGGAAACTGCATCAAGCTTTTATTTTGGCGGAAAACATGGATAAAAACGCGTCTCATTAAACTTCTAGTAAACTTCTGTAATCGTCAACTATGCAGATGTGGAAATAATGCGTAACTGGGTAATGGGTTCCTACACTCATAGCCAAAGTGTTTTGAAAGTAGTTCTGCTTACCGCGCGCGGACTCTACACTTTCTCATCTCTCCCCTGATCCTCCTCACTATCCTCCTCATCAGCCACTGGAGCTGATGAAGGTCCTGCTGCTGCAGAAAACATATATATTTTGACACATTTTACAGCGTCTGCTATTTCTATTACACGCTATTTCTCTGCACATTCCATGCGTTTCTTCTCCATCTCTCAGACTATTTTGACAGATACACACTTGACACTGCACGCTAACTCAAAGCCCAAAGGGGGAGGTTTTTAAAGCTGTGATTGGGCCAGCCCAGTGTCAATCAAGAAAAGAACCAATGGGCCGCTGATCTACGCGTTTCATGGGCCGGTCTGTCAGTGGAAAAAAAACTAACGCTTACTTTTTTTTGACCAATGCATTACACCGGCACTAACCCAGCGCCGTCAATTAAACAAAACAAAACGAATGGGCCGCCGATGTACGAGTTTTATGGGCCGTTTAAAAAAAAAAAAAAAAAAAGTATGAGATGTATCGGCCCAAAAAGCACGTCGGCCCACCGGGCATTTGCCCGGTATGCCAGATTACCAGTCCAGCCCTGGTGACGTCTGACTGACGTTGGATTAGTTGGAGTCCAACGTCTTCCTGACATCACATTGACGTACTGTGTTTGCTGGGTGTAGAATTGACATCAAATGCTAACAAAGCTTAACACTGTAATGACAGCAACATCATGACATCTTGACGTCAAATAAATGTTGAATTGACATCAAATGCCAACAAAGCATGACATCAAAATAACATCAAAATGACATCAGCAGAGGTCAAAATCTTGACATCAAATTGACATTGACACTTAGACGTCAATATGACTTTCATTTTTGACCTATTTCGTGACGTAACTTTGATATCAATGTTGATGTCATATTGATGTTTAATTGACATCAAATGCCCACCGGGATCACTGCAACCTTTTATGTGATGGGAATAGATCTAAATACTTAAAAAACTTCTCACGATTCGTTAATCTGTGATAGCTGTAATAGTAAAAACGTATAATAGCTGTAAAAGTAAAAGATATTTCATATGCAAGCATGTCAGCCAATCACAGCAGTGGGCGTTTACACTGAAGTCTCACAGCAGACACGCCCCTTCAAACAGAGTGTTCAAATCAGAGGCTAAAATCAGGCTAGGAAATATGCCTTTTATTTTCTAAATTGTAACAACTTTTGATCTAAAAAACATACTAACATTATAAGGGCACCCCAGGAAACATTCTAAAATAATAAAATAATCCATGCAATGGGACCTTTAAAGAGTTTCTGTTGAGGCTTGTAGGTCACCATTGTGCTGAAGAGTAGAGCCTGTGCTTCAGTTCTGGATGAGCAGAGAAACACGGATGTTATGTTGCATGTTGCTTTATTTAACAGGCAGTGATTGTGTACTTGTTGATGCATTGATGATCTATTTGTTAAGGTCTTCAATACTCTTCAACTCATTCATGAGTGCTGTTGTTAACTAACACTTATCTGCAAGAGGATTGAGTTAAATCGATGTTTTGTTAACTCATTTAAATTAATTACATTTTTTAGAAAAAAAAATTTTTAGTGGACTCAAATGAAATAAGATCACAGTATAAATATGAAATGGCAATTGATCAATTTAAGATAGAATCAGTTAAATTTCTATTTAAAGAAAAATCAGTTTACAACATCATGACATCTTGACGTCAAATAAATGTTGAATTGACATAAAATACCAACAAACAAAGCATGACATCAAAATAACATCAGCAGAGGTCAAAATCTTGACATCAAATTGACATTGACACTTAGACGTCAATATGACTTTCATTTTTGACCTATTTCGTGACGTAATTTTGACATCAATGATGATGTCGTATTGATGTTAAATTGACATCAAATGCCCACTGGGTAGTCTGTGGGGTAAAACGCCACGGAATAACAAAAGATGACTTTTTATCTCACAATTGCAAGTTTACATCTCGTAATTCTGAAGAATTTTTCTATTTCTATTTAAGAATTCTATTTCTCAGAATTGCGAGATATAAAGTCAGAATTGCGTGATTAAAGTCGCAATTGTGTGTAATAAAGTCAGAATTGCAAGTTATAATTTCACAATTGCAAGAAATAAACAAGCTATTCAGACTTTTTTTCTTGCAATTGCGAGTTTATATCTTGCAATTTTGACTTTATTATTTATTTGATTTTTATTTGATCATATTTTCGTTTTTTGACAATAAACATGCCAGAATGAGAACATGAAAACACGACTGAAATCAACTACCCACCTACCAATCTCACCCCCCCACCCCCCCTGGCATGCTATTCTGGCATGTAATGATAGTGGCAACAAGGTCCATTTTTGGAGATCTTGTTCAACCCTAATTAGAATTTGTAGATAGTTGGCATCAGGTATACCATGGAGGGAAGAATGAACAACATTGCCTAAGTAACTTATTGAAGTTTGTATGGAAATATTGCATGGTAGTCTAACTTTCTTAGCCATACTATTAAGTGGAAGCAAAGAGGATTTATCCCAATTCATTTTGTACCCAGAGAGCCTTCTGAACTTTTCAAATACCTTCAGTATCTGGGGTGGACTAATGAATTCAGATACCGCTGCAGTTGCAAGGCCAGAATTCTGGCATACATTTTTATATCGGTGTTTAGCAAACTAATGGGTCTGTAGTTTGCACAATCCGAATGATCTTTCCCTTTTTTGGGTATCAGCGAGATAGGTGCCGTAATCATCTGTGGATGAAAGGCCCCAGCCTCTACTGCCGCGTGGATGCCCGTCAGGAAGACAGGGCAGAGTAGATCAAAATATTTAAGAAATAATTCTGCCGGGATCCCATCTAAGCCTGGCGCTTTGCCTTAACGTCCCTTTAAGTTCCTCCAAACTGACTGTCCTAAAAATTCAGCTTCCTCATGACTAAGTCGAGGTAGAGTAAGAGACTGCAAAAAGGCAGTACAACTTGGACTTGTGGGATTAAGTTCGGATGTATAGAGTTTAGAAAAGAAATCAGAAAATGAGGAGTTAATTTCTTTGCTAACCAGTCCTTTAGAAGGGTGCTTAATTTTTTCAGTGTAGCTTTCGCCTGATTTTGCTTCAATCTCAAGGCTAAAAGTTTGCTAGGTCTGGCACCACTGAAATAATAGGACTGTCTGGTTCTGTGAATCACAAATTCTGCTTTCCTTCTCAAAAGATCATTCAATTCAGCTTTAAGGTTCTAAAGCGTCTTAAAATGTGAATGAGAGAATGAAGATTTTAGTGACAATTCAAGTGTTTGATATTCTTTTTCTAAATGGTCAAGGTCTTTTTTACATTAGTGGCAAAGGCTAGAAATCTTTCCTAAAACCTGTCGTAGCTTCCAAGACAAATATAGGATATTAAATGAAAGAAATTCAGACAGACCGGCTTTGAAGTCTTCAGCGAACTGGCTGTTCTGTAAAAGAGAGATATTAAAACGCCACCGCGGAGATCTTTCAACAAATGGAGCACATTCAAATTCTGCCATTAAAGAACTGTGATCTGCAAGAAGCTGGTAGTATCATTGTCTGGTCAAAAGAGTTCTTGGAGCACAGTAGATAGTCTATTCTTGAATAAGAGAGATGCCGTGTTGAGAATAAGGTATAGTTTCTACTCAAGGGGTTCCCAGATCTCCAAACATCGACCAAATTCAGCGCTTTTACAAGATCATTAAGCGCAGTCGAGGAATTGAGCTGAACTTTACTGCAGGAGGAAGATCCAATATCACCGCATTCATATCCCCTCAAATAATCAGAGAATAGTCTATCAATGAAAGCAAGTGATTAGTTACATGTGGGAAATAATTAGCCTCAAATATTGTAGGGGCATAGATTGATACAAATGCTACTTTCTTCCCCTTAATGTTTGTACATAAATATGCAAGCCTGCCAGATTGATCTTTACTTTCTCTGTCAATCTTGAGGTTACAGTTACGAAAAATCAAAACAATTGTAGGCTACCTTTAGTTTTAGTGTTATCAGTAACAATAAAAATATTTGGACTTATATTTAAAAATGACCTTAAGTTATCATCAGCTAGCTAGTTAGCTAGCCAGTTATCATCAGCTAACAATATTTTTCAAATAGGCTGATTTTCAGCATTGCTCATTAATAAATATTCATATCTACTGTTATTTTGGCTTGTCTTTTTAATTTTAAGCTAAAACTGCTAGTACTCTGATTTTGCTGTAAATGTATAAATAGCAAATTGCTTTGTCAGAGTGACATATGGTACAAATTTTACTTGGTACAAATTACATTTTTGTTAAAAATCTAATAACAAGGACACTCTGGACATTTGTCATACTTGGTTTATAATTTATGCCATTGTCACTGAAACCTAGGATACATTTAACTTTTGTTTCACAGAAAAAAATATACACACACTCCTTAAGGGGAAAGGGGGTTTCCAATAGGCCTACTCAAACTATGTGGTCTTGATAGATAGTGTAATACGGGTGACATGTTGTGTAGACTAAAATAAATTGTGCTTGGTACAAAGTTCAAATTTAATTTCAGTTAATTGATTTCTGGACGTAGCGTTTGAAAAAGCTAATAAAAACTGTTTTGATTTGTCGAACATTTTGATTTGTCGAACATCATTTAATTTCCGTCCATTTGTGATATTTTATAGTTCTGATGACTTTACCCTTAAATTATGGAAAGGAGTAATAATAAAGGACGAGTAAAGGTATCAAATCTGGTATACAACAAACTTGATGAATATATAATTTGAGATTAATTGATTAGGCTACCGTAATGTAATGATATTTGTTAATGATTATTTGATATTCAAAGTTTTTTTTACATTATATTTATACAATGCAAAAAAATATATACATATATTTAGTTTATCAGTTCTACAGTGTAATTGATGTCTGGTGCACCTTAGTGAACAAAAGTGTGCACTGCAAGACATTACACTGACTCGGATAGATTCGCAGGCAAACAAACATTATTTATGTCAAAGAAAGTCTAAATAAATCATATAATCATAAGATACAGTGGGTACGGAAAGTATTCAGACCCCCTTACATTTTTCACTCTTTGTTATATTGCAGCCATTTGCTAAAATCATTTAAGTTAAATTTTTTTCCTCATTATTGTACACACAGCACCCCATATTGACAGAAAAACACAGAATTGTTGACATTTTTGCACATTTATTAAAAAAGAAAAACTGAAATATCACATGGTCCTAAGTATATCTATCTATCTATCTATCTATCTATCTATCTATCTATCTATCTATCTATCTATCTATCTATCTGTTGTATTAGCTAATTTATATAACTCTTGACATCACATATTATATTTTAAACAAAATTATGTTCATTATGATTTTGTTCATTATCATAAACGGGTTCATACTGAGTAAAAAGTTCTCAGTCAGCACTTCATAATGAGCTTTGCCTATAAAGACTCAACACAGGGTGGCAGCACTCCACCAGAAGAGATTTTTATGAACAAACGCCTTTGAAAGAGCTGCTGAAATTGTGCTCAACGTTAATATTGTTCTTTTATATTGTTTATTGTGAAGCTGCTTTGAAACAATCTTTATTGTATAAAGTGCTAGGCCTATATAAATAAATGTGACCTGACTTGACTTGAAAATAGGTATGAACTTGCATTTCTTATAACTATAAGTACTTTGGGGGGACTGTATGTACTAGAGCTGGAATGCAGTCCATCATTAACTATCTATACTCACATTTTTAGCAGAAAATGTACAAATTATTTAAATAATTTTAAAGAAATGTTATAAAATGTATTATTATTTATAAACCAATCATATTCTTGAAATCCCAACTAGAGTCTAATGTGTAAAAGTATATTATTGTGTAAATATGGGTTATGTATTCATTAACAGTTGTCTTCTTAACCTACTCATTATATTTGTCTATGGGTGTTGTTTTATTTTTAACCATTTGCGTTTTAATTTTATAAAGTCCCAGGGTTCTCTTTTATTAAGATGTAATGTGAATTGATTTGTATGAATTATTTGGTTACCAAGCCTTTGAGGCTCATTGTTAAAGGTCTGTATGGTAAACGTGTTATGAACCAAGGTGTTTCAAATAAAATAAATCCATATAATGTGAAATAACAAAACATTTAAGCTTCCATATGGTTTACAATGAACAGCACTGAACAGCATTAATAAAGATGATTATTGATATATTGATGTACGTATTGATTCAGTTCTTATAAATTAAACAGACATGAGTGTTCAATTTTACTTAGTCCAAATATGCCTTTTTAGTTTTTTAAATAACCTTTAATTGTTGATGAACCTGGTGAGTTAATAAATTGTGATCAATAACATAAATTAGTGGGTGGACCAGGGGTTGAGTTACCCTTTAATAAAATGTGGCAATGAAAATAAACAGAATAAACAGGTTTACAGTCCATTTTTACTCTTAAGCATCTATAAAGTCCAGGACATTTGCTTATGTAGACTGCAGTACAGTAAGTAGTTAAATGGGGGTTAGTTTTATGTTATTTCATAATGTGATCCACAGAGAGAAAAACAACCAGACCAGATCAGAGCAAGTTGTGTTCCCTTCAGGGTTTTCATTAATGATGCTGTGCTCACATATTCTGACAGGCCCGTTCCTGGTCTTTTTGCTTTTGTGTGTAGGCTGAACACCTGCTGGCAATGTGCAAAGCATTAACCACTCTTCTTTCAAGGCCATTCAGACTGATCTAAAAACAGTTCATTCCGGAGATGAGTCAAATTATCTTCAGGGTGATGTGAAGAGTCTCTTAAACTGTGTGCTTCTTTCTTTTCCGCGCCTTGCTTCCATGTTCTTGATTCATTCATTTGCCATCTGACGAATCCTTTCTTTCACTCTTTAATTCAGTCTTTCTTTCATGTTTTTTTTTTTTTTTTTTTTTGGTTTCAAAATAGCTTGCTACACCTGAAAGTAGAAAATGAGGTAGAAAATTGCATGTCATTCACAACACAACTGAATAAAATACTAAGAATGGGAATTCATTTATAAGCCTCGCATTATATATATATATGTATTTAGCAAATCTCCAGATAGATAAGAAATATTACATTATAATGTAGTAATGTGCTATTACAGTGTTGCTTGTTTTAATCAATTAATGAAGCCAATGTAAAACAGAATTATTAATTGTCTATTATATATTATATATATATATAGTGTAACCAGATGTCATTTGAGATGTCATTTACAATAACTTATAAACCTTTAAAGAAAGATATACTGTGTGCTACACGGATGAGAAGTTTGCTGCAGAACTTTTTGCAGTCTCTGCAAAAGTGTGTATCGAGGGCGCATATCGACCGCAAAGGGGGTGTCACGGTTGGCTAACCGTGGTCCGTCCGTGTGTGTATTTTTTTGTGCTGATTGTCATCACCTGGACTGATCAACTGATTGCTACCTCATCAGCACCGGCACACCTGTTATTTATTTAGATCTGTCTATATAAGCATTGTCTCTTGTTTTGTTAACTGTCGGATCATTGTCACCTGTCTCTGCTTCATGTCTTTGTTACCTGTTATCCTGGATTTCTGTTTTGTGTTTATTTGTGTAAATAAATCTACATTTGTTACTTGCATTTGCATCCTCATCTATACGTGACAGAATGATCCGACCAAACATGGATGCAGCAAGTACCGCGGCTCTCTTGAAGTTTATCAATCTTGACGCCTCTCGCAGAGAACAGCATAGGGAGAGAGACGCCGAGATGAGGAGCGCGGCACGGGCACTGGCGACACAGATGGAGGAATTGGCGCGACAGATCCAGGGTCTGAAGAGTCCTACCGCGACACCCATACCACCAGTTCCTCTTAGACCTACGGAGTCGAGTGATCGAACGGAGAAGAACCTACTTATCCCGGAGAGATATGCGGGTGAGCCCAACGTTTGCAAAGACTTTATTAATCAGTGTGATATGTATCTGTCCAGGCAACCCAGCATGTTCGAGAAGGAGAACTCTAAAGTGGCGTTTGTATTGACTTACTGGTCGAGCGGCATTGTGGGGAACTGCTATATGGGAGAACCGGCACCCATGATGTGCTTCGTTTCAAGCGTTGTCGACTGAGATGAGTAGGGTTTTTGACGGTGTGGGAGCGGATTTCCCTTCCTTAGAGATGAGATCGAGGAGGAGGTCTCACCTTAAGAATTTTTTGGGGGGAGTAGTGAGCACCAAGCTTTGCAGGCTGTAGAGCCAAGCCTGCATGAGCTTTTGCCCGAATCAGTGCCCAAGATGGCCGTCACCATGCCCGAGTCTGTTCACGAGATGGCTGAATCGCCTGAGTCTGTTCACGAGATGACTGAATCGTCTGAGTCTGTTCACGAGATGGCTGAATCGTCCGAGTCTGTTCACGAGATGGCAGTTCCTGTCATGGCTGAAAGGTCCAAATTCCCTGAGCTTCCTGTTCTGACCAAGTTGGCTGAACCTGAGTTCCCTGAATTCCCTGTCCTGACCATAAGGCATGTATCTGTATTTCCTGAGAGTCCTGTCAAAGCTGAGATGGTCGCCTCTGAGTTTCCTGTGCCCTATAGGTCAGCCAACATGACCGTTCCCAAGCTCCATCGATTCTCGGCCTTAGCCAATATGACCGTTCCTGAGTTCCCTAGTCTCTCTGCCCTACCCAAGATGGCTGATCTCGAACTCTTTGAACTCTCTGCCTGGCCCAAGATGGCCGATCCCGAGCTCTTTGAACTCTCTGCCTCATCCAAGATGGCGAATACTGAACCCTCTAACCTGGCCGTGAGGCCTTCCGTGTATCTTGTATCTCTGTCTCTCCTTCTAGGTTCCTGTTGCCTCCAGCGCCCCCTTGGATTCCGGTTCCAGTCTGGCTTCCTGTTCTACCGGCTCCGCCTTGGTTTTCAAGCCCTCCGTCCCTCCCCCAGGTCCACCTCCGTTCCTCCACCCACCTGGACTCTTGTTTCTGTTTGGTATGGAGTGTCTGGAAGCCACTCCTTAGAGGGGGGGTACTGTCATGGTTGGCTAACCGTGGTCCGTTTGTGTGTATTTTTTTGTGCTGATTTTTTGTGCCTGGACTGATCAACTGATTACTACCTCATCAGCACCGGCACACCTGTTATTTATTTAGATCTGTCTATATAAGCATTGTCTCTTGTTTTGTTAACTGTCAGATCATTGTCATTGTTACCTGTCTCTGCTTCATGTCTTGGTTACCTGTTATCCTGGTACATAAACAGTACATATACTGGTAAAAATACATAGTTCTATATATTATGAATGTAATCTGCACATTCTACATCTGTCATTGTCATGTGACTATACCAGCACCATTCCATTGGAAACTTGCAAGAGCAGAGACATTACCAACCAAATATAAACATCTTTATTCACCTCTGTTTCCACTATCAAATGATAACTGGAGAGCGTCAAATGTTTCTATTTATAATGTGTATAACATATCTGTTGATTTCTTGAATGCAATGGCCAATCAGAGGTGTTTAAGTTAGCACTGAACAAAAACTCTGGTGCTTTAAGTGGTGAGTGGTTTTCTATCATATATTGTATGGCCTGTCTATAACCATTAAGATTTTAACGTTATTATTACATCTGCTCGAATGCGGGACCCCCATCATGAATAGTGGAAGTTTCCTATCGTACTGCACATGCGCGAGCAGTTCGACGACACTTCTTGACACTTCCTTTCAGTTTAGGTTTTCAATCCGATCATGTGTTTACATGTCCTCTCGATCGGATTAGAAAAGGAATAAACCACCCATTTCAATCCGATCGAAATTTCATTCGGATCGATGTGTGCCGGTGAGTGTAGCCCGTGCACGATCCTGCTTTCTGGCCGAAACACCTGTCAGATAATGAGCTTTTGTGAGTTTGTGATTTTTCTTCTTTTATTTTTGAATTAATATTTCTTTTATTTTGCATTGAGAAAATACAACAGTTCCAGGTTACAGAAATTTTGACGCATTGATATTAAGTGTAATCACAAATGTGGTTAATTAACTGTAAATGTTTTTTTTATTCGTGAATTCAATTGTATTTAATTTTACATTGAGAAAATAAAAAGTTCCAGGTTACAGTTATTTTTAACATGCAGTTTATCTACAAATGTAGAAGAAAAAAAACAGAATAGAAAAAAAGTATATATAGAAAAACAGTGTTTTTACCTGGAATCGCTTTGGCCCCCCAAATCACTGTTTTTAAAGGGAAAGCGCATCTCCTTAGCATTACCCTGGAGTTGGTATGCAGGGAAGCATGTGATTTCAGATGCAGCCACTGTCATTCGTAGTGTTTCATGGGAGTGTGTGAGTGTTCTTTTGGCTCAATTTACTTGTCGCGATTCTCTGATTGGTGGAGATTTCTCTGAAGAATCATGGGTAATGTAGTTTTTCATCAGGAATTCAGCTGTTAAACATGATTATTTAAAAAAATAAGTTAAAATAATGCAGCCTGATGGCTTCAGCAAAAGCATTAAACCTTACAGTAGCTTACAGTCTGTCTTTACAGGTTTATAAGATATCACTCACCCTCATGTCGTTCCAAACCCGTAAGACCTTCGTTCGTCTTCAGGACACAAATGAAGATCTTTTTGATGAAATCTGAGAGCTTTATGCTTTTATTCACATATAAACATTTATCAATTCACACATCAGTTGTGGTAATCGAAGCTCAAACATGTTCAGATTCTCGTGTTACGCAGCACGTTTGAGCTTCAGCAAGAGCCAATGAGGTTCATTCTCGTGTTACGCAGCACGTTTGAGCTTCAGCAAGAGCCAATGAGGTTCATTCTCGTGTTACGCAGCACGTTTGAGCTTCAGCAAGAGCCAATGAGGTTCATTCTCATGTTACGCAGCACATTTCAGCTTCAGCAAGAACCAATGAGGTTCATTCTCGTGTTACGCAGCACGTTTGAGCTTCAGCAAGAGCCAATGAGGTTCATTCTCGTGTTACGCAGCACGTTTGAGCTTCAGCAAGAGCCAATGAGGTTCATTCTCGTGTTACGCAGCACGTTTGAGCTTCAGCAAGAACCAATGAGTTTTGTTCTCAAGCATCAAGTATGTTCGATTGAGCTTCTGTTTATGGTCTGTCACAATGTTTATATGTGAATAATAGACTAAATTAAATCTGTTCATCATATAAAGAGATCATGTCTCTTCAGAAATTTTGGATTAAACCGTTTAATTCATATGGATTAGTTTATACGATCTCTTTATGAACCTTTTTCCATTTCCGTTGCTGTCAATGGAGGGACAAAAAGCTCTCAGATTTCATTTAAAAAAAAAGGGTGAGTAATTAATGACAGTATTTACATTTTTGGGTGAACTAACCCTTTAAGTAGTTACAGCGGGTGATCCTGAACATCACTTACATGAAACATTACATTGCATTTTCATTAAAAGCACACTTTAGTGTTACAGCATAACATTATATGTATAACACATGTTCGTGCTATTTCCAGTTAAACCCTCCAGTATACAATATAATCCACTCTTTTTAAAGGTTAAATGCATGGACTTGCATCACAACTACATTAATGGGATTTTCTGACTTTTTGTTTTGTATAGTCTACTATATGTCTGTTGACAATTGAGCAGGACAAAGCGTAAATATTTTTTTTAAATGAACACTGCAAAAATGTAATGCATGATCACATACATCATGCTTATTAGAGCCTATATTCTGAAGCAGTCGTGTCAGCGTATAGCTTTAAACCCCTACTTCCAACAAATCTCATGTTTGTCACGCGTGATGTTGCATACAAAGATGAGGGCAATTTGCCATCCTTGTTAAGCACAACATTACTTAGAACATTGTGTGTTCAGTGAGATGGAGGAAGCTAATTAACCTCACCTCGTATAGCGTCTCGGAAGAGATTCAGTGTTTCATTCAACTGCTTCCCATATAGCCTATGCTTATTAGCAGTTTTGACATGTCAGATATTATATTTAGTCATTCTATATTGACATAATTGAGCTTGAGCTGAGGCATATATGTTTAATAGTTTAAGCTCTACCTGACATTATCAGGTTTTAATCCAGCCTGACGATTATTTGATCATTGTTGACATTCATGAACGAATCAGCCATGCATAACCGCAGGGTAGGTTAATTCAGACAGTTCACAGGCAGGCTACTGAGAAAAGTCAATATCTTGTGAAAGGTACATAGTCACCCAAGGGGATTGTCTGTAAAGTAACAGCTGAATGGGAGCTTTGCACTGTTTCAGTGTGCACATATTTTGACATAATGTTTTATGTAACCTAATACATGCTTTGCATGTGATCAGGTCACATTATAATTTAATCAACCTGATTACATTAGATTACACCAGATTAGAAATAAAAATTTGACATTTTTAGTGCACCTAAACAAACCTTAAAGGAAAATACTCCACCAAAATTTTTAAAATTGTACTAAGGTATGCTGTGGAAATCAGATTTCCCTCTATTTGTGCATGTTTATTAATTGTGTCTAACGTACTTAGTTTCTTAGATTGTTGTAAGAATATTGATATGGAACATTGTAGTTCTTCATTTCTCCATTCTCAAATATTTAGATTGAAATTCATCAAAAATAAATATATTTGTTAGTCAAATACTAATTTCTTTCTAAAAAAAAAAAACCTTAATAGATTTTAGACTAAATTAACCATTGGATTGTTAGACAATCTGCCAAAATTTTGGTATGTACAACTCATGATTTCATGAAGGTAATATTATACACTAAAAAATGGTGTAGAAACAATTTTCACTTCAACATTTCAACAACTTCAACAACTTCCACAACTTCAACTTTCACATCATTCAGTTCAGAGTTATGAGAAGAAATAAAGCAGCTCTCATGCTCTCGCTAAACAGCTTCTCTGCAGGGTTTCACCAAAAAAAGTAACAATCATGAGACTCTAATTTCACCAATGAAGTGATTGCGATGAAAGATCAAGAGCTATTGTGGTTGTGGTTCATATTATCAGCCTTTTTCAGTGCTGATGGGGAAAGCAGGAAGTGAGAAAATGGCATTAATGCTAATAATATGCATTAAACGCTTTAATAGAAGTCTTGTTATGAATGAGCAACTTCTGTCAGCCTATGTCCTTGCTGAATTGAGAGCCGAACAATGACTATAACTATATGCACGCTCTGTTTTTGAGTCTTGCGAGATTTTAAAAAACACAGACACCTTATCTGTCAGTCGAAACCTCGGCAAATAGCCACCACATGCTAGTAGCCTAGATGCTAGTGGCTAAGACAGCATTGGAATCGAAGGATTGATCTGTTGGTCCACCAAACAGCCTTTGGTTTGGTCAATGACCTTTTAGTCGATGGACTAATGCCCTGTGCAGCAAAAAAAGTTTACAAAACTCTTGATGTGCTATTTATTTCAGTGTTAGTTTAGTTATGTGCAGTGTACTTATTCAGTATCAGACTGTCTGCTTATAATTGCACAGAATGTTTTCACGTCATAAGTTGCGGTTTCCTCCACAATCCAAAGACATGCATAGATGAACTGGAGATGTACGTAGGAACCCAAATTCCATCATGTGAGAGTGGAGCTGCATTATAAGTCATACTTTGTCCCAGCCAGAAAATGAATGGTGTGGCCAGTGTAGGCATGATAAAGGCTTGTCCATGGGTTCCACGTCTGGCCTATGTGAATAAAAGCCTACTTTCAATCTGTTCAGCATATAAAGCTATCGTGTCTCTTCAGAAAATTTGGAGTAAACCACTCAATTCATATGGATTCGTTTCACGATCTCTTTATGAACTTTTTGAAGCATCAAAGTGGTAGTTGCGTGGACTGTCAATGGAGGGACAGAAATCTCTCAGGTTTCATTAAAAATATCTTAATTTGTGTTCCAAAGATAAATGAAAGTCTTACAGGTTTGGAATAGCATGAAGGTGACTAAATTATGACAAAATTTAATAAAAAAAAGTGAACTAACCCTTTAAGTCTGCTGAAAAGATAAAAGAGTAAATGGAAGTGTAGTAAATGTAGAGACTTCAGAAGGATACAAGCATCAAGAACAGTCAGGAAGTGGATGGTTTATTTTTAATGTTGTCATGGATCTCATCGATGTCACATTCACCGCCTTCTTCATCGTCTGTGTCTTCACTACACTTCCCAGAATCCTCTGTCATCATCACCTGCACCTGCTCCTCATCACCCTCATCATCATCATCACCGTCACCTGTTGTCTTTGTCATTATCTGTGTATTTAAGTTCCCCTCTCACTCCTTTTCATTGCTGGTTAATGTTTGTGTGATTAGCACTCTGTTTGTGCACGCACACTGTTTCGAGTTTGTTTGGATTCTGCCTATGGAAATAAATATTGAGTATTTTGTATCTTCGCTTGACCTTCGTCTTCTTCTTCATCCACCCGTTGGCGTTACAATCGGAGGATTATATCGTCACCTTCCTAAAATAATTGCCCCAGTAATTTTTTCAGGTTTCTCAGAAAACACAAAAAATGGAACCAATAATTGAATATATCTCGTATCGTTCTTCTTGATGCAGCTGCCATCTTGAAAAGCTTGTAAAATTGTTTTTTAAAAAAGTCTCATTGTCTTTCGACTTAGGCAAAATAAAACAGCCTAAGTCACACTCTTGACATAGGCCATTATACTACAGGGGTAGAACTGCATGATCTGTTCAACTGAGGATGTGGGCGATTTTACCAGAGGTGGCCAGCATCATGAGGAGATGACTTATGCAAAAAAAAAAAAATTTTTGTCCAAAAAAATGAATTAGGCAATTATTTTAGGAAGGTGACGATATGTTTGTTCGGAGCATTTGACTGCAGATTGTTTTGGAGGCACAGTGTAATGTAGAGCTCACAAAGAGACTTTGTTGACAGATGAAGCTGCCAACAATATTGGATCTGACAGCAGCTGCATAAACTGTAAATAAACTATTTCATAATGCTTATATATTAGAATTGTCTGTAAATTAAGGATTTTATGGATAATGTTTTCAAAACACTTACTCATGTGCAATAACGGGCGTTGATACTGTTTCTTATCCAATGATGTTAACCAATCATAACAGTGGCTATTTAATGACAAGCCTTAAAGAAGCCGCCCCTTAAAAACCGACCATTTCAGACAGAGGGTCAGAATGAGGGTTGAAAATAACTGTTTTTCCACATATACATTTGTTTTGTGTCTTTTGTTTTTTTGTGCAAAAAAACAACAACTTTAATAACATTATAAGTGAACCTCAAGGAACATATTAAAATATTTTTTTAAAAATCCATGCCATGACCCCTTTAAGTACACATTGCACTCACTGATACAGTAATAGAATACATAACATATCATATCATTGTTTATGTTCATATTTCAGAACTTGTGTCTATAAAGGAAGTGGCATACATTAACTGTCCCAGTAGTTAAAATTATCTATGGCATGGTGCTATATGCTATGATCATGGGTTCAATTCCTAGGGAATGTGTGAATGAGTACATTGAATGCCTTAAAAGTTGCCATGGATCGTCTGGAAGGTGAATCAATGTGTCATGTAAGACTTATGGTTGTTGAAAGTGAACAGGAAACAATTATCAATTAACATGATAGAAAACTACTAAGAAGAGTCACATGTCCGGCAATACTTTATTTAAATTCTATAGGCGTCACTGACAGTGGGCATGATGTGTCAGTGACGCTGTAAACTGTAAACTCTGTAAACTATCATGTCATTGTGACAACATGCAAAAAATACTTTCCAAAGCTTCCAGGAAGTCCTGTGACCAGCTACTCCTTTGGTCTTAAGGATTTAAGACCTTCAATCTGTGAGAGAGCCAGTAAATCTCTATAGATCTTTAGGCATGTGATGAACAACTTAATAGCACTGCTAGTCCCATTCAAAACTACTGTAGGTAAATATGTGCCTGCTGGCGTTCTTCCATTCTGGCATTGCCTCAGAGTAGAGCTGTGGCGCTTGTAATAAAACATTACGGCTCATTTTGTAAGCGTGATCAGTCTATTTTCTAACCCCAGAGATCACTTTACCTGGCAGCACTTGGGATTGAGTGCAGAGCCAAGACTCTCTGTGGAGCACTAGCCTCTAAAAGGTCACTGGAGGATTGCCAGCGCGCGCTGGGTTACGTTTATGTAAGACATTGTACTAATGTGAAAATGTCTAATGCTCACATGGAGAGACTGTGCTGATATATCTAATATTGATTACACATTCTGATTGATGGAAATTAAGATAAGCCAAAGGTAAATGGGAAGATGTACTCCTGGGAAATATGTAGCTTCTGTATATTAATCCGAAATCAGCATTTGCTGTAAAGGGTCAGGGTTTTAGGTAATGCTAGTCATAAAACAGGTCTCTTGAGGGGCATTAAAAGGGATAGTTCACCCAAAAGTGAAAATGATGTAATTTCATTATTTTCTCACCTTAATGTAATTCCAAACCTATTAGACTTTTTTCTGTGGAACACACATGGAGATATTTAGTGAATATACCTGGTTGTGGAGTTCAATGAAATGGCAATACATTCATTGTGACTTTAATGAAAAATGTAATGAAAAAAAATGTAATGAAAAATTCACCCAAGAATGGCAGCAAAGAAATAGTCCATGCATTTGCAAGTGCTCCGATTGGTTTTGGTGAGAAACCACCTAATATGTAATACATTTTATAGAAATAACTTTGATTACCAGGAAATTATTTTGACCTGTGGCGGACTTTTCTTATAAAAAATAAAAATAAAAATCTGGATTAAAGTGGGTGGAGCCAATGTGTAAATGCTTGAATACTGTTTTAATAGCCACACAATGTGAACAATAACAGTGTGGAAAAAGAAGTGTGCTAAATTTGAATGTGCTCTTGTTGTGTTCATCAAATCTATAAAAGGGACCTATTATGCAAAATTCACTTTTACATGGTGTTTGAAAGTAAATGTGTCGGCAGAGTGTGTACTTGACCACCATTTAATCGTAAAAATCCACCCACTCCTATGTTTTTAATGCACATAAATCATAAGCAGTGTCTCAGCACAAGCCGTTTGTAGTTTCTATGCAATGTGACGGTACATTACACAGGCCCCGCCCACGACTGCTCACACTCTGCCCTATTGGCATAGACCCCGCCTTGAGTGAGCTGTACACTGTCAGCCATGTTTATCTCCTCCCCAGAGCATTTAACAACAGCATTCAAGTAAGAAATGTATTCTTATGAACTACTAAGTTATTCAGTCAAGAGCAGTGAGTGATTTTCGTTTTTTATTTTGTTGTTTGATTCCTATTAACAACAGATTCAACAGTAGGTACTGTATGTTACGCTGCTGTCACTTTAATTCACAGATCTACTATTCACATGCAATTTCTTTCCCTGCTGTTTACGTTCACAGACATAACCCACTGTGTTTATGTGAACTTTGTGTTTTTGACAAAACCTTGTGTGTATATGACAGTTTAAGCGCAATAAGATGTGAAAGAGAACTTGATTTAATACTCACGGGACTCGCCGTCTGACATCCAGCTTTCTGTGCACGTGCTTCGGATGTGTGTGCTCAGAAATCCATATATCAGAAGTTTGAACTGATATGGTGAGCATTTATAACATGGTATAATAAATGATCTGTGTGGTATTTTGAGCTGAAACTTCACAGACACATTCTGGGGACACCTGAGACTTATATTACATCTTGTAAAAAGGGGCATAATAGGTCCTCTTTAAAGTATATTTTCAAAAAAACTGTGCTGCTTAAAGAGAGTACACTTTCATGACTATGTTTCTTAACATGTTAAGTACTAGGGCTGGCAAAATTCATGTATTAATGCACGCAATTAATTTTTTCAATTTAATAATATTTAACACAATTAATGCAGCATCCGTTTTTTTCCGTCATCCTTTGGCTAGCGTTACATTATACGATCACGCTCTTCTTCATGCTAATGCTTAAACCATTCAAGTGCGATAAGACACAAAAGAGAACGCAGTGCAGTACTTTTGTGCATTTTGACAAGGCAAGTAAAAATCTGAACAGGTCTGACTGATCCAATTATTATTATTTTTTGGCCCTGATATAGTGAAGGGCACAGGTAAATGTAACATTTATTACAATTTGTGTTTTTGTGAAATTAAAAGTTGTTACAGTTGTAATCAAAATTATTCAACCCCCATTGCAAATCAGGTTTATGGCAAAATGTACAGACTTTCAGTTGTTTGCAATGAACAAATCAAACAAAAGTAATTAAAATAGCTAAACACACACAAAAAAATTCGATTGGTTTCTGCAAATTCAACTGAAAATGCCACTTTAAATGACTTCTGCAGTCTCAAAATTATTCAACTCCATGAACAGAATCCCTCACAACAGCACAAATCTGCAAAACAGGTGTTGTTTCAAGCACACCTGATGCAACTAATCAAGGGCTTCATTAGTTGCACCAGGTGTGCTTAAGCTAGAACACATGAAATATCTGAACTGGTTAGGTTTGTTGAGTGTCACGTTTGACTGTATGTTAGAAATACTGCATGTTAGTCAAAAGAATGGTCCAAAAAGTTAAGAAAAGTTAACTGCCTACAGTTAAGCATGGTGGTGGCTCTGTGATTCTCTTGGGCTCCTTTGCATCCTCTGGCACTGGAAACCTGCAGCGTGTGGAAGGCAAGATGGATTCATTGAAGTATCAGGAAATCCCAAGGAAAACCTCATGCCGTTAGTGAGGAATATCAAGCTTGTCTCCCAACAGGACAATTATCCCAAGCATACCTCAAATTCCACCAAGGCTTGGTTGCAGGAGAAGTCCTGGGAGATTCTACAGTGGCCATCACAGTCACCTGACTTGAACCCCATAGAAAATATCTTGTGGGATTTGAAGAAGGCCGTTGCAGCATGCAAACCCGAAAATGTTACTGAACTGGAGGCCATTGCTCATAAGGCATGGGATAAGATTCCTAAGAAACGCTGCCAGAAGCTGGTGTCTGGTTATAAATCTTGTTTGCAGCAGGTCATAACAGCAAAAGGGTGTTCTACTATGTATTAAAGATGCTTGCCATGAAGGGGTTGAATAATTTTGAGACTGCAGAAGTCATTAAAAGTTGCATTTTCAGTTGAATTTGGGGAAAGCACTTGAAACATTTGTTGTGTTGAGCTATTACAATTACTTTTGTTTGATTTGTTCATTGCAAACGCAGCTGAACGTCTGTAAATTTTGCCAATAAACCTGATTTGCAATGGGGGTTGAATAATAATTTAGATTACAACTGTATATTTTTAAAAGCCTAATAAACATTAAAATGTATAACTTTTAATTATACTGCTAAATGGCTATAATTAATGGCTAAACTTGAGAAGAAAAAAAAACAATTGCATAGAGACATCAGTAGCAATATTGGTATTGGTAATACTGGCCTTCTTTCATAAAAAGATATCATTAAACAAACATTAAAAATATAGGCTACTGTCTTTATGTGGTTTCTACATTAATTTATACATTAATTTACAATATAAAAATATATTAAACTGTGATGTTAGGTGCAATTAATCGCGATTGATTATAATCGCTATTAATTAGTATAAAAAATTAGCCTGGCAAGCCAGACCTACATCAAGATGTTAGGTCTGGCAACTCACCATAGACACGGCTCAATCCGAGGGGCGGGATAAACGGCTGTCTTTCAAATTCCCTCTGCACGCAATAGGACAGCGCTTCAACCAACCAGAGCGTTTTCCCGACAGCGGAGCTTAGTTGATAGATTCAACTTTTGCCATATCTGGCCGGCAAAACGACGAACACATCTTCCTTTTTTTTTAAGAATGACTTAAGTGCCGTTCTTTGCTCTTTTCTCAAAGAAAAACTTAACTCCAAGTCCTCCCGAGTCGCGGCCAAAGCCGATTCGAAAGACCGTTGTTCTCCATCAGCAGCCGTCATTCTTTGTTTTCAAGTGGCAGCCGTCACAACTCTGTCGTCATATGTTAAGCCCGCCCCGCCTACTCTATACACGACGTGATTGGCCTGACCCAATTTAGGTTTTTGCAGCTAGAAGGTCTATTGAGAGTTGCTAGACCCCCCCTGGCTGCGAAATACATTTTGCTGCCGCTAGGGTGCGTCTAGATTTCTAGGCTAATAAAAAATGTTATCGATTGAAAAAAAGTGCACTTTGTAATAATTGATGATCAAATTAACTTACTTTTTACTTTTGAGAAGATTTCTATTATTTTCTTAATAATAATGTTTTGTTATGCTTTTTTGAAGAAGCAGGCCTACACTTATTTTGATGTTTTGACAAACATCCCTTACGGAAAAGAAGTTCAAATGTGCTATTAGTATACTTCTTTTAAACTAAAAAGAAGAAAGTATACTTTCAGTCTACTTTGTACTTCTCAGACATTTACTTAAAATTGCACTTAGACCTCTGTCAGTAAATTTCATTAAACGTCAGATAAAACTGAGATTATCATACTTTGATTAACATGGAAAAGATAACTTTATTGCGTGTCACGGCGTCGCGTCGTGTCTGGTTAGGACATGGTGTAACGTTATGGTGTAACGAACCCATGATGAAGAGGAAACTACTGTAAAGTTTTGGGGTTGTAATGGATTCGATCTAAATTTAAATTTAAATATGTTTATGTCATACTAAGTGTACTACAAATTTATTAACATATCGCTTGAGACTTTACTGATATAAGTTTTATATATAAGTATAAGTATTATAATAATATAAGTATTATAATTATATAAGTATTATAATTAGCCTAAAATGTGTTTTAATATCACTATTAGTAATCATCATCGTAGTAAGTCATCATCGCTGTTTCAAGATGGCACTGACACCTGTATAGACTGTGAATTATCTGTCTGTCCTTTATTGCTGTTTCAAGACAGCACTGAGGCCTGTATAGACTGTGAACTATCTGTCTGTCCTTCATCTCTGTTTCAAGAGAGCAATAAGAACTGCTTGGACTGTGATCTGTCAGTTTGTTTGGAATCATCGCTGTTTAAAGACAGCATTGACAACTAATTCCATCTGCCACCATCACCACAGAGCTCCAGCCCCACCCCTGATGGATGATTGCAGCCCTTCGCCGTCTTTGCCTTGCTGTTACGTCGAGTCTCAGGTTGGGCAACCACAAGCAGCGCCTGAGTGAGAGAATCCTTCAACTCGACCTCCAGGCTCTGATCCTTTTGCTTCATCTCAGCCCGTCGATATGACGGCTCTGCCTTGGCTTCTCCCACCTTCGGCTCCACCAGAGACCCTCGGCCTTGTGGCTCCACCGGCTCCCCCTTGGTCAGTCGTCACTCTGCTTCTGCCACTGACTTGCAGGCCATTACACCTTGACTCCTCCCACCTTCGGCTCTACCAGAGACCCTTGGCCTTGTGGCTCCACCAGCTCTCCCTTGGTCAGTCGTCACTCTGTTTCTGCCACTGACTTTCAGGCCATTACACCTTGACTCCTCCCTACCTCAACTCCGCCGTGGGCTGTCAGCACTTTGGTGCTCTGGGTCGGCTGTATCGGCCTTTCACCATCAGTGCCGCCAGGGAATCGTCGTCATCCTCCTGTCACCATTCCCCCGTCGCCACCTCCTGTCACCATCCCTTCGTTAACCTCCAAAGCCCCCACCCTCACTCACTCCCTCATCTGTTTTATGTTCTGTTACGGTGCAAGGTCGCGCCTTCCGGGAGTGGGTGTAATGTCACCAAGACACTCAGTTGTCTTTGATTTGATTCTTTTTCATGAACTTTAAGTTTATCTTCTATCTATTTTGTCTTCTAAGTTTATATTCCATCTTTGTTTCCCGCCAGTCATCAGTTGCCATGGACACTCATCTATTCATCACACCTGTTCGTTATCTCATTATCAGTGTGTATTTGAGTTGCTTTGTTTCACCCTTCAGTTGTCGGTTGTTGTTCGCGTTTGCGTGTAGACATGCTGTTACTTTGCCTTCATCTTCGTGGATTACCTGAGTTAGTTGTCATTAAAGGACCCTTTTTGTTTATTAAACCCTTTTTGGACTGTCCTTCATCTTCTTCATCCTGTGACACACATATACTTAAGTATATCTTTAGTTAGACGTCAGCACTATTTCCGGAACAAAATTAGTTGTTCCAATTTAGCAGACAGTATATCAATTTAGTATACTAAAAGTACAATTGAAGGGTATTTATATTAAGTACATAAATATATAAATGTATTTGTAATACATTTTAGTATATTTATTTTTCACTAATGAAGATTTGTCAGTTAGAGAGACAATATGCTTTAAACAAAACCTAACAAACGGAACTAGCAAGAACTTTTGGCCAAAGATACTTAAATTAGTAGCTTATACTCAAATCAGTTGATGTAAATAATGAGAAATTACTCTCCCTGCGCTGTAGAACTTTGTCTATTTTGAGCTACTTTGCATAAAAGGATTTACATTTATATGGAAAGTCCATTAATGTTTGATATTAGCATTACATTGGTGGGCGCACTAGAAACCACAGTTTTAATGTGTTTTACCAGCCTCATTTATTCCAGGTTTGAGAAAGGCACCTTAGCCTCAATCTAAAAATTGCTTTGTGTTATAAAATAATCCAGCATTTATTTATTTTTCTCTTTTCCATCATTTGGTCTCCGCTTTCCCACACAAACAAGATATGTCACCATGGTTACTGAAACACAGCTGATTGACTTCCCGTACATCATGTACGCATTAAGAACCATTAGAATCTGACCACCAGTGCTGCCTGACACACACTGGTCAAGTTCTCCATCACCATGGTGATGTGATGTCAAAATACTCATGGGACTGTACGGAGAGCCGGTACAAGTCTGTACACAATGTACGAGAGCTGCTACTTGAAATCAATTTGCATTTGTGGCCTGATATACTACCGTATATTTCAACACAGAGATTTTTTTTAGCTTAATTTCCAACAGTCAAGGCATGGCTCATGTACTCATTGCCTCACCCCATCTAAGTTATAAGAGGGGGAAGTGTGTCAGAGTAGTAACATTCTTTCCAAGACTTACGACTGGGTACACTGGGTCACATTGTGTTTCAGCAGTGGCACAGTCATTCTCAAACGCTTTGCTTCCCGTAGCAGATAAGAAGACTGTCACTTACTGGAGGTGCAGGCATTGACTGCCAAAAAAAAAAAAAATGTTAAGAAATTACATGATTGTTTTCCCCTGATCACAAACACATTCACAAATTAATGTGTTTGTGAACAGACAGCCATACCTGCATTATACTTAAGGGTTAAAAACCTAGTTTCTTCTGTGGAACACAAAAGATGATCATTTGAAGACTGTCTGCTGATGTTGTCCATACAATAAAATTAAATGAGGTCCAAAACTACAGAATATCTACAGTACATCAGGGCTTCTCAACTCTGGCCCTCGAGGTCCACTTTCCTGCAGAGTTTTGCTCCAGCCCTAATCAAACACCCTTGACAAGCTAACCAAGGTCTCCAGGATTACTAAAATGGGGTGCGTCTCAATCAGCTCCCTAGCTTCCGAGGTCGTGAATCAGTTATAATAATAATAATAACTTGCTACATTTATATAGTGCTTTTCATGGCACTCAAAGCGCTTTAAATAGAAGGGGAATCTCCTCAACCATCCACCTGGATGATGCAACGGCAGCCATATTGTGCCAGAACACCCACCACACACCAGCTTATTGGTGGAGGAGAGACAGAGTGATGAAGCCAATCAGTATATGGGGATGATTAGGAGGCCATGATGATGGATAGAGGCCAATGGACAAATTTGCCCAGGATGCCGGGGTTACACCCCTACTCTTTTTTGAAGGACATCCTGGGACCACAGAGAGTCAGGACCTCGGTTTAACGTCTCACTCGAAGGACGGTGCTTTTTGACAGTATAGTGTCCCCCATAGATATCCATATAAAGGCTAGATGTCTTAAGGCGGAGTCACTTCCGGCATGACTTCAGCCACAGAGAAGCTGTGAATTAAGGTGAGTGATCAGCACGCACACAAATCCTCATATCTCGCTGAAATTTACAAACGGTTTGGTTTCTTACAACAATATTAACGTGGCTATAATTCTTTCATATGGAAGTCCACTGTTATAATTATTCATATGTATGCAGTGTCATAACTACATCTCTGATGTTTATAACAAACCAAACCATTTGAAAATCGGTAGAAAATTGAGCAATTTATGGTTATTTAAAAGTACATGCACCATGTTACGAGTGAGCGAGCACCCTGTGGTAAGATGGCCGCCGTGTGCGGACGTCACCTCCATTGGCCAGCAGCGCGCACGAGACATCTAGCCTTTATTATATGATATCTATGGTGTCCCCATCATTATACTGGGGCGTTAGGATCCACAGAGACCACATGGTGAGCAGCGCCCCCTACTGGCCTCTCTAACACCTCTTCCATCAGAAACCTAGTTTTACCAGGAGGTCTCCCATCCAGGTATACCGACCAGGCTCAACTCTGCTTAGCTTCAATGGGAAACCAGTCTTGGGCTACAGGGTGATATGGCTGGCTACAGTACATCGTGTGCACAAGTTCAGGCACTGATAAGCAAAGTAAGAACCCTGGCTCACAACACATTATGACACTGATGACTCTATTTTCGGTGACATGACAACGTTCTCATTTTACACCATCACAACTGGTATTTTTAATGTTATTTAAAGTACAGTGATAAATACTTTGCTTGTTATGCATGCAACATTTCAGCCATAAATAAACTATAAATGTTCGCTAGATTATGTTCATTACCTGTCTAGCGATGTATGTTAGAATTATTTATTACACGGCTCTGTGGAATACTTGATTCTGATTGGTCAATAGCGCCATCCATCAGTAAATTATTCCCAAATAACAACCGCTCAAAGCAGATAACGCAGGCTCATCCGGGTTACTGAAGTCACCAGAGCTATACGCCTGCTAGGAAAGTTTTTTCTTTGTGGAAGTTTTGCGTTTGGTGAGCTAATAAAATATTAAAATTCAGTTGAATCAATATTTTGTGTACAGTTATTTAATTATGCCACCCAGTATCGTGTACTTGCTCTCTCGTTTCATACAAACGCAGCTGCTGCCATTTTGTGACTATTGTTTTGTACACTGTTGGATTATGAGATACAAACAGGTGCGGTTTTTAAAACAGTTTACTTTGAAATCAATATATCTTATCCCCATAATTATTTATATGGCGAAATACTGTGTAATAAGTGATATGAATGACTGTATACCGTATCTCTTAAATGTCCATTTAGTTTGAACTTGCCACGCTGCAACTGCTCTCTCCGCGGAAGCTTTGCGTTTAAAGACCTAATAAAATATTTCAACAAAGATCAATATTTCGTGTCTAATTATTTACTTATGTGGCAAGCAAGTACCCTCCACTTCACGTCGGGGTCCTCATCATCCTGTCGGGGGTTATTTTGAGAGAACCACCGGCTGGATGTGTACATTATCCCTTACATAATGGTTTGTATTTAAAAAAAAACATCTATCACGTGTCATTATGTGTAGTGAGTTGGCTTACGTGATTTATTTGTTTCATACTTCTGAACTTCTGTTAAAGGAGAAGTTCACTTTTAAAATGAAAATTCTGTCATCATATAATCACCCTCATGTTGTTTCAAACCTGTATGAATTTCTTTCTTCTGCTGAACAGAAAGGAAGATATTTAGAAGAATGTCAGTAACCAAGACAGTTTTTGGGTCCCATTGACTTCCATAGTATATTTTTGTCCTACTATGGAAGTCAATGGGACCCAAAAACCGCCTGGTTACTGATATTCTTCTAAATATCTTCCTTTCTGTTCAGCAGAAGAAAGAAATTCATACAGGTTTGAAACAACATGAGGGTGATTATATGATGACAGAATTTTCATTTTAAAAGTGAACTTCTCCTTTAAGGGAACATCGGCCCTGTCCCAAATAGCACACTTCATATGCACTTTAAGTCTTATGGACTTAAAATGGCTGCCGCATGCACGTGTCCGTTAAATCCATGAGACCGTAGGGTGTCCCATTTGTCATTTTAGGTTTCATAGGGGTGCTCGCTTGCGATCGATATGCACCCTCAATGCACACTTATGCCGAGCCCGGACTGATGCGCGCTCCGCAGCAGACTTCTTCCCAACAGTCAAAGCGGTCTTACATCACAAAAGTGCAGAAGTCATAGGAAGACCGTGAGTGCTTAGGGCGCCATTTGGGACAGGGCCATAGTGAGCATTGATGCTCTCTGGTTTTCACAGTGCATTGTGGGACTTTTTAGGGAGCGAACGTTCTAGTGCACTGGTAGGAGTTTGTGAAGGAGACAGCCTTTAAAATGGCCGACTCCCTGATTACTACTGAACTTGGGAGCTGATTGAGACACACACGTAGTCAGGTGAGTTTGATGAATGTTTGAGCTAAACTCTTCAAGAAAGTGGACCTCGAGGTCAAGAGTTGAGAACTCTCGATCGACACAATACTAAACAATATGATGAATTTTTTTCTTTAGCCCTATTCGCACGGGATAAGTATTACCTAGTGACCTCTAGTCATTTGTAATAATTGCGGAGGTTGTCTGTGATCTTAATCCCATGCGAATCGGCCATGTCTGTAATTTGTAAAGTAAAAATTCCCCCGCAAATGACCTACCATATTCTGCCGAACACCGAGGTCCTGTGATAATATTAGTCCAGTGCGAATCGGCATCTCTGTGATTTGGCAGAGTCGTTTATAATTTTTGCAAGGTTTTTGTTTCCTGTGCACTTTTTTATCCATCTTTCGCGAAGAATGGAGGCTGCGTTGGAGTGTTTTGATAGTATTTTGGGTGCTGGATCATATCACAGCATGTGGTATGGAACATTCTTCTGTTTATGATATATCATCCAGCTAGACCTATAATAACGACAAGACATTTCCAAGCAATAGCCTACTGACATCATATCCGGGAGATAAGTCAGTAAATTCAAGTAAAACCACAGGCTTCGCTGATCCTGTGCGAATGTGCCACACGAAATTCAGATGTGGGTGGGATATTTTCTAAATCACACGAGGTCCCCAGATAATACTAATCCAGAGCGAATAGGGCTTTTGAGTTACCTAACCACTAGCCCAAAAGCTTAAGCTTAACATCCATCCCCTACTCATACAACAAACCAAGGGGTTTAGCTGGTTAGCATGGTGCAGCTAGCGCCTGCTGGTAGATGCTGTTGCTATGCAAGATCCAATCCCCCCACAGAATCCTATCCCTATTCCTCAATGCCAGATCAAAAGCGTAGTGCATTATCTTGTTCTAGCTATTCAAAAGAGCTTTTTAGCCAGTTAGTGTTATGTTAAGCTAGTAGGCTAAGCAGTTATGTTGCCTACCAAAGCCTAACTGGAAACACAAATAAAGGGAAATGTTTCATTAGCATTGTAATATACTTTTATATTTACTTTTTAAAAAAGGGCAATAACTGGCATATGCTTTTTATGACTGAATACATAGTAAATCGATTTTCTATCAGCTTTAATCAGCATGTATTCTTTTTTTTATGAATCACAAATAATTCAGTATAACTAATACTTCATGCTTTGAACTTTTGCATAGATCAAAAGCTTTATTTCTATGGCCATTTCATGATTGCAATGGACATATGTAAAAAATAAGTATGTTTAATTGTATTGAATGTGCACCTGTAGTGTACTTATGTGTACATAAGACAATAGAAGTAATTATGAAATTACACAAAGATTATATAAAGATTAACTTAAGTCTGTCAAAAAGCAGACTAAGATCAACTAACTGCATTCAATATAAATTTTAACTGATACTTTTTCATTCAGTTGTAAATAACATGCAATTACGTGACTAAAAACATTGCATACAGTTCGCAGTTAAGTATTAAGTTCTTTTCAAGTGTATTACGTCTTTAAGTCTTATTTTAAAAGTGTGCTAAAGTGTACTTCTTTTTCACAAGGGTAGCTTGATTGTTCTCAGATAGTTCTTCTACATTTTGGCAATGACTTATCGGAAGCCGCACCTTCATTGTGTTATGGAAAGTCTCAACATAAATAGCACATTAAAAATCATATTTCATTAACTTTGTTTATAGTATGTCTTCTTTGTACAATGTCTCATTTAGGCTGAGACTATTTAAAGTGAGCTGAGTGTGCCAACCAAGGAAACAACCCCTTGTACATGGAATGTGCATTGATTACTTGAAAGAAAGAGAGAGAGATGAATTATAACTGTACTAAACGCCGATACAGCATTAAATGAATAAATATCATTGACCTTCGGGCAGCATTATGGGTGGGCTTGTGGGGATGTTTTTGAACGTTTGTTATCAACTTGTCTATACTGTATAAATAAGTTTCTGTACCTGGTAATTAGTCACTATTAAATCCAATTAGGCCTGCATGCAATTACATTCTATAATTAACAAAGTGCAGGCTTGTTAAAATAACTGTTTAGGCAACAACGAAGAAATTAAACCTGTCTATTGACTTTGAGGTTAAAGTACAAAAAAAAAAAATTATAGTTAGTATAGATAGTATAGTCAACTCTGAAAATGCTAAATATGCAGTTGTGCTTGAAGAATTTGACATACTTTAAGACACAAACCAGAACTTTTGCAGCTCTTGCAAAACAAACTCATAATGCCATAGACCTCACATACTGTACTTTGCAGAATCCATTAGAAGTGCTTATTATAATAGCCTGATAACAACTTCCGAACATTTAAAAGCACCCAGCGTGTCAATGACATTCCGTGTACAGTCTACATAAGATTAAATAATGACAAAGGAATCTAAATTCCCAGTGTTTACAGTTCAAAACTACATTGTTTTCAAACAGCCATACAGTGATGTCTGATATTTGCCCGTGTCTGAGGATTAAACGATGACTATGGACCTTTTTAGTTTTAACTCCCATAATAATGAAATATTTGACTCCTTGCAAATCATCTTTTATTTCAAAGTGTATCATATCCCAATATTTTGTGAAAGAATATCCCCCACATGCATTCTCAGAGATCCATCGATCACATTTACATGCACAGAATCAGATTTCTGATTAATGTCTGCACTCTTAAAAATAAAAGTTCTTTATAGTTCCATGAAGCATTTCATTGCACAAAATGTTATTTTGTGGAAAAAGGTTCTATTGCAATGTTCTTCACACTAAGAAAAAAAACTGAAAGATTCTTTTGGGGAACCCAAAATGGTTCTTAAATGGCGTCACTGCGACAAACCCACTTTTGAAACCTATATGTTTAAGAGTGTATATTCTGGCTAATATTGGAATATTCCTTTATACATATGAACATATTCTACATAAGCGTTTTCATTATTGAATACTGCAAAAGAGGCAAATAAAATTCAGTGAGCAAAACTGTAGTTACATAATGTTTGAGGAATAGTTTGCATGATTAAATGTCACAATGTACCTATGATGTAAAATATGACCTGCAAAAGTGAAGTACAAACTATGCTTCTCCAAAATAGAGAAGGTGGAATAAAGCTTACTGTGTATTCATAAAGGTCATCATCTGAAATTATTATATTATAAAACATATACTCCCAGACCCAGACAGACAAAAGAGGTATTTTCCGAAGGCAGAAACCAAATGGAAAATAATAAAAGCATGTAGACGTGAGAAAAACACTTAACCTCCCCTTTCCATTTTCTCTTTTACACTTGAGTACTTTGAGGTATTTCTAGGTCAGCATTTCACTCAAAAACTGACAAGTTTACGACTGACAACAGGAGTCAATCACTGACAAGAATCGTCATGTAATTTGATTTGCTCAGCAGTTAAACTTGCTCTAATGTTGTTCTGTGACCTGACCTTTACAATAGCTGGTAGCAGATCTACTGTATAGAGGTGTATTTGTGCAGGTTTAATCCTTGCATGAGTTTTAGTTGTGAAAGTTATCAAGAAGAGTTCATGGACCCTTTTTCTGTTTACCCTTCATGTTGTGAAATGGGTGTAAAGTCAACACAGGCATATGCGCCCTTAGCCGAGCTTTCTAAATTGACTATATTTCGCTTGATCTCAAAACAAATGACATAATAAAAAGGATATAACATTTTATAATCTAAAAGTTTCTCATTTAGACATTTACTGCATGAAAGCACTGCATATGCAGGATTCTGATGCAGTAAAATAACAGCATTCTCTTATGGGGGATTGTAATCATTTATGTCAGGCCTGTTTGGAGGAGAATTGACTTTATGCTTTGTCCTGTTTGATGTCCCATTACGGGCATGTGGCTTGCTGATGTAAGGATGTGGCTATGATAGATAGGATGCTGTAAAAAGTGGCAAGGAAATTAATTACACCACAAGGTAATAGGCATGTTAAATGGTATCGTTTGGCTGAAATGGCCTCGGGTCATATATGGTGAGTTTGATGGGTATTGAGTCAGTGGTTTTAAGAGGACAAACCAGTTTGACTTTGGGTAACCTTTGGGGGTTCAGTTTTAGCTGAAGTGGCTAATACTGTGTTAGCTGAAAAATATCAAAAGGTCAGTCCATTTCAAGTGGTCCAAAAATTGGAAAGTTGGTGTTTTTTTATTACCCCTTTGTACAGTACCTCTATATTCCTATCTAGTCCGTCACCACCCACCAGAGATGCTCACCCTTACAAAAAAGAAGTTTATTCAAGTGTGCTAGATATGCTTACCTACTGCCCAGGGCTCCGTTTCCCAAAAGCATCATGAGCCTATAGATCGTAGAGCCTGCACTAATGGTCTCTACCATCAAATTAGCTCACGATGCTTTTGGGAAATGCAGCCCTGGGCAGTGGATCTGTTAGTTCCCAGCATGCTTTGCAAGAGACTGCATTAGGAGAGTAAATTTTGGGATTAAGTGTTATTTTATGTGTTTTTCAGTAAAGGGAAAGATATTGGTAGTTATGTTGAACATTTAGGCGTTTCTGTTAATGAATGTTGGTTACCATTGTGCTGAAGAGTAGCGCTGTCAATTGCGATATTCACTCTGATGCAATTTAATGTGTTAAATAATTGTATGTTGGGTCAATATAACAGCATTTCATTGTTTTACGTTACATAAAACTGACTGAAGTATATATAATTGTACACTGTAAAATCCAACAGTTGTTCTAACTAACACTTTTTAGTTAAAGGGGTGGTTGATTATTATTTCACTTTTTTAAATGTAATGTTGCTGTTTTAGCATAAACAATATCTGCAAAGTTACGACGCTCAAAGTTCAAAGCAAACGGAGATATTTTCTTTTACATAAATCGCTTTTTAAGGACTACAACAAATGGCTGGTAGAGACTACACAAGCTTCCTCCCGGGTTAGTGATATCACTAACCCTAAAATTTACATAAACCCCGCCCCCGGGAACGTGATTTATAGATTACCATGAAAGAATATGCTAATCAATGACTAGAAGATAGTTAACTCCACATCAGCTACATGAATTCATCAATTAACCATTCAGAAATGTCTTGTTTTCCACCCTCTGTGCCGGGAGCAGCAGCTCATTTGCATTTAAAGGGACACAAATGATCAAGTACTCAATTATTTTTTAGTTACTAGAACTCTTGTGTAAGTGAACGGTACTAACTAAGCATTTGTCAGTACAACATACTATTTCTATTTCACTTTACTTGGTTTTTTTTTTAAGGCAATCGGTTTGCATGCTTTTTTTTAAGTAAATCTAACTAATTTGATTTTACAGTGTAAAATCAAATAGAAATACCTTTTACAGTGCAGGAACTGGGTTTTGGACCCCTGGCTTATGCACATGTAGGCAACACTTTAGAAAACTGTTCCATCATTAATGAATATATACAGGAACAAATGAGTAACATACTATTAACATTCTACAATGTGAAAAAATAATTGTTGGTTTAACTTAAAAAAGTAAGTTACCTGGTTGCCTTAAAATTTTGAGTTCATTGAAATTAAAAATGTTAATACAAAGGAGGAGTTTGGTTTAATCAACAGAATCTCAATATATGACCTTATCTGAACCACATTAATTATCTAAGTTGATTTGACAAAAGAAAAAAAGTCTGATAACAAATCATGAAATATTTTTTTTATAGTGTAGTAACTTTTATAGTGTAGTAACTACTAAGAAACTCTGATTAACGAATAAGTAAGTAATAGCGCTCAGTTGACTGTATTTCAATATTAGCTAATCAATAACCTCCCAGAAGACTACTAAGAACCTCTATACAGGTCCATGTGAATAATGCATAATCTATAATTAATTCTAAAGTGAAGATCATGGTAACCCGTAATGACTCAAGTATTACCAAATCCTTTGGAAGCAATTACTAATTATTTGGATCAGTATTCTAAAGTGAAAAACATCTCACACAGAAGTCACTTTCAAACCAAGCAGTTTTCTGTTGGTCAACAACGCGACTCTGCATGATAAACTTGAACTCAATGTCCAATCTACGTGGGGAAATCTTTTGTCACTCGTGCAAAATTCTCAATAGCGCAAACTCATGTTAAAATTACATGAAAATGTGACCACAACTTAAGAAACAAGAATGTGGAAAACTGTATATATTTAAATTTGCTATAATACCTCAGATTTTAGGTTTCCGTATACAGTACATCCGTATAACCAAAATTTGCTCTGGGCCATGACACACTGTCGCGGTGGATAAACCAAGTAAAATGCAAATAATAAACTTGTGGTTTTGCAATACCAATACATAAAGGTAATTACTCTGGTCAAATTAACTGTTGGACCACTTAAAATGGACTGATACCAATGAATTTGTCACAATTTTTTCATCTGTATATCACCTACTACTTTATAGCATCTGTTTTGACCCTCAGCCTGACTAACTGTCCTCTTTACCCAGATATTTTGATTGTGAGATCCTCCAGCAGTTTCCTGACCTTCAGACATTAGAGGAAGAGAGATGTGGCTCAGTGCGGTCATGCCTCAGCCCTGACCTAACGCTTGGACTCACTCCACATCCGGTTAACATCAGAGTCACTGCCCGAATGTCTGCGTTGTCTGTTTAACTGACATATTGTGCGTGTGCAGTTTAAAGTTTTACATGAAAAATATGGACCAAATCATGTGTTATTGTGAATATACTGTTGGTGTATAAATAATTATGAACATTAGGCAGGCGCTTTGTAGTGTCAGGTCAGGTTAAATGCAAGTTTTACCTCTGATTAAAGAATCAGATTATCAAATCAGATTAGGCCTATATAATTATATCATCTTGTATAGTAGGTTCCTTAAAGTATCAGATCAGATAATCTGGCAAGGTTAGTTAAACATTCCCTACAGTTTTTAAAAATAAATTTTTACCTGGAAAAAAATGTTTGAAAACAATATAAAATAATTAATAATTAATGCATATTCATTAATATGTATTCAAGGTGTTTTCATTACATCATTAAATCAAAACTTAGTTCTGTCTTGACAACTCTCTGAGTGTAATGGATACAATGTTGATATGTTTGGTCTTGGTGGAATAGATCTGCAACGCTACTGTTGCTGTTATTGCTACTTTTGCTACTGCTGTTGGTTATTGCTGCTGCTGCTGCTGCTGAAACTGCTACAGAAAATGCTGACCAGTATTTGAAGGTTGAGCAGCGAGCTCATTGGCTTATTGGCAGGATCCAATCAGCCCTATAGAGATGTGATTGCAAGAAAGTTAAGTTAAGGACCAATCAATGGATATGACAATGTTTATATATTTGGTCTTAAGGTCCTTGCACAATGAGTCCGAAATTTTCGTATGCTTTTTTCGTATTCGTCATTCAGTGTCTCTGAATTGTCAAAACACCTTTCAAAGTGCTTGCTATGGATGCGGAAAACGCAGAAAATGAAAAACGTGCGGAAATTTCAGACGAACATTTCGGACTCAGTTTGCAAGGACCTTGAGTCCGAAATTTTGGAACGTTAAAAAATTATTACAACCTCACGTTGTGTCAATGATGTTTACACACTGCATGCGAAACTTTCGTCCGTCATAAAACAATTCTGATCAGGTTCGATTTTGTGCGTTTTTCGCATCCGTAGCAAGCATTTTGAGAGGTGTTTTGACAATTCAAAGCCACCGAATGACGAATACGAAAAAATGCACACAAAAATTTCGGACTCAGTGTGCAAGGACCTTTAGCGAATGAAAAAAAATGCATTGTTGAACTTAATAAATTTTAGTTCAACTTAATGCATTGTTTAAATGTAGCTAAAATCAATTGTGTGCAACCACTTACCATAAAAAAATTGATTAAATTCAACGAATCATTTTTTTCAGTACACGTACGCTGCTGCTGCAGAGCAAGTACGGGACTTGCTACTGCCAATACATACATGACATGCTGCTGCTGTAAAAAAAATAGCAGAGCAGGTGACAATGAGATCCCCCATCATGCAGGAGAGGACAAAGGAGATGATTCACCTAAAAATTTTAATTATCCCATAATTTACTCACCCTCAAGCCACCCTAGGTGTTTATGACTTTCTTCTTTCAGTCGCATACAATCAACAACCTTAAAGTCATAGTGTAAATGTTTGTATTTTGTTCAAGTTTTTGAAGCTCCAAAAAGTGCCTCCATGCATCACAAAAGTAATCCATACAACTGTTAATAATAATAATTCTTAAGCAAAGCAATAGGTTTTTGTAAGAAAATATCCATATTTAAAACTTTATAAACTATAATCACTGGCTTCCGGCAACGTGACAACATGTTTGTCACACGTGCTTCAGACACCAGTCAAGCTGAGGTCATTCCCCACACTGTCAATGCAAGATGCAGTGTCTCGTTATTCTTGTCAGGGAACCAGGGTAACAGTTTTAAGCTTAGACATTTTCCAGAAACCAACATGAACACAAAGATTTCATCTTAAAAGCATTTTAAACCAAGATTTTTAAAAAGATTTTCTTGGAGATCTTTGTCTTTGACTCATTAACAGTCTAGTGTTATTTTAATGATTTTTAGAGAATAAAAATGTTTTCAGTGGCACAGTCAACGTCACATCATCCTAAAGACCACAGACACTATGCATGTACAGTGACACATACAGTAGGATTCAAATGCAATGTAAAAGTATGTTAGCTTTATTTTTAGCTCCAATTTAATAAACTAAACATCCTGGGGCTGCTGACGGAAAGGGGCTTGATTGTTTTTTCTTTGCTCTCTCTCTATACAAGAAAATACCAACTGGGCAGGAAAAAAAGCATATTTTTTATTTATACTTTTAATTTTACCAGAGAGTTCAGATATTTCAATCATACCCCTGTGCATTAAGAATTAATTGAGGGAGAGTCGGGTGCTTGACTAATGGAGCAGTTCTCTGTCCTGAAGGGCTTCACAGAGCTCTCCAAACAGTGCTGTCCCTTTGGAAAACCTGTGACCCAAAAGAGCCCAAAGCTAAAGGGTATGTTTTCATCCAGGCACACAAATTATTAAGTTAAATTAGATTTCAAGAGACCGCTTATGCAAAGTATTTCTTGATAGTATGAGTCAATTATTTTTGTCTGGTAATCAACATTATGCCACAAATGCTGTTTTTACTTGTACTGAACCTAAACAAATCCTTCCAAGAATCAAATCTTTTAAATTTTTTAGGCTTTCTAATAACACTTTCAAAAGAGAAAAGTTGAACTATGAGGGGGGAATCATAAGTCAAAACCATGTGCAGCATTTTTCTTTCTGACATTTTCACTTCACACAAGAATTTGATTTGATTAAATATCACGACTACCTGGGGACATGACATGCCTGAGGAAGATCTATGAGGATGAGGATGATAAAAAACCTTTTTTGGTTCTGCTTAAACAGACGAGTTTATTGTCAGTTACTGCACGTACTCGGGACGCATTAACACTCATGCTTCCAGGGGCCTACGCTAGGTAGCTGCATAAAAATAATATTTTTTAAATAATTATTTTTATATCTATTGGAGTTTACAGCAGTGTCAACCGCATTCTATAACCGAACTCACACCTGTAAACTTTTGGGAATCACAACCGCATTTTCGGTGAAGCCCTGGTGTGTGAACACAGCCAGTGTAACGGTTTAACTGGTTTCATAACATTAGGAAATTAAGTAGCCAACATTATCAAATCATATGAACATAAATTTGCATCTACATCCCAACTCAACCGCTACTGTCAAATGGACATTTCCAAGAGACCTAACATGCAATATTATTAATATTGCATGTGCGGTGCAGTGCTTCTAAATCAGGTGCTGGTGCCACTGGTCTCAATATATATATATATAAAGGAGAGATATCCAGCTTCCAGGTGTGTCCACAACATAGAATCTGGCACCCTTAAGATAAATTTGGACACCACTGCTCTATGGACATTTTAACACAGTGAGAACAAGAACAAGAAAAATCGGGTAAATATAGCAATATAGCAGTTGAAATATAGCAATATAGCCTTTCTCCACTGACGTTCTAAGTTGTTCAAAGCGTTTTTAAGGATGCTGATTTTTAGAAGGCAGCTGTTTGCCTCTGAGATGGCCCTGTATTTAAGTCTTCAGTTGTTGGTTGTTTAGTGCATACTGTTGCGCCTGATTTCCTTCTTGTTTATTAAACCTCATTTGTATTTTAAATCCTGCCTTCAGTCTTCATTTTCTTCAGCATTGTAATAGTTGTCAAGCCAAAGGCTAATTATATCAAGTATAGTTATATGTCCGATGTAGTAGAAAGCGATACATAAAATGCATAACCATTCTGATACATTGACTTGTAGATGTATAATTCGCTCTTCCTCTTCTTCTTCTTAATCAGTTCGTATATGGCTGAATTAAACCAGTATTTCCACTTTCCATTGTGCAGCGTTTGGATCAGGTAGTCCAAGCTGTCTAATTTCAAATTAACATTGGATAGGCTATACCAGTGTCATTATGGCCAAATAGTATATGCACATGCTCCAAGTTTTATTCATTATCCAGGTAAATGACAACAAGCCTATATATTTCTGTTTCATACCCAGCTTTGTGTGGTGAGTTTGGTGGTTTATTGCTGAGTGGATTCAATAAAAAATAAAACTGATTTGTGGTGTGCTAAGGTGAGAAGTAAGACTTTTAATAAGACATAAGGAAAGAATATTGATACTTCAGAAGGCAGAGCATTCAGTTCAGAGATTCTCTCTCTCTCTCTCCCTCTCCCTCTCTCTCTCTCTCTCTCTCTCTCTCATGATGGGTCCTGCAAAAGTGAGAAAGAGCTGCAAACATTTCTTCTACATGGTACATTCCCACAAAACAAACCGTTTATAATTAAAAGGAGAGTGGATAAATACATTGAAGAGTTAATATTTCCATTCAAATGTCATACGATGTAATCTGATGATGATACTATCAGATTGTGAGCATAGGGTGAAAGTGACATGAAGGTAACCCATACTTGGAATTTGTCCTTTGCATGAGTGAACACACACAGTGCAAACATGGACACACACCCAGAGCATTAGGCAGCCATTTTGCTGTGGCGCCCAGAGAGCGAGTGGGGGTTAGGTGCCTTGCTAAAGGGCACCTCAGTCATTTCTTGCTGGTATTGAAGATTGAACCTGCATCCTTCGGGTTACCAGTCTGACTCTTTAACCATTAGGCCACAAAGAAACAAAGCATTTCGAAATGATTCAGATATCAAGAACATGTTGTCACTTATCGCAGTCTCAAAAAGGTATAACGCACTCCACTGTTGTGTTAATAGTGTTTTTGATGGACGAGTTAAAAATTTTGGCAACACTTTAGAAAATTGTTCCGTCATTAATTAATAACTACACAGGAGCAAATGAGTAATGCAATATTACCATTCTAGTAACTACTATTAACTAACAAGAAACTCTGATTAATGAATTAGTAAGTAATAGCACAGTTGAATGAGGTAGTTCATGATTGCTAATCAGTACTATATTTTTCATACCTCCAAGAGGACTACTAAGAACTATACAGGTTTATAGTTTATGCATTATTATGTATACATAATTCTAAAGTAAAGATCATGGTAATCTACTAGTAATGAATGTCACTACATCCTTCTAGGAATTACTAATTATTTGGAACAGACAGTAAAGTGAAAAGCATAATAACCCTCTAGTAATTACTGATGTCGTAAGCTTTTGAGGTTTTTGTAAGGTTTTGGATAGTAATTGCTTCTGATGGATTTAGGTATGCTTGAGTCATTACTAGTGGTTTACCATGATCTTCACTTTAGAATACTGTTCCAAATGACCACTAATTCCTCTAGAAGGATGTAGTAACGCTTGAGTCATCATTACTATACATTATTATTACACAAAAGACATGTGAGCACATGGCACAAAGAAACAGAGAGTGCTCACATTAAACAAAACAAAAAACAAGAGCACATGGCCAGCGAACACAATCACAAGCCATGTGCTCAAACAAAAAAAGACAGGAACACGCACCTAATGAGAACACCGCGTGTTCACACAAAACATGACAACATGAAAGCACACAGTCAGTGAAAAACACAAGCTGTGTGTTACACAGCACAAGACAGAACATAACATCCACAGAACACAACAACAACACACGCGGACAGAAGAGCATACGTCTCGGACGAACTTGAAACCGCACGCTAACCATAACAAGACGATATGAGTGTCAGAACTCTGTCACCAAACCAAGAATAAACACTGCGAAGTGACCGGACAAGATGCCTCTAAGACTCCCATGCTATGTACTACCACTTTTTGCAGATCCAAAAGTGTATCTGAATTTACCTACCTTTTATTTAAATACTATAAATGTAAGTCTAAATTACACCTAGATAAAAGACATTTCTAAGTCATCCACTGAGTTAAATAATAGATAAATAACAGCAAAAACTGTTCCACTGCCTCAATATCCTGCATGTAAAGCTGCTTAAAAGAGGAAAAATCAACTTTAGCTGACTTTCCCATTCCACCTCACAAATCTCTCACCCATGCAACAAAAAAATCAGGCCATCCGTCCTCTGGTCTGCACCTGTCTTCTGTCGCGTCACGGAAAACTCAGTCCATGCATTTAAGATAATTTATCAACAAATTCAGCCCAGCTCTGCTGAAAGACTAATGAATCCTCTCCTGATAACAATGGCACCTGCTGTAAACTATATGACCAGTCATGACCAGGCTGACAGTACATCTCCCTATCTTAATCTGTGGACCTGTGGACCCTTAACTGACATTTGAAACCTTTGATGGGTGGGAAGCATCAATAGGTGAGGCACACTGAGGCTGGGCCAGGGATTTAGTAAACGTTTGCTAAACCTTGCTAACCTTTCCACAAACAGGTCTGGAACACACACTATCACATACTGGAAACCAAACATTATACCACTCCAGAATTTCCAGTTAGTTAGTGTAGACGTTTAATGAGGATTTCTTCAGCTATTTTCGAGTTTTTGAATAATGTCATTTATTTATTTTTTACCAATGGCAATTGAGTGGTTAAATCTGGCATAAAATCCATTTAATTATTATTATTACATGGCTTGGTTGAATTCTAATGTAGAATGCGGTCTCTTATGTAAGGGATAATGTAGAGCGAGGCGGTTGTTATAGCGAATACAACCCCGACAGACGCGAAGCAGAGGGGTCTTGAATCAGCCTGAAGGGGTTGTATTCGCTATAACAACCGTCTCGCTCTACATTATCCCACTTATTACATGGCTGCCTACCAAATAAGTCATTTTTAAATCAATAAACTCCTTTTTAAATCAATATTTTGTGTCAAATTATTGATTTAAAAAGGAGTTTATTGATTTAAAAACGATTGTATTGCTTCCGCTAAAGAAAATAGTCCGTTCCATCTCTACGGTTAGAATCCTGCGTCCATAGCAACGCTCTGTTTTTCATGGCAACGGTGTGTTATCCTTAGCAGCGGTCTGTTATCAAGAAATAACAGACCGCATTCTACATTGGAATTCAACCAAGCCATGTAATAATTCTTGATAACAGACCGCTGCTAAGGATAACACACCGTTGCCATGAAAAACAGAGCGTTGCTATGGATGCAGGATTCTAACCGTAGAGACGGAACGGACTATTTTCTTTAGCGGAAACAATATAATCGTTTTTAAATCAATAAACTCCTTTTTAAATCAATATTTTGTGTCAAATTATTGATTTATTTGGTAGATAGCCATGTAATAAGCGGGATAATGTAGAGCGAGGCGGTTGTTATAGCGAATACAACCCCTTCAGGCTGATTCAAGACCCCTCCGCTTCACGTCGGGTTCCTGATCAGCCTGTAGGTCGTTACATAGCGATCGACATGGGACTACGTGTTCAAATAAAAAGAGTATTTTTTCCATTCATTTTTCACATAGGGATTTTAAAAGTCTACATTAAAGAGTTATAAGCCATGAACCAAGCCAATCAGCTACGAGGTGGATCACAACACTACAAAATTAGATTTGAAGCAAAAAAAGTGTACCATTACATTTTTGGACAAAAAGACAATGGTACAAGACTGTTTAGTGAGGGAAATATATATATACACTAAAAAATGCTGGGTTGTTTCAACCCAATTTTGGGTCAACCGTTGGGTTTGTCCATATTTGACCCAAACTTGGGTTGAAAAACCCCCAGCATTTTTAGAGTGTGCATATATATAAAAACATTTCTGTATTTTGAGAGTGTAGAGAGATCGACTCGATTACGTCATTTGCAGTGGTTCATGGGAGTGGGCGGAGCTAAAGAGCTAATTCCGCTGTTAAACAATTATTTTAAAAATAAGCTGAAATAGCAAACAGCATCGATTAACAACCTCATTGCTCACAGTCTGCCTTTAAAGGTTCATAAGTTATCATTCAAAATCAATTTCCCTATACGGAGAAAATTAAATATTCCGCAACCCAACTGTTACGCTTCATAGGAAGTACTGAGGAAAAAAGATCCTCTCCCCTACAGATCTATTGGTTGCATAATGGCCAACACTTGAAAAACTAAAAAAAAATGTCTTTAGAGTAAAATAGAATAAAACTGGCAAATGTAAAGTTTCCCTTTTTAGACTCAACATTTATGAGAAGGGAGTATTGAAATGAATCATGCAAGGTGATTCACTTTACGTCAATTTACTGGTGTTTGCGCCATTATTTACCGCCCCAAAAAAGCATGTCTTAAAACAGATGCTAATTTGCGCATCTCTTGGTAGATTGTGTTGGTCATTATGGAAATGATCCGGCTCCATCTGTGTTCTTTAACGTGCGCGTCATCAGTAGATCACACACAGAACTTTCCACTTCCATCAGCGCTTTTTTGGGATTGCACTCTCACACTAATTTGCCCTGTTTAGTAAATCTGGCCCATAAAGTTGTACAGTAAATTATCTTTTTTCTTTACTTCATTGACTTTTGATTGTGTAGTGGTTACCCAACCCTGCTCCCGAAGGACCCCCAACACTGCACGGTTTCTTTGTCTCCCTAATCAAACACACCTGATTCAACTCATCCGCTCATTAACCCATGTGATAATGAGCTGATGAATTGAATCAGGTGTGTTTGATTAGGGAGACAAAGAAAACGTGCAGTGTTGGGGGTCCTTCAGGAGCAGGGTTGGGGAACACTGACGTAGAGGACACTTACTTGAACGAGATATTTTAACAAAATTACAAGCCTTTTCCATTTCGCATTGGAATTCTGTGATCTTCTAAAAACAATTAAATGAGAGACAGAGAAAGTAAAATAATCAAACATAAAAAAATATCCTAAAGTGAACATGTGAGAGGAAACAGGTCCATCATGTACATCCTGTAAGTGCTGTAGATTTATCTTCTTGATTGATTCTCTGGACAGTGAGCTTTTATCTGTAATTGACCGAAGTGCATCGCTGTCTGTTTCCATTACATTTTCACTTATTTTGACAACGTGCTCTCCTCTGCATTCAAATAAGACATGGATCAGGTTGGCGCCACTGTTTTGCATTTTAGAGACAGTATTAGCGTCCGCCCTTCACTGAATTTGTAAAGTTTGGAACTGTTTAAGGATTTTGGCTGCACCATTATCCTGCACATTGTCCAAGCAGGAAATTCAGTGAAACCAAGTTAATTGACCTTTCGTTGACCCTTTTAATGCCTAGTGCTGTTCTTTAAAATCAGCTCCAGTTTGTGGCATAACATAGATGCAACATATACTTTCATTATATGTAACATATTCTAGAAAAAATATATATTAGTCATGGCTGTGCACTGTATTTCTGGTCTATATTCACAGAAGATACAATGTAAAAAATGTGAATTTTCAGCATTATTTATTAATGACATGTACAGTCCAGTATATTTATATATTCATGGTTAGTGGTAGGTGATATACTGTAGAAATGATTACAGTCTGTTGTTTCCATATTTTCTGTGTAAATTATGTTAATTGTAATAATTTGTGTGTAGAGTGTTCAATATCAATATGTGCCTGGATGAGAGCCCAAAATTCACCAAATGATAACAACCACTTCCCTAACCACAATAATATTGTTTAAAATATATAATAATAATATGTTTGTGCTATATTATAAAATATAACCAAAAATGGCATTGCATGTTATGAACACATTTAGGTGTTATTAATAAATTCTGATTATTACATGGAGAAAATTCTGATTATTTTGTCCATGTATTTTGTCCTCAATTGTTACACCACCAAATTAATCAAAATTAAATTAAAGGTGGGGTATGTGATTATCTTTTTTGTCAATTTTTTCAAAATCACTTGAAATCCTATTCCTAACCCATTTACAGCCACTGAGTTAGAAGCATTGAAATGAAAATTAAGCAATTTAATCATCTGTGGAACGGGCAGGACTCGAAAAACTCCAGCCAATCATTTCCAAGACCACCTAGAATCATTGGACAGTAAGTTCGTCAATCAAGCGGTCGTACCATACCCCCCTCCCCCCATCCCCCTCGCGTGCGTGACCGCGAGAGACAGAGAGAGAGTAATGGGTGGAGTCATGGCCAGCGTTGGAGGAAAGAAGGTAGGACCATTTGAGTTGTGTATTTTCAAAATCTGCCGGCCGTTTTGCAAATCCCATACCCTACCTTTAAGTAATCACAAAAATATCAATATCAAATTAAACAACAATCTACTAAAGGTGTATGTTTCTGTCACATAGTAAAAAAAAAAATAATTTAAAAAAAAGATGTAATTGTTACTTTCTATGTGTCTTTATTTCTGAAAAATTCTTACCAAGAAAAAAACAGTTTACTCAAGTTAACCTCAAACTTACCTGGTAGGAACTAAAACCAGCTTCATGCAACAGGCCTCTGATGACATTTGCATTGTTTACTACATGGCACAAGCTGATTGGTTCCTGTCACATCTGCAGCCAGTGAGCTTGCTGCATAGCTGGTTAGAGTTTTCTAGCAGTCTGTAGCATGATTCAGAGTTCAGACTGAAACCCTCCACCTTCCCCAGCTCCACCTGTATAGATCTAATACAGGTAATTTTATATATTTGTGCAGCAGCAGCAGCATGTCTTGTATGCCACAGAAACAATGTGTTGTATTGGCAGTAGCAAGTCCCTGTACTTGTTCAGCACCAGTAATAATCTACATTATTACAGCAGCGTAGTAGATATATTCCACCAAGACCATATACATTAACATTGTCATATCCATTATCATGCTAGAAAATGCATCATATACTAGAAATAATGCCAATAAATCTATCTCTGGCATATATTTGGACCATTAGTGTATTTTTCAAACTAAAATATATATAATAATATCTCATTTATGGTGGTTCACAGATGAGTGTGGACTGATCTGAACCCTGCTATTTCCTAAAGTTGAAAGCTAGTGTCAATGTACAGCATGTACAGCATGCCTGACCATATAGACAAGCCTACACCTTCCTCTCTACCCTCATTTCCCCAGGAAGATAAGCAATCTGCTCATCAGATCTCCCTGGTGCTGAGTGGGAATACATCTGGCATGCATGTCAATGATAAAAAACGGTTTTGGGAGGCATCCTGTGGAAAAACCTTCTCTTCAAGTGTTTCATTTCCTTAACTGCTCTCACTGCTCTTGTGAAGTCGAGTATGTATGTGTGTTTGCATGTGTATGTGTGTGTGAGGGCGTTTATGCCCCTGTATGCGTTTGTCTAAGGTTATTGTCGGAGCCAGGAGATGCGTAAGTAAACTCGTTTGTATGAACATGGTGGATATCCCTCCCAAGGAAACATCTCACAAAACTCTTGGCCACTTCCTCATTGTTGGATTTATATGGAACAGACAGCATTACTTTTCCTTGATGTTACATGCCACAGCACTTTCAAAGCCAAGCTGACGCAATAACATCCGGAAATGCTAATGCTAAAGTGCTCTAAATTGTTTATGCCAAAACACTAAATTGTTTATGCCTAAAACAATTAAAACTACTTAATACCCTGATAACATGTTATGTTTTCATTATGCTAGCACAGGATGTTCAGCCTAAAAATTGACAGGTTGAAACTGGCTGTACGGAAAGGCACATTTACACTTAATGAAGCACATTTCATGCATATGTGCTCATAAACAGACTTAACCGTTGTTCACAGCTAAATACTACAAAAGATTGTAGAGAACACAAAATGTAGAGGTTAACATAGGGCAATGACTGAGGTTACTACATGAATATACAGACCAAAGCACAAATCCACCCACATACCGCTTCAGATTTTTTATTAGCTCCAGTATCAGATGCTATTGAGCATGTTTTGTTTTTAGCATCACAGAGCATGTTATCAACCAAGACAGCATGCTTATTTGCACATACGGATGCATAGTTAATTCACATACACGAGGCACAGGTTGCACAGTCTGGTGAATGATTAAACGTATGCTGAGATATGCTGCATGGACATTTGACTCAGTAAGAAAGCTATATGGAGTTTAGTGCTTTCATATTGTCTTATCTGATTGAAATGAACTGTGATTTGCTGAATGGCATTCTGTACATACATAGGTTAGTTATACATCTGAACATACATATAGTGAGTGACAAACCCTTGCAACCAAATTCAGAGTGTGCAGAACCAAACTGAACAACTAGCTAACAACATCATTTAAAAAGGTCATTTAAAAGTGAATTTCCTGAAGTGGAATAATCAGATGTGTGCTTTATTATATTGAGTGTGCATGTAAGGGTTATTTAGTTGTGTTAGTTCATATACACAACACCATTTTCAACAAAAAACCTGAAAACTTTTTATGCGTTTTGGCCGTTCATTTACACAACAGCAGCGTGTAAATGCAAGCTTTTGAAAACAGGTTTCAAATTTTGAAAATCCACTAGATAGTGTACACGCAGCGAACGCGTCTTTCCTCTCTCACGGCCAAAGGAGTATACTTTGAAAGGCACTCGCACTAAACTGAGCAAGACGGAGCAGAACGTGAAAAATGAAGTATATCTGGGCCTTTAGTTGCCTTAGTTTCTACTTGAATTACACACCTGTTCCCTGTTCTGTTGATTACCTTCGCTAGTGTATTTAAGCCCTTGGTTTTCCTCAGTTCATTGTCTAGTGTTAATGTTGTGTTTCCCTCTGCGTTCATTAAAAGTCTGTTTAATCATCTTCGGCTTGCTCTCTTGGATTGCTACAACTTTAAACATTACAGAGCCCTTGTGGGTACTACAGATCTTAAAAGTATAATATTAATGAAATAAAAGCCTGCTTAAGTGTACTTAAAGAGAGTACACAATCATAACCATGTTTTTTAAAACACTTAAGTACACTTTGTCATGCTTTGAAGTCAATCAAAATGGACAATTCTTGTTTTTTTTATAGAATATTGCACTATTTACTATAAATGAGATCCACGCAAAACAGTATTTTTTTGTAATTCATGTGGCCTCATATTCTTTCATCAAAATAACTTCCCCTCCCACTTGCAGCTGCATTGCTTCACTGATGATGTTTACTTGCATGAGACAACCTGTCACTCACATGAGATCAACCAATACTGTAGCAAACCACATTCATCCAATCAGTTCCCTATGGACAAAATCAAGTCCCGCCCCCATACATTTTTTCTTGTTCGAGAAGCCATTTCACTCAGTTATTGTCACGATTAGCCACGCACTCCCTGGGTGATTACGGACTCCATTTCCCATCATGCATCTCCCTGGACTGATTACACCATACACCTGCACTGCGCTGATTACACACACACCTGCACCTCATGGTCAAACACTCATTTAAGCCACAGTCACACAACACTCTGGGCTGAGTCTTGTTTTGCTGCTGCAAATATTTCCAAGCGGTTTCCATGTGTTTACCTGCCTGTTGGGCCCTTGTCTGTTCCTGATCTTCTGCCTGGTTCCTGTATCCTGTTTGTTTTCTGCCTGCCCTGATATCCTGCCTGTTTGTTGACCACGATGTTGCCTGATCTTCTCTGCTGTGTTTGCTGGTGTATGATCCTTGCCTGGTGACTACTCTGTTTAATAAAGACAAGCTGCACTTGGATCTGAATGACTCCTATGCTTCGTAACAGATATCTGTCACATCAAGCACTCACATTTAAATAAATGTAAACTACTATAGCCTACATCATTATTTAATTGTAAATATAATTATTTTCAAAATTATGCTAAAGTGATGGCATATCAAGATGGCCTACCAACAGCTAATGAGCAGCAAAAAAACATTTACCATGTTCAGAACAGTTACCAGCTGTGTATGTGTTTGTCACTCATTCTCAAATGTAACCTGTCCTTCTACTTTATATTTGCTCTCACCAGCCTTCTGGTCCAGGGGTAACATAACAGTTCAAAGAAACGGTGCTGTTTAAAAGCACCAGCTTATCAAGCATTAATAAAACATGGCTAAAAATTGCCAGACATTTATACGTCTCCAGTCGCTATTATTACTTTCGTCTTAAATAACAAACATTGAATGGCTTAAGCTGTTGACATTCATATTTCTTATTTGTAGGCACGAGACAAAACTGTTGCTATGTTTTATCACTATGTCAACCATCACAATTTCAGGAGAAACTTATGCATTTCAGACATATGCAGAACAATCGTTTAAGAGATTCAGTCCCACATTTAAATCCAGTAGTCATGTCCCAAATGTTATGGTAAGTGAATAGAGACTGTATAAAGCAGAAGCAATATTACTGTAAAAATATGCAAGTGGAAGAAATCAAAACGCTTATACAGCTGTAGTTCCACCTTACAATTAAAAGAGCCAGTGATAGAGGCATCACAATGCTTAATATAGGGGCTGTACCAATAGAAGTCCCGTCCGTAAAATTAAAAGAGCCAGACCTGGTTTCACAAACAGGGTTTAGATTAAACCAGAATTAGGCCTTAGTTCAAAGAGCTAAAACAGCTTTAAAAGCTTTTAAAACAGCTTTTAAAACAGCTCTGTAGCTTTTATAAACGTGCCTTAGAAAAAAAAAAAACATTACTGGTGTGCATCTTGAGATAAAACAATGGCACTGACATGTTTTAAGATATTAAAACATATTAAACATGCATTTTAGTCAGGGACTAGCTTAAGCCTTGGCTGTGAAACCGGGTATCCTTTTTAGTTCCTCAAAAAAGTGCATGTGAATTCGTTGGACCAGCTACTGTGTTATTTGAGTTTAAAAGGACGTTTTTCCTTTGACGTGAAGAATGTAAAAATAATGTCTACTTGAATAATTAAGACCCCAATTCTTTACATATTTATAAGTGTATTGTAAGTGGCCGTTATTAGCAGATAGGAATATTTTTAAAAGCTAATTTAATTTGTACAGAATAAAATATCCCAAACCAATCATTTTGAGCAATAATCTTTAAATATTAAGTTTTTTCATTAGTCTCCTGTCTCCATTAGTGTAACCCAGAAAATGTGAGGCAAAGATTAACGCATGTGGATAGAAATATTGATCTTACATGGCTTAATGACAAAACACAGTGGGGATCTTCTCTAGGTACACAGAACATCCATATCACAGCAGAGATCATTAAAAAAAAAAGAACAAAACAAGAGTTTCTCACCCTCTATCTGTCTGTCTATCTATCTATCAATCATAAATATATTTTGTCTTTTTGTTTTTTATTACTGGTACATATTGCCTTAAATTGAATACTAGTAATAATTCTGAAAGTAACATCAAATAGCTTCTTCTGTTTCTCTGCTTCTCTTTAGAAGTGAAGTGCTCTGCACTGCACAGAGCTGTGCTCTGATTGGCTGCTGACAAACTGTGATGTCAGCACTGGCTGTTATAAGAGTCCAACAGATAGTCAGGAGCACATTTAGTCTACAGTGTGTTCAGACAAGAGTGCTGTGCGCATGTAAAGGAAACACAGAAAAAATGACCAGGTGATTAAGAGTTGAGCACACTCAGTGTAAGAACACTATGTGAGACCAGAACACTTCCTAAGAGAAACACAGTTCAAAAGGATTATTTTTGGATACCTTAAGGGAGTCCATGAATAGTGGAATTAAGTTGGACGGCTCTAAAACACTCTCCTGATTTTAGTAAGTGACTTGATCTCTTGAGGATATTCTCCTCTGACACATTTTCCATGCTGTAAAGTCATTCTCATACTTTGCTTTCTGACTGACGCTCAGTGTACTTTCTATTCGCTTGTGCTCTCTGAAAAGCATTCCTTTTTCAGGCTAACAAAATGTATGTTGATTTTCCTTCCTCAGGTCAAAGCTCATGGAGGGAGAGGATACGTTGAGCACGGAGAACACCTCCCTGCCCATGAATGTTTCAGCTGGGCTAAACGATTCTTCTCCGGTGTCAGAATATAGTGATGCAGAGGTGGTCTTAATTAGCATCTTAATGGGGCTTCTGGTTCTAGGCATCGTCTTTGGCAATGTGCTGGTCATCAGCGCCATTGTACGATTTCAACGTTTGCAGACGGTCACCAACTACTTCATCAGCTCCCTTGCCTGCGCCGACCTGGTCATGGGCCTCATGGTGGTGCCCTTCGGCGCATGCTACATCCTTCTCAACACGTGGCACTTCGGAAACTTCTTCTGCGAGTTTTGGACGGCTACGGATGTGTTGTGCGTGACCGCTAGCATCGAGACGTTGTGCGTGATCGCTTTGGACCGGTACGTTGCGATCATGTGGCCTCTACGCTATCAGTCGATGCTTACGAAGCGGAAGGCCTGCGGGATGGTCCTAGGGGTGTGGGCGGTGGCCGCCCTGATCTCTTTCCTGCCCATCCACATGGAGTGGTGGGTGTCCGACTACCCTGATGCGTTGAGATGCATGGAGAACCCAACCTGCTGCGACTTCAACACCAACGCCGCCTACGCCGTGACCTCTTCCATCATCTCCTTCTACATCCCGCTGGTCATCATGGTATTTGTGTACAGCCGGGTCTTCCGGGAGGCCCGTAGGCAGCTTCAGAAAATCGATCGCATTGAGGGACGCATACGCACACAGAGCTTCAGCACCCAGGAGGGGAACCGGAGGACCAAGTTCTGCATGAAGGACCACAAAGCTCTGAAGACCTTGGGGATCATCATGGGAACATTCACCCTCTGCTGGCTGCCGTTTTTCGTGCTTAACGTGGTGGCGGCCATCTGGAAGATGGACAACATCATGTTGCCTTTCAGGATCTTGAACTGGATCGGCTACGCCAACTCCGCCTTCAACCCCCTGATCTACTGCAGGAGTCCTGAGTTCAGATGCGCCTTTCAGGAGATCCTGTGCAGGAGAACTTCTCACCAACCTTCCACAAGGAATAACAAGGGATATATCTACAGCGGCCACAGCTGGCAAGTCCACATGAAGACCACCAGACAACGAGAGCCCTCGCCAACTTGCGAAACAGAAATGGGTGCTAACAGTTTGACTGCAGGCACCAAAAACACAAATGGGAATTGTAATAAAGCTGTGACGTCCAATATTTAGCCAATTTTGAACGTTTGAATATTCCCTGGAGCACTTGAGAGATTTCTGCAACCACTATTGTCTGTGACAAAACATGGTTTTTAGATGTTTTATCCTTTGAACCATGAAGGTTTTGCCCATATTTTCACCATATTTAGGATGTACTGTTGACATATTGTGATACTTGTATTGAGTCAGAACAAATGGAAATGAAGTAACTTATGTTTCTGGACAAATGAGGAAAGAAACAAAGTTTGAAAGCCAAGACAGTCTACCTCTGGATTCCACTTACTACCTCGAGACACTTTTCAAGTCTCAACTGAAACCTGGATGGTTAATTCATAATTTATTCATAAATTCCTCAGCTTACAAAACCAAGAGTCTGGATTTGTGTGGACTGCAGATCTTAAAGAGCGTCAAAGGGGTGTCTTATGCCAGACAGACTTGTTACATTCCATTAAATTGGACTCGCTGGAAACCAGGGTCTTCGATATCTCTGAGCCCTCCTCCAGTCAGAGGAAATATAACCCTCTGATGAGGGGCAACAGGTGCACATTGCCGTCTGTGCTATAACCAGCTGTTCTTGTCGAAAGGAAAAAAGTGAAGGAGCCAAGCAGTTCCCTCCAACCCCAGCCCTTCAACCTTCCCCCGTTAACATTTCCACTGGGAAATCGTTTTAAGGTTACAGCTGAAGCTGTATCTATAAAGGGTCATGTTTATTAAAGTAAGTACGCAAGTCTACATTCGCAGTCTGGGTGGCACAATAATGATGTTATATTTAACACGTCACTACGTGTAATGAATGTGCCAATGATTCTCATCGCTAAACAATATTTAGATGTTGAGTGTGTAAATCTTGATGCTATATCAGCATCCTAATTTCAGGAATACAACTTCTGGGGGGTAGGCATTCATAACTGTTGTGTTTGTACTGTTTACAGATTCCTAAACAAACAGCCCTTTGGGCAAACGGCACAAGCTCACCCGATATTGATCCGACGGTTGTTTATTTCCATCCGTTTAGTTTTGTGTAATAGCCCAGGCAATGCACTTGATTATGACAGAAACACTACTGGAAAATATCTGACATTACTAAAAGCTGACAAATGTACGTTTACGCAATGGCCCGGTGTTGTGCTATTTGAGCCCCCTTCCTGTGTGCACATATGTCATGGGAAATAGAGAAAGACATAAATACAGCTTATGTGGCTCTATAGACTCATTGAAGTGCTATATTTATTTTTTGCCAGGAATAAAAACAAGGTTGTGATGAATAGAAGTACAGTGTGTTCAAAGAATTATATTTAAGAATTGTAGTCTTAATTAACAATGTGCTCATTTTTAAGCTGACGAAAGATATTTACAAAAAAATAAAAAAATAAATCAGTATACAAAAACTCCATAAAACACTTTTGAAAGCTGTGAGTTTTGAAAAGTTTGATCTAGGACCTATATATGCAGTGCATGCTATTGAAAAGACTGTAAATCTATGCTCACACGGCCTCAATTTCATGCACATAAAATTCAGTATGGTGTGTTTACACTGACTAAGGTCTATTCCAGAAGGAAGGACATTGCTAGGGAAGGCTGTATATGCTCTATCTCTCTCTCTCTCTCTCTCTCTCTCTCTCTCTCTCTCTCTCTCTCTCTCTCTCTCTCTCTCTCTCTCTCTCTCTCTCTCTCTCTCTCTCTATATATATATATATATATATATATATATAGCCTATATATATAGTCTTCCCTAACAATGTCCTTCCTCCTGGAATAGACCTTAGTCAGTGTAAACACACCATACTGAATTATATATATATATATATATATATATATATATATATATATATATATATATATATATATATATATATATATATATATATATATATATATCTTCCCTTGCAATGTCCTTTCCCCAATACACACACACATACACATACACACACACACACATATTTCGAAAAATCTATCTAGGATTGTTTATGTGAAATGCGCTCTTTGGGATAAAAACTGAAAAGCTTGAATCTCTTTCATTATGTGAAGAATTGTTGGTGTTTTGTTGTTGGTACTGTAGTAATGAATACATCATGCTTCTCATTTAAGGTATTAGTCATCTGTCAAACATCGTCTTAGGCACATTTTGTATGAAGTATTTACCACATTGATGGGCAAAGCAGTATGTGAATGTTGCCTAATGTGTCACTGTGTTTTGACAGCACATTTCTGAAATGGTCTCTGCTTAGTTTGTGTCATTCCACGAAACAAATTATATTGTTTGCCAAGTGCAAATGTTTCCTCTATGCTACTTTTACAACAGAAAATGTTTTGAATTTTTTTTAAGGTGTATTATTTTTGTTTATTTATTTTTGTCTGTCCAACCAGCTGCTTAATGTACAAAATAAACATTGTGGTTTGTAATGCTGTTGTACAGAGTCATGTTCTTGTGTGAACTTTACGCCATCTAGTGTTGACAGGAAGCATATAGGGAAGACTTGAGAATATTTCAATACTAACCAACTAGTCAGTGTTTTTTTGTTTGTTTTTTAACTCTATTTGTCTCAAACCTTTATATAATATTCACACTTTTAACTTCATCAAATTAAAGTAGTGTAGAAATATATTATTTCTCCCTAAATAGTAAATTATTGTCAAAGAGTGTTGTCGTTACAATCTACCCCATGGGGTAGACTAATAGAAAATATGGACATTTTAAATTTGATTAATAATAATAGAGTCCTTGTTATCGCTCATTCTCAAGCAAAACTATTAAAACTTATTTCAGAAGAATTCCACTTTAAATCAATTCTGTGTTACTTTAGCCTTCATATTGAAGCTTTTAAACATTCAATTTAAAGGGATAGTTCACCCAAAAATGAAAATTACTCACCCTCATGTCGTTCCAAACCCGTAAGACTTTTGTTAATCTTCATTAACATAAAATAAGATAGTTTTAAAGAAAACAGAGAGCTTTCTGTCCCCGACAGCCTACAAAACTACCACTTTCAATCCCCAGAAAGGTACACTGTCAATTATTTGACTGTAAATTTAAAGGAAATTGCAGGTTACCAGTTGCATGACTTTCACAGTAAGTTACTGTATCATTTTTACAGTAAATAATTGTGAAATGATGCCGTCGTATTTCTGTGATTGTAGAATTACTGTATTTAACTGTGAAATTACAGTTAGTGTATATCGTATTACTGTAATTTAGCAGTAGGCTGCTGTAGAATTACTGTATTTAACTATGAATGTCTATGTATTACTGTGATTTAGCATAAATGATGGACCAAACAAAACTGATAAAAACAGTGGTTTAACTTTTATTTTTTAGAAGAAAAATACAATTTGATAACAGGAATAAACACTGGGTAACAGGAATGTGTGTCAATATGTGTTTGCATGTGTTTACTATGTGATAATTGAACTTGAAAAATACAATTTAATAACAGGAATGAACATTGGGTAACAGGAATGAACACTGGGTAACAGGAATGTGTGTCAATATGTGTTTGCATGAGTTTACTATGTGATAATGGTACTTCACAATGTAGGAGGTGAAAAGAGAAAGAAGGAGAGAGAGAAGAGAGAGAGGGAAGAAAAGACAAAAAGGTGGGAAAAGAGAGGGTTGCAGGTGTCTCGCTCCTTCCCTTGCAGCTGGTATCTGCATAGTACGGGTTCTGTCCACTATCTTCAAAAGATAAGAAAGACAAAAAGTTGAAGTTACTCTGCGGTGGACTGGCTCCCTGTAAGTATGGTACTCAAATTGTAGACATTTTAGGATTAGTTTTACAATGCAAGTAATTTCATTTGTAAAACTCATAAATCATTTGAATAGTACTATATCAATGAATATTAAATCAACAAACCAGAGGACTCTATACTCACTCCTGTTACTTTTACTCAGTCCTGTTATTTTTCATATGATTAACAGGACTGAAAGTAACTTGATTGAGGTTAAGCAAAAATTACATGACAAACTGCCACATGGCGTACATAGTAATGCAACTCAGTAGCCAGTAATGTGATGTAAATTTACACTTAAAACTATTGTAAAGTACTGTATATTTGACATTTTTATTCTAACCCATAAATAACCAATAACATTGAAAGAGGTATGTTAATATTCAAACATTCAAATAAACGGAAGAACAATGAATTTTACACATTTATTGTGCAGTCTGTCTAAACTCTCCATTGAACCAGGAGACACTATAGAACAGATTAAAGGGATAGTTCACCCAAAAACTCACCCTCATTCCAAACCCGTAAGCCCTTTGTTCATCTTTGGAACAAAAATTTAGATATTAAAGGAGAACTCCGGTCAATTTTAACATTGAGCTCATTTTTTTGTAAATTTGGAGTGCTGTCAGTACAGAGAACAACGACAAAAATCGGTGTTGCCTACACCGTGTTATCCTCTTTTTAAAATTTGCACCCTGTTGATTTCAATGGGGCAAGTTTTAAACCTGCTTTTAGCCTCTTAACATCCTTGATGTGTCATTACAAGTGCCCAGCCAATGTGAGTGATTCCTTCAGAGAGAACACGGTGAATCTGACTGCAGTAGATGTGAAAGATATGTAGTCACATGGGCTATTTTAACAATGTTTTTACTACCTTTCAGGGGCTTGAAAGCGGTTATAACATTGCAGTCTATAGGTGGGATCAGAAAGCTCTTGGGATCTCTTGGATTTCCTAAAATTATCTTAATTTGTGTTGAACAAAATTCTCTTTCTCAGGATCATTTAGAAAATGGGCGTAGCAAAAAAACACTCAAAAGCCTATAAATCCTAAATGAAGACTCAGAACTTCACGAAAATTGGTGAGCATATGTGACATAACATTCTAAACAAGCATGCAACATTTTATGGTGATCGGACCATAGGTGGCGCTATAACTTTAATTTTTCAGATCCCAAAGGGTAAAGTTTAACTCTTTTTTTTTGATAATTATTGATCTAGAGAGTCCAGAGAATTGTACTGCACTGGTTTGGTTCTGATCGGGCGAAAAACCTAGGACTAGTTCCCAAAAGTAGGTTTTTAACATCATAACATATTTAATGAACAAATTGATTGACAGCAATGGTTCTTGAGGCAAAGTTGTTCAGTATGAGGAGATCTATCAAATGATATGCATCACATGATTACAGAACCGTAAAACTTGTTAGCGTCAACTAGTGGCCGATTTCTTTCAAAATTCGTACAGACCTCTAGGACCATGAGTCGAACATGCCCACCGAGTTTCGTTCTGATCAGCCTCCCTTAACCATGTCTTATATGTGCACAATCTTCATTGGCCGATGGCGGCCATGTTTTTCGAGATACACCAGTTTCCTCAAAGACATACATGGCACCTTGGACCAAGACACTGCATGCCAATTTTCAAGTCAATCGGACTAACGGTCGGGTGGTTATAGCCCTACATATGTTTATTTCATGTTATAGCGCCACCTATTGTTCAATCGTCACAATTTTTTTTACTGTGACCAGAGATTGTGCCCATACAAATGTATTTAGCAAGCATATAACCATCTTGATCATAGATGGAAAAGACCATTTACAGCCAATACAGGCAATTTACCATTGGAAATGTATGTTTATTAAAGGTTTTTAACAGTTATAGTGCCACCTATGGTCTGATCTCCATTTTTAAATAATTATTTTAAATAAATGATTAGTAACAAAATGCTTAGGCTACTTGTAGTCTGAAATGGCTTTAACAAAAGAAGAAAGAAATATTCTTAGATTTCTGCTAGTTCTAATCATGTACAGATAAAGTAGCACAGTAAGATTTATTTGAATGCTTTAGAGAGAGTGATTGCACTGTATGTGCAGTGTCTCTCTACTAATAGTGAATAATAGTTTAAGACACTTCGAAAACAGAAAGAAATATTTAATGTTCAATTTTCTCTGTTTTTATTGTTAAATCCCAGAATAGCATTTAGAATAAGTTTTGCGATCCTGAACGTTTCTGTGCATGTGATGTGTGTGTGCTACTGTCTGTATACGTGTTACAATGTTCCAGAGAACTAGTTTAGAACTGCAAATTTTGGTTCCTATGACAAGCATTAACAATTTGACAACAGCAATTAACTTATCTGTATATTTGGCCTAGGACTTGTTAGATTTTGCTGTATTTGGCCGAGCAGTGGTTTGGGTGGCTCGCCAATGTATTAGATTTCTCCAATACATAAAATAAGTAAGCTTGACCAGAGTTCTTGTGGGGAGAAGAATTTATTGAAGGTTTGTAGTGTAGCAGTCCTTCAGCAGCGATGTTAGCATGTCACCCTTCAACAATCTTAACCCAAAATTCTGTTTGTGAGACAGAACTTTATACATGAAGACAAATGGGCAACAAACAATAGAAAACTGTTAGGGCCTCCCACAGGAGATCGATCTACCCTGCAATCTTTGTCATTCATACCAATCAGTTTCTATGGGTTCACACCTTTACAGACACAGATAGAGTTGATTAAATCTAAGGCAGCGTTGATTAAATCTAAGGCACAGTCACAATGTAAATGAATATGATGACTGAAAATACACATAATCTTTCAATCCCTCATCTGATCATTTTTGATCACAAAACAAATTTCATTAATCATATATACAGCATGCTGCATACAGGCTCCATTACTTAAACACAACTGGAATCAATAGACGGTTCTGGACAAAAAACTCCCATAAAATCTAGCAGCAAGATAGAGAAAAAGTCACTCTACCCATTTAAAGACCTCAAGAAGATTGAGGATCAACAACGTCGTTATCTGCTAGAAGAAAGTGACAGCAGCTCGACTGGGAGCCCTGATGACAGTGATGTTGAACCTGAGACACATGCTTATGTCACCAAGAAGAACAAAAAGGTTAGACTCGCTCCTGTAATTGTCAAGAACAGAAGGACTGAAATTGAAGTTGACAATGAGGAGGAGTATGAGGAGGAAGGCGAAAGACGAACCCGCATCGTAAAAAAAACTATGAAGAAATATGTTCCCTGTAAGACATATCAGCCAGCTTCACTGGAGCAAGTAGACAAGTGGTCAAAATAATTGCCAGACATCTACAAGCAACCAAGGAAAGCTTGGCAATTTCTTCAACGCTTACAGAAAATCTACAATTTACATCCAGTAGATGGTGTGATGATTGTTAATGTGAACTTAAGGGACAATGACCAAAAACAGGCTAACTGAAAGTGTTGAAAACAGGGTAGGCGAGTCTCAAGAAAACATTGAGGCTGGATGGGAAACTGAAGGAACATTATTGTTTGAACTGAAACCTGCAGAGGTTAATTGGGCTAGAATTACCTCATGCATGCAGAAGACTGAGTTCGAAGAACGCTTCACACAAATTTGGTTGGAACATGCTGGTTTAAATGACAGTGAGGATCTTGACAAGGACACTAGCATGCCTCTGAAAACTGCTTTTGTAAATGGACTGAAACCTGAAGTTTCAAAAGCCCTCAAAATCCAATATGACGACTGGGACAGTGTTGGAACATCTTTTAATCAGATTGTTGAGTGGTCAGCAAAGATCGAAAGAACACATGAAGTCAAACTCTCGATCAAAGACAATGTCATACAACAAAAGGATGTGGATGTGAACAATGTGGAATGAGCATAAAGAAAATGAAGATAACAGACCGTCAAAAACTCAAGGAAGATGCAGGTATTGCAACGAAGAAGGACATTGGGTTCGTGATTGCAAGCTGAGTTTAAAACATCAAAGCGATGACAAGGACAACCTGTTGAGGAGGTTTCAGCAGTTGACAGCCAAACAAAAACAGATTCTGCTAAATGCTGTTGAGCCGCAGGGAAACTGAAGAGCCTCTCTCTGCAGCACCAACTAGTGACATCTCATCAGACAACTGATGGAATCCATGTGTATGCAAAAATGACAAATGAAAACACCACCCCAAAGGTAAAAGCATACACAGAAGTCTCAACAACTGAAGCCAAAGATGATGTCCTAGTAGAAGGTGCTGCTATACAAGCCGTAAAGGAGAGAGGTGCACATACAGCGGCATTAAGACAACTTCAGCAAGTTTTGCCATGTAAACTGATTCAAAATGAAGCATCCAGAAAACAAATGCCATCAGTGATGGAAGCTAAAACAAAACTGCATGATGACAAGCAATGCAGTAAGCATGACCACAAGGAAATTGGACTATGGTCGGCCATGTCACAGGTCGGCCCATGTCCAATGAAAACCTAACATCTGACAGCCTTGCCCAAACTGATGAAAGACTCAGCCTGGTAGGACACAATGCCAAGAATCAATTTTCACCATTAGAATCCAGGAGGGAAAGCCTTCATTATCTCATGGTAACTGATAAAGCAGTTAAGGTGCAGAGAAAAGAGTGGACCGACGTGAGCCATTGGGATTTGAAACATCTGCCTAGAGACGAGGGATAGACGGCAGTAGTGTTTATTAGAGTCCAGATATGGCGGGACTAGGGTTTTTAGGCTCTAGCTTGTCGCCTGAGGATGAAGACATAAACATACAGCCACTGATAAACACAGTAGTGTCCTGCCAATATTAAATAGGGACAGTTTTTCAGGCAGTTAGGAATTATGTGTTTAAAATCTTTTCCTTGGCAAGATACGTTTCCCTTTTCTCTTTTGTGTGATTGCAGGTGTTCCAGTGTGCCAGAGGATGAGCAAAGACATCCAACGTTTAGACTGCACTGCATTGGCCACCAAGATGAAAACTTCTGAACATTCACAGAACACAACACTATCCGCCACTTCCAAAAGACCACAACTCTAAAATAAAAGCTTCCAGAGGACTCGAGCATTCAAGAAGATGCAAAGTTTCACCATGAACTCTTATCCTGTCATTTTAAACCAAGGTTATTGTAGTTACTATGGTTTTACTTCAAACCATGCTAAACCAGTTACTACAAAAAAAACATGGTTCATTTGTAGTTACTTTGGTTTTACTGCAAAAACCATAGTTAAACTATGGTTCATTTTGTAGTTACTATGGTTTTACTTCAAAAAACATGGTTAAACCAGTTACTACAATAAAAACATGGTTCATTTTCGTAAGGGCCTGCTCGCCAGCTGATCGACCTCAGTGATGAGAAGCTTCAAAATTTGACTGCCCCAAAGAAGCACAGCGATGGTTTAATGTACGGTACTCAACATCCTAGGTATCTTGTAGAGATAAAAATGCAAAGGACACCAACATTGTATAAGCAAATGCGCTCTTGATACAGTGCTAACTTTGTGCTTTCATGTTGCCTGAAATGAATGTTCTCTGTTACTCCATATATGTTCGGGAGTGACTTCAAGCGACATAGATGCGAATAGATAGGGTCTGCCAGCATTGGATGTTCCTGTGTTTTGGCATTCTGCCTCCATTATTTGGGAATGGAGAGAAGAAATTGAGTGATGTTCAGGGTAGGGTGGGGGGATTTTTTTATATATATACACTACTTTTTTCTCCTCCGCTTTTGGCCTCCTCTCTAATTATATATTAACCTAACTTGATGAATAGCACCAGAAGCTCAGTTAGATTCTTGAGTTGGAATGTGAAAGGACTTAATGGTCCCATTAAAAGATCCAAAATTTTGACACATTTAAAACAACAGAAACCTGACGTTGTATTGCTCCAGGAAACTCATCTGCGCCTCAAGGTCCAAACTCGCTGGATATCACATGCGTTTCATTCCAACTTTTATTCCAGGTCAAGAGGAGTTGCCATTTTGATTAACAAGACTGTGCTTTTTTCTATTGACAATGTCATTTCTGATTTGAATGGTATATGTAATTGTGAAAGGGAAAATTTCACAAACGCCAGTAGTTTTGGTAAATGTATATGCCCCAAACTTTGATAATACTCTCTTTGCTCAGAATTTGTTTTCTAAGATCCCAGCTCTGAACACACATCTTCTCATATTTGGGGAGACCAAAACTGTGTTATTGATCCAGATTTGGATAAATTAAGTACTGTTATGAAAGCTCCCTCTGCTATGTCAAAGATATTTTCATCGTTTATACCATATGTGAAGAGTTGAGAAAGAAACGGATGTTTGTCAGTTTTTTTCGGTCCGTGCAGTCGGTCTTAAAGTGACAGCACACACTTAAAATTATATAGGCTACTGTTTTCTGTGTCATTGATATTAATAAAACAAAATACAGCTTTAACAAAGATGAAACTATATTTAATTTATACAGTGAACAAAGTGTGTTATTTTACATTTAGGCTTAATTATTCATTTATGTAGCCTACCTGAATATACTGTTAGACTTTGTAAACTTTGTTATTTAGTATTCATCTCTGCTTGTAATTTGTGTAGTAGCTATCGAAAAACTTCAAGTGAGCTTTAAGTAATAAATGAAAAGCTAAGTTATTATAAAACTTCTCAATCTTAAACCTAGTAGCCTATTATGTCTTATTTTGTTTCTATCTTGTTTGGTAACCTAATGTGCAGGGTTTGTAGATCTTTCAAATAATAAAGCTTTTCAGAATCGTGAGAGAATCGTGATCTTTATTCCAAGCAAAAAAATCGTGATTCTCATTTTAGCCAGAATCGTGCAGATCTAGTTCTAAGTATTATTGAAAGGGGCTCAATAGATATGGCAAAAAGTAATGGAGATAGGGGACATCCCTGGCGCGTACCCTGTGATAAAGTAAAATACTCAGATTTAGCATTATTAGTATAAACTGACTTGAGGGTCAGCATATAATAAACATAGGTTACTAATGTGATTGCTTTATCTGTAAATTAAATTAATGCTTTTTCAATTACTGAATTCATTGAAATAAAATTAATTCTTTGATTTGAATATATTTTTGGCAATGCGTCGTGTAGGTCTTAAATTTCAATCTTTATGGTCTTAAAATGTCTTAAAAAGGTCTTAAATTTGACTTTCTGAAACCTGCAAGAACCCTGTATAGGCAAGAGAGCAAAATGACAAAAACAACATAAATGAAGAGGGTTACTTGAGGACATTAGAGCAAAGGGTTGCTGAACTTGAGAGGGAAAATTGTTCCCTGAGGAATGCTTTGAGCATCATTGAAGGTAAGTTGATTATTAACAGTAATGTGTATTTTTAGATTTTCTAATACTTTGATTTACTAAAAACCTGCAAAGCTAAAGACATTTCTATCAACCCTAGATATACAGGGTTGTACAAAAAAATCAGTATCAGTTTAAGTGTAGGCTATTACTTAGAATATTTCCACAGCTTTACCTTGCTGTCAGACAGCCCTTTACGGTGGGGAACACCAGACTACTTTGACAAAAAAAGTAATTTTTCCTCTGTGTTATTGTGTGACTTTTGCGTTTTAAAGGGTTAGGAAATAAAACTAACCGACCAAAGCAGCGGTAGACCAGCTCGTCTTCTGTGAGGTAAAACTTTTTGTCAATGGAATAGTGGCTTTAAAGAGAGCAGAGAAAACGGTTTTGGAGAAAATAGTCTAAATATAGCATACATTTAAACTGATATTAATTGATCTAAAATACTTTAAGCAGCTGCCTCCGTCCACAGCAGTAGGCTACAGCTGAACTATCCCTTTAATGCATAGATACAGAAAGACAACAATGATGTTGCAGAAGCACCATTTATGGTGCATACCTCAACTGCTGGACCCAGTTTGCAGGTACATGATAGTTTGTTATTTAATGGTTCATTTGAATTACAGCTTTTATGTTGTTGGTGTTTTTCTTGGTTATAAATCAAATCTGTTTTGTCTGTCTGTATTCTTGTTAGTTTCTTGTGAATAACATACATTCTTCTGCGCTTTTTAAATTAGTGTATGCAGTCTTCCAGAACACAGCTGCCTGTGGATGACCGTTCGATTGCCTCTGTGGCTGTCTGTCTGGTAAGTTTATTCACTATTAACAGAAGTATACTATAAAGTGGGACTTCTGCAAATAGAAATCTGAGATAAATAGGAAGATTAACAAAATAGTTTTAGTTGTCCACTTTGAACCCCAACACCGCTATTTCATAACAAGCTTTGGTAATATGACCCAATGTGATACCAATTTATGTTCTTAGGATATTCCACAGGCAATCAGGGACCGCTGCGACAAGGTTACAGCAGCTAAATACACCAATGATTTGATGCATGGTCTGTACACCACTGCATTCATGGCAGCTCACAGTGTGACTGGGCTTGGGTCATCAAGCAAGAGGGAGACACGACCATCACTCCCTCCTGAAGATGTTAAAAAGATTGTTTGTAAGTATTTCTTCTTCAGTGGCAGTCAGTAATGTGCCGTCCGTAAAGAGTGACAAATGCCTGCCGCACTGTGTAGTGTTGTATCATTTCACAACATTAGAAAACATTGAGTGAGCCATACAGACTTAAGAAATTGTTAAGGTAACCAGGTATTTTGCAAAGCAGGGTGTGTGTTGCCCTTACTGTAACTCTAACTCTCAATAGTTTGTCATTGTATCTGTAATATCTGTGTCTGTGTCTCTATATGTACCTGTTTGTATGTCTATGTATCTATCTGTAACTATCTATCTATGTATCTATTCGAATGCAATGAATTAATTGACTTATAATAATCTCCTCTAAGGTAATGGGTCTATCAAGTTCAGATCCTAAAAGAGAGTCAACCTTAGGGAAGTTAACAAGTCCAAGAAATTGTTTCATTTCTTCTTTATAGTCCGAAGCTTCAGGTTTGTGCAGGGAGGAATACAATTTTTTAACTATGATTAAAGACAGTTTATCATGAAACAATAGTTTGATTTATTTTTTCATTAAAAATAAAAAATAAAAATCCTTGAGTTGACAAATGTCACTTATATTACCACAGAATATCGCTGTTTGGCACAACTGAACAAATGGAATGTGTACAAGTTTAAGGCAAGCATGATTTATGCTCAGACTTTGAGGACACTGATTTTTTTTGTTGAGGTCTGAGACACAAACTCCACGTCTAGTCAAATTGACACTTAAGTCACCAAAAGATCAGTTCAGCCATTCATTCTGAGCCGTCACAGAGTAAGAATTGTTAGATTATGATTTCTTTGGGCAATGAGCTTACAAAAGCTAGCTTACATTAGTTCATTCAGAACATTTACTATAAAGTTTCTGAGACTACTCACAGATTTTACATTGTTCCACAAGTCAAATGTTATTTATCATCCCTGCTTTCCATACTGATAAGTAATGCTAGTAAGAAAAGTAATATTAGTAAGGACAAACAAGGGGAAAAATGATACAAAATCAAAGCAAAAACAGAATAAAATATAAAGATCAAAGCAAAAATGTTACACTGTGAAATTCAAAATGTTAAAAAGCAGAAAAAATTTGGAAATAAAATAATTTAAAACAAAGTTGGAGTAATAGCATAATGCACAGGTACATAGTTATCTGCAGTCAGATAAACAAGTTGTTAAACATTTTACTCCTATCGAAACTCAAGTAAGCCATCATTCATCCTTCAAAAGTATATCATTTCTTTATATCTATACACAACAAACCATTCTGATTCATTTGAATGTTTTTTGTGTTCCATTCGATATTCTTTCTACATGTGCATGTTTGTGACACTTGCTTCAGATGGAGTAAGTTTCTATCAGTTAATCTTTGTCAGAGCTCGTCCTTCTGCTGAAGCTTCTGATCCTCTGATCTCCTCTCACAGTTACACAGTGTAGTGTGATCGGATGGCTGAGGCACTATTTCCATATCAGGATGGACTAGAGGCTGAGTGCTCTGACGATTTGCATAGGTCTGTAAAAGGACAGGACACACAAATTGACTACATTTACTACTTTCTCCATATTAGCTGTACCCAGAAAAGTCTCCCAGATGACAGCTCCAGGGCTTTTGTAAAAAGGTTAGTTCACCCAAAAATGAAACATCTGTCATTAATTACTCACCCTCATGTCATTGCAAACCCAGAAGTGCTGCACTGTTTACACTACGTCAACAGCGTAGGAGAATGACGTGCAAGAGAAACCACTGTAGTCACATGGACTATTTTAACGATGTCTTTCCTATCTTTCTGGGCCTTGAAAGTTACAGCCTATGGGTGATTCAGAAACCTCTTGGATTTCATCAATAATATCTTCATTTGTGTTACGAAGATGAACGAAGGTCTTACGGGTTTGGAACAACATGAGGGTGAGTAATTAAAGGCACAATATGTAACTTTTTTGCTTTAAAAATAGCAAAAATCACTATATCTATGTTATGTATTTTTTTTAGTTGTGTACTTACATTATCCCGACTGTTTCCAACAACTTTCAAACCAGGAGAAATTTGTAATTTAATTCGAAGACACGTCCCGTTTCTTTATTTCCGTTTTGTCGCCGTCAATGGCGTCATATCCGCGTTGTCCCTGGTTTCCGCTCGTACTGCCATGGCAACCAGAGCCCTCTGATAGTAACCAAAGCGACTGACGCGGACAACTGTGTAGTTCGCAATGTCTATTTGTACGCTGTTGTTGTTTCGTTCAAACATTATGGACCATGGCCAGCAGACTTTGGATAAAAAAGGAGAACTAAAACGAGAATCAATATCAGCGCGGTGTTTTCAAGATGCCGAGAGCTCCCATAGACAGTATATAAACGAGAGCTCCACGTCCGAGACTTCGACCGCACCTACATGTACTTTATTAAACAGGTGAGCACATTTACATAAAACTAATCAATGTTATATAGTTCAACAATGATAAAATGTCAGAATATGATCTGTATGTTATTCTAATGTTGATCTAGTTTACTGCTAGTCTCATACAGACAAACTAACACATACATTTCAACACATTCAAATGCAGTTTAGTGTGCTAGTGTAACGTTAGACCAAGTGAAACAGCGCTGCGTTACCTCACAAGTTTAATTTGTCTAATAAACTGACCTGTGAGTTGTAATTCTGCACTTGGGTGTAGTTCGGTAGAATGAAATGTCCATATTCCTTTTATATCCGCGGGACTCGTGTCGCGTGTGGAGCTGATAGCTGTCTCTTAGCAATCCCGAACTGCTTCATATCACAGTCATGATAAAAACATGATGTATTCAGTCATCCATAAACATTATTAGATCGGTCGGCTTGACGTTGACGACAAGATCCATAATTCTTAGCAAATGTTGCGTCATCAAACTACGCCTTTGTTATTGTAAAGAGGTTAGCGACCCCTAGTGGAGAAAAATTCCATACTGTCCGTTTAATGACAGAAAAGTCTTTTTTTCTACTGTATAGACTGTCAAGTTTTATTAAAAGCCCATCTCGCCAGGGGCAGGTCAGTTTTGGTCTACTGGTTTGATTTGCCTCACAAATACTTTATGTATATATTTAAAAATATATTTAGCCTCTGCGCTGTATCTTACACACACTTTTAGGTCTGAACTGTTGGTAAACATGAATATGCACACGCAAAGACAGACAAAAATATATACTGTATATTTTTTAAAAACAACCAAAAAAAAGGTATTTTGAATTTTTTTTTATAATTTTTTTAAAAAAGGGTACATGTAGTAATAACATGGTGATATTTAAAACTTAGACTTTTTCTCACATTCACTCATTAACGAGAAGTTATTGATCAGATACGATATGGTTTTAGTTGAAAAATATTACGTTTTATAAGTTCAATGCAAAAGCTGTCTGTAGTTTTTGAATGCATTAGGAGGCACTTTACATTTATTAGTACATTATTCAGCATTTATTGTTGTAAATGGCAGATTCTTACCTGAAAAACAGTGTAGTAGTAGCAGTAGAGTCTGTGAGGCTGAAGCAGATCTCTCACCACCGATTGTCCCATTTTAGCTACGGCCTCAGCCTCTGTGTCATTGTTCTGTGTACGTTAAATACATATTCAAGTTCTAACAATTACAAGATTTTCCTTTTTTGTTTTGCATATAATATGGGTCTTTTTTTTTGCAATTTTGTCATTGTTACATGCAAATGTATGCTGTTACTATACATATTCAATGTGCTCAAAAAGTAAGGACACCGTTTGTACCTTAGCCCATTTAATCTTCTCGATGAGGTCAGAAAGGTCCCTCTTCACTGGGATGTAGTGCACACCTGGTTTCAGATGTGTGTAAAAGTGTTCGTAGTATGGTGAATCCTGTTTTAAGACCAAGCTGTTGCCCAGCATCAGGTACGGAAACCTATAGGCTGCTACTGTTCCATCCACATTCATCTGGTATTTGTACTAGAGAGATTTTCAAGCATGTCCCAATTATTCATTTGTATTATTTATTAAAGAATTAGTTCACTTTCAAAACATTTTTTGCTGATAATTTACTCACCCCAATGTCATCCAAGATATCCATGTCTTTCTTTCTTCAGTCGAAAAGAAATTAAGGTTTTTGAGAAAAACATTCCAGGATTTTTCTACATAGAATGGACTTCAATGGCAACCAACTATTCCAATGTTCAAAGAAGGTTCAAATGTCCGTCTCAATGCAGCTTCAAAGTCTCGACACGATCCCAGTCGAGAAATAAGGGTCTTACCTAGCGAAACGATCGGTCATTTTCTAAAAAAAAAAATATATATATATATATATACTTTTTAACCACAAATGCCCGTCTTGTACCATCTCTGAGATGCGCCAAGTATTACGCCATCACGTTGGAAAGGTCATGAAAAAAATTAAAATAATATTAAATTAAAACAAAGATGTCGGACGATTTTGAAGTTGGAGGAGAAAATGAGATCCCTACCTTTTTGAACCAGAGTACACAGGCAAATAACTTAGATAGATGACGTGGTGTGTGACCTTTCCAACGTGATGACGCAATGCGTCGCACATCTCAGAGATGGTACACGATGAGCATTTGTGGTTAAAAAGTATATAATTTAAAAAATGTTTTTGAAAATGACAGATCATTTCGCTAGATAAGACCCGTATTTCTCAACTGGGATCTTGTCGAGACTTTGAAGCTGCATTGAACATTGGAATAGTTGGTTGCCATTGAAGTCCATTCTGTGTAGAAAAATCCTGGAATGTTTTCCTCAAAAACCTTAATTTCTTTTCGACTGAAGAAAGAAAGACATGGATATCTTGGATGACATCGGGGTGAGTAAATTATCAACAATTTTTTTCTGAAAATGAACTAATCCTTTAAGCAGAGAAAAAGCATATCACAGTTTAATGAAGCTTTTTCAACACATTACTTACCTTAAAAAAATCAAAGAAACCGACCAGTGGTGTTTTTCCAAGTTCCTTCTCCCGTTCACGAAAGAAAAAAAACGCTGTTATTCCCGCATCGAGCAGCTCTGGATTTTCTTTGGACATGGTTACCAAACGCAAGCGCTCTTCTCGACTGTCCCTGCCTCTGAAGAACGCCTTGTCCGTTTTATTTGACCACACAGGACCTGGGAAAACCGGAAGTCCAGAAAGATGAGACAAAGGCAAGTAAGATAATATCGGAGATTGACAAGAGCTGATGTTCGAAGAAGCACCTGTGTTCCCCTGGACTGACAGCAGGTCATTTGTTACGCCTCTCATTGCCTCTAAGGATGAGTGTGTGATATCATATGTGGGAAGAATGATGTCACGCGTGTCCGTGGAGCCGCACCATGAGATAATAGGCACTGGTCCAGGTTTGTCATTCACTTTCCTGGTCTCCATTGGCCAGTCTCCTACGTTAATATAAAATTCCACATCAGGCATTTTTACCTGGTGGAGACAGGACAGATAGTTGATATGACCAATAAATCACCATAAAAATGAAAAAATAAATAAATAAATAATAAGCGCTGATGACAATTATAATGGGTTTTTTTTCTATTAAATTAGAAAAATGCCAAATAGAAGCATATTCACTGATGGGTTTAATTTTGGACCCCATTTTTTAACTGTTTCAATGTGAAATAAGAACAACCGGTAAGAAAAGCTTACTTTTCGAGCGAGGGAGTGCAGTATCTCATCCGAGAACATCTTGAAATCGGTGTACTTGCCCAGGGAGCGCCGATGCACCTGGTTGTTTAAGATGGTATAGTGAATGAGTCCTCCTCGCTTTGCAAAGCGCATTGGAACCTCCTGCAGGAGCTGCTGCAGGTCAATAGATGGGAATGAACTGAAATCCTCTTGAATTTGGGGGTCTTCCTCTGGGCACTGCATGACCCTCCGCCACGCTGCCACATCGGACTCTGGACAATCACAGTACTCATGATGAACAGGACCTGATGGAATTAAAAAGATTTTATTATGCATATTTTGCCAAACTTTTAAAAGAATTGCAGATCATTTGGAAAAGAGTTTGTCTTTGCATAATACTAATAGATGTACACTTCTGCATACTTTTAAAGGCTATACTTTTTACGGAAATAATATGCTTTAAAAGAATATACTTAAGTGAGAACTTAATGCAATGTTTTTAGACACTTAATTTTAATTTACTGTATTATACAACATTTGTAATTTTATAATTTTTTGGAAATATGGTTTAAGTGCACTGCCGAATGTACAAGCATTTATGGTAAACAAATATTTACTTAAATGTAATTCTATTGACAGCTGTATGTCATGGATTTTAATATATTTGTATCTGCACATTTGTAATGATGAAGTTGCAATTTAGTCCATATAAACTATATTAACTGTAAGTGTAATATTTTCACACTACACACTACAGTTACAAATATAATCAAGTACTTCACATGTGCTTTAGTATGTTATTAAACGCATCAGAAAAGGACAACAAAAGGAAAAAATAAAGTAAAACTTTTCATTTGACATTAACTACAAACTAGTAGTTTTTATACGTTTTTAAAATAATCATGGAAAGTGTCCTTTAGGTACACTTAAGTGGCCTATTATACTATATATCAGCAAATACAGTTTTTTTTAAAAGACTTTTTAATAATTGAAGTACACCACAAGTGCTACTACTGTACTACTGTATTTATGTGGAATCTCACTACAAGTGCAAAAGCGAAATCTAAAGTTTGGCTGGGTAAAACTAAGCCTATAGACCACATCTATCAATGTCCAAAAAGTACGTTACCCCTAAGACTGTATGGTGACTTTGCCACTGGCTTGTCTTGATACAAAACTTCAATCTTCAAACCCTTCATAGAACTTCCATAGAGTCGGTATCTGACAAGCAGGGAGCCGTCGCCCCGATCCAATGGCGCTGGGACATGGACACGAAGATACTCCTTTTCCAATGAGGATATCGTCACTTTGAAAGAGTCTTTAACTAAAAGAAAATAAGCAGTTACCATAAAGTGTGCAAGAAAAGATACTGACATACACTGGTTTGAACTAAACAGATTTCAGTCAATTTACATGAAAGGGGGAAAAAAAGCTAAAAATGTATATTTGCATCGATTAATAATATTTTACAACTAAATACTGGCTTTTTAAGCCAGGACAACTGTGTATTACTGAAAAGGAGATCTTAAAAATCTGGTAATCCATAATAATAATTAAAAAAAAGTCATTCAAAACATACAAACACCATCATATTCGCCTATATACTGTAAAACTGAACAGTAAACATACATTCATTCAAAAATTAGAAATGTCATGAAACTTTAAGGCTGCAAGTTTTTTTCTTTTCTTTTGGATAACCCCTTGATATGATCCATCTCTTTTCAAAGAGATATTTTTTAGATATATGATCAGTGTTGGGTAAGTTAATTAATTACTAGCTACTGTACTAATTACATCTTTAACAGTGTAATTAGATTACTGTACTAATTGCTCTCTCAAAAAAGTATTGCATGATTAATTACTTTACAAATGCCAAAGTGTGTAAAGGGAAAAGGTTACATTTAAAACATATATTTTAACATAATAAGTTTGATTTTAAATCCACTATTGTTTTATATAGAATTGTTCTATAGTCTAGTTAGTATAATGCAATCAGAATTAAATGTAATTAAATTACAGAAAAAAGTAATCCCAAAAGTAATTAGATTACTTAGTAATTAATTACACCCAGCACTGTATATGATTATTATACATATTTACATTCTTACCAGGAGAGACAGTGATGTTGTCTCCTCGTGAATCAACAGTCTGAATGTAGAAGTATCTGACAGGAAGCACAACATCAGGATTCAGTCCAGGACCCCACACGAGACATTTACCCGGATTAATATCAATACTCTGACAATATCCAACATTTAAAGCTGTAGTAATGACCAGGGCGAAGGCAACATTTGGCATATTTGCAAAAGCGTTTCTAATGTTTATATGAGGGATCATTTTATCTGCTGTTCCTGTCGCTGAGCAACAGGGAGTTAAATTACAGCTAAAGTTCGCTGCAAAAGCTGCTAAGAATTTATTGACATGGTTATTACAGACGTTTTTAGCCTTTTCCTGTTTTATAGACCCGGACTTGTTGCGTTAAAGTGGAAAATAGCAAGTTAAAAAATAATTAGGGTGGCTTTTAAGTGTGGCGCTTGTGCTGCGGTGCGCCTCGATAATAATTCCGACGCGTTTTAAAAACTATTCAAGAGTTCCGGATCTTATGGGAATGGAAGTTCATAATGTAATGCAGTTAATTTTAATAGTGCGAATGCAAAATCAAAAACTGTAATAAAAATAACACTGGCCTAATTTGTAATGACATTTTATCTTTTTTATGTGAAAATAGACTTATTAGGTGAATAAAGTTCGAAATGTGCTGCTTCATCTGTCTTTCTTCATTGATTATCAACTAAGGTCATTTTTTATATTCCACTCAGAGCTATCACAAAATTAAAAACCATTACAAAACATTACAAGAAATAAAGTCTTTATTTATGATACACTGTAAAACAACTGTAGCAAAATACATTAAAAATATTTCAGTAAATAATTAATCTTCAAAACACAATTTAATCCCAAATTAACATTACAGTTGTTATTTATATTTCAAAACGGTTTATAATATCACATTTGGGTAGGCTGAATATTACTCACTGGTTACTAGCAAATACATTTTCCTCCATTATTCACATGTACATTTTTTTAGCAATGACAATAAAGTGCACAAATCACTAGATGGTGATTACAATGTCCAGAAGCTCATGGACATCAAGAAAACAAACTATTTAAGACATAACATCAATGCGTACTAAATTATTATAACCCCTTCCAGTCTGAATAGAGCCGTCGGTTCTCTACTACCCAGTCAACAAACTGACTGACGCGAGCATAAGCTCCAGGCCGCTGGGGTCGTCCACAGCCGATACCAAAAGATGTCGCCCCCACAAGAACCCAATGGCCAGCCTCTTCACACATCAGCGGACCTCCAGAATCCCCCTGTCAAGAGCCCACAAAGTATGCCAAAACATTAAAAAAATAATGTATGCATAAATATGTATGGAGGATTCGCTGCCTCCAAAATCGCGTACTGTCTAAGTAGCTACATTTGAATTTGAACTAAAAAAGGACATTCTATGTATAGTATATATAAATCTGACTTTATATATTTCACAATTCTGACTTTATTTCTCACAGCAAACTCGCAATTGAGAGAAAAAAAAGTCAGAATTGTGAGTTTATATGAGACATGTGAAAAATTGTGTGTTCACTATTCTTGATCTAATTAAATAAAAAAATTAAAAATAAATATGAAAATGTATACTATATAAAAAATTAAAAATGTACACACCTTACAGGAGTCCACCCCACCCTCGGCATACCCAGCACACAGCATGCGGTCTGTAATGTTGTACTCAGGCAGCCATTCCTGACACTGTGTGTTGCTTAAAAGGGGCACAACAGCTTCCTGTAACACATTAGCTACGTTGCCTGGAGATCAAAAACAAACAGCTTATACACGACCATCCAAAAGATTATTAACTCAAATTTGAAAGAGGAAAAAAAAAAAAACTGGAATAAAATGCACAAATGTGTATATCTGACCATTTTCAGACAGCAATCCCCAACCAGCAATAAAACACTTTCTCCCTTCTTCAATCTGTGCTCCAGGATCCGGGAGGCAGATGGGCTGAATGTAATCTGGAAGAAAAATCTTTTTAATCCTTGGCAAATCTGACAACAAAATATGTACAAATCAGTTTACATTGTTCTGATATATATCTCTGTAAGTAGTGGTGCAGCTAACAACTGCAAAAGCCAATGAAAACAAAAGTGTTTAAAAAGTCGGTAAAAAATGTAATTTATAATTTTTTTGCTTTTGATTTTTGGGTGAAATAAAACTTTAACAATATATTTCTGACAAACATGTTCCCCCTCATTATGGCCACCAAGTTGAGATCATATGACCATCCAATTATCAGCAGTGTTGTGGGTAACTCATTAAAAGTAACTTGAGTTACGTAATCAGATTACTTTTTCAAGTAACAAGTAAAGTAACGCATTACTTTTAAAATTTACAACAAAATATCTGTGTTACTTTTTCAAATAAGTAACGCAAGTTACTTTGTCTTCCCATTTATTGACTGACAGCTCTCCTGTCCTCATGTTGAGACAAATCAAAGTGCAGTGGCGTTTTGTGTGTGTGTGTGTGTGTGTGTGTGTGTAAACATGATGGTTCTAGACTAAATGTGAGTGTGCATTTACTCATCTCACTTGCACAAAAAAAAAATTCAATATTTCATAAAAATAAATAAAATCAGTGAAATGCAGAATCAGAATAATATGCAAACCTCCAATAACTAAATAAGTTAAATAAAACAATTTTTTATGCATTTAATTTCACTTTATTGACCAATGTACTTGCTTCTGACCTTCCATGATTCAGTTAAACCATAAGAAAAAATGATTATAGATTTTTTTTGTTTTTATTGGTAAAGTTTTAAACTTTCTTCTCCTTCATCCTATTCTTGCTTTATCCAGCAAAGGTTTGTCTGAGCTGTTCCTCTACAGTACACACGTGAATCTACATTTCCTTAAGCCTGAGGATTATTATTTCACTTTTGGTGTGAAAGGGTCTTTAAATTTGCCCAAAAATATAACTTTTTTGTTATTAAAAAAACAAGCCCAGCCCAGGTGGAAAAAAAGTAACGCAAAAGTAACGTAATGCATTACTTTTCTAAAAAAGTAACACAATTAGTTACTTTTTAAGGGAGTAACGCATTACTTTCCCCAACACTGATTATCAGACAATTTCAAATGCAAAATGAATAAATCGTAGATGACGAAATGAGCCTACATGTACACTACCGTTCAAAAGTTTGGGGTTTATGTTTTTGAAAGAAGTCTCTTAATCTCACCAAGGCTGCTTTTATTTGATCAAATACAGACAAAACAGTAATATTGTGAAATAGTATTACAATTTAAAATAATATCTTCTATTTTAACATATTTTAAAATGTAATTTATTCCTGTGATGTCAAAGCTGAATTTTCAGCATCATTACTCCAGTCTTCAGCGTCACATGATCCTTCAGAAATCATTCTAATATGCTGATTTGATGCTCAAGAAACATTTCTTATTATTATTATTGCTGCTTCATATTTTTGTGGAAACTGTGATAATATTTTTCAGGATACTTTGAAAAATCCAAAGTTTAAAAGAACAATATTTATTTGAATAGAAATCTTTTGTAGCTATAAATCTCTTTAGCATATTTAGCCTATAAAAAAAAACTGAGTAAAACCTCAACATTTGTAGAAAAACAGCGTTTTGTCTACGTACCTGTGTAGTTGACAGGTGTCTGTAAGTGCATTAGGGCAAAGTCAGACTCCTTTGTTATCCTGTTATAGCGCTTGTGCATGATAATCCGATCTATTAAATGGACTTGTTTGTTAGGGTCATCCGTCCCAAACTGAGAGTGAAGACCCAACACAGCTGCCCAGTTTGACAGGTGAACATTTTTTCTACGGGATCAAAATATAATTTAGTCTCTCAGTGCATGTTTTTTTTTTACAGCTTCAACTACAGCCATGAATGCTGAGCAGCGCTTACCCATGAACACAGTGTGCCGCTGTTATCAACCATTCCCTGTCAATCAAACTGGCCCCGCAAACATGGCGGCCGAGCCAGTTCAGAGACACTATCCATGGCCACGACCCTTCCTGGGAATCCTTTCCGCCCACAACTCTGCCTGATTGGTCGCTGTCCATTTCCACATTGGTCTCAGGTTCTGAAGGTACTTTACGAACACCACATGCTAGAACGCAGAGTACACAACAAGAGATGTTGAATTTGTATTGATTAGCATAAGAGCGAATGATACTGTACAAGCTGCGGGTTTCAAACTTACGTTGATTGTTACAATGCAGAGACACGATCTTCTCACTGAGACATGCGTCACTTTAAAAAGACACAAAAGAATTTGAAATGAGATTTTATAGGCCAATAAAAGGGGGGGATTCAGAAAAGTTTTAATCGATTTTTATCGATTACCTGGGTTTCAGATCCAGTGAGCCATTAGCATTCACACTTACAGTAGTAAATGGACTATCTCCATCCATAGTGATGGAGAATGAGGCATTTCCTGACCTAGGCACATCAACAAACATGTTATACTGTTTTTTTCACAATATTTATTAATTGACAAACTATTTTATGCTTAACCCTATAAAGCCTGTAACATATCTGATACACAAATTTCTAAGATATTAAAGAAACTTTGCTGTTGTACACAATCTTCCACGTGCCTTCTGTCCTATGATTTATAGTTTATACCGTTTTATCATATATAATTCAAAAATGTCCACCTTTAGGTTGTGGTACACGTGTCTTTTTGCTGGGAAATCTTTACTGATTTTTATAAAGGAAACAAAAATAACCTTTATATTGCTAGTAATATTCCAAGTTAAACACTTACTGGACTGAAGCAACTTAGGTTTACTCGATTATCCATCTTTTTTCTTTAGAAAAATCTGATGCATCAAATATGATACATCAGGCTTTTGAGGAGAGTTTATTTGATAATTTCTCTATCATCATTGCACTGCATTATATGTTTTGCCCCCACAATAAAAACTACAGAGCTTTGATCATAAAACTAAGCATTTAAATTATCGCATCCAAAATAAAAGTTTGTGTTTACATAATATGTGTGTACTGTGTATAATTATTTTGTATATATAAATACACACACATGCATGTATACGTTTTTTATATAAAATATTTATATATAATATAAATGATGTATAAATAGATATACAATATATGCAAATATTTCTTAAATATATACATGCATGTGTGTGTGTATTTATATATACAAAATAATTATACACAGTACACACACATATATTATGTGAACACAAACTTTTATTTTGAATGTGATTAATCGTTGCCCAGCACTAATTTAAATATGATCTTAGTGATCTTGACATATTATTGGGAGATCAACTGATTTTTATATTTATTTTATGTAGTCTGCTATGCTGATCTCATTGATTTACATTAGAATTTCATATAAACATTAGCCACTGCACAAAATTGCGTATTTTTGGTCAGTTTGGCCATCTGAATAAAATGTTGCTGTTTTTTCATACTCGAGAATAAGTTCCTTATTCTCCTATATCATGCTATATGAGCCATAAAAGCCTGATGTATCAAATATGATACTCGACAAACATATGCAATTTTTTTTTATTACTCAAGGTTTCAAAACCTTTTTTGACATTTTCTTTCATATGTCTGTCTTCACATGGTTAATATTATAATGTGCTTAATATATTAGACGGTTAAGTGTTTACCTGTAGCCCAAGTAGCGGCAGAAGAAGTCAGATAGCTGAGAGGTCCAGTCTTCAGCACATACCGTGTAAAGACCATTCTGGACCTGAAGTCTCAGTCGTTCAGTTCCAGTGGCATTAGCTTTTATTAAATGCACTAAAATACAACAGCCTGTGATCAGCAGCATGAACAGCGTGATTTGATTTGTGAGGTTTTGTTGAAGTTTGACTTGTCGATTTACCACAGTCGCCTTCATCGGAGCCATCGGAGCAGTTTTCTACACCGTCACACACACTGGCATTGGACACACACACTCCTGTGCCGCATTGAAACTGTCCAGTGGGACAGGGATCTGCATATTCATGAGAGTTTTTGCAGTTTTTTAGGCCACCTCCATGTTATTTTACCATTCGCATACTGTATGAAGAAGAAAACTAACCTGGTCGGCCAATGTTAAGGCCTGTGCTAAAGTTGGCTAGAAAGCCTCTGTCATTCCCAGAGGAGTCTGTGGAAAGCATGATGGTCAACCGAGAGGTTGTGGAAAAGAGATCCGGGAAGGAACGATCACCAGTTAGGACACCTTCAGTGACGAAACACACATTACTACATAAAGATCCATTTATTTTCTTTGCATATTGTGCAAATAAACATTAACAATGTAAAAGTAATGTTATGTTAAATATTGATTGATTATTATGCCATATTTTCTGACTTTCATATAAATGGTCAATGAAATATTACAATTATCAAAATATACATATCAAAAGTTTGGAGTCAGCAAGATTGTTTTTATTTTTAAAATATATATAGTTTAATTCAGCAAGGATGTATTCAGCTGATAAAAAGTGTCAGTAAAGACTTATACATTGTTACAAAACATTTTAACTTTCTATTCATTGAAGAAAATATTTATCACGGTTTCCATAAAAATATTAAGCAGCACAACTGTTTTCAGGATTGAAAATAATAAGAGATGTTTTCTGAGCATCAAATCATCATATTATAATGATTTCTGAAGGATCATGTGACTCTGAAGACTGGAGTAATGATGCTGAAAATTCAGCTTTGACCACATGAATAAATTACATTTGAAAATATATTAAAACAGAAAACCGATTACATGATTGATCAAATATTTTACAATTTTAAATATATGAGACTTCTTTCAAAACATTTAAAAAATCTTACCGATCCCAAACTTTTGAAAAGTAGTATATATTTTCCTTTAACTGAAAAATGTATTGAAATCCCCATTACCTATAATATAAATGCATATATATATATATATATATATATATATATATTTTTTTTTTTTTTTTTTTTTTTTTTTTTTTAAAGATTCATGTCTTCCTAACAAAATTACCTAGCAACTCTGAATACGGCTCCACTCCATCCCGAATTTCCAAAATGTCATAATCCATCTCTAAAGCAACGTCTTGAAAATGCAATTGTATATTCTGTCCTTCCTTAGCATGTAAAGTCCACATACCTAACCAAGATAAACCATAATACTCAAAACATTATAAATTAAACAAGGTAGGGTTGTAATTGTCCATTTTTTATTAGAATCTTCCATGAATTATTCTGCATTCTTTATGACCATGGCTGAAAGTTAAATGATTCTATCTACAGTTGTACTTACACGAAGCGTTGTGTCCATAGCCATTGGGGTAGTTTGGAGAACTGAACGTTGAGTTTGACTCATACAGATCAAAGGGTCCCCCACAATCCACTATTAGAATTGAATTACATAAATGTAACTCCTTTCCAATTTTGTGCTAATAAACATAGCATTTGCATGACAACAAACTGACATCATTGTGAAAAGGGTCTATTCACAGATCTTGCCTTACCTGGTATGGGAGGGGGGGTGGTGGGTGGCGGGACAGGGGTTGGGTCAGGGGGGGCCTGTCCGCAGGAACCAGACACTATGCTGATGTCATCTAGAGCGATATCATTCAGAAATCCCGCCCTCTTCTGCGCTTCAAATACCACCTGAGACAGACAAGAAACAGGCAAATGTATTTAATGACTTTTTAACCGTTTAATGTTAAGAACTAAGTTGATTTGTACGGGAACTGACCACAGCATCTGCAGTGATGTTTAGTGTGGCTTGAGCATAGTTCCAGTTGTCACCATAGTTCCCTTCTTTCTGGAAGAGGACCGTGACGGATGAGCGTTCCTCTGTTGTGACCGTCAGACGCCACACCTCCTCCCCGAACATATGGTACCTCAAAGAGCACAGGTACATTCATCAAATGCTTACAGGGGAGATCAATCCCTTGTGAAAAAGAAGTACACCTCAGCATACATTTAAGTATGAAATAATATACTTTAAAAGAATATACTTAAGTGCTAATCACTAAAAGAATGATGAAAATGCTAAACTAAAATACACTTTAATGTAAATTCTATCGAAACTTGCGTGTCGTGCATTTAAAGTGATTGATTGTATCCCTTAAAACTCATCTTTGATCACCAAAATGACATTTAAATGTTTTTTTTTCCTTGAAAATGTTTTTCTTTATGCCTTAAAATAAGAATGTAACTCTTGAATGTAACTCTATATACCCTTGCCTCATTTAATATACGCGGTTCTATGAATATGCAAATGATCCCCGCCTCCACTCACTCACACCAGTTCAGAGATCCACTGGTTGATGATCACACGTCGACCTGATTGGTTACAAGGTAGTTTGTGACGTCAGAAACATCAGTGATTTCAGACCGCGTTTTTTAGACTGTCTTTGGTTCACTGCAGTTTTAAGGAGAAAATGTGGTTTAATAAAAATAAGTGTACTTCTATTGTATTCGGGTTTGTTTTGACATGAAAATATTTTTTTAATCCATAGTTTTTAGTACGAAGATCAATTTTGTTAAGATTGTCAAAATACACTTTTTTCAGATTTTTTTAACAAAAAAAATTAAGAGATATAACCAACTAAATTGTTACACTTTTAAAATAAAATGACAAAAACAAATTAATGTCTTAATGTGTTTGTAGAGCAAAAGTTCATAGACCAAATAGTCTAAATTTGAAAAAGGAAAGAGGGATTGGGGGGGGGAAAGTTAATATTTCACTTTGCTGCCACCTATTGATAAACCATTGCAGCATTAAAAGGAGATTCAAGCATCATCATTTTTTTCATATGAAAGTAAAATGTCATGCAAGTATATTTTGTTTGAAAACAGTTTTGAGCAGTCACGAGTTATAAGTTTCAATTTATATGAGAAATACAAATATGAGAATTAAAAGTATGAACTATTTCAGTTAATGGAGTTCATACTGGTAATTCTCATTATAATTTTACTTGTTTAATTGTTAATTGTCTTAAAATGTTTAATTTGGCATTTAAGTACACTTAAGTGGACTTTTATTTCATTAACATTATAATATCTGCAAGTACAGTTTTTAAAAATAAACTTTTAAAATCTGAAGCACACTACAAGTGCACATTCAATACAATTAAGCGCACTCCTTTTTTTCACAAGAGGTGGAAACATTCTTGACTACCTCTACCATTGCATCATCTTAGCCCATTTTAATTTGCATTTATAAGACACATTTTTAGAAAAATGTGCATGTATAAGCTAAATGTTTCCAAACGTTACCCCTGATAAAAAAACTAACCAGAATTGCAGACACATTGATTCCTTTGCAGGAGTCAGAGGAAGACTGTAGATACGGATTTTTTTATCCCAACTTCCAGGAGTCCGAGGGGTCACAATGTAGTACCCTATGAGATAAAAATCGTAAATATCATCAATCAGAAATCTAAGTATAATAAAACATTAGACAGCATACATTTTCAAGTATTTACTAAAAGCAGATCAATTCTATGTATAGTATTTCATAGCATAGTGTATGAAACGGCACCTGATTGGTTGTTGCCCATTGTGTGATCAAAGCTCGGGCCAGTGTCTGGTGGAGAGGTAGCGCCTTGTGCTCGAATCCAGTCGCCATTGTCATCAAATTCTTGCCTCCAGAGACACAAGTCCTCTTCAAACAAACAGTTTATCTTGTCTTCATCTAACAAAGACCATAGAGTTCAATAAAACTTCAATATGATTTTTTTTAAACTGAAATAAAAGTTAGCATTTTTGCACTTAGGAAGCTTAGCGATGGTGATGTTGAAGCCATGCGACAGTGGTGTAGTTTTAGCTAAGTTTAGCTTTTACATCTGCCGATTGTATTTAAGACTTTAAAATTCAGTAGTGTTCATTTGGGAAATTTATCTAGAGGAGCAGAATGTGTAAGAATCATTATCTTTTCTTAGTCACAGCTTATTTTCTGCAATAATCCAAAAGCCAAATGGAAGAATCCTATGGGGTTTTTGTTGAGAGAACCAGGATGATGCTGACTACAAAAATACGTCATCACTGCAGCACTCTATATGTGTTGTCAAAAATATCGATATTTCAGTATGTATTGATACTGAAATATCTGAAACGGTTCCAATACTCCTTTTCTGCAGTATCGATAGGCCAATACCAAACTGTGCGTTCTCACTCTCTCTTCTCTCCGACAGTGAATCGACACACGTCAGCATCTTCTTACTCACTCGTCTCATTCGCAACGGTTAAATAGTGCTTGTATTATGCATGATTTTAGTCATTCCTGCAGGTTTTGAGCTCACACCAAAAGCGCGCACACCACTGATCTATAGTGCAAACAGCTTGCGAGAACCAAATTGACTTCTTTTTTGTGGCTTATTGCACTTAAACGGTCAAATACATACAAAATTATGTCAAAATGTCTGAGTATTCCGGTAAATGCAGTCAGTTTTGGAACGTAAATAGTTTAAAAAAAAATTAATTGCATGTTGTGTAACAGTATATTTGATCTGTGCATAAGCTCTTAAAGTGACAGTAGCCTCATAAACCTGCTTCTGTCTGTAATGTTAATCAAAGAACAAAAGACAAAGAGAAAAATCACTCTCTGCTCTTGACCGAGTAACCTTTGTAACTTTAATTGAGCATTAATCTGCATTTAACTTTTTACAATTGATTACTTTAATTTCAGCAGTATTTCTTACCTGAATACTATTGTTAGACCCACCTGAAAAACTTAAAGCCATGTTTACTTCATTTGTCTCTTTATGCTATTGTATATTTGTGCTATCGTTTACAATCTATTTATTTGTTCTTATTTTATTACTGATTCTTTATTTATGTAGTTCAAGCAATTCAAATAAAGCCTCCCTGTGCTGAGTGTAAGCTATTGCAACAAAATTACCCAAATTAGCAAAAAAGTATGAGATAATAAATTATCTGTATGGCAGTGGTATCGAATATCAGAATTTTTCAAGGTATCGTATCGAAGTTGGAAATTCCAGTATCGTGGCAACACTACTCTATATGCCTCTGAATAAGGTATTTCCACACCATTATTATGTCGAACGTTCCATAAATGTTCAAGTAACATTGATTCAATGGCATTTATGGTATTTTGGGGAAATCAGTACTCACTAGAGAGCTCACTGATGTTCTCTGCTGTGTAAGTAGCATTGAAGCCTTGAAAGTTATTGATGTAGTCTGCGTTAAATTCAACAGTGGCTTTATGAGATAACAGCCAGACGTCCCCTGGTGACGTTCCTGAGAGAGAGTCTGAAAGACACAATCTGATGTGAAGACACTACTTAAGAAGTCAGAAATCTTAATGTAACACTGTTTGTCGAAACTCACATGTCAATGTTTTCATAGGGCCGGTGCCCTCATATAGCTCCAGAACGTCAATATCTTGTTCCGTATGGAAAGTGTGAAAGACTATTTTTATGGCCATGCCCTCAGTCACTCTGTGGGTGAAATAAAAGACTGTATGAGTTGGTGAAATCTCAAAGTATGTCTAGATGTATCTGAATATTGTGTTACCGTATAATCCAACGGCAGGCTGTGGGACTGTCATAGACTTCTGGGAAGTTTTTAGAGTGGAAGGATCCAGTCGAACCAAGCAGGAGAAACTGGCCATCACACGCTGTTGCTGTGGAGTATGAAAGACACACAATACTGTATCAATCGCAATAAGTGCATACAGGGCTTGACATTAACACCCGCCAACTCGCCAAATGCGTGTGGATTTCCACAGTGGCGTGTAAAGCAGTCAGGCCTACTAGCCACATTAAGCGGGTTGAATTTTATTACATAATATATACCTTTTTTCAATTGTAGTCTTTTAAAAAGGCATCTGAAATAATAAATGAAACTAAATCAAAAATATAGATTTTTCGATACATATCGATACTGAAATATCTGCAACCCTTCCAATACTCATTTTCCGCAGAACAGATACACGATACCAGCTGCACTTTCTCATCTCTCTTCTCTCCTTCTCTCCAACAGAGAGTTACACACAAACCCGCCTCCCCACACTCACTTCTTTCGTTTGCTCCGGATGAATATTGTTTCTGTTACAGGGCTTGAATTGCGGTGTGGGATTTCGTGTATTGTGCATAATTTTACTCATTCATGCAGATTTTTTGCTCACACCAAAAGTGCACGCACATAAAGCCTCCTGTCAGTACTAAATTGAGTTATTTTTCGCTGCTTATTGCGCTTAAACAGTCAAATACACACAAAGTAATATCAAAATGTTGGTCTTGGTGAGTATTCACGTAAACAGTTGAGGAAAAAAACGCATGTGTAACAGTATAATGGATCCGTGTGTCGGTTCTTAAAGTGACAGCGGCCTAATATACCTGCTGCCAAACTATGAGATAATATTAAAAATATCTATATGTCAGTTTTTCCTCTTGGTATCAATTAGGGCTGTGCAAAAAATATATATATATATATATAAATGATAATTTTTTCACGATAGTGTATCAATATTCCAACCACTACTATGGATACTTTAAGATTTTTTTTTTTACAGGTTTAAAATGATGTGAACGTAATCAAATCCCTGTGTCTGTGTCTACAAAGAGAACAGTTGTACATCATATACATTCATACGGCCCAGCGGCAGACCATGGCGGAAAACATGAGCTTGCAGAGCCGACGTGTGTGTGCACTTTGGTTTAGGGGTGTGCGATATCAAGATTTTTGATCATGGACGATTAAAATGTCTCCACGATCTGCTTTTGAAGAAATATCGTAGTATCGTGTTACAGTGCATTCTATCAGTTGCAGTTCTGGCGCCTCCGTCTCAATGCGACGTACATTCACATCACATGTTAACGCAGAGATAGACTTACACTCACGGGACACTGCAATTCACAAAAGTTCATTATTTGCATGTGCTTTAAAGCCTTGCCGATTAAACATTTAATTCATGTGCTGATGCGCTGTTTTAACATGCGCTTTTCTGAGCGCGTACACGAGAAGCTCACAGGCACTAAAGCCTGTCAAACAGCATCTAGATTCTGTTACATTTGAGTCTTATTACGCTAATACTGTTAAATATGTACTCACAAGGTTTACATAAACACAGTTGGTTATGTCTAAAGTGAAAGCAAACGTTTGAGAGGAAATTGGGTGTGCATCGTATGCGTGTATATTAGATGCGTCACGTGCCGGTCTTAAAGTGACAGTACCCTAATAGTAAACATGCTGCCGCTTATCCTTAAAGGGATAGTTCAACCAAAAATGAAAATTCTGTTATTTAGTACTCTCTAATGTTTTTCCAAAACCTATATTAAGTTCTTTTCTTGTGCTAAACACAAAAGAAGATATTTTGAAGAATGTGGCTAACCAGACAGTTGCTGTTCCCCATTGACTTCCATAGTATGAAAGTCACAGGGGACTGCAACTGTTTGAATACACATTCATCAAAATAACTTTTATTTTCAACAGAAGAAATTTCAGTTTAATACATTTTGTGGGATCTTCATTTTTAGTTAAAAGTGTTCAGTGACACAATATGTAAATAGCTTTGCTAATAAACTGGAATGGAAGTTTTTATTTTTCTGATGAGTTATCAATATAATGTGATACACATACCACACAGCAAGTTGTATTTTCAACTCTATTATTTAAAAAATAAAATAAAATTGAAGTATTGCAATATATCGCAATATGTATCGTATCGTGATATATCGTATCGTGACACACGTATCGTGATATGTATCGAATTGTGAGCCCCTTGCCGATACCCAGCCCTAGTATCGATGTCAAAATTGTGGCCAGTGAAAATGCTGAGTGACAAGTAACTTTGGAAAATCACTATAGCCACAGTGGCTGGTCAGCAAAAAAGTTAATGTCAAGCCCTGAGTGCATATTTTCAAAGTAAATACTAATATTTTAAATAAAACATATAATATTAAAAGGGTCATAAATACATACCACAGACACTCTGATTCTCATCTGAGCCATCAGAACAGTTTTGTATTCCATCACATAAGTCAGTTTGAGAAATACATGATGAATCATCAGCACATGCCTTCTGTCCATCTGGACAATTCACTGGAGTGACTGACGGACGATCTGTTAGAAAATCAACAGAAAATCTGTTATCTTTCACAAATTTGCAATATGAATAACATTAAAAAATAACTATTTTCTGTTTTAATGCATTTTTTCAAATGTAATTTATTCCTATGATGGATGATTTTCAGCATCATTACTCCAGTCTTCAGTGTCACATGATCCTTCTGAAATCATTCTAATATGATGATTTGGTGCTCAAGAAACATTTCCAATTATTAATGTTGAAAACAGTAAATCATTTTGAGCAATCCATGATACAATTTTTTCTGGGATTCTTACTGTCACTTTTGATCAATTTAATGCTAAATAAAAGTATTAATTTCATTAAAGAAATATTACTGACCCCAAACTTTTGAACAGAATATACAGTGAGGGAAATAAGTATTTGAACACCCTGCTATTTTGCAAGTTCTCCCACTTAGAAATCATGGAGGGGTCTGAAATTGTCATCGTAGGTGCATGTCCACTGTGAGAGACATAATCTAAAAAAAAAAATCCAGAAATCACAATGTATGATTTTTTAACTATTTATTTGTATGATACAGCTGCAAATAAGTATTTGAACACCTGAGAAAATCAATGTTAATATTTGGTACAGTAGCCTTTGTTTGCAATTACAGAGGTCAAACGTTTCCTGTAGTTTTTCACCAGGTTTGCACACACTGCAGGAGGGATTTTGGCCCACTCCTCCACACAGATCTTCTCTAGATCAGTCAGGTTTCTGGGCTGTCGCTGAGAAACACGGAGTTTGAGCTCCCTCCAAAGATTCTCTATTGGGTTTAGGTCTGGAGACTGGCTAGGCCACGCCAGAACCTTGATATGCTTCTTACAGAGCCACTCCTTGGTTATCCTGGCTGTGTGCTTCGGGTCATTGTCATGTTGGAAGACCCAGCCTCGACCCATCTTCAATGCTCTAACTGAGGGAAGGAGGTTGTTCCCCAAAATCTCGCAATACATGGCCCCAGTCATCCTCTCCTTAATACAGTGCAGTCGCCCTGTCCCATGTGCAGAAAAACACCCCCAAAGCATGATGCTACCACCCCCATGCTTCACAGTAGGGATGGTGTTCTTGGGATGGTACTCATCATTCTTCTTCCTCCAAACACGTTTAGTGGAATTATGACCAAAAAGTTCTATTTTGGTCTCATCTGACCACATGACTTTTCTCCCATGACTCCTCTGGATCATCCAAATGGTCATTGGCAAACTTAAGACGGGCCTTGACATGTGCTGGTTTAAGCAGGGGAACCTTCCGTGCCATGCATGATTTCAAACCATGACGTCTTAGTGTATTACCGACAGTAACCTTGGAAACGGTGGTCCCAGCTCTTTTCAGGTCATTGACCAGCTCCTCCCGTGTAGTTCTGGGCTGATTTCTCACCTTTCTTAGGATCATTGAGACCCCACGAGGTGAGATATTGCATGGAGCCCCAGTCCGAGGGAGATTGACAGTCATGTTTAGCTTCTTCCATTTTCTAATGATTGTTCCAACAGTGGACCTTTTTTCACCAAGCTGCTTGGCAATTTCCCCGTAGCCCTTTCCAGCCTTGTGGAGGTGTACAATTTTGTCTCTAGTGTCTTTGGACAGCTCTTTGGTCTTGGCCATGTTAGTGGTTGGATTCTTACTGATTGTATGGGGTGGACAGGTGTCTTTATGCAGCTAACGACCTCAAACAGGTGCATCTAATTTAGGATAATAAATGGAGTGGAGGTGGACATTTTAAAGGCAGACTAATAGGTCTTTGAGGGTCAGAATTCTAGCTGATAGACAGGTGTTCAAATACTTATTTGCAGCTGTATCATACAAATAAATAGTTAAAAAATTGTGATTTCTGGATTTTTTTTTTAGATTATGTCTCTCACAGTGGACATGCACCTACGATGACAATTTCAGACCCCTCCATGATTTCCAAGTGGGAGAACTTGCAAAATAGCAGGGTGTTCAAATACTTATTTTCCTCACTGTATACATTGACATGAAATACTTAGTGTAACATGTTTCGCCATGGAATAAAAAAAATGTAAAAGATAATTGCGACTTTTTATCTCACAATTCTGACTTGTTATAAACCCGCAATTGCAAATTATAATGTCAAAATTGCGGGATATAAACTCGCGATTGCGGGAAATAGTCAGAATTGTGAATGGCTTTATTTGTTGCAATTGTGAGTTTATATCTCACAATTCTTTCTCTTTCTCTTTCTAGCTTATATCTAACAATTGCAAAAAGAAAAGTCCGAATTGTGAGATGAAAAGCCGCAATTACCTTTTTTATTTTTATTTTATTCAATGGAGGAAACAAGCTTCCATAATTTTTTATGCATGCAGCTTTAATAAGCTCAAAATATATATATTTTTTTGAGATTACATGGAATTCGTCAATATTTAAATTTTGTAAAATTCATTTAAAATGGCACAAAGGTGATTAACAATTGTGAAAATGTAAAGATTCCCACGTTCCCTTATACATTCATACAAATGTATTTTAACCAAACATTTTGGTGTTGATAAAAAAAAAAAAAAAAATCCATGGACTTTTATATTACATTTTATATACACATTTTTTTAGCTTTTCATTACATTAATTAAATACAATTGTAACAACCAGAATGGACGTCTGTCACTGTTACCATGTCATGATGACCTCACAGCACACATTGCAATAACACACACAGCAATAAAATATAAAACATAACCCACCTGGTTTTGTTGTAGATGGTCTCTGGGTTGAAGCTGATTTATCTGAGGGTATATATTAGACATTTTATACAATCAACTGAACTGTTAAACAATCAGCTGAACAACAGTTCAAACGAATTGCCTATATTAAATTAACTAATTAAATGAAGAATATATGGTCAGATGGAGATCTTCAGATGACTATGAAACTGTAGATATGTCTTGTTGTTGATGATATTACCTGAGACCTGCACACTGCTGATGTCAATTACGAGTCCATCATTCCCACCTTCACCCCGCTGTAAACCATCTACTAACTGCTCCTCCGCCGTCGCAGAATCTAGAACACCTCGGAAGAGGACGTCAAAGTGCACGACCACACTGCCTTCGCTGAGAACAACGGGAAAAAAAACTGGTGACAGACAATGACACTACTTGAGAAGCACAACTATATAAAATAAGATATTTTTAGAGAATATATCCTTAAAGGGATATATTATATATTTTTATATACACACCATGTAACTTTTTTCATTAAAAATTGACATAATGTATATAAAGAGCGAGTACACCATGAATCCATCTTCCAAACCATGTTTTTGTCTTATCCTGAATCAATACACTACATGCCTATGATAAATGTTTTATTCAGAATTTCTATTATTCTATATACTATTTTAGACCAAGTGTCGCAGATATCTATTTTAGGAATAATAGGCGGACATGTTATAGACGGACTAGCCTATAACATGTTTGCAGGTATTTCATAACCTCAAAAGCTGTCAATTTTTTTAAACATTTATATTCCTGATTTCAAACCCCATCTCTAGACTGTGATTTTGCCATGTAAGACATGTTCCTGGATCAACATATTTTATTGATCCTGGAACAACAAACCCAACCCTACCCACAACTTCTCCCGACAATCAGAGGGAAATGATAGGCGAATAACACTGATGTAAAAGCCTAAACTTGACATAAACTGTAAATTTGTCCCTCAAATCTGATTGGTTGATTGGAATAATGTAGATGTTGATCCTGGAACATGTTGCACTTGGTGAAATCACGTTCACCATAGAGATCTCTAGAATCTAAATACATACGCATTATATTATAGATTATGAACTTTATTGCTGTCTTTATAGCTTAGGGGCTTTAATATATATAAAGTCTCACCTGAATTCATTGACCTTGGAACTTCTGAACTGCTCCTTAAGGGAAGTAAGACTGTAGGCTTCACTGATCTGCAGGGAGAACAGAAAATCTGCTTTATCACACTAAAATACTGAGATAAAACATATTTGTAAGCCAATAACTTACAGAATGAAATGGTATGTAACATAACACACTATATACACTGAAAAAAAATTATTCGTTGAATTTAATCAGTTTTTTTATCGTAAGTGGTTGCATTCAATTGATTTTACCTACATTTAAACAAATGCATTAAGTTGAACTTAATCAATTTTAGTTCAACTTAATGCATTTGTTTAAATGTAGGTAAAATCAATTGAATGCAACCACTTACGATAATTTTTTTTATTAAATTCAACAAATAATTTTTTTCAGTGTACAAATGTTAGTCACAGCTGTTGAAAATGAAGTTTGATTTGCATTTAGATTCACATAACATAGATGTGTTAAAAAATCATAATATAGCTTTTTGTAACCATTACAATGATTTATCTCATGAAAATATGCTCACATTTAAAATTATATTTTACATGATTAAGCTTATTTTTATGTACTATTAACATCTTTATATTTACATTGTGGCATTTTTGTGACAAAAATTAAGTCTAATTTATATGTAATCCAGTTGTTTTACAGTTGAGGAGTTTTTGCCATTCCCTTTATTTTTAATCAATGATTTTCCTTATTAACTTTATCAAGCAATTTCTACTGTAAACAATTCATTAAAATCAGTCTTAAAGGTTTTACAACAAATACGACACATGAACCATGATTTGTAAATAAATGTATGGTGATTTCATATTTCACAATATCCATTTCACATTCATTGTACAAAAATGTTTGTACATTTGTAAATGTATGTTGGAAAAAAATAATAATAATAAAAAAATAAAAATAATAATAATAATAATAATAATAATAATAATATTATATATATATATATATATATATATATATATATATATATATATATATATATATATATATATATATATATATATATATATATATTTTTTTTTTTTTTTATTATTATTTTTTTTTTTATGTAAACACAAACTTTTATTTTGGATGCAGTTAATCATTGCCCAGCACTAATATAAATAATATAAATAATATATATAATATATATGGTAGCAACGATTAATCGCATCCAAAATAAAAGTTTGTGTTTGCATAATATATGTGTGTGTACTGTGTATAATTATTTTGTATATATAAATACACACACATGCATGTATATATTTAAGAAAAATGTATTATCAATATAAAAAATATTCATATTTATATATAATATAAATTATGTATAAATATATATACAGTATATACATGCAAAAATTCTTTAAATATATTATATATTATATATATATATATATATATATATATATATATATATATATATATATATATATATATATATATATACAGTGAGGAAAATAAGTATTTGAACACCCTGCTATTTTGCAAGTTCTCCCACTTGGAAATCATGGAGGGGTCTGAAATTGTCATCGTAGGTGCATGTCCACTGTGAGAGACATAATCTAAAAAAAAAAATCCAGAAATCACAATATATGATTTCTTCAACTATTTATTTGTATGATACAGCTGCAAATAAGTATTTGAACACCTGTCTATCAGCTAGAATTCTGACCCTCAAAGACCTGTTAGTCTGCCTTTAAAATGTCCACCTCCACTCCATTTATTATCCTAAATTAGATGCACCTGTTTGAGGTCGTTAGCTGCATAAAGACACCTGTCCACCCCATACAATCAGTAAGAATCCAACTACTAACATGGCCAAGACCAAAGAGCTGTCCAAAGACACTAGAGACAAAATTGTACACCTCCACAAGGCTGGAAAGGGCTACAGGGAAATTGCCAAGCAGCTTGGTGAAAAAAGGTCCACTGTTGGAGCAATCATTAGAAAATGGAAGAAGCTAAACATGACTGTCAATCTCCCTCGGACTGGGGCTCCATGCAAGATCTCACCTCGTGGGGTCTCAATGATCCTAAGAAAGGTGAGAAATCAGCCCAGAACTACACGGGAGGAGCTGGTCAATGACCTGAAAAGAGCTGGGACCACCGTTTCCAAGGTTACGGTTGGTAATACACTAAGACGTCATGGTTTGAAATCATGCATGGCACGGAAGGTTCCCCTGCTTAAACCAGCACATGTCAAGGCCCGTCTTAAGTTTGACAATGACCATTTGGATGATCCAGAGGAGTCATGGGAGAAAGTCATGTGGTCAGATGAGACCAAAATAGAACTTTTTGGTCATAATTCCACTAAACGTGTTTGGAGGAAGAAGAATGATGAGTACCATCCCAAGAACACCATCCCTACTGTGAAGCATGGGGGTGGTAGCATCATGCTTTGGGGGTGTTTTTCTGCACATGGGACAGGGCGACTGCACTGTATTAAGGAGAGGATGACCGGGGCCATGTATTGCGAGATTTTGGGGAACAACCTCCTTCCCTCAGTTAGAGCATTGAAGATGGGTCGAGGCTGGGTCTTCCAACATGACAATGACCCGAAGCACACAGCCAGGATAACCAAGGAGTGGCTCTGTAAGAAGCATATCAAGGTTCTGGCGTGGCCTAGCCAGTCTCCAGACCTAAACCCAATAGAGAATCTTTGGAGGGAGCTCAAACTCCGTGTTTCTCAGCGACAGCCCAGAAACCTGACTGATCTAGAGAAGATCTGTGTGGAGGAGTGGGCCAAAATCCCTCCTGCAGTGTGTGCAAACCTGGTGAAAAACTACAGGAAACGTTTGACCTCTGTAATTGCAAACAAAGGCTACTGTACTAAATATTAACATGGATTTTCTCAGGTGTTCAAATACTTATTTGCAGCTGTATCATACAAATAAATAGTTAAAAAAATCATACATTGTGATTTCTGGATTTTTTTTTTTAGATTATGTCTCTCACAGTGGACATGCACCTACGATGACAATTTCAGACCCCTCCATGATTTCTAAGTGGGAGAACTTGCAAAATAGCAGGGTGTTCAAATACTTATTTTCCTCACTGTATATATATATCTATATATATATAAAAAATTATACACAGTACACACACTTATATTGTGTAAACACAAACCCAGCACTAATATATATGAAATATATATGAAACCCAAAAATGAAAATACTGTCACTATTTACTCACACTCATGTCATTTGAAAACTGTATGACTTTTTCTTCTGTGGAACAGAAAAGCAGATGTTAGGCAGAATTAATATCTCACTTTCAATGCGTGGACCGTAAATGGTGAGACTGTTATTCTGCCTAACATCTGAAAGTAAGTCATACGGGTTTGGACTGACATGAGGCTGAGTAATTTGTATTTTAACTGTTTTTTAAACCTTCCAGGAATAATAACTATGAAATAAATGGCTAATTCACCTTCTGCTCAGTGTCATATGCCAGAGCTTTAAACTGTGCACTGTTTTTGTTCAGGAGCTCCTCTGTGAAAACCGTTCCATTAGAGATGACAAGTCTCCCAGTGAACTCTGAGCCGGTTTCCTCTCCTTCACCATCTATAGCTAAAAAAATTAAAAGCACAAAAATGAAACAGGGGTCACTACAGAACATCCTAAGTATTCAGTATTATTAATCTGAAATGGAGGTAATAGTCTCATACCTTTGTTGTCCAGTGCGAGCCAAGTCACGACACTTAGTCCCACGCAAACCACAAACAGCACAACAACCAGTGTTGTGAGCAGAACCTCCGTGGACGACAAACGACAACCTCTTCTAGACATTTTATAGACAAGTGACTGACTTACGAAGACTTAAACACTTTTCCTCAGATGATAAACCTCCAGCATGTCACTGGAAAGTCAGAGGTGACACTGGCTTCCAGAGCTTCTAATATCCCACCTTCTTGCTTTTGTCACTGTTATATAAACTAGCAATAAATTTTTATTGAACAATAACCGAGCACCATTTTATCAGCATTTCCAGAAAACAGGAAAATATGGAAATAAATGGAAGTTGGAAGCAAAAATATAATGTTCAAACACTTTGACCTTTTCTATCATTCACAAAAACTGTCAAATCATACTTCTAGATTTCCACAATCCTAATATATTCCAGTGGGAAGAATCAGCATGTGCTGTGAAAACTCACCTGTCCTTTCCATGTTAACCTTCAGGAAGAATCCTACCACCTTCTCCTTGACAAACACATGGTTAAGTCGTCAACAGAACAGCAAGATTTCAAATGGGATAAACAAAGCACCACAATAGACAAAATACTAAATATTTTATATTCAAAAATACAGTCAGAAACAGTAATATTGTCCATTATTCTTACTGTTTGAAAAAGTATTACATTTGAAATAGCAAGTTTGAATATATATTTTTTTACATTTCAAATACCTGAGCTTTAAATATACATCATATTTTATTAATAATTATTTGATCAATTTATTAAGAACTTTATAATTATTTATTATAATGCCATAATTAAATTGTATTATGTATTAAGAAAAAGGTTTCATTATTTAAAGTCAAAAACAGTAATATTGTCAATTATTATTACTGTTTGAAATAGTATTGTTTGAAATCATATATATATATATATATATATATGATTTCAAACTACTATTTTGAACAGAAATAATAATTGACAATATTACTGTTTTTGACTTCTTCAATGTGTATGCACACAGTACAAGAAAAAAAAAAAATAATAATAATAATAATAATAAAATATATATATATATATATATATATATATATTGATTAATATTAATCATTATTTTATTGTAAGAAAAATGAACACTAGCATTCAGAAGTTTGGGGTCTGTAATTTGTTTGAATGTTTCTGACACAATTTTAAAATACAGTAAAATTGTAATATTGTGAATTATAAATACAATTTAAAATAACCACTTTCTATTTGAACGCATTTTAAAATGTAATTTATTTTCAGCATCATAACTCCAGACAAGAAACATTTATAATTATTAACATTGTTGTAAAATTGATATTATATAAAACTTTCAGGAAATTTTCTTTCAGGATTCTTTGATTAATTGAAAGTTAAAAAAAAAATGCATTTATTGGAAATGGAAATCTTTTGCAACATTTAATTTTTTTTAATCAGTGTACAATGATTAGAAGTATTAATTATTCACACATATCTCAAGGTTTTTGTTATGTTTGTACATTTCTTCTTAATTAATGCCAACACCAGAACCAACTGAAATACATTGTATTCTTGTACTTGGTGAATAAAAATCTCCTTAAGTCTAAAGTCTAAAGTTAATAGTTATTGCATCTTATCATACCAGTTCAATTCAAGAGAAGGAGAGGCTTTCACTGTCTAACCCACAACAGACTACTCAAGGTAATAAGAGTGAATGGCCATAAATTATCATCCAATATGATATATGACATTTTACGTCACGTTAATATTTTATCCCCGCCACTAAATATGTCATTGTAAAAATGCTAATTGACCAATCAATCATTATGCTATTGATTTTGCAACTGCACGAGATGCAAAGTCCTACTGGAGGTGAACACGAGATGAAGTTTATCAGCAAGTCACAAAAACAAACATTTCAGATCATCAGATTTGTGTTTCAATGTTTCAAGAAACAGTAAGGTGCATTTAGATGGCTTTATTAGAGCATTCACACTCATATATCAATGATTACAGCTTACAGTCTGAATCAGTGCTACCAAAAGCACTCACTGGAATATATGGTGTATTTTTTTGTGCAAGAGGTGTCAGGATGCTTGTACAGCGTCCACTGTATTGTTGTCTCTGAAAATGAAACGTTTATCTGGATTTTACATTTAAACTCAGCCTGTAAAATAAGATTTACACTCGTTTTTGCTGTTAGGGTCGCATTTTATAGCATTTTTACTCGTTTTTTTACCCTCTGAACTTACATTTGCACAACCTTCTCTGGTGCTGGCTGACCTATAGAGCAACAGATTCTCATCCAGACAGGACGTCCAAGGAGGGTATCCAGAGTTCATCCACTGCTGGAGGGGTGGACAGTACCACACGACTGGAGGACACACATCCAGAGGCCTGCTGCTGTATACCTGAGACACAAAGAACACAACACCTGGAGATATGTTCATATTTTCTTCTCAAGTGTGCTCTTGTAAGCTCTATTTGTAGATTTAAAGGCAGGGTAGGTGATTTGTTCCAGAAACATTTTTGGTTATGCTGGTTAAAAGCCTCTTCACATCCTGATAGCAATCACTAAGTTAAAGGGATAATTCACCCAAAAATTAAAATTAGCCCATGATTTACTCACCCTCAAGCCATCCTAGGTGTATATGACTGTGTAAGCTAGTTATTATAGTTGATAAAGTTTTAAATATGGATATTTTTCATACACAAATGCATCGCTTCGCTTCAGAAGGCCTTTATTAACCCCCCGGAGCTGTGTGGAGCACTTTTATGATGGATAGATGCACTTTTATGGACTTCAAAACAGAAACCGGCCATTCACTGCCATTATAAAGCTTGGAAGAGCCAGGACATTTTTTTATATAACTTTGGGTGAACTATCACTTTAAAGGAACACTCCGCCGTTTTTTGAAATAGGGCTCATTCACCTTCTTTCCTACATTTAGATAGGTGGGCAAATGCATTTTTGTCTCAGTGCATGCATTGTTTTAGTTTGACTGGGTCGGCGCTAGCTTAGCTTAGCATAATGAATGGAATCCTTTGTTGCCAGCTAGCATGTCCTGAGTAAAAGTGATATAAAAAAAAAAAACCCCACCTAATTACTTCTTGTGGCCTGCGTATTCACAACGAGTACAAATAGCGATGCAGATTAACACTAGGTGATTTCCTATGCAGATATTGACTTGGGACTATATTAGGGGGAAGCACAGGCGAAGCACTTCTACTTGGGCGCAGAGATATCTCGCCCAAGTAGCAGTGCTTTGCCTGTGCTTCCCCCTAATATAGTCCTTAATATATAAGTCAATATTTGCCTAGGAAATCGCCTAGTGTTAATCTGCATCGCTATTTGTACTCGTTGTGAATACGCAGGCCACAAGAAGTAATTAGGTGGGGGTTTTTTTTTTTTTATATCACTTTTACTCAGGACATGCTAGCTGGCAACAAAGGATTCCATTCATTATGCTAAGCTAAGCTAGCGCCGACCCTGTCAAACTAAAACAATGCATGCACTGAGACAAAAATGCATTTGCCCACCTATCTAAATGTAGGAAAGAAGGTGAATAAGCCCTATTTCAAAAAACGGTGGAGTGTTCCTTTAAGTGGTCTAAATGTATTTATATGTATACTGTATCGCAGGGATAGGCAACTCCGGTCCTGGAGGGCCACTGTCCTGCAGAGTTTAGCTCCAACCCTAATTAAACACACCTGAACAAGGCAATCAGTGTTTTCAGGATTACTAGATAGATACAGGCAGGTGAGTTTTTATGAGGGCTGAAGCTAAACTCTGCAGGACAGTGGCCCTCCAGGACCGGAGTTGCCTATCCCTGCTGTATCGTCTGTGGAAGGCGTAGGACCATACAATGTTTGTCCAATCATTGAATTCGATGGCCTAACTGCCTGTCAACGTATTTCCATACATCCGCGCAACTGCTCGCGCAGACATAACACGTCATCCGCGCGTTTCATTTTATGCAGAGAAACAGCAGCCACCTTCTCCTTCCTCCTGAACCAAAACAACAAGCTTATGCTGTTTTCATGCCATAACTAGAGATGGAAACCCGCGATGTTATACTCAGAGAAGTTCGTGACTCTAAGGCCGTGTGTCCACCAAAGCGTTTTTAAAACACCATGAGCGTAGCGAGGTGCTGAGCGGTTTTTTCACGCTGAAGCGCCGAGCGCTCTGCGTTTTTTACAGATCGCCGAGAGTTGAAGAATGTTCAACTTTTCACTTTTTACCCAACCGTCCAATCACAGTGGAGGAGGGGCGGGACTAAGACCACACCAACCAACCACAACATTCTGCTTGTACAACGTCAACAGATGACAACAACAAGCATAATAACGGAAAAAAAAAACATTTAAAACAAGAGCCAGAGAAAATACATTACATTGGATCGACATTTTAATATAGAATCAACACAGAAACAAAATATGTGTGAATTGAGATACTAGTAACATTTTCACGGATCTTCCGTATCATAACAAGCAAAGTGTCTCAACTGAAAAAAACGCAACGCTTCCAAAACGCTCTCAAGCACTCACAGCTAGGCGTTTTCAGCAGTGCGTCTAGCGTTTTCAGCTGGCTAAAAACGCTTTGGTGGACACACGGCCTAAATTGTACATTTCAATGGCAACACTATCAACGGCGAAATGAATCTGCAGCAGTCAGGTGGTACAGGTCAGAGCTCTTTAAGTTGTTTATGTTCATTATTATTGTAATGTTTTCTGCTTCGAGAAATGAGGTAGTTAAACGCCATCTCTCGTCTTGTGACGCTTTGCTGACGCTGCTGTACTGTGTTTTGAAGAAGGCGTGGCTTTGGAGACGCTCTGAAGGGAGGGTGGGATCTTATGCTTTCAAAGCTAGCTTGCTATTGCTAGCCTCTCTGAAAATTGCCTACCCTACCTTTAAAGGGATGGGATTTGCAAAACGGCCGGCAGATTTTGAAAATACACAACTCAAATGGTCCTACCTTCTTTCCTCCGACGCTGGCCCTGACTCCACCCATTACTCTCTCTCTGTCTCTCGTGGTCACGCACGCGAGGGGGATGGGGGGAGGGGGGGATGGTACGACCGCTTGATTGACGAACTTACTGTCCAATGATTCTAGGTGGTCTTGGAAATGATTGGCTGGACTTTTTCGAGTCCTGCCCGTTCCACAGATGATTAAATTGCTTAATTTTCCTTTCAGTGCTTCTAACTCAGTGGCTGTAAGTGGGTTAGGAATAGGATTTCAAGTGATTTTGAAAAAATGGACAAAAAAGAGAATCACATACCCCACCTTTAAGGAAGAAACATGATGATTATATTTTTCTCTTTGTGTATGTTACCATGTCACTCCAGCCACATGCTTCATTAGAATGGTTCTCCACACCTGGACTGCCATTTAAATTCAAAACCATATTGTCCTGGTGCACAGCATCAGCACTGTATGGAAAACGTTGAAGGGAAATAACAAGAGTATGCGAAATTGCAATAAATGTCACACAGTTAAGGTGATGATACACAGGGCAACTTTTTGAGCAATGTTGCTGGGCAATCTTGCCGAGCGATTGTTGCTTGGGCACTTTTCCCATTGAAAAAGGGCAATAAATTTCTATCTGGATAATTTAGATCAGTCGTGGGCCCTGTGTCTCATCTGGTTGCCCGTTGACGGCAACATTGCCCAGCAACATTGCTCAAAAAGTTGCCCTGTGTATCATCACCTTTAAAAACAATTAAAACACAACACATTACATTTCAGCATGCTAAATATCACTTATCTTACAACAAAAGAAAACACTATACTGTTCAAAAGATTTTTCAATGTTTTTGAAAGAAGTCTCTTATGCTCTGCATTTATTTGATCAAAAATACAGTAAATTGTAAAATTTGATTACAATATTAAATAAATGTTTTCTTTTAGAATATATATTTTAATATGTAATGTATTCCTGCGATGGTAAAGCTGCATTTTCAGCATCATTACTCCAGTCAGAAAATGCTGCTCAATATTTTTGTGGAGGATTCTTTGATGAACAGAAAGTTCAAAAGAAGAGTATGCGATTTCGGACACAGACGAATTGTTGAACTTTCTTCTTCTACAGACATGTCACGTGAATTTACATTTATTTCAGCCTGAGGCTTATTCATTCCACTTTTGGTGTGAAAGGGCCTTTACATGTGCCAAAAATAGATATTTTTTTGTTATTAAAAAACAAACAAGCAAGCCCAGCCCAGGTGAGGAAAAGTAACGCAAAAGTAATGTAACGCATTACTTTTCATGAAAAGTAACACAATTAGTTCTATATATCCTTTTTAAGGAGTAACGCAATATTGTAATTCATTACTTTTAAAAGTAACTTTCCCTAACACCGCCCATCTCCAATGAAGTACATACTTGTAGTTTGACCTCATTGCCTGAAATACCTCTGTGGTCCAGTGCTTAGTAATCCACAAAAAAGCAGCCCTTTTTTAATACCCATAATGCCAAACTCTGCCATAAACAAAAACACTGACAAAAGTGCATGAAACTGTACCTTTTTTTGTAATCTGACACACCTGTTTGCTATCAGTCCATTCTCCATGTGGTATGCAAGCATGTGATTTCTGTGATAATGGCCACCTAAAAATAACAAAGCACAAGCATTCTGTTAAGATAACACGTCTGCCTTTAAACACTGATTCTCAACACTGATTTTAGTTACCCACCAATTTTACATTGTAACTTGATTGGCTGCCCATAGAGCCAGATTCCATTGAGAAGTTCAACTGCATACGGAACAGCTTCAGCATGCTTATAATAAACACATCCATAAGGAGCCTGCTGTCCGTCTCGGAATATATGCACCTTGTTTACCGGCCCAGCCTGGTAAGTGAATCATATATGAAGAAAAAAAAAAAAAAAAGTGTATGAATTTTTTTTTTTTTTTACAATTTCACACTACAGCAATAACAAAAAAAAAATTCTTAAAATAAAAAAATAAAAATAAAAAAATGACCAACAATCATAATATTTTACAATTCTAATATTAATAAAAAAAAAAAATTAATTTAAACTGGGGTCCGGAAACTCCAGAAATGTGTGACAGGGGGTCTGTGGAAAAGTCTTAAAAATTAAATAATTAATAAATCAGATTCAAATAAATAAATGAATGAATTAAAAAGAATAGTTTACTATTAAGTATATTCAGTTATATATATATATATATATATATATATATATATATATATATATATATATATATATATATATATATATATATATATAACTGATTAAAATTCAATAAACTAGATGTACCGCATGGCGGTACAAAATATGACCGCCGCTCAGGCCTGCACTGGCTTTCCACAAAAAGAAATGACGTGGAGCAATTTGGCCTTATTGCGTGTTTATGTATATACCTAAAAAAAGTAGTAGTATGTGCATGTCTGTGTGTGTGTGTTTGTGTATGTGTGTGTCTGTGTGTGTGTGTGTGTCTGTGCGTGTATGTATGCGTGCGTACATGTGTGTGCGCGTGTGTGTTTGTGTGTGTGTCTGTGCATGTGGATTTGTATGTGTGTGTGTATGGGTGTGTGTCTGTGCGTGTGGATGTCAGTGTGTGTGCATGCTTGCGTTTGTTTGTATTCCTGCATGTGTGTGTGTGACAGTTAGGGTTGCCAACTTCAGAAAAGGAAAATGCGGGACAATCGTGGTTATTTATAGGAAAATGAGGGACACTCAAAATATTTGTACTGTATCACACAGTGTACGTCATTTCAGTGTCTGCAGTTAAGTTTGTGTTTAAAAGGTTATCAGACATAAACACATTTGTATTGCTTAACCTATTTATGTATTTAATTCTAAAAATAATTTTAATGTCATACATGAAAAAAGTCACATTACAAACAAACCATAGTTCAAAATAACAGCATTTATCTAAAATAGAAAGCTTTTTTAACATTATACACTAGGCTTACAGTTCAAAAGTTTGGGGTTAGTAAGATTATTTTTTGGGAAAAAAAATAAAGAAAGTAATTGTCTACTTTTATTCAGCAAGGATGCATTACATTAATCAAAAGTGACAGTTAAGATAATGTTACAAAAGCTTTCTATGTACTTTCTAAAAGCTTTAAAACATTAATAATAATCAGAAATGTTTTTTGAGCATATATTCCCTCAGGTAGATTACATGTTTTCTTGCGTGGCTGGATGTTAGACTCATGAACAATAATCACGTTGTTTGCATTCGCCAAAATTGATTAGCCGAAATCAAAACGTGGACAGTGAAAGGAAATTACCGTTAGCGCGAGACGAGTCCGGCTTGAAGCGGAAGCGACCAGACGGCAGAGGATGTTCGCAAATCAAACAATGATTTGTCTCAAAACAGTGATTAAAAAAAGCTGTGATTGGATGATGACAGGTGTCGGTGATCATTCTCAAGTGTCGTGGTCAGCACTGCTGCTGTTGCTGTTGTATCAGTCAGTGGTTTATCAGCTTGTCAAAAAACGGGACACGGGAGGTCACGCAAGGGACAAATAAATTAGGCCCAAAATGCGGGACGTCCCGCCTAATTCGGGACAGTTGGCAACCTTAGTGACAGTATCATCCTAAACCAGCAACCCTTCGCTCAACACCACCATCTACAGGCCGATGAGTGTACAGTCACTAAATGTGCACATAAATGAATTTATTTTATACCCCCCCCATGGATGAAATTCTACGAAACTTAGCATACCCCCAGAGGATGTCAAGTTAATCATACACATGAAATATGGTGCAGTTCTGAACATCTAAACTGAAGATAGGGGCGATTAAAGCAGAATAATATTGCATTTTCATTTTTTATGGGAGGGGCGCAAATCACAAATGAGTGATTATGGGGTAGGTTGATGTGGGCCCTTAAGAGCAACATACCATAAAAATTTCTTCATCCTCGGTGCCACGGTTCAGGTAGTTATTTAGGAAAAACTGCATTTTTTGGGTTTGGGGGGGCCCAGCGCGGGGGGGGGCCCAGCGCGGGGGGGGGGGGGGGATGGGGGGGGAGTGGCCCCCAGGGACCAAACGAAATTTTTCCGTAAAAGTCTAGTGGGGCTACATGCCCACCAAATTTCATGTTCCCCGGTGTTTCGGTGTCCCTGGTATCGTTGACGAAAAATTCAGTAGATGACGAAAGAAAAAAAAAAAAAAAAAAAAACCTTTGACAATCCCTATATGACCGCTAGGGCCAGCAACCAGTTTGGGGTGGCACAGAAATCTTAATTATTGTTTGATAAAAAATAATTTGAATATAATGTATTGGACTGTTTAAGTGCCTACACAACTGAACAAAGTTAATTTGTACTTAATTGTAATTGAGTTAGTAGTGAATTAGGAATCATGGAATACTGAGTGAATTTTTTTTTTTTTTTATTATTATTACCCACCACCTCATATTAAAATTAATTAAATAGTAATAAAAGGGCACACACTATAGCTAAAGTTCAACTTGCTTGCTCTACATTGTTGCATCTTCATGGATGAGATAGCATGCAGATAAATACTGTAGTCCAAAGATTATTCAACCTTCAATGCGTTTTTTATAATCAATGAACTCTTTAACCAATTCCGAGTTTGTCAAAAAAGTTGAACTTTCTATATTAGTTGTCAAAATAAATAATTGCAACAGTTCTATAATACCTAAATTAAAAAGGAAAACAAAAGTTCTCTTTTGAATCCCCATGTGCAAGAATGTGAACAAGGCGGAAGTCAACAGCACATAATGTAAAATGAACAAATTACAAATTTTTACAAATTAACAAATTAACGCAAAATGAATGCATATCTTCTAGTACAAATGCACAGTGCTCACATTTATTTGGACATTAAAATATTACATATCAGTTTGTGCCTTATATTGTGATCTCACATTGCAGAATAATTTAATCCAGACACATGTGACGCATAGTAGCCTATAACAGATACATGCATGCAGTTTTGACAGCTTTAATCGCCTTTTTGATTCTTACATGAGTTAATTAACGGCAACTACGGCTACAGCACGCCGCATCTGCACGTAATGTGCAAGCACAGTACAACGGCTGTCAGCCATATGACAGAAAAGTTACTTTTACTGACATTTGGCCTGATAACATCTCATTTTACCGAAGACAGCCAACTGAATAAGGACAACGCCGTTTTCTCAGCATCTGACAGAAATGTCACAAGCTTTCACACACACCTTCTAAAATAAAAGTAGCATGAGAAAAAAAGAGAACTACGTTTGTTGTTGACTGCACTCTATTCGACTTACTCAAAACGTTCTTGCAACCAACCAGTTGAGAAAGATTGACTCTATATTTACTATGTGCGTGAGAAAAAAAGTCTCACGTTTTTTGTGGTCTTAAAGAGACGGTTCAGCGTTTTAAAAACACAATTTTTGTCAATAAAAAAAGAGACAGAAACAGCAGTTGTGAGAGGGGTGGCCAAGCTTAGACCAAGGTTTTGGCCACTAGTGATGGGCGATACTGCAAATTTCGGTACCGATCCGATACCAAGTAAATACAGGGCCAGTATCGCCGATATCGATACCGATACCAATACTTTTTCATTTTGAAAGCATGCACTTTAACTTGTATGCACTTTCCTGTGCTAGAGCAGTGTGTCATGATTTATGAGGTGAATGCATCATTAATATGATAAATCTGAATACGTTTTCATGACTACTAGGCCTAAATATTTTGTGATTTGTGCTCTCAACTCGCCTGTAATTACTCAGTGACTTTTACAAAACGACCCTAATTACAGTACTAGCCTACAAGTACTAGCCTACTGTTCAAAAATTTGGGGTCTGTAAGATTTTTAATTCTCTTCTGCATTTATTTGATCAAAAATACAGTAAAAACTGTAATATTACAATTTAACATAGGCTATCTGTTTTCTATGCCATTCAAAGCTGAATTTTCGGCATTATTACTCCAGTCATGATGATATTTCATTTTAATATGCTGATTTGCTGCTCAGGAAACATTTCTTATTATTATCAATGTTGAAAACAGTTTCATATTTTTGTGGAAACCATGATACATTTTATGCAGAATTATTTGATGAACAAAGTTGAAAGAACAATTTATATGAAGTAGATTTTTTTTTAACAGTGTAAAACCCTTGACTGTCACTTTTGATCAATTTAATGCATCGATCCTTGTTGAATAAAAATATTAATTTCATAAAAAAAAAAAAACTTACTGACGTCAGCATTTTGAACCGTTATGCACACTTTTGGTTTGTTTATTGCGAAATAACTCCCGATTGTTTCTCTGTGTCATCTAAGCAAGGCTTCGTTTCCCAAACGCACTGGGCCTGTGAGCTCAGTGAAGTACCAGCATCGAACGCTCTCTGTGATTGATTGGTTTCGTCTTGTATCCAGATGACTAGGAGAACAAGTTCTATCCTACACAATTATCCGCTAACATTCGCTTATTTTTCCACTTAGAAGCTTATTTTACGCACTGAATTGCGTGCTAAATTAATAAAAAATTACTAGTAAAAAAACACCCATTTGGATCGATATTTTTATGTGAGGATCGATCCTTTTTGATACCACGTCAGTATCGAAGTATCGATACTTCAGGATCGATCCGCCCATCACTATTGGCCACCCCCTAGCTCCGCCAGTGGATCTTTGGAGTCCATGGCATCTAAAAGACTGAAACCTCTGCTCTAAACGTTAGCAAACGTACCCAAGAAATATGGGATGCAATAACCGATTTGTCAAGAAGACAAGAATCATTTGAGCATTGCATATAAATAAATAATCTTCAAGACTCTGAACAGGTGAATGATGATGGCCTGGATGAGCTCACCTGCAGAAACAACTCGAACAGAATCTCCTCCGTCACACAGCTGTGGATGTTTCCCACGAGGATGGTCTTGTCGAGATCTCTGTCCCTGTCAAACATTCTCTAAAGCGATTTTAAGGGTTTGAAATGTTAGATTTATTTTTTTTATATATATATTTTTCGGTTGATGTTAGACAGTCATGCACTGTTTTTATAAAGACGGTGTTTGGTTTGTCGTAATGAATGACTGAATTGCGACACCGCAGTACCACCGTGAGCCACTAGATGGCGATATCGCCCCTAAAATATCTGGACGAAAAGTGGGATATATCTGCACTGATCTATTTAAATAATCAGTTATATAGATGAGTGGCATGTCATTGCAGACGGTAACAAAATATCAGTTTTGAAAGTGGCATGGTATAGATAGCACAAGCACACTTTTCAAACGACACCTGCGGTTACTCTAAATAAGCCACCTGTGTGAACTTAAAGTGACAGTTCACCCCAAACTGTTAATTATGTCTTCCGCTGAACACAAAATAAGACATTTAGAAGATTATGGGCTACCAAACAGTTGGTGGACCCCATTGACTTCCAACGTCTTTTTTTTCCCCATACTATGGAAGTCAATGGTGCCCCACAACTGTTTGGTTACCTACATTCTTCAAAATATCTTTCTGTTCAGCAGAAGAAAGAAATTCATACAGGTTTGGAACGACGTGAGGGTGAGTAAGTGATTACAGAAATGTCATTTTTGGGTGAACTAACCCTTTATTATACTACTATTGTATTATATATTAATTCTATATACATTTTAAGAACTATGAATGATTTATATATTTAATTAGATAGTTTTCCAAAGTTATGTTGGTCAACCAATGTAAAAAATAATATGTGCACGCAGTCTCAAACGCATGTTTAATTCAGTTGTAAAATCCCAGCTTTTTTCTAGCTTCTTGTTGAGTCCTGCAACATAGAATCAGGATCAGATTTCAGGAATGTGCCACCTGTAGGTGGATGTTGTTTGTAGGATGGTGGGTGGAGCAGTTAAAGTTAAAGGAGGAGTAGCTCAGCCAGTAAATGTGTCACCTTACTATTTCCTGGTGTCTTTAAATGAAGTATCAGCAACCCTGACGTTGTCAGACATAAATGTCTGGATACTCCTCCAACATGGTACGTTGTCTCCTCGTTTCATGTCAAATATTCCTTGTTGCAGATAGTAGTAACTGCTCTTTGTTTGAATAGACTATGTTGATGTCCACTGGTGAGTAAATGGCTACTATACGTTTGTGTGACTGTTTAACATTAGTGGTTTGTCAGACTGGGAACACAGTTAATGTATGTTAATGTGATTTGTTCTGCTTGTTTGGGAAGCACATTCTTAAACTCTCCCCATGACAACAGTTAAAACCAGTCTGTCTTCTTTTTAGCTTTGGTGTAGGAGTCTCTAAAATGTGCACACACTCACAATGACTGTTTGTTTTAGTTTATTGTTCAATGATTGGGTTTTTCATTGACTTATATATGGTTTTAATGCTGAGCTAATAATGTTTTGTATATTTTGTATTCTTTAAGCACCTAAACCTGTTCCCCACACAAACCTTCCTGCATTTTAAAATGTTAATGTTTATTTAATTATATATATATATATATATATATATATATATATATATATATATATATATATATATATATATATATATATATATATATATATTATATATTGAACTTACGATACTCCAAATCATATAGTAAAATGTTAAAAAAATACTGTAGATTAAAATGCTAAATTTGATATTACATTGTGGGTGTAAATGAATAGGCTTGGACATAGTGCTGGAAACCCAATGTACAGGACAATGGTGACATCAGAATAAAATATTCATGATTCTAAAGCTGAAAATACAGAATTATTTTAGACAAACATGCTTGTACTCTGTCACTGACTATATAATGTAGGCCACTTTTTACTGGTAACATAATTTGGCATTATCATGACCCACAAATATCCCCCCATTGCATTATTATACTTTATATTCAACATTATATATAGTAGTTTAATGTAGTGCTGACACTAAAAATCTGAAAACTAGAATTTTTTCACACACAGTCATTTTTATTTTGTGTGAACTATACACAATACATATTGTCACTATCCACGATACATATTGTTGCATTTTTGTATTGCGATATAACATGATATATTGTTAAACCCCTAATATATACAACATTTTCATTACTTGAAATAAAATAAACATCTACTGAAATAAAATATTAGATTTTAGCTAGTTGTCAAGGCAACATTTCTCATTTTCATTAGTTTAAGCGGAAGTACTAAAATAACAAAAACGAAATGAACGAGAACCTAATAAAAACTATTTAGACATATTAAAAAAAAAATGAATACAAATGGGGAAAAAATGCAAAAAAACATAATTACTAAACCTGTACAATTACATTAGAAAAATAAAATCTAATGAAGAAAAACTAGTATATCAATGATACTAAAATAATAAAAGGAAAAGTAGAGACCATATTGCTCAATAATAAGTTTCATTGAAACTGAATGTAAGTGTGTGTGCTGGGGTCACTGGAAATTTATGGTTTCATCATGTGGAAAATACGTGATGCGTGGCTTTCCATAAAAAATGTTAAATCGTTTTATATGGCCAGCAAGTAATAAGAAAGCAAAAGAAGTCTGCAGCACTTCCGCCACTTTATAGTGAGAAAAAACATTGCTAAGATGAGAACTGTGAATTTGCGGTTTGTGTCATGCTTTTGTCTCTTTTGCAGTTCTACAGGATGTTCTTTTGGGGGCTCTTATATGTGATGCTGATGTTGTTTGACACTTTCAGAGGTAATGTTGTTGATTACCACTTTATTCCATATGCACACACTTCAGCGTGGTTAACCATAGTGGCCTAAAACACCATGAGACAGTCAGCTGTGAGAAAACAAATACAGTTTCTATATTACTCACAGTGAATGCTGTCTCATTATGATGGGTGTTACTTTATAAGTTCTCTCTTGAAATGTTCCAAATAATTCCATGAGTGGGCTCCACAGATGTACTGTAACATTACTCCCACTCTTCCTGTAAATACCAAAACATACGTGCACACATTTTCCCACTACTTGTCGTCTGCTTTTAAGTGTAAATGTAAAAAGATTGCTATTTGTAGACTACAATTGTATTCCTTTCGGTTGTCTCTTATAAAAAAAGTAGGACCGTATTAGATGGTATCAGATTGCAGTGGTAATTTGATATCCAGTGGCCCTCGAAAGTTCTTGAACGCATACACCAATGTATTGTGAATGCTTCAGAAAAAAAAAAAAATCAAAGCAAGCAGCATTTCCAACACAGCTTTTCTAAGCCACTTTTTAAAATGACTTATAAGCAACATGTCAAGTTTTATTGGATTAATGGAAGTCAGTTCTCTTCAAAAATCAGTTGCGAGTTATAGAGTCAGAATTGTGAGACATAAGCTTTGCACATTTATATCCTGCAATTCTGCTTTATTTTTTTTATTCCATGGTCGAAACAAGCTTCCATAGAAATTCTTGTGCAGTCCAAATAAAAACAAAGCTGATTCTAGTTTATTTAAAAAACAACAACAATTATATAAGAATTATTTCCGGCAGGCAGGCTGTCAGTCTGTGCATTAGTGTTAGGGATTTTTCAGTGACTCCTTCTGGAAGTTACATCAATATACCATTAAGTGGCAACAAGTGATTGTTTTTATGAGTGAGTCATTGAATCATTTGCTCAATCAATGCATTCAAACACATTTAGGAACGAAACTCCTTTATACTGTTATATATTGGTAGAACTAAAGTAGTTAAAGTTTGTTTTTTTATGAACTTTTGTATTAAAGTGTTGTGCTGTTTCCTACAACCAAATCAGTCACAACCATGTTGACATTCAGACCCAGAGTAAGGTTGTGAGCAGGGCCATTTCTAGAGATAAGCGAATTAGGCTGTTGCCTATAGTGCCACCACCTGGAGGGGAGCACCAATGAGCAACCCAACGCCCCTGTTGATGCGATACATGACATTGCTTTTTAGCAAATAACTTGTGTTAATAACATTGACTTGGCTGAATATTAGCATAAGAAAGATTTTCAAATTGTATCGGAAAGATGGTGATCAGGAATACAAATGTTTTGTGTATTTTTAAATGAATGACAGTAGCTAAGTTTCCATCCACTTGTCAATCGAATTATCTGAAGTTCGGTAACAAAACTAATGCGAATAAAGCTGGTGAAAGTGTGTTTCCATCCAGCGGCTTTAAAGCGAATAAAAACCTGTGCGTAATGATGTCACATGCTGTTTTGTGATCAAATTGGTATATCGAATTGATTTGAGACATTTGAAGGTGTTTCCATTCATTTTCGCACTGAATCGCACAACATTCAAGCAAACATTTGCGAACAAAGTTTTGCTAGACAAAATGGATCGCACCATCTACCAACAAATGATCAATATTGCACAAGTTGTAATAGTGCTTATGTGCCAGCTGACATATCAAGCTATAATAAGAAAACAACGACGCTATCAACACATTGCTATGATGATGCAGATGCACGTAAATGCCCGACGATATTCGGCAAATAACGTTTCCAGCACCGTATATCGATCAAGATAAAATCCGATGAGCCCGAACGTATTTCGTTTGAGTCGATATTCATGAAATTCAATCAAATTTTACTGTTTCCATAAGGCATTTTTCATTCGATATCACTTAATTCGGATAAAAACGTGTGGATGGAAACATAGCTAGTGTCAGCAAAATAATTGATTTACTAAAATAATAATGATTTCCACAACCGAAAGCTTCGCTGTAGTATTAAGAAAATGTGTCCAAAAGTGTTCTGTTGTAAAAGTCAGTAATGGATCTTGGTCTCCTCTGAAATATTTTGAATAATCATATCAATAATTTAATCAAATGCATTGATAAGTCTTATTTAATTTCGTACAAGATACAACTAAAGTTCTTGTTTTTTAAACAAGGACTTGCTTTGCCTAATAAGCCAGCCTCTGAACATTATTTACTTTCTCCCTAAAGCTCAAGAATGTGAGAAGATGATAGACCTTGACCTTAAACACTCCCTTTCTGGGACGTCTTTGGATGTCAGATTGCTGCTTTACACACGGGCCAACATCTCCTGCGGTCATCTGCTCTCCCACCAAGAGCCCTTCAGCAATCCTCACTTCAACCTCAGCTCTCCCACCACCTTCCTCATCCACGGGTACCGGCCCACCGGCTCACCCCCAGTGTGGCTCTACCAGTTTGTGGAGTTCCTTCTCAACCGCCGTGACATGAACGTTATTGTGGTGGATTGGAACCAAGGTGCAACCAATTTGAACTACTGGAAAGTCGTGAAAAACACGCGCAAGGTGGCTGCAAATCTTACTGATCTCATCCGGAAAATGGAGGTAAAAGACGTGCAATCTCAGATACAGAATTTTACATAATTGTTTTTAATCACAGGCTGTGAATACTCTCTGAGTAGGTGGTACTTTTGAATAAGTAATTACTTCACAACCGTTAAAAAGTACGTTCTATGTAGTGTGTTGTATGTCATTGTCATGTTTCCTACCAGCATCAGTTGCGTTGCTTCACTGCCATTCACTAATATCCTCCTGTGGCCTCATGGGATAGTAAAGTGTCCACTGGATGCGCACTTCATAATCTCAGTGGGAGTATAGGTCATCTGGGAACTTTGTACATACTCTTTTATGAGTACTGTGTGTGAATTCAGACATACTACTCTTCACTACTATATAGTAGGTAAATATGTGATTTCAGATGCAGCCAAATTCTGGGTGGGCTTATTGGAAATTAAAGGGTTAGTTCACCCAAAAATGATCCCATAATTTACTCACCCTCAAGCCATCCTAGGTGTGTATGACTTTCTTCTCTCAGCCAAACACAATCAGAGTTATATTAAAAAATATTCTGGCTCTTCCAAGCTTTATAATGGGAGTGGATAGTAACTGAGATTTTGAAGCCCAAAAAAGCACATCCATCCATCATAAAAGTAATCCATACGACTCCGGTTGGTTAATAAAGGCCTTCTGAAGCGAAACGATGCGACTTTGTAAGAAAAATATCCATATTTATAACTTTATAAACCATAATCACTGGCTTCCGGGCCATATGCGAGTCGAGTTTGTAAGCCCGTTTCTCGGTCCAAATGGGGGTTTCCGCCAGAACGGGTGAACGTCTTTGCATGTTACTGTCTTTCCGTCTGGCAAAGTAATTTAATTCCATTTAAGCTTTTATCTAACTCTATTTTATCATGACCTCGAATTTAAGTTAGATTGCCAATTGGTTATTGGTCAATTATATAGTAGTTTAGCAAAACATTAGATTGTTCTATTTAACCCTTTACTTATATTTTACCCGTTCATATTAGGAAGCTATGTCGCTCAGAGGTCCTCACGCCTTGTTTAACGTGGGTCTCACGATCACAATCTCGCCAGCTTCGGTCACTAAACAGAGGTAATTGCTATATACCTGAGATCGGTCGCATTCACGCTTACACAATCAAAGATACTTTGGTATAGCCCCCGTGATTGCATACACTTGAAATTAAAGTAACGTTTACTTCAGTAGAGGTATGGCCACTACTTCAGATATAAGTCAACCAACTTTACTTGTCTTATAATAGCTTTGGATTGGCCATGCTGTGGTTTTCCACACACACTTATCTAAAGTAACATTAAATTAAAACAGAGGTAAGACACACCCAGATTTAGGTTGGTCAAGTAGCACTTTTGCTGTCCTAAACGGAAATCCATCATAAAAGTAATCCATACGACTCCGGTTGGTTAATAAAGGTCTTCTGAAGCAAAGTGATGCGACTTTGTAAGAAAAATATCCATAATTATAACCGCAGAGGATACCGCAGAGGATAGAGCAAAACAAAACACCGGTCACGAATTAGACGTCTAAAACCAGAAGAAATGTGGGAGGATCTTGAGTTTGTTGACCAGCCCTATTTGCTTAAACCGAGAGAGGTGTCTACTCTAACCGAAGCTTACGCTACTCCTACATCCTACGTCATACGCCAGAACTCAACTCTCTCGTGAATTTACGTATGGCCGTTACCGGAAGCCAGTGATTATAGTTTATAAAGTTATAATTATGGATATTTTTCTTATAAAGTTGCATCGCTTCGCTTCAGAAGGCCTTTATTAACCCCTTGGAGTCGTATGGATTACTTTTATGATGGATGGATGCACTTTTTTGTACTTCAAAATCTCAGTTACTATTCACTCCCATTATAAAGCTTGGAAGAGCCAGGATATTTTTTAATACAACTACGATTGTGTTTGGCTGAAAGAAGAAAGTCATTTACACCTAGGATGGCTTGAGGATGAGTAAATTATGGGATCATTTTAATTTTTGGGTGAACTAACCCTTTAATAAGTAGGTGAGCCTAAATTGTTGGTGTGCTAGATGTCAACAATTATGGAATATTTGTTGATGGAAAATGATATATACATTATATACATTTCTGGACTCCGTTATGGATAGTTTTTCACTCTACAAAAATTTTAGCACCAGAGAGGCTCACAATACTAATTGATTCAAATACTAAAATAAATTTTCATGTATACCCCATGAAATCAAAATTCAGTTTTAGTTTGAGCGTTAGTTCTAGAACCACCAGATCTTTTCTTTGTATTGAGTGGGAAAACATTTATGGTGGGACTTTGGTTGTTGATTGGATCTTGAGATGTGGGTGTTGTATTCACTAATATGTTCGAGCTTACAAAGGGGATTGTGGAAAGTTGTTGAACAACATGAGTTTAAAAAACTTCCTCAGGGAAAAGAAATTAATAAAAAAACATCTGAGCCCTTTAAGGTTCATTGGTCAATGTGGAGTCTTGCACGTTGGCAGTAGGTTTGTATATGCAGAGGTGAAGGATACAGGCATTTTATAATCCTGCGTTAATCGTTAACTTGCTCAGGCTATTTAAATGCAATCCTCATGTTGACATAAGTCATGTTTATATGCAGTGCTGGGTAGATTACTTTCAAACCATAATCCATTACTGAATACAAATTACAAGATTAAAATTGGAGTTAGTAATGTAATCTATTACATTACATATTTTAGGTAATGTAATCTGATTACTTTTGACCCAACTCATTTATCAGATTGATTTGAATAGAATAATCGTGTAGCATAATGATATAAAAATGCAAAGAGAGAACATTTATTCCAGTTATCAACAAAGTGAAGTGCATTAAACGTATGTCAGGCTTTCTCAAACTGGGAGATGTGTAGGAACTGCAGGGGGTTTGAAAATGGATGAAAAGCTAACAACTATTAAATCTTAAAGGGATATTTCACCGCTGGAAAGATGAATGTGTATTTAAATTGGGTCATTTATGTAGGAGAAATGTAAAATTATTTTAGAAGTTGGTGCCTTCTAGACTGAGAAAAGCCAGAAAATGTATTTTTGTCTCATGTGGATGAAAGACAACAACTCCCAGAATGCACTTGCTTCGCTGCCCTACGAGGCCACTCCCAAGCCACACCTACCGGTTACAGAGGGCAGTTTTAGAAGAAATGATACAACTAGGCTACTAGTTGACTCAAAACTGAAAAGACGCCATTTTATCGTGAGGTCCCACCCCCTATAGGCGGGTTGAAAACATGCGGAACGAGCTCCTACTACTGGCTGTAGTCTCTCGCCTCTGGCCAAAAAAGCCTCCGATGACACAAAATGACGATTTTTGCATCATCTGAGTTTTTTTTCCAGACACACAATACAGAAATCTCTCGTCTCAGGGGGACATGAGGGAGGGAAGCACGGTCATTCAAAAATACTACCGGTTTTCTACTGATACAAAGCTTAATGCTAATCGGTGAAGTATCCCTTTAATGTTAATTTTTTTTATTTTTATTAAAACAACCAAAACAAAACTTATTTATAAATATTTTAATTGTTTATGCTGTGTGGCCTCTCAATTTCCCATGTAATTATAGCTGCCTAACTATTGTGTTTGCACGGTTGACATTACAGATCAGTGGGGCCAACCTGAGCTCCATTCACATGATTGGTGTCAGTCTAGGAGCCCACATTTCAGGTTTCACTGGGGCCGAATTTAGCGGGAAAATTGGCAGGATAACAGGTGAGATTCATCCATTCACCTACTAAACCTTTAAGCCAGGGATTCTCAACTCTGGCCCTCAAGAGTTTTGCTCCAACCCTAATCAAACACACCTGGACAAGCTAACCAAGGTCTTCGGATTTACTACCCTGCGTCCTTATGTGCATATTATCCATCCTAAATAGTATGTGAGATTAGAATAAATGTGTCCCAAAAGTCGCCGGATGGTCCTCTGTTTCTGGTAGATTTTCAAAGTGTGGATCTGTGCACACCCTAACGGCTAATATTGCCCACAACCCATTGCGCTTTGGAGGAGGATTCGGTTTCGGAACTACAAACACGAATAAAAAGTGTTCAAACATGGCGGATGTGTCCGACCGACAGTTAAAGGGATAGTTCACCCAAAAATGAAAATGCTGTCATCATTTACTCTTCCTCAAGTTGTTTCAAACCTGTATGATTTCCTTTCTTCTGCTGAACACAAAAGAAGATATTTTAAAGAAGGTTGGTAATTAAACAGTTGCTGGTCCCCATTGACTTCCATAGTATTTTTTTTCCTACTATGGAAGTCAATGGGGACCAGCAACTGTTTAATTACCAACCTTCTTTAAAATATCTTCTTTTGTGTTCAGCAGAAGAAAGAAAGTCATACAGGTTTGGAACATTTACATTTTTGGGTGAACTATCCCTTTAAGTAGAGAGGTTAAGTAGAGTGGACTAATGATCAACATTTAGCCTTATAAGAAATATTTAAGTTATCTTATCCATGTTACATTTCATCTGCAACAACAATGCAAACTTTTAGATCCATTTAGCCGTTAACTTTTAAATGCATCATAATGCAAAAATATGGGAGTTCTTTACATTAAAGACCCACTTCTGGCAGATCAACGTGCTATTTCTTTTCTCTCCAATACATTAGGAAATTATATTAAATAAAAAGTGGAGGATGTAAACTGTGAAAAGATGATTGACAGGCCAGTTTACGGAGACAGGATATACGTACATATGCGACAGTGTCCATTAAAGACACAATTTAATGATGTGATAGTATGTCCTAAAGCTTGTCTAATAATAATAATTTGGTGAATTGGGACGCTGCACTTGAAAGTTATAGGCAGGTGAGTTTGATCAGGACTGGAGGAAAGTGGACCTCAAGGGCCAGCGTTGAGAACCCCTGCTTTAAGCTATTATCAGTTTCAGTATTATGATATTTTCATCAGCTTTATGATATTTTCATCTGCTTTAATCAGCGCTGGATCCAGCAGGGCCTGAGTTTAATGGTCGGGCTCACAGTGACCGTCTAGACCCCTCTGATGCCCAGCTTGTGGAAGCTCTACACACAGACATGGATGGTGCGGTTTCTCTCACACATCATTGAGACTTATCTCGACGTGGGGCTCTTGATTCGGTTCAGGAAGCAACCACTCACAGCAGTCTTGCATTGTAGATGTGACATTTGCAAAGGCAAACACCAAATGCATAGTAGAAAAATAGAAAATCTAGGTCTGGTTAATTCATTGTTGCCACTGTCTTGTAGCACTGGGCTATCGCGATCTCCTGGGTCACATCGACTACTATGCAAACGGTGGAGCAGACCAGCCAGGATGCCCTAAAACCATCTTTTCAGGTCAGCTTTTATATCATTTTAATAATATAACCAAAAAAGAAAATTGTCACTATAAAAATGTATATATATTTGAAGGTAGGGAAGGCAATTGTATAATGTATATCTTGATCCGTAAGATTTTTAATGTTTTTAAGAAGTAAAAAGAAGTCTCTTATGCTCATCAAAGCTGCATTTACAAAAAAAAAAAAAAACTTAATATTTAATATGTATAATTTATGTTAATATTAAGATTTATGTAGTAAATCAGAATCGAATAAAATGAATGTATATATTTTGAGACAAAGCTCTTGTTAATGATTTTCAGTTTTGTTCAATGTAATTTAAGCAAGTTTTTCAATAACTGAATAAATACTTTACTTTTTAAATAATTTTGTTTCTGTTTTTAAAATGAACATATTTTAATGACAGTATATTGAACAACAATTTATTTTATCAAAATAAACTAAAGTGATTGTTTTGAACAAGTGTAAACTTATACATTTATAGAAACATTATTTTAGCTAAAGTATTTGTATCAATACTTTGTGCCTTTTGCCTTTTTACAAAATTCCTCTCTATCTTCTCAGGATCACAGTATTTCAAGTGTGACCATCAGAGGTCGGTGTTTCTCTACATGAGTTCTGTGAACGGCTCCTGTCCCATTACTGCCTACCCCTGTGAATCCTACACAGACTTCCTAGATGGGAAGTGCATGGATTGTGGGAAGTTTAAGCCAGATGGATGTCCTGTTTTTGGTAAACTCCAAACACCGAGTAAACTCTGAGTTTAATTGCCCATTTTGAGACATTCATCATTTCATTACATCGCCTAGGTTACGATGTTGTACACTGGAGGGAGCCACTGGTCCAGCTTGGACAAACAAGGACGTATTTCCAAACTAATGAAGCTCTTCCATTCTGCAGTGAGCACCTTTTTACTGCATTTCAGTTACATTCATTATTACTGTCAATTTTGACCAGATTTATTAATAGGGTTTATTTATTTTTTGCTTTCACTAGTCGTGCATTGTGACAAGTACAATATAGTATATTCTATATAGTCTAATATGGTCGATGTTAATATTATTTCTTGTTGTTAATGTTAATATGGTCATTAAGTATTATATACACTACCAGTCAAATATGTGGAATAATTAAAAACAAATTATGTTTTAAGAAGTCTCTTATGCTCACCAAGACTGCATTTATTTGATCAAAAATCAAGTGCAAATATTATTTTTATTTTTAAAATTACATTACAGTTTAAAATAATTGTTTTTCCGTTTTAATATATTTTATTCCTGTGATGCAAAGTTGATTTTTCAGCATCATTACTCAGTGTCACATGATCCTTCAGAAATCATTCTAATATGCTGATTTGCTGCTCAAGAAACATTTATTATTATTATCAATGAAAGCGGTTGTATAACTTATTTTTGTGGAAACAGTGATACACTACCATTCAAAAGTTTTGGTAAGTAAGATTAACAACAAAAACAAATTAATACTTTTATTCAGCAAGGATGCATTAATCTGAGCAAAAGTGACAAAGACATTCATAATGTAACAAAAAGTTATTTCGAACTTTATTCATCAAAGAATCATGAAAAACAAATCAGCATAAAAGATTGATTTCTGAAGGATCTTGTAATCAGCTCTTTTAAATTATAATTATATTAACAAAATTTGTGTTTTACTGTATTTTGATTAAATACATGCAGCCTTAGTATAAGAGAGATTTCTTTAAAAAAAACATAATTATATGTAGAAAATTAGCTTCAAGGGGAAATATGAATAATTAATTATAAATATTTGTATCGGTTAATAGAATTAACTTGATGTAGCTGAATTAATGTTACAGTCAATTATTGTTTGTCCAGCGAACTCTCAGTATTGATCATCTATCTACGAAATGTTTCGTGACCACAGAAAAATCGCTCTTTCTTAGCATGTAGCTGTTATCGCATCGCTAAAGGGACTTTGTCTCAAAAGCAGGGACCAGAATCAAAACTCGCATGAATGTTCACAAAAGTTTTATTTAACTTAATCACGAACACATAACTGGTCTAAACAAACACACGCCATCATGCATACATGGGTAAAATGGAAAGTGAAAGTGACTGAATCTGAAGCAGAAACCGGGTAATGAAGCTATGGAAACATAACACAAACATAATAGTCAGTTAACTGAACAATCTGTTAATCTGAACAGAACCATCACTCACCTTGTTAACAAGGGGTCTGCATACTTCTTACCATTAATTGTAACTGGAAGGACCTTCTCTTTTTTCTTTGTGATTGATTTCAGAAAGAAAAAAGAGAAGCTCCTTCCAGTTACAATTAATGGTCAGTTGATCGATATTGTGCAGTCATATACATTTTTAGGTGTCCATTTGGATGAAAAATTACATTTTTCATATAGAGAACACTAATGTTGTAATGAAGAAAGCTCAGTCGAGACTGTTCTTTTTGAGAAAACTAAGATCATTCAACATCAGCACAAAGCTCTTGAATGTTCTTTATCAAGGGATTTTAGCTAGTGTTCTTTTTTATGCTGTACTTTGCTGGGGGGGGGCAGTATATCTGTTGAGAACAAAAATAGAATAAATAAGCTGATAAAGAGAGCTGGTTCAGTTATTGGTCTTAACCCAGATGTATTGGAGGTTATTGTGGAGAAGAGGATAAGTTCAAAATTAAAAATTGTCCTGCTTTTTGAAGGCCATCCACTACACAATTTGTTTAAGGGACGCAGAAGCTCTTTCAGTAAGCGATTGGTTATGCCTCGGTGCTCTAGTGAGCGCATGAGAAGGTCTTTTGTTCCCGCAGCGATCAGATACTTCAACGAACATTGTTAATTACTAAATATTATCCTTGTTTTTTTATAGTGTTTGTATTTTTATACTTTTGAACTGATATTGAATCTTTTTTAAATTGTATCTCCAAATCAGGTTTTATTAGTCTTCTAATGCAGAATTATTTATTGTTTGTTAGTTGTGTATTGTGTTTGATGGCTGTATGGTTGGTGGCAAACCAGTTTCCCTACCGGGATTAATAAAGTTGTTCAATCAATCAATCAATAAACCTGTTTAGTTAGTCTAAGGTGCAATACTTGGGGGTTTGCTGGATTATTCATTACATATAATGAATAGTTGTGTGTCTGATTGATCAGGCCGCTACAAAAAAATGGTAAATATTAATTGTAACCTTTGACTGGTAGTGTACTATTTTTAAAAGTATTACAAAAATGCTGTTTCTAGTTTTGCATTTCATCTGTTCTGTAAAAACAGACTCTTATTATTTAATCTTTGACTCCATCAGAGTTTGGTTACAAGGTTGAAATTGTCACATGGAACCAGAAATTGCATTGGGGATATTTAACAATTAAATTACACAACGGAAAGGAAGAGACACAAGTTGAACTCAACCAGTAAGTCCATGAAAGTCTATTTTCTCCCATCGGACATTTGTCTTTATTAAAGAGTAGTTCCAGATTTATTATTTGGGCTTATGCTAATGTTTCTCCTCCTTTTTTCCAGTAAATCCATAATGTTTGAGAAGTATGTGGAGACCAGTCTCTTTGCTCAGTTTGACAGAGACATCCAGCCTGTTAAAGAGATCACACTGAAGTTCTGTCCAGCAAAAGGACTCCGGCCACGTACAAAACTACGGCTGCTGCAAATTCGCCTGACTCCTCTACAGAACAACCTCAGGTGTGTTCTCAAACGTTTGTACACTCTTCACATTTAAGGTTTTTTACCCCGCTATTTTGCTGACTTTATTGCTTTTCTCTCGTTGGATTAAAGAGGCCTTGTATTTCATCAAACTTTAAAAAAATGGATTTGATGGCCCAGTACACCATTCTCTAAAATTTGGAAGCCCTTTTTAGCATTTATACAAACTCTGCAGACTCTTAATTTGGCTTATTAACCCTTTTCATTCCAGCTAGTAGATTTCATTATACATCTTCACCTGGATTTATATTTAGAATTCAGTTCTAAATGCACACACTACCAAGTGCACTACTTTGTCTGTCTATATTAGTATATTTCAGTGTTCCACTGTTATCTGCTAATGAGAATGTATTATTTTTTTATATTCTTCCATCATTACCTTTTGTTTTCTTTTTTATTATTTATTTAGGTATTTTTTTTTTCACCCTGTGTGTATCATAAATTATAAATAAATCATAAATTAAAAAAACAATAATAAAGGTTATTTATGGGCATTTATGGTTTCATCCATGGAGCCTTTCCATTGCACAAAAGGTTCTTTATAGGGTTCTTTAGATTGTATGTTTATATATGTTTACTTTTGAAGAATACATTTTTTTTAATTATGAAGCACCTGTATATATACATATATATATACATATATATACATATATATATATATATATATATATATATATATATATATATATATATATATATATATATATATATATATATATACACACACACACATACATACATATGTACATACATACATATCTCTATGAAGACTTCAGATGCAAAAGCCATCTGAAATTTTTATCAAGCTTGTATGCTTATGTTCAGTTATTTCACTTTAATGGCAATGAAAATTACCTATTAATTGTCATTTTACTGAAATTACTGAATCTAAATATACGAGCTTGATAATGTTAATTTTAGAAGAAAATTTCAGACGCCACTTAGAGGCTTTTGCATCTGAACTCTTCATATATATATATATATATATATATATATACACACACACAGTACCGATCAAAAGTTTGGAAACGAAAAGTTTGAAAGAAGTCTCTTATGCTCATCAAGGCTGCATTTATTTGATCAAAAATACAGAAGAAAAAAAACAGTAATATTGTGAAATATTATTACAATTTAAAATAATGGTTTTCTATTTTAATACACTAAAATATAATATCTTTCTGTGATCACAGCTGAATTTTCAGCATCATTACTCCAGTCTTCAGTGTCACATGATCCTACAGAAATCATTCTGATTTATGCTGATTTGATACTCAGTTATTATCAATGTTGGAAACTGTTGTGCTGCTTAATATTTTTTTGGAACCTGTGATACTTTTTTCAGGATTCATTGATGAATAAAAAGTTTTTTAAAAACAGCATTTATTCAAAATAGAAATATTTTCTAACAATAAATCTTTACTATCACTTTTTATCAATTTAACACATCCTTGCTGAATAAAAGTATTAATTTCTTGCAACAAAAAAAAAGAAAACAAATTACAGACCCCAAACATTTCAACGGTGATGTATATTGTTACAAAAGATTTCTATTTTAAATAAATGCTGTTCATTATTTAAACTTTTTTTTTTTTTTTTCATCAAAGAATCCTGGACAAAGCATCAGGTTCTAAAATAATATTATATATTGTTCGTCACTGACGTCAAACATGGGATTAGGAAATGTCACAGGCTAGATTCAAAGCAGAACTCTCAAAACAGAGCATTTTCTTCACATGAAATCTTTCGACGTGAAGATTAAATTCACGCTTGTTAATACACATCTCAAACAGAATAGAAACAAAGACCAGTGTACAATTGACAGCCACAAAGCAAAGGATAGTCTTATGGTTTCATTCAACTAAATGTCACATTAAACGGTTGCTTTGCTTTTCAACAGGCCTCTGTGTCGCTATGATCTTCTGCTGGAGAAAAATAAAGATGTGACGTTCAGACCGATTCCTTGTGAAGACTCGAACTTTTGATCCAGACTCTCCCAAGCAAGGACATTCCTGTCTCGAGACTGTAACCCCTGCCTCTTTTAGTCAGTTAACTCGGCATAGCTGTCATTTGTAGTCTTTAACTAAAATGAGCTGAAGTTGTTTTTCTTGTCAACATGTTGTCTTTCACAGTTTGCCCCTTCAGAATTATAATTTACTGATTATTGTTGTGTTTTCTTCATCAAGGTGCAGCTACACCTGTTTGTTTTTATGTAATGTAAATAAATATTTTTCTCGTTTTTGTATGGTATTACTTTAGTTGTCTGTGTTTTAACTTAAAATCTAGTGCAGTGGTTCCCATTCTTTTTCGTGCAGGACCTTGACTTTCTTGCTCACCGCATATCCAAAATGTACAATATAATTAAATATAATAGCAAAGTTAATACATTCTATTATACATTACCGTTCAAATGTTCGGGGTCAGTAAGAATTTTTGTTTTTAATTGATCAAATCAATATTTTTTTCATTGTTCCTAAAAGCCCTGTTTTTTTACTTTCTATTCATCAAAGAATCCTGAAAAAAGTATCATGCTTCCACAAAAATATTTTTCAACATTGATAATAATTATTGATAGAAATTATTATTGAGCAGCAAATCAGCATATTAGAATGATTTCTGAAGGATCATGTGACACTGAAGTATGATGATGAAAATTCAGTTTTGCAATCACAGGAATAAATTGCATTTTAAAATATATAGAAAACATTTTTCAGTTGTAATAATATTTCATGATATAATGTTTTTACTGTATTTTTTTGATCAAATAAATGTAGCTTTAGTGAGCAGAAGAGACTTCTTTTAAAAACATTTTAAAAAATCTTACTGACTCCAAACTTTTGAACAGTTTTATTAAAGCTTTAGAATTCTCCTGCATCTGACAGAATCGGACATCCCAACATTAAATTAACATTAAATGTATTTGATTGAAACTATATAGACTGATGTCTCTTTCCAGTCATCTTCCAAAGTTTGTAACCCAAAACATTTCTTTTATATTACCCATGTAGCGGCACAATATATTTTCACAATGAATCTTGATACAAATTCCCAAGAGTCCCTCCTTAGTCTCTGAAAGTTTTTCGTTTCCACTCTTGAGACTCACGGTGGCGTATTTGTGGTTTGATCGGGTGATGGATACCTCAGAGCTGGTTCACTTGGACATGTGTTTCTTTAGGTGTTCTACTTCAATCTGAAATTAAATCCAGCACAAGTGAGAGGGTCAGAAATTATCACAAATCTTCATGTTAGAGGACCTATTATGCCCTTTTCCAAAGTTTTGATTTTACTTTGGGGTCTACTATATAGGTTTTCATGTTTGAATGTTCAAAAAAACATATTTCACATATTTTATATTATTGCTGCTCCTCTCTTCCCAGTCTGTCAGTAACGCTCTGTTTAGTTCTTGTCTCTATGAAGCCCCTCCTTCTGAAAAGTGCAGTGTGCTCTGATTGGTCAGCTGGACCAGTGTGTTGTGATTGGTCAGCCGCTTTGAGCGTGTTTGGGAAATGTCACACCCTTTAACATAACAGTGAGTTTCAACACACTACTTGCACAACTCAACCAGGCCTCGTCCCTTTATTTTGCGTATGCCTTAGTTAGAATTACTTAAAGGCAGAATATTATGACATGTTCTTTCCCGAAAGAAAACTCAAGACTGCAGTCGTGGCGTTTCATGGAGTTCAGAAACAGTGCGCACTGATATAGAGAATATCTCGCATTGGAGTGACTGTGCTTTATAACTTTGCAGACCTTTTTCATGCTCAAACAGCAACATTACAGACTAAAGATTGTTGAAAATGTGAAAAAGCATAATAGGTCCATTTTAGGCAATTAAATAAGTTCTACTTTATGGTAATGAGTGAAATTGTGAATAAAGAGTTAACATCTAGAGGCTCTTGACTCATCTTCATGCTTACTTGCAGTGACAAACGCATCTTCTTTTCTTCATCAAGTTCGTTCATGAGCAGTTTGATCTCTTTTCTGAAACGCAATGCCATTACATTTATTTATTTTTACAGAAATATAAGGATAGGCATCTCAACATTTTTAGTTAGTTTAAATACAATCATATTGCACTAACTTCTGCTGAGTCCTCAGCGTATTCAGTTCATCTCGAAGATCTCGGAGCTCTGCTCTCATCTGCTCCAAGGTGGCGGGGCCCTGAAGGGCCGGTCGGGGTTTAGCTGCTAATAATGCCGAGAGATACGCAGGGAGCGGGATTGTGCTTGTTGTGCCAGAAGATGAAGAAGAGGAAACTGCCGGTGCAGGAGCAGAGGTACAGTTGCTGACAGGTTCCTTAAAAAAAATGAAAGGGACAATCCTAATCATTTCAGTTGTGAGCAGTTTGTCCACTAGGGGCCTCACACTGCCAGAAGCCCCAAAAACCCAATAAGGCCCCTAAAGGTGAGCACTGAGCACTGAAAAAAAACAGTTTTGAAAGTTTAAGATTTTTTTAATCTACACATTTCCTAAATTTTTAGAAAAGGATAAGGCAGGGCTTCCCAAATGGGGGTTCGCAAAGTTATTAATTAATTAATTAAATTGAATGTAACATTAAAATAAACAAATGAGGCTATACAATTAATCAAAATCTATTAATACATCAACATGTAAAATAGCGATATATCTTATCACATCACAATTATCAAATCAAAGGCTGCGATTTAGATTGAACTACATGTTTCAGAGTGAAGAGCGGCACTGTGTTCATTTACACACGTGTGGCTTATAATATCATGTTTTCAGAGCGGCACAGTTCACAGTAAATGCTGCTTCTCACAAACTTTGCATCTCTGCAGAGTTTAACACACATTTGAAACTAAATAAAAGCTTAAGGATTTGACATTTTAAAAGCTTGAGGGTTTGAATGTTTGAAAGTGAAGAATTTAAGACATAAATATTTGTATTGTAACTTAAACCAGGATTATGCCTTAGTTCAGTAAGGACATTTAAGTAGCTTTTATAAACAAGAAAAAAACATTACTTGTGTGCATCTTGAAACAAAACAATGGCACTGACATATTTTAAGATATGCCAGTGCAAGTTGCTTAGCTGTTAGTAAATCTGGCCCTTTGTCCGTGTCTGGATGTCTCAGCAGTAGCAATATGAGAAATTTTCATATGAAATGAATGTCATATCACAGACATGCAGCCATATATGGCAATCAAAATGAAACACTTACTAAAGATAAGATATTTTATTTGTTTACTTGCATGTTTTGTGACCATTAACCAAAATCAGAGAATCGTGAACATGCCAATGTGTTGCAAAATTAATGAAATATTAACTTAAATCACAGGCCCCAGGGGGTACTTCAAGAAAATATTTTACTTCTAAGGGGTTTGGCTGACAGAAAACTTTGGGAACCCCTGGGTTCCCAAAAAAGCATTCAGACAAACTTACTTTGGTGTCTTTGGGTTCATCTGTGTTATAAAGAAACTTGAGGGCCAGCAAATCTGGTTCCTGATTCACTTCATTCATTTCCTGTCCTTCTTGTTCCTCGACAGCCTGCAAAGGGAACACTAATAAGTACAAAACACTCAATATCTTCATAAAGGATGAGATTTTATTCTCAAAACTTCAGTTTTAGGTTCTAAAATGTATCTTATCTCATGGTTTCATCCTACAAACACAACACAATTCGCAGAATACTGTAATTAAATGAATTATGGAATTATCAGTGTTCATTCACACTTATTTGTACACCAGTGTTTCCCAAACTGGGGCGTACCCCTGGGGATATGTGAATACATTCTGAGTGTAACAAGGTTTAATAGTTAGAAGAAGGAAGGAGGAAAAACCTTTGCATTCCCCGAAGGATCTTTGCGTTCGCTTGCAAAACCTTTGCATTCCCTGGAGGAACTTTGTGTTCGCTCACAAAACCTTTGCGTTCCCCAGAGAAACTTTGCGTTCGCTCGCAAAACCTTTGCGTTCCCCCGAGAAACTTTGCGTTCACTAGCAAAACCTTTACATTCCCCCAAGAAACTTTGCGTTCGCTCGCAAAACCTTTGCGTTCCCCCGAGAAACTTTGCGTTTGCTCACAAAACCTTTGCGTTCCCCCGAGAAACTTTGCGTTCACTAGCAAACCCTTTGCATTCCCCAAGAAACTGCGTTCGCTCGCAAAACCTTTGCGTTCCCCCGAGAAACTTTGCGTTCACTCACAAGACCTTTGGGTTCCCCTGAGAAACTTTGCGTTCACTCACAAGACCTTTGGGTTCCCCTGAGAAACTTTGCGTTCGCTCGCAAACCTTTGGGTTCCCCCGAGAAACTTTGTGTTCGCTCGCAAAACCTTTGCGTTCCCCTGAGAAACTTTGGGTTCACTCGCAGAAACATTGCGTTCGCATCCAAAACCTTTGCGTTCGCATCCAAAACCTTTGCGTTCCCCCAAGAAACTTTGCGTTCACTCACAAAACCTTTGCGTTCCCCCGAGAAACTTTGCGTTCACTCACAAGACCTTTGGGTTCCCCTGAGAAACTTTGCGTTCGCTCGCAAACCTTTGGGTTCCCCCGAGAAACTTTGCGTTTGCTCACAAAACCTTTGCGTTCCCCCGAGAAACTTTGCGTTCACTAGCAAACCCTTTGCATTCCCCAAGAAACTGCGTTCGCTCGCAAAACCTTTGCGTTCCCCCGAGAAACTTTGCGTTCACTCACAAGACCTTTGGGTTCCCCTGAGAAACTTTGCGTTCGCTCGCAAACCTTTGGGTTCCCCCGAGAAACTTTGTGTTCGCTCGCAAAACCTTTGGGTTCCCCCGAGAAACTTTGTGTTCGCTCGCAAAACCTTTGCGTTCCCCTGAGAAACTTTGGGTTCACTCGCAGAAACATTGCGTTCGCATCCAAAACCTTTGCGTTCGCATCCAAAACCTTTGCGTTCCCCCAAGAAACTTTGCGTTCACTTTGCAAAACCTTTGGGTTCCCCAAAGAAACTTTGCGTTCGCTTGCAAAACCTTTGGGTTCCCCTGAGAAACTTTGCGTTCACTCGCAAAACCTTTGCGTTCACTCGCAAAACCTTTGCGTTCCCCCAAGAAACTTTGCGTTCCCCCGAGAAACTTTGCGTTCGCTCGCAAAACCTTTGCGTTCCCCTGAGAAACTTTGCGTTCACTCGCAAAACCTTTGCGTTCACTCGCAAAACCTTTGCGTTCACTCGCAAAACTTTTGCATTCCCCTGAGAAACTTTGGGTTCACTCGCAGAAACATTGCGTTCGCACCCAAAACTTTGGGTTCACTTTAAGGGGGCAAATATATGCCACTAAGGAAAAGGTGTGACTGTAGTCTAAGTGGAAGAGAGGGGGTCCGCCGAAGAATGTTAAATGCCTCAAGGGGTATGCCACTCTAAGCTTGAGAACCACTGTTGTACACTTTTAGTCATTGCAATGTACTGAGTTGTACACTGAAAAGTTAAATATAACTCAAGGACATCCTGACACAGACTCTGTCTGTCAAAACGTGACAAACATTCTGTCTACACATTCCCAGGAGTGACAGTGATTTAAATAATCTTATGTGGACCTCAAGAGGTTTGGTTGTCATTGGTAAATACACGCCTTTATGTAATGTTGACTTAATACTGATTATTTTCCCTATAATCTAAAATTTATAATAACTAAATTGCCATGGCTTGTTCATGCAATAATTTTATATCTAATAATTCACTTACTGACATGATTAACTGAAAGTGTGTTCTCCAGCCTGTTGTGTTCATACAGAATACGCTGGTTCTCTAGAGTCGACACAATGGACTTGAAATCTTCAATATCTGTGATGAGGAGATGCAATGTGGAAAAATAAAATAAAAAGGAGAAACATAAAATACAGTATACAATCTGATTTTAAGAGAAATCAAATTAATGCAAAAAAATATACCAAGCACAATGTGGTGAAATACATGAAACATAATCTTATTTAAAGTTTAAAATACATCTTAAATACACCAGGACTCTTGTGTATTTGGTAGATGAATGAAGATAAAGGAAGGAACAAAGAAATAGATGTCTTACCAGCTGTAAGTGCGGCGTTGTAGTTGCCCATGGCAACATGAAAAGAATGGGCTCATGGATCTGAGACAAAAACAAACTAATCTAATTTAGATGTGCAATATAAAACAATATTTCATTTAAGACTCATTTTAGTACACATTGGGGCTTCAGTAAATATCAGCATAGGACCTATGCGTAATAGCTTTTGCAATTGCGATTCAAGTTTGTTTTTGTATATTAACCTTCTTGTCAGCACTGTGGTCACTACACAAATCTATATATAGTTCCTAAAAGTTATCACACCAACTGCTCACTGTGTTGTAATTGTACACCATCATGACAGTGACTATTGTCGAGACTAAGTTTAGCCGAGGACAGAATATCTCACTCACCAACCTGATTCGGCCCAAGAAATACAGACAATCTGGGAAAGAGAAATAAAGTAAGACATTCACATTATATTAAAGTAACCAATGCATCTAAAACTTATTGTAGTTAGTTCCAAAATCCAACAAACACTGTGAGGTTAGAGGTTTGGCCCAGCAAACTCACCTGTCTCTGTATTGAAACAGTAACTTTCCAAACTACATCTACAGCAATACTTCCAAAACTCTCATTTCTCCACACTCATCTTCTGTCTTTCACGATGATGGTGTTCTTCTGCTCTTCTGTATTGACACTGTGGCGTTTCTTCTCTTCCCAGGAGCCTGTTTGACTCCTAATACACTCTCCTTTTATGGAGCCCCCAAGACACCAATCAGACTTAGGACTGGAGTCATACACATGTCCCAAACACTTGTCTCTTGCATTTGTCCCACAGATTCATTCTCCATGCTGTAGAATAATAATAAAGTGAACCATTTAGATCAAAAAGGGCTGATGATAATTAACTTTAACTTAGTTTTGACTCATGTTTGTCTCTGATATTATCACTCACTGGCAATGCGTAATAAAGAATATTAAAATCACTACAGTCCATTGTCTCTCTTTGAATCATGATGGGGGATTCTAGGATTATCAATTTTATTTATTGACTAAATTATAAATGTTAGCTTATGCTCATTACCTGTCTAGTGATGTATAATTAAATAATGGTTTGTATTTTAAAAAACATCTATTGCATGTCATTATGTTTTGCACTTCAGAACTTTCGTTAAGGGAACATGGGCTGCGTCCGAAATCACATACTCTCTTGAGTAGGTACTTATTTTGAAATAAGAAAAGAACCGCTAAAAAAGTATGTTCTACATGAATGTGCGTAGTATGAATGTAATCTGGAAGTACTACATTTGCCATGTTGTCATTATCATGTGACCTAACAGCGTCGGTTACGTCGCTTCAATGCCATTCATGAAACCTCTCCTGTGGCCTCATGGGATAGTAAAGTGTCCATCGTATGCACACTTCAGAATCTCGCTGGAAAAAGAAGCCTAGGTCATCCGGGTACTTTTCTTTCACCTACTCTTTTATGAGTAATATGAATTCGGACATAGCCTACTTCTTTTGTCACATACTGTTTTTTGTACAGGGTTTCTCAAACTCAGTCCTGGAGGGCCACTGTCCTGCACGGTTTAGCTCCAACCCTGATCAAACACACCTAGCTGTGAGTTTCTAGTGATCCTGAAGACATTGATTAGCTTGCTCAGGTGTGTTTGATCAGGGTTGGAGCTAAACTGTGCAGGACAGGACCGAGTTTGAGAAACTCTGGTCTACAACATTACATTTAGTAATTTAGCAGATGCCTTTATCCAAAGCGACTTACAAATGAGGAATACAGCAAGCGTGCGTCATCATGAAAAGGCAAACTACGCAAGAAGTTTCAGACATTACTTAGAGTAGCATAAGCCTAAGCATAAGATTCAAGGAAAAGGAATGATTTTTATAAAACAATATTTTTTTTTTTATTATATAGTAGGGAAGTATGCAATTACAGATGCAGCCATAGTGAGCATTGATGCTCCTTGGTTTTCACAGTGCATTGTGGGACTTTTTAGGGAGCAAACATTTCAGTGCAATGATAGGATTTTGTGAGAGACAGCCCTTAAAATGGCTGACTCTCTGATCAGTGCCCTAGGAAGCTGACTGAGATGCACCCTTAAGCAAAACAACTGATTAGTCTAAACTTTTTTGTCTTGATGTTTCTTTTATCTCTGATACTCCTTTCTCTGGCTGAGGCTGAGCATCAAGACTATTTGGACTCTGCCTTTCACATTAGACACACCGGTGTGTCCCAATTCGCGTACACTATTCTATGACGTTTTGTAGTATAATTAGTGCGAGTAGTGCATGTTCACACAATCAGAGCTTTCAAACTCCAATATTAAATGACAAAATAACCTTATAAAATTCACACACGGTTAAGTAGGCTAAAGTGCGTATATTGAAAGATTATACAAAACTTACTGGCTTATATCTTTTTCCACTCCCATTCTGTGAACACAGATGGGTAGAAAATCTGCCTGTTGCAGAGAGAGCAATTGAGGTATGGCCAAAGCTGAAAGAATATGTGGAAGCAGTCCGTAGAAAAGATCTACCAAACCCTGGAACCTCTTCTTTTGATACCATTGAAGCAGCAAATAAAGATCCCCTGATCTTAGCCAAACTTCAGTTTTTCATGGCGTTATCCAGAACGTTTTGTCCATTCTTGAAGAAATACTAGACTGATGAGCCAGTCTTGCCATTTCTGTGCAGAGACATAACGATTAATGATGGTTAATTATGGTAATAATCTAATTTCTGCTTCGTTTTAATGGCTAATTTTTGTTTTATGATGACTTTTGAAGTGGGTATACCACATTGAATAACTGTATACCTGTGTAGGATGGAATAACAAAGCTGGTTAACAGGATGCTAAATAATTACACAAATTTGTTTTTCCTTTTTGTAGAGTCTGGTGAGAGGTTTCATCAAAAGGGAGCTACTCCAAGACATCACTCCCTTTAAACTGACCAAACTTGACACTGATGACCAGAAGAACTGGGTCAGTGCTAGCCTAACTTACATTGGATTGGGTGCTGACTCTGTCCTTAAGGTAATGCATTGTTACTGTTTTATGTATACATAATACACATATCCCTCCTTGATAGGCTCTTCAAAGCAAATCAAACAACAGAGTTGGTGACCTCACTATCCTCGAATTTAGAAGGGACTGCATAATGTACCTCTCCAGAATCTTAAGAAAATGCAAGAAAAGAGCCCTTTGAAATACCCCACTGTCAGGCAGATAGCATGCTTAGACCCCTCCATCATGAGCAGAGACCCAGAATGGTGCAAGGGAAAGTTGAAGTCTCTAGTTCAAAGATTTCTGCAGGACAAGCAGTTGACAGGAGTTTCAGCTGGTAGGAATATTATTGGAAAATAAAGGTTACACACAGCACAGTATGCATAAGCTGTGTTCTCAGTACTTGATCTTAAGAACATTTTGAAGATTAGTTTAAGTTTGTTTTTAAATGTGCTTGCCTAAAAAGAGTATGATATGGGCTTAAACAGTAAATAATTAGATGTTACATATTTTATATGCATTAGTCTTCCTTTCATGTTCAAACTCCGATAAAACAAATACATTTACATCAATATCCAATACCAGCCAGGTATATAAATAACTAGGGGTGGGGGGAAAATCGATTCTTAGATGCATCGCGATGCGGACGTGTGGACAATTCTGAATCGATTCACAAATGTCAAAAATCGATTTTCTAAAAAAAAAATTTTTTTTTTTTTCTAATAACGTAATATTGACGGAACGCAAAAGGCGGAACTCTAAAGCGGACTTTCAGTGCGCGGACAGTCAGTGGCGTGCACATAACAGACGCATGATGGCTGAGCGCCAAATTCGAACGGCACCCTCTTCGTTAAAAGCTAACGTATGGAAAATTGGCAATTTCATTGTTACCTATTTAGTATTTTTTGTATGAGAGCTGCTTTCTGTATTGTTTAGTTTTCAAATCAATATACTGTAAACTGATCTGTTATACGTACGTTATACTGCCCTGCAATATGTGCAATGCCAGTCACAAAAAGTTACATTTTGACTGTGCTCTCTGCAGATGTTCATTCACTTTTTTTTGTATAAGCTATTTTTGATTGTGGTATACAGCAAACATTTCAAGTCATAACTCTTTATTATTTAGTTGTGTATAAGAGCAGCTTTGTATGTTACTAATTATTCAGAATATGCATAAGTCCACAAGCATTATATGAGAGCTGCTGGTACATAATTCTATATTTTTGAACGAAAACTGTTTGTGATTTTGCTACAGCAAAATGTTTTTTGTCTGAAGGATTATATTGCTCATTGGAAATAACAAGAGGATGTTGGTTAGAAGTCTATTATTAAATGCTATAGATTCAGAATATGCTGAAGTTTGTATTAATTTACTACAAGTATGCTGCTAGTACAGGCACACATTTATTTTCCTGTTGGTTCTTTGCAATGTTGGGACATATGCTGGCAAATGTAACCTTACAGTTGACTTGCCAAATCACTTCCATTTGTTTCATTAATAAAATTAATATAGGAAGTATTGGAAGTAAGTTCGTTATGGGTCATCATAAATACTTTGCTTTAAAAGTACCAAGTAAAAAAAAAAAAAAATTCGTTAATAATCGATAATCGTTGCCCCCTGAATCAGAATCGAATCGTGAGGTGCCTAGAGATTCCCACTCCTATAAATAACCATCCATTCAAATTGATGTGATTTAACTTTGGTGTTTGTCCATTGCAGGTGATACTGTTGCGCAACAGTTTGACAGCTTTCTCTGTCTGCATGGCAAAAGTGAGGAGTTCCTCTCTTTCAAACCCATGGAGCAACGACTTGATACTTTCCTTCACCAAACTCTCAACGCGTCTTATCCTGAGCTTCGGAGTTTCCTTCAACGCCTCCTGCTGTTATCTCATGGGCAAGCTACGTAGGAAGTAGAGACATGCAACATAAAAGAAGAAACTGTTGAGGCCCAGAGACTTGTCTGTGACCAAGTACATGCTTAAAGGGATAGTTCGGCCAAAAATGATATTTAACCCATGATTTACTCACCCTCAAGCCGTTCAAGATCCATTTGTCAATCTTTTTTCAGACAAACACATTTTCAGTTATTTTAGAAAATGTCTTAGATCTTTCAGTGGTTATAATGTGAAGCAATGGGGTCCAGCTCCTCCAAGTCCCAAAATGTGCATGCATCCTTCACAAAAGTAATCCATCCGGCTCCAGGGGGATAAACGAAGGCCTTCTGAGGGTAATCCGTGCGGTTTTGTCGTAAAAATATACATATTTAAAACTTTATAAACGAAAATAACTGGCTTCCGGTAGCGGTCGACGCGCGTTCACAGAGATGGATGCGCCGTGACGTAGAACGAACGTGACAGCGCAGCCAGAGAGCAGAGCAAAACAAAACTCGACGTTCGTTCTACGTCACGACGCATCCATCTCTGTGAACGCGCGTCGACCGCTACCGGAAGCCAGTTATTTTCGTTTAAGGAGCTGGACCCCATTGCTTCACATTATAACCACTGAAAGATCTAAGACATTTTCTAAAATAACTGAAAATGTGTTCGTCTGAAAAAAGATTGACATATGGATCTCGAACGGCTTGAGGGTGAGTAAATCATGGGTTAAATATCATTTTTGGCCGAACTATCCCTTTAAGGGGGGGTTCTCAAAGTGTCCCTTACAAGGAACTACTGGCTTCTGTAGCCTCATCCAGGACCAGATACAGGATCTACCTTGATGAGGAGAGGAGGAAGAGAGGGGGCTAAAGAGAAAAGCTTTGGACGATGAGCTGGAAGAACTGAAAAAGAAAAGGGGGGTGTTGACGGTGGTGTGCGCCAGCCTTCAGAAGGACGACGATCAACTATCTGAGCAGGCCGAAAACAAATCTAACACGCTCATGGCTGAAATGATTACAAAATCTAATACTCTAAGGAGGAGATTTAAGGAAAAGTGCAATGAATTGAAAAATGTTGAGTCTGAGTTGGAACTAAAATATACTGGATTAAGGCACATGCCTTAACTTATTTACACAGTAAATGACTGTGCAATTTCTATAGCTCTTGCATACATGTATGTACTTTGAATACATTAAGTTTCAGCGTTTAAAAAGTTGAGCATATTGAAGAGCTGTTTTTGTGATGATAATTATAAATACAATAATTCTCTTTTTGAACTCCAAGTTGGCAGTGAGCTTACATTTTGTTATAATTGCACACTTTTGTTTTCGGTTACAGTTACTGGTTTGTTGTTTTGCACACTCTTTTACAAAAGCAAGCTTTTTGAATAATTGTGGCCCTCAACTTAGTAGAGTAGAGTTCCTGCTAATTTTGAAATATCTCCAAATAAATTGACATTTTAAGCCTTTTCTAATTCAGTTCAGAATGATATAGTTTCATTATTGCATCATCGTCAAACTGAATGGTTGAAATTCAGAATTTGGGACATGTCTATTTAAAAAAAAAAAAAAACTATATATATATATATATATATATAATATCCGTGGTTAGTCATGGGTCGTGTATGGCATTAAAATGTAAAAAAATTGCATTAAAAGGCATTATATTTGCCTGGTATGTATGCATGCATTTGTGTGTGTGCGTGTATGAAAAAAAAGTGTCCTAAATGAAAAATGTGCAACCCAATGTCATAAAAAAGACATGTATTATAGTTAATTTGTCAACTTTAAAGTGTTTGTTTCTTTTGTTTGTGATATTTCTGTTTTTTTCTAAATAAAAACCAGTAAATTTATTCTCGTTTGTTTTATTTTTGTCTATTTAAATTCCATTTTCAAATTTACCACACACAGTAATGGTCAAAAACTGTAATTTGTTGAAAGCTATTTTATTTCTGAAAAAGATGACACCTTGCACATTAAGATAGCACATTGTTTTAGAATTTTACAGTCAAAAAAATCTAAATATGTGAAAAACACCTATTTTAGCTTCAGGTTCTAAAGGGTTAACGGTCATTGTGTTCTGCAGAAGAGCAGCGTCATGTTTTAAACGCTTTGTTTACTTTTAAAGATTGTAGGCTACGCAACGCATGGAACATTCTGTATTGTGACGTCATGACAGAGCTCCACTGATGTATATTATGACGTCATGAGCTATCCAGTCATTATATAGATCAGTGCATTGCTCACATTCTCAGATTTTAACGGACTTGGCTAGCTAGCTTTTCGCTCGCAGACAACTCGACAGCTCAGGAATATTAACTTGCTGCTCCTCAAGGGCTTATCTCTCGTGACTCACGATTACAATGGAGAAAGAAAAAAAGAAAAAGGCGCTCAAGACGAATCAGAAGGGTAAGACGAACGGGCAGCGATCGCATCAGGGGTCCTGCTGCAAAATGAAGAAGAAAACGGTGAAAGTAACACCTCCTCCTCCTCCGCCTCCGCGTCCACCGACCAAACTGCCGGATAAAAAACTGCCAACCAGCCCGAAAATTAACTGGCCAATCGCTCCTGATGGCTACATCCCCAACTCCATAGTCAGGAGTTTGGCACCGTTTCCTCCACGTAATGGCGCAATGAAGTAACTTACGAAAATACAGCGGAGGAGGAGAAGAAACTGAGATGTCCCTGAAAATTGCCTTCTGGAGGTCAGTACAAAAACGAGGAGGATTTCTATCCTCTTATAAGGGTCATTCTTCATTTGTGGCGTGTCCCTCAGGCTAGTTACATTTTTGTTTTAAAATAGGCTACATATTTAATTGAGTTTGAGAGATTGCATTTGTAACTAAATATGCATGTTCCCGCCATACATCAGAGAGGTATCATGGAATGTAATTGCAACAATATAACATTTTTAACACAAATAAATTGTAATATCTAAGAAAAAAGTAGTGTCCCCCAAACTCATGTCTGTGGTGTTACATCAATGGATGTCGTCCCTTTAAGAAAAGGGAGAAATCTATTTGGCCTACTTCCTGTGTGTAATGGTGATTGCAAGTGCTGGTTGATCTGAGGGGTGCATGGTGAGTACATTCTTTCTTATTAATTTTCTTAAAATTAGCTAATTTCCTGACAATTTCATGTGTCACACTTTATTAGTGTCTGTGGTGTTATGTTGATAACTTGCAGATTTTACATATTTTAATACAAATTTCCAAAATGTCCCCTGATCTTTAAATCATCATGATGGCAGCCTCCATTTTAGAAAAGTCTGGATTTAGGCTAATTTGTCTGTGGTGTTACTGTATTTCCTGGTAACACCACAGACTCTAGGGCTAGGCTATAGTAACTCCACAGACAATATACAACCAGCAATGTTGAATTTTTAATAAAACACATAGGACATCCATAATATAATTGTATCTCTCTTGTCAGGTATGGCCAGATTAACTTCCGTTGCGACTGCCGCTAGCAGACAGTCGGTTTAGCCAGTCTGTCTGCTTCCTGACCTGAGCCCCAGATTGTCAAGTTTGAGCTCTAAGACTATGTGCCATATTACTAGAGAGAAGAGCAGCACCATTCCAGGAGGGATGAATACCATCTCTTTTCAACAGGTCAGGTTTGCCCCAAAAACTTTTCCAATTGTCTATGAATTCTATATTATTTTGCAGACACCACTTAGACAGCCAACCATTAAGCGAACACAATCTACTAACTATCTCATCACTCCTGCGAACAGGAAGGGGGCCAGAGCAAATTACAGTCCTGGATACGGCCTGGATCCGGCAGGCTGCGGGAAAACCTCGGGATAAACAAAGACACTAAAATTAGCGTAGATGCCGTTCTTCTCATGATGTAACGAGTACATCAGGATTTATGGGAAGTGTTCCCGGTTCCGGCTGACCTAATCTATGCAGCCTAACATTGAATTATAGAAGTCTATAATGTATTATGTGAATGCTAGGTCAAAGAGATGTGTCTTTAATCTGGCTTTGAACTGACAGAGTGTGTCTGCTTCCCGGACAATGGTAGGAAGACTGTTCCTAAGTTTTGGTGCTAAATAGGAGAAGGATCTACCGCCAGCAGTCGATTTTGATATTCTAGGTATTATTAGCTGGCCGGAATTTTGAGATTGCAATAGACGTGAAGGACTATAATGCGTTAAGAGCACGCTCAAGTACTGCGGAGCTAAACCATTTAGTGCTTTGTAAGTAATCAGCAATATTTTAAAATTTATGCGATGTTTAATAGGCAGTCAATGCAGTGTTGACAGAACCGGGCTAATATGGTCATACTTCCTGGTTCTGGTAAGAACTCGAGCTGCTGCGTTTTGGACCAGCTGTAGTTTGTTTATTAAGCGTGCAGGGCAACCACCCAGTAGAGCATTACAATAATCTAGCCTTGAGGTCATGAACGCATGAACTAATTGTTCCGCATTTGTCAATGAGAGCATATGGCGTAATTTAGATATATTTTTAAGATGGAAAAATGCGGTTTTACAGATACTAGACACGTGACTTTCAAATGAGAGATTGGTATCAAAGAGCACACCCAGGTTCCTAACCGACGACGAAGACTTAACAGAGCAGCCATCAAGTGTTAGACAGTATTCTAGGTTATTATTACGTGAGGAAGTTTTTTTGTCCAATAATTAGAATCTCTGTTTTTTCAGAATTTAGAAGTAGGAAATTACTAGTCATCCAATTTTTTATATCAGCTATGCATTCCGTTAATTTTGTGAATTGGTAAGTTTCGTTAGGTTTTGAAGAAATATACAGCTGAGTATCGTCAGCATAACAGTGGAAGCTAATTCCATGTTTCCTAATGATATCTCCTAATGGTAGCATGTACAGAGTGAACAGCAGCGGTCCTAGTACTGAGCCTTGTGGTACGCCATACTGAACTTGTGATCGATGAGACATCTCTTCATTTACTGCTACAAACTGATAACGGTCAGATAAGTATGATTTAAACCATGCTAGTGCGATTCCACTAATGCCAACATAATTTTCGAGTCTATTTAAAAGAATGTTATGGTCAATAGTGTCAAATGCAGCACTAAGATCGAGTAACACTAATAGAGATATACAACCACGATCGGATGATAAGAGCAAATCATTTGTGACTCTAACGAGAGCCGTCTCGGTACTATGGTACGGTCTAAATCCGGACTGGAAATCCTCGCAGATATCATTTCTTTCAAGAAAGGAACACAGTTGTGAGGATACTGCCTTTTCTAATATCTTTGACAGAAAAGGTAGATTCGAGATTGGCCTGTAATTGACTAATTCTGTAGGATCAAGTTGCGTTTTTTTAACAAGCGGTTTAATCATAGCCAGCTTAAAGTTTTTTGGTACGTATCCTAGAGACAAAGACGAATTAATGATATTAAGAAGAGGATCTATGACCTCTGAAAGCATCTCTTAGTCGGTATAGGGTGTAACATACATGTTGTCGATTTAGATGATTTAATGAGTTTAGTAAATTCTTCCTCTCCTATAGCAACGAATGAATCAAATTTTTCCTCAGGGAGACTACAATGCACTCCCTCATGTGATACTGTAGTAGACGGTTGCATAGTTATAATTTTGTCCCTGATATTATCAATCTTATAAGTGAAGAAGTTCATAAAATCATTACTGCTGTGTTGCTTGGAAACTTCGGTGCTTGAAGCTTTATTTTTCGTTAGTTTAGCCACCGTTTCAAATAAATACCTAGGATTATGTTTATTTTCTTCTAATAGGGTTGAACAATAAGCAGATCTAGCAGCTTTTAAGGCCTCTCTGTAAGTAATCGAGCTCTCCTTCCATGAAATGCGAAATACCTCTAGTTTTGTTTTCTTCCAGTTGCGCTCCATTTTTCTGGCTGCTCTCTTAAGGGCCCGGGTGTGCTCGTTGTACCACGGCGTTGGACTATTTTCTTTAATCTTCTTTAAGCGCAACGGAGCAACTGTGTCTAAAGTGCTGGAAAAGAGAGAATTAAAAGTTTCTGTTGCAATATCGAGTTCTTCTAAGCCATCCGGGATGCTGAGATGATGAAACTGATTAGGAAGATTATTAATAAAGCAATCTTTAGTGGCAGAAGTGATAGTTCTAACATATTTGAAACACGGAGTCGGCTTTGCAGCCTTGGCTAAATGTAATTTACACAAGACTAGATAATGATCTGAGATGTCATCGCTCTGCTGCAGAATTTCAACGGCATCAACATCTATTCCGTGTGATAATATTAGATCTAGAGTATGATTACGACGATAAAACTTGATTTCTTAGTGGTTTTGAAAATATTACTCTAAATTACAGCAACACCACCCCCTTTGCGTTTCAGACGAGGTTCATGTTTATAACAGTAATCTTGCGGGGTGGACTCATTTAAAGTAATGTAATCGTTTGGTTTTAGCCAGGTTTCTGTCAAACACAGCACATCTAGGTTATTATCTGAAATCATATCATTAACAACGAGTGCTTTTGGAGTAAGCGATCGAATATTCCGCAACCCAAGCTTTAGCATTTGCTCATCTGTATTATAGCTGTTTTTTATTTGTTGAACATCAATTAAATTTTTAACCTTAGATGGGTTTAAACGTTTTTTGGATTTCCAAGTTCGGGGAACAGGCACAGTCTCTATATGATGATATCTAGGTGAAAGAGGCTCTATGTGATGGGATTTATCTGACCTTGGTGACGCGAGGCCGCTAGCAGACAGTCGGTTTAGCCAGTCTGTCTGCTTCCTGACCTGAGCCCCAGATTGTCAAGTTTGAGCTCTAAGACTATGTGCCATATTACTAGAGAGAAGAGCAGCACCATTCCAGGAGGGATGAATACCATCTCTTTTCAACAGGTCAGGTTTGCCCCAAAAACTTTTCCAATTGTCTATGAATTCTATATTATTTTGCAGACACCACTTAGACAGCCAACCATTAAGCGAACACAATCTACTAACTATCTCATCACTCCTGCGAACAGGAAGGGGGCCAGAGCAAATTACAGTCCTGGATACGGCAGGCTGCGGGAAAACCTCGGGATAAACAAAGACACTAAAATTAGCGTAGATGCCGTTCTTCTCATGATGTAACGAGTACATCAGGATTTATGGGAAGTGTTCCCGGTTCCGGCTGACCTAATCTATGCAGCCTAACATTGAATTATAGAAGTCTATAATGTATTATGTGAATGCTAGGTTAAAGAGATGTGTCTTTAATCTGGCTTTGAACTGACAGAGTGTGTCTGCTTCCCGGACAATGGTAGGAAGACTGTTCCTAAGTTTTGGTGCTAAATAGGAGAAGGATCTACCGCCAGCAGTCGATTTTGATATTCTAGGTATTATTAGCTGGCCGGAATTTTGAGATTGCAATAGACGTGAAGGACTATAATGCGTTAAGAGCTCGCTCAAGTACTGCGGAGCTAAACCATTTAGTGCTTTGTAAGTAATCAGCAATATTTTAAAATTTATGCGATGTTTAATAGGCAGTCAATGCAGTGTTGACAGAACCGGGCTAATATGGTCATACTTCCTGGTTCTGGTAAGAACTCGAGCTGCTGCGTTTTGGACCAGCTGTAGTTTGTTTATTAAGCGTGCAGGGCAACCACCCAGTAGAGCATTACAATAATCTAGCCTTGAGGTCATGAACGCATGAACTAATTGTTCCGCATTTGTCAATGAGAGCATATGGTGTAATTTAGATATATTTTTAAGATGGAAAAATGCGGTTTTACAGATACTAGACACGTGACTTTCAAATGAGAGATTGGTATCAAAGAGCACACCCAGGTTCCTAACCGACGACGAAGACTTAACAGAGCAGCCATCAAGTGTTAGACAGTATTCTAGGTTATTATTACGTGAGGAAGTTTTTTGTCCAATAATTAGAATCTCTGTTTTTTCAGAATTTAGAAATTACTAGTCATCCAATTTTTTATATCAGCTATGCATTCCGTTAATTTTGTGAATTGGTAAGTTTCGTTAGGTTTTGAAGAAATATACAGCTGAGTATCGTCAGCATAACAGTGGAAGCTAATTCCATGTTTCCTAATGATATCTCCTAATGGTAGCATGTACAGAGTGAACAGCAGCGGTCCTAGTACTGAGCCTTGTGGTACGCCATACTGAACTTGTGATCGATGAGACATCTCTTCATTTACTGCTACAAACTGATAACGGTCAGATAAGTATGATTTAAACCATGCTAGTGCGATTCCACTAATGCCAACATAATTTTCGAGTCTATTTAAAAGAATGTTATGGTCAATAGTGTCAAATGCAGCACTAAGATCGAGTAACACTAATAGAGATATACAACCACGATCGGATGATAAGAGCAAATCATTTGTGACTCTAACGAGAGCCGTCTCGGTACTATGGTACGGTCTAAATCCGGACTGGAAATCCTCGCAGATATCATTTCTTTCAAGAAAGGAACACAGTTGTGAGGATACTGCCTTTTCTAATATCTTTGACAGAAAAGGTAGATTCGAGATTGGCCTGTAATTGACTAATTCTGTAGGATCAAGTTGCGTTTTTTTAACAAGCGGTTTAATCATAGCCAGCTTAAAGTTTTTTGGTACGTATCCTAGAGACAAAGACGAATTAATGATATTAAGAAGAGGATATATGACCTCTGAAAGCATCTCTTAGTCGGTATAGGGTGTAACATACATGTTGTCGATTTAGATGATTTAATGAGTTTAGTAAATTCTTCCTCTCCTATAGCAACGAATGAATCAAATTTTTCCTCAGGGAGACTACAATGCACTCCCTCATGTGATACTGTAGTAGACGGTTGCATAGTTATAATTTTGTCCCTGATATTATCAATCTTATAAGTGAAGAAGTTCATAAAATCATTACTGCTGTGTTGCTTGGAAACTTCGGTGCTTGAAGCTTTATTTTTCGTTAGTTTAGCCACCGTTTCAAATAAATACCTAGGATTATGTTTATTTTCTTCTAATAGGGTTGAACAATAAGCAGATCTAGCAGCTTTTAAGGCCTCTCTGTAAGAAATCGAGCTCTCCTTCCATGAAATGCGAAATACCTCTAGTTTTGTTTTCTTCCAGTTGCGCTCCATTTTTCTGGCTGCTCTCTTAAGGGCCCAGGTGTGCTCGTTGTACCACGGCGTTGGACTATTTTCTTTAATCTTCTTTAAGCGCAACGGAGCAACTGTGTCTAAAGTGCTGGAAAAGAGAGAATTAAAAGTTTCTGTTGCAATATCGAGTTCTTCTAAGCCATCCGGGATGCTGAGATGATGAAACTGATTAGGAAGATTATTAATAAAGCAATCTTTAGTGGCAGAAGTGATAGTTCTAACATATTTGAAACACGGAGTCGGCTTTGCAGCCTTGGCTAAATGTAATTTACACAAGACTAGATAATGATCTGAGATGTCATCGCTCTGCTGCAGAATTTCAACGGCATAAACATCTATTCCGTGTGATAATATTAGATCTAGAGTATGATTACGACGATAAAACTTGATTTCTTAGTGGTTTTGAAAATATTACTCTAAATTACAGCAACACCACCCCCTTTGCGTTTCAGACGAGGTTCATGTTTATAACAGTAATCTTGCGGGGTGGACTCATTTAAAGTAATGTAATCGTTTGGTTTTAGCCAGGTTTCTGTCAAACACAGCACATCTAGGTTATTATCTGAAATCATATCATTAACAACGAGTGATCGCTTTGGAGTAAGCGATTGAATATTCCGCAACCCAAGCTTTAGCATTTGCTCATCTGTATTATAGCTGTTTTTTATTTGTTGAACATCAATTAAATGTTTAACCGTAGATAGGTTTAAACGTTTTTTGGATTTCCAAGTTCGGGGAACAGGCACAGTCTCTATATGATGATATCTAGGTGAAAGAGGCTCTATGTGATGGGATTTATCTGACCTTGGTGACGCGAGGCCGCTAGCAGACAGTCGGTTTAGCCAGTCTGTCTGCTTCCTGACCTGAGCCCCAGATTGTCATGTTTGAGCTCTAAGACTATGTGCCATATTACTAGAGAGAAGAGCAGCACCATTCCAGGAGGGATGAATACCATCTCTTTTCAACAGGTCAGGTTTGCCCCAAAAACTTATCCAATTGCCTATGAATTCTATATTATTTTGCGGACACCACTTAGACAGCCAACCGTTAAGCGAACACAATCTACTAACTATCTCATCACTCCTGCGAACAGGAAGGGGGCCAGAGCAAATTACAGTCCTGGATACGGCCTGGATCCGGCAGGCTGCGGGAAAACCTCGGGATAAACAAAGACACTAAAATTAGCGTAGATGCCGTTCTTCTCATGATGTAACGAGTACATCAGGATTTATGGGAAGTGTTCCCGGTTCCGGCAGCCTAACATTGAATTATAGAAGTCTATAATGTATTATGTGAATGCTAGGTCAAAGAGATGTGTCTTTAATCTGGCTTTGAACTGACAGAGTGTGTCTGCTTCCCGGACAATGGTAGGAAGACTGTTCCAAAGTTTTGGTGCTAAATAGGAGAAGGATCTACCGCCAGCAGTCGATTTTGATATTCTAGGTATTATTAGCTGGCCGGAATTTTGAGATTGCAATAGACGTGAAGGACTATAATGCGTTAAGAGCTCGCTCAAGTACTGCGGAGCTAAACCATTTAGTGCTTTGTAAGTAATCAGCAATATTTTAAAATTTATGCGATGTTTAATAGGCAGTCAATGCAGTGTTGACAGAACCGGGCTAATATGGTCATACTTCCTGGTTCTGGTAAGAACTCGAGCTGCTGCGTTTTGGACCAGCTGTAGTTTGTTTATTAAGCGTGCAGGGCAACCACCCAGTAGAGCATTACAATAATCTAGCTTTGAGGTCATGAACGCATGAACTAATTGTTCCGCATTTGTCAATGAGAGCATATGGCGTAATTTAGATATATTTTTAAGATGGAAAAATGCAGTTTTACAGATACTAGATACGTGACTTTCAAATGAGAGATTGGTATCAAAGAGCACACCCAGGTTCCTAACCGACGACGAAGACTTAACAGAGCAGCCATCAAGTGTTAGACAGTATTCTAGGTTATTATTACGTGAGGAAGTTTTTTGTCCAATAATTAGAATCTCTGTTTTTTCAGAATTTAGAAATTACTAGTCATCCAATTTTTTATTATCAGCTATGCATTCCGTTAATTTTGTGAATTGGTAAGTTTCGTTAGGTTTTGAAGAAATATACAGCTGAGTATCGTCAGCATAACAGTGGAAGCTAATTCCATGTTTCCTAATGATATCTCCTAATGGTAGCATGTACAGAGTGAACAGCAGCGGTCCTAGTACTGAGCCTTGTGGTACGCCATACTGAACTTGTGATCGATGAGACATCTCTTCATTTACTGCTACAAACTGATAACGGTCAGATAAGTATGATTTAAACCATGCTAGTGCGATTCCACTAATGCCAACATAATTTTCGAGTCTATTTAAAAGAATGTTATGGTCAATAGTGTCAAATGCAGCACTAAGATCGAGTAACACTAATAGAGAGATACAACCACGATCGGATGATAAGAGCAAATCATTTGTGACTCTAACGAGAGCCGTCTCGGTACTATGGTACGGTCTAAATCCGGACGGGAAATCCTCGCAGATATCATTTCTTTCAAGAAAGGAACACAGTTGTGAGGATACTGCCTTTTCTAATATCTTTGACAGAAAAGGTAGATTCGAGATTGGCCTGTAATTGACTAATTCTGTAGGATCAAGTTGCGTTTTTTTAACAAGCGGTTTAATCATAGCTAGCTTAAAGTTTTTTGGTACGTATCCTAGAGACAAAGACGAATTAATGATATTAAGAAGAGGATCTATGACCTCTGGAAGCATCTCTTTCAGTAGCTTAGTCGGTATAGGGTCTAACATACATGTTGACGATTTAGATGATTTAACGAGTTTAGCGAATTCTTCCTCTTCTGTAGTAATGAATGAATCAAATTTTTCCTCAGGGAGACTACAATGCACTCCCTGATGTGATACTGTAGTAGACGGTTGCATGGTTATAATTTTCTCCCTGATATTATCAATCTTATAAGTGAAGAAGTTCATAAAGTCATTACTGCTGTGTTGCTTAGAAACCTCTGGGCTTGAAGCTTTATTTTTCGTTAGTTTAGTTAGTAATTTAAATAAAATTAATGAATTTAAATGGATGAATAAACAAACATGTTGCCCAATTGTTATTTTCTTTATTTGTCTTTATTATATTTGCAATGAATGGTTAGTTACCTTTACATCATTAAAAATGGGTGTCTCAACTGTACCACAAATGGATAGCTGACAACCTCACAACGACAATGTGCAAAACACCTCTAGAAAATAAATCTTAATGTTACTCATAGAACTCTAAATTTACTCTACAAAATAAAACTTACTCATAAAACTATAAACTTACTCTGTAACTATATACAGTATTTAAATACAGGTCCCGTTGTGATACTCCGGGCTCCATGTGACACAGTGATGACTCAGTGTCTGGGCTTCTTTCTTCGGGGTTCCTCGGGCAGGGGCTCTTCACTGATGTCCACGTCGATTCGAGGAGCGAAGCTTCTGCTGGTTGTGGCGAAGCTCTCGGTGATCCGGACACGTCCATCAGGATGCTCCGTCTCCTCCAGTGAAGGGCGGTTGAGAGCCTCCCACAGTCGCTGCTTGATCTTCCGTCCGAGTTCAAGGCTGTAGGGACGCTGCCGGCCACTGCGTGTCTTCAGCATGGGCTCCACCACAGAGCGGTAGATGTCCTGGTAGGCCTCTACGCTGTAGCCGTGGATGGAGACAGGCTCATCCTGCTGACGCGCGTCCACTGAAGAGCCTGAGACTGCTGGACGGATGGCTGGACGGATGTCAGGAAGGACAGCAGCGTTCTTCACGTAGCGTTCTTCCAAACCCGTGGGTCTTCGAGCTTTGCCAGAGATGCAGCTGTAAGTGTGATCTGACCTGACCAACGTTACAGCTGCCAGCTGTGGAAGCTCACAAGGTTCCGGACTGGAAGAGACGCCCTCCTCCACCAATCCCCTCAGGCGTGTGGGAAGAGCCCTGATTCTTCGTGACCGACGCTGCTCCATGATAATGAATCAAGAAGTACCACAAATCACTAAGACTTACCAAATTGTAGAGTTGTGAAGAGCTTGCAGCAAGTGCGTTCAGGCTTCAAGGCTTCAGAAACAGTTGTGTTGATTTTTAATGTACTGGACTGACATAGAATGCTTGGGATCATTTAAATGTAAACATGTGAAAATATGTATTTAAATACAAATACAGTATTTTGTATTTTGAAAATACACAAAATACATGTGAAATTGGCCATCGAGTGCAGGGAATGAAGAAACTACAGGCCTATTGACTTTTCATTCCTACCACACCTCTGCCCTTTCTTTCTTTCTTTCTTTCTTTCTTTCTTTCTGGCAATTACAAATAAATGTATGCAAAATAGCAGCCATTTATATACTTATTTCTGGTTACAATGTAGTCTATTACTTTTTGATTATTATTTTTTATGTACAATAAAACTAAAAGCTGAAGATTTTTCTGGAGTATCATTCATCAGTGCTTCTTTTTCCACTCCAACGTTCCAATTATTCCTGCCCACTAAAAGCTGCACAGATATTTGCTTACTCCACAAATAGGCCCATCTATGTAAACGATTTAGAAAAAGTTCCATCAATTCAAACTTTATATCATCGCTATGATATGTAGTGTCATATCACCCAGCCCTAACATGATAAAAATCAACTATTCTTTCTTTTATTCTTTCATGTTAACTGAAGTGAATAATGCACTATTTTAACTTTAATCATCAAGTAGAATTGATCATGACATTCTCACCTTATAAAAAAAATTAAAAAAAATCGCTGATCCAATGTTGAGCTAGTAAATGTCTGAACTAGTTGATGCACAAAATCAATACCCTGATAAAGAGGTTGACTGGCAAAAAGTATTTTATGTATTTTGAAAATACAAAAATACTCATCTTAAATGTATTTAAATGCAAATTACATTTGATTTTTTTCCAAAGGCTTTAAAATACAAAATAGTATTTTGTATTTCAAGTATCTGAAATACTGCCCCTGTGTATGTATATATATATATATATATATATTAATCATCTTTGTGTGTATGTAGTTGTGTTTGTTAAGGCTAGCATCACTGTTAGGAACTGGGTTCATGAATGAATCTGTGTGTTGAAATTCATCTTTAAAGTGAACATACCATTCTTGCATTGACTTTTCTTGTTCTTTTTCTAGCCTGGTAAATGTCCAGTAGCTGACCAAATAAAACAATATATCTGCTCAAATTATAAAATTAATTCGTTTTTTAACCTGTGTCTTTGTAATTGCAGACACCAAGGGCGAAAAGAAACTTAAAGTTTCTTTCTAGAAACATTGAGCAGCTGAAAAGAAGAAAGCAAAGACACATTGTAGGTTACGCTTAGATTTATGTAGTGATCGTCAATCATTACTGCCATTTGATTTTTCTCCTATAACAAAAGAAAATGAACAAATCATTTTGATTTATTTTAAAGCGTGCAAGTATATGCTTTGTTTACTGTGTTATGTTTGCTAACTTGCAAATCAATAAATATTTATTGTCTGCATCCACTAATATCATTGTTGGCTAGTTAAATAATATAATAATTCATAATATCTAGGGCTGCAACTACGATAATCCATTAATCTGTCGATTATTCCTGATGGATACTTCCAGCAGGATAATGCACAGTCACAAAGCTCAAATCATCTCAGATCATCAGTTCACTAACACTCAAGTGTCCTCTAATAAAGTGGCTGGTGAGTGTGTGTGTATGTGTATGCATATATAATAGAGTAGTTAACATCTAATAGTGAAGAAATTAAATAGAGCTAATAAAATATATTTTATTATAATATTGCTACACCAATGCAGTTTAGAGCTTGTTTTTTTAATGAATCACTATGGAGTATAGTTCAGTTGTATTAATAAAAGACAATTTTGCACTTATTTCATCTGTTAACTCTCACTCGTTCCTGCTCGCTCATTAGTCTGGGGGTGGGGGCGTTTAATCGATGTCTGTAAATTTGGGGACATCTGAATAATGCTAGTGGTATATTGGCTCACAAAATTAGACCACAATCAGACCAAATCATTATGGAATAAAACAATTTAAGAGATAATTGCAACTTTTTATCTCACAGTTATAAACTTGCAATTACGAAAAATAAAGAATTGCAAGATATAAACTTGCAGTTCTGAGAAAAGTCTGACTTTTATTGATTTTTTAACTTTTATTTTACATTTCTGACATTATATTTCGCAACTGCGAGTTTATATCACACAGTTCTGAGAAAAAAAGTCAGAATTGCGAGATGTAAACTCACAATTGCATGAAAAAAAGTCCGAATTGTAAGATAATTACCCTAGTCCTTTTTAATTCAATTTTTTATTCTATGGCGTGAACAAGCTTCTATACTAATTTGTCCAGATTTTTGTTCAGTCAAATTGTTTCTAGAATGAGAATGCTTGTAATAGCAAGTTGCATGTCAAGGCTGGACATTGTAACGAATGGATAGAGAGGACAATAGCAAGTAAAACAGATCTTTATTAGAATGTATAGCACCAGTCTCAGAGTGAATAGGAAGGCAGACAAAGTTCTCAGTAATGTTGGAAGATCGCAGATGCAGTTCACAAGAGAGGTGTGTAGATCACAAGATCCTTCTCAGTGCGATGGTAATCTCCGATGATGATGATGATGGCAAGGCAGCGCAGGCTTGCGTGGACAACTCGATCCGATGGTCAGACGTGAAGTGATGAACCCAGTGTCGGTGAAGAGTGAAGACATAAACTGCAACAGCGAACTTCCAGACGAAGACAAAGCAGGAGACACGAGGAGCCGAAGAAACAGGAACACAACAGGCAACATCCACAAAACAACAATCTGACAAACACAAGACGCATAAGGTGAGTATAAATAGGCAGTGGTAATGCACAACACCTGTCGCTGATTCCCCCGGAGGATAATCAGCGACCACGCCCACACACACACACATTCATTCACAAATACACACACAGCGCAAGGAAGCGTCAATGAATTCCTCAACCGTGACAGACATGCCTTGTTCTTAAGCCTTGATTGAATGCTGTTGTTGCAGATAATGTAATGGTTTTACAATATGCACACAAAGTCATTTTATCTTGATCTTTAATATGGTTTTAAGGGAGCAGAGCCATTGTGATGGAAAGCCAGTTTGGTCCACGGAGGAAGGGCGTTCAACCTAAAAAAGGGTCAGAGCAAGAAACGAATCAAAACATACTCTACAAAGCCAAGACAGGTATTACACCCAGCTCCCCACAGAGAAAGCTCACCTGTACCATGACGTGGACACTGCAAACCTGCCTCCACTTCCAGAGCAGATCTGCTTTGCAGAGGAAGAACAAAATGAAGATGAAGAGGAAGAGACAGAGGAGCTGGACAGTGAAGCCATGCAGGACGTCACGATGGAGGATGGGGCGTCCCTACCCTCTCGACTACACCCGCTCGTGGCAGAGAAGATCTGTGAGTTGGTAGCACGAGGTCATAACCAAGTTTACACTGTCTGTAAGCAGCTCAGGTATGACTCAGATGGTTTCAAATCTCCTTTGTTTTATTTGCTGGAAAAATATTTACCGTTGCTTTGTCAGAGGAAGTGCCTGAGAGACACAGTCTGTGTTACTTTCCCACTGTCAATGACATCAAGAACCACATCCATGAGGCTCAGAAAGCTCTTCAGCTGACGGCGGGACCACCGGCTACCTCAGATACAGAAAACATGTTTGTAAAGCATTAGATTGGTGAGCACAAATATGCCAACCATTTTCTGTAGTAAGCATTTATTTGGATGTTTTTGATGTTGTTGTTGCAGTGGAAAGCAGAGGCTAATAACCTGCTTCCAGAGACTTTGACCCTGACTCCTGCTACTGTGGATGGTAAAATACTGTTGAGATATTGTTTGAAATCCGACATACATTATTTAAAGGTCCCGTATTATGCCCCTTTTCACAAGATATAAAATAAGTCTCTGATGTCCCCAGAGTGTGTATGTGAAGTTTCAGCTCAAAATACCCAACAGATCAGTTTTTACAGCATGTTTAAATTGTCATTTTTTGGAGCACAGAAAAACGCGCTGTTTTAGTGTGTTCCCTTTAAATGCAAATAAGCTGCTGCTGGACGACCCAGGGGGCGGAGCTTCATGAGCTCGCGCTCAGTCTCTCAGGACAATTTCATCTCACGGAATGATGATAATATCAGAAACTCTCAGTAATGGTGTTCATTTCGAGTCGGACAATAATGCCTACAGAGTCAGAGTGCTGTATAGAGATGAAACAGGTATAGTTTAGTAGTTTAATTACGGTTATTATAACGTATTTGTCATCTGCTTGTATGTATCCATTATTTATAGCCTACAAGTCTGCTGTCCGAATGATGATCAAACATATACTGATGAGTTTAATAAAGTTTATTGTACATCACACAAAAGATGAAGCATCAGTTTTACTTCCAGAAAATCACCATAAGAGCTGAGTAAACACAGTAAGTTATAAGAAGTGCGCAAGTACATAAACGAATTTCGGTAGAGTTGAGGGAGCATTCCTGTGGGCGGACGTAAGTCAAAAAACGGTTCTAGTGACGTCATTAAAGAAGGAAGTAGAGGGATGTAGTCCAAACGGGCCGTTCGATGTAGGCGACTTCTGTTAAATAAAATATCTCGCTTGGCATTGAACTTTGAGCTTTATAATTTTACAGATATTATTTATGCTCTAACAGCAACATTACACACTAACTAAAGTTTGAAACATGGGATCACGAAGAATGGGACCTTTAAACAATAATCTTGGAATCATTCAATACAATTTAGAGAGCAGAGGAAAGGTCCTGCCTCAAAAAGAAAGCACATACCTGTAGTCCAAGTATAAGCATTGTTTACCCTGCCACAGAATCTAGTGTACTGCTGTTATATTGACAGTGTCCCCTCAGAAGGAAGGACTCTTGGAAGAGAGTGACACTCTTTCTCCAGAGGCTGTGCAGCTCTTCAGCTCTCTCACCTCACTGCAGCCCAAGATCTTTGCACATCTCCCGGTGACCCTGTCCTGAAATGATAATTTTTTATATGGATCTATTCATTTATGATGTATTAATGCATACATTTTTTATGCATACATTTTGCATACATTTTATTTTACATTTTGCATACAATGTATTAATGCATACATTTTTTAAATTTTTAATTTCTGAATAAATGCAAAAAGTTTCAGGGTGATCAACTGTTCTGATCCATTAAAATTAAAATCCATTAAAATTAAATGCTTGAAAACCTGATTATGTAATCATTTTTTATACATTTTTGTTTTGAGCTTTTTGTTAATGTTCCCATTAACTTATGGAAACGTTATTTCATGGCTTTCAAAACCTCTAGTTTTAAACATTTTAAAAACATTTGTTGGTAAATGCAAACGTTAAGGGAACATTCAATTTTATAATTTTGCAAACATTATGTGAAGGTTACTTTTAAAGAGTAAAAGTTACTTTTACTGTAACATTTAAAAAAATGTTAGATAAACATCCAACTAAAATATTTCAGAAAAAAAAAACTCATTGTTTTTGTGCTAAAGTTTTGAGAACATTATTTAAAAACATATAACTTTGAACAAATGTTCTATTAACGTTAATGGAAGAATGTTTGTTCATAAAAACTTGCCTGGCTTCATTTGTGAGAATGTTCCCTGTTGCCTGGGACAAACCTGGTGGGCAAACTTATCCTTTAAGAGTGCTCTCCTCTTGTCTGATAGGCCATCCAGATACAGCCTGCCTTGTGTCCAGCTGAAGACACTGCCCAACCTACACCCCCACCACCACCAGAAGCCCCAGAGCTGTCCAGCCCTGCACCTCCACAGCCTGTTCTGCTGAGTCCGTCCCAGTTCCTCCAGTCAAGTGGCAGTGCTGGTGAAAGCATATCTCTGTGTGACCCCCCCGACCCTGCTCGGCATGAGCCAGCCGGTGAGTGTGACCTCGGTGACTAATGCCGGAGCTGAAGGTGGCATCACACAGATCTTGTTGGAGGACGGACAGGCCATTCCAGTCCAGATTGTGGACCCTGCAAGCATAGGTAAGTACATGGCACCACAGAAATAAAAATAAAAAAATCTAAATTTAACCAATTAGAATCATGAAAATAACACATAAACCTGTTGTTTGTTGTTATTGTTCAGCTTTGACTCCCTCAGCAGACGACACTTCAGTTAAATAGGAGAGTGGGAAATCTATGGATGTGTCAGCAGAAATACAACAACGAGAAAAGAAAACTAATGTCCATTTCTGTGACAACAGCGATTGACGATTGAGCTCTTTGACCAATGGAGGACTGATTCATTGTTTCAAGTACAGTATTATGATAACATGAACTCATGCAATATTGATTTGTATTATTATTTGTTTCCATTTCCCATTATTGCTATTTTAATTTATTACAGTGGTGGCTGGAGAAAAAAAAAACAATTTCTCAAAAGTATGAATGAGATCAAAATTAAATATTTAAAGCTAAATGTTTTCTGTTGCATTCTATTCACACAAAAAACTATTTCACATCTTTTTATAAGAATATCTTATGAGTATTTCTGCATGTATTTCTACCCTTTGAATAGAAGCCTAATGGATCCTTGCGGTGGACTTTTTAAAGTCCCCCTGTGGTGAAATTCAAGTTTTTAATGTTTATTGTCAGGAATCAGTCAGGCTCATTCACATCCACAACACAAAGATCACACTCACCCGAATACTAATCACCTGCACCTGTCATCAATCCCAGCAATCACTGAGCACTACAAAGGAACACACCTCACCTCCAGTCCCTGTCGAACCTTGAACTAGGAAAGACCCACTAACCTGCTCTCTGTGCATTTCAGACTATTGTTCCCAAACTGTTCCAGTCTGTTTCCACAGTACATCCTTGTGATACTTACCTGTGATACTTGTGATACTTACCTGTTTAACTCGTCCTGAGATCCCACATTCTCCTTGGTGTCCATGCTGTGTGTTCCTCGGATTGTGTTTCAAGCCACAATCAAGCCTGCCGTTATCTACGAGAGAAATTACGATCATTCATCAATGTTATTCTCACAGTATCTGTTTGTGCATCTGAATTTACCTGCTGTCCAACGAAAGCTCCATTAAAAGTTATTCTGAATCCTTCTAACCTTGTTATCCGAGTGTACATCCTGACATTTATATGTCTGTGGTGTTTTTAATATGCTTTAAGACAAACCATGTGCAAACTCATAAGTCAGCAACACTGCTGAGTGTTTTCCCCTTAAAACTGCAGTGAAACACAAACTACCTTGTAACCAATCAGATCAACGTGATTGTCAATGAGTGCATATCTGAGCTGGTTAATTTGCATATTCATAGAACCGGTATACTAAATGAGGCAAGGGTGTAGAGTTACAATCAAGCTATTTTTCAAGGACAAAACAGAAGAACAGTGTCTGTTTATGAAGTTCAGATTACTGTGATAGTGGTTACCTGTGAATAGTGATTGTTGTATTTTAATCATTTTCTCTGCTTACCTGTATATGATCATGTGCCTGAATTTAGAAGAGAATTATTTCATATTTATCATACATATACAAGAATGTAAGAAATGATAATATTAGCATTCCTCTGATTTAATTGGCCGAATGCTTTTACAAAAATGCTGAAGAAAGAATGCAGCCTTTGCTAATATTAAACTTTTTTACCTTGTTCTGTTCGATCGGTTGCTTCCATTGATCCATTGATGACTTCCACAAATAATCAGTTTTCCTTGAATCATGAATTTTCTTCCATTCCGGTACCGCTGATGTTGTTGTCGTTGTAACAAGACAGTGATCTTCTGCCAGGAACATCAGGTCAATCTTCTGCTGTCCAGAATCAGGTGGTTTGTCTTCGTCTGGCATCTCAGCTGAGACCTGTCCACTATGGGTGACCCTAGCAGTAGTTGTGAAGTACCAGTGGCGTAGCTCTCAGCATCACTGATGCACACAAGCCCTCACAGCACGTCAAGCTGCAAACCGTGTGAGGGACCCTAACCTTCCCTAACCTAAGCAACCGCATATCAACCAACTAGGCTACTCTAAACATCCTGACAACCACATAGCAATGCATGAAAAACCAGTCTAGTCCAGCAACACGCTAACAACCGCGCAAAAAACCTTGGCAAACGCATGTCAACACACAAACCATCCAAAACATCCCAACAACCGTGTAGCAAAACGCTAAAAACCACTTAGAACAACCTATGAGCAGCATATCAGTGCTTTGACAATCACCAAAAACATCCTGACAACCTCACAACAACAATGTGCAAAACACCTCTAGAAAATAAAACTTAACGTTACTCATAAAACTCTAAATTTACTCTACAAAATAAAACTTAAAACTATAAACTTGCTCTGTAACTATATACAGTATTTACATACAGGTCCCGCTGTGATACTCCGGGCTCCATGTGACACAGTGATGACTCAGTGTCTGGGCTTCTTTCTTCGGGGTTCCTCGGGCAGGGGCTCTTCACTGATGTCCACGTCGATTCGAGGAGCTAAGCTTCTGCTGGTTGTGGCGAAGCTCTCAGTGATCCGGACACGTCCATCAGGATGCTCCGTCTCCTCCAGTGAAGGGCGGTTGAGAGCCTCCCACAGTCGCTGCTTGATCTTCCGTCCAAGTTTAAGGCTGTAGGGACGCTGCCGGCCACTGCGTGTCTTCAGCATGGGCTCCACCACAGAGCGGTAGATGTCCTGGTAGGCCTCTACGCTGTAGCCGTGGATGGAGACAGGCTCATCCTGCTGACGCGCGTCCACTGAAGAGCCTGAGACTGCTGGACGGATGGCTGGACGGATGTCAGGAAGGACAGCAGCGTTCTTCACGTAGCGTTCTTCCAAACCCGTGGGTCTTCGAGCTTTGCCAGAGATGCAGCTGTAAGTGTGATCTGACCTGACCAACGTTACAGCTGCCAGCTGTGGAAGCTCACAAGGTTCCGGACTGGAAGAGACGCCCTCCTCCACCAATCCCCTCAGGCGTGTGGGAAGAGCCCTGATTCTTCGTGACCGACGCTGCTCCATGATAATGAATCAAGAAGTACCACAAATCACTAAGACTTACCAAATTGTAGAGTTGTGAAGAGCTTGCAGCAAGTGCGTTCAGGCTTCAAGGCTTCAGAAACAGTTGTGTTGATTTTTAATGTACTGGACTGACATAGAATGCTTGGGATCATTTAAATGTAAACATGTGAAAATATGTATTTAAATACAAATACAGTATTTTGTATTTTGAAAATACACAAAATACATGTGAAATTGGCCATCCAGTGCAGGGAATGAAGAAACTACAGGCCTATTGACTTTTCATTCCTACCACACCTCTGCCCTTTCTTTCTTTCTTTCTTTCTTTCTTTCTTTCTTTCTTTCTTTCTGGCAATTACAAATAAATGTATGCAAAATAGCAGCCATTTATATACTTATTTCTGGTTACAATGTAGTCTATTACTTTTTGATTATTATTTTTTATGTACAATAAAACTAAAAGCTGAAGATTTTTCTGGAGTATCATTCATCAGTGCTTCTTTTTCCACTCCAACGTTCCAATTATTCCTGCCCACTAAAAGCTGCACGGATATTTGCTTACTCCACAAATAGGCCCATCTATGTAAACGATTTAGAAAAAGTTCCATCAATTCAAACTTTATATCATCGCTATGATATGTAGTGTCATATCACCCAGCCCTAACATGATAAAAATCAACTATTCTTTCTTTTATTCTTTCATGTTAACTGAAGTGAATAATGCACTATTTTAACTTTAATCAACAAGTAGAATTGATCATGACATTCTCACCTTATAAAAAAAAAAAAAAAATCGCTGATCCAATGTTGAGCTAGTAAATGTCTGAACTAATTGATGCACAAAATCAATACCCTGATAAAGAGGTTGACTGGCAAAAAGTATTTTATGTATTTTGAAAATATAAAAATACTCATCTTAAATGTATTTAAATACAAATTACATTTGATTTTTTCCAAAGGCTTTAAAATACAAAATAGTATTTTGTAGGCCTATTTCAAGTATCTGAAATACTGCCCCTGTGTATGTATATATATATATACATATATATATATATATATATATATATATATATATATATATATTAATCATCTTTGTGTGTATGTAGTTGTGTTTGTTAAGGCTAGCATCACTGTTAGGAACTGGGTTCATGAATGAATCTGTGTGTTGAAATTCATCTTTAAAGTGAACATACCATTCTTGCATTGACTTTTCTTGTTCTTTTTCTAGCCTGGTAAATGTGCAGTAGCTGACCAAATAAAACAATATATCAGCTCAAATTATAAAATTAATTCATTTTTTAACCTGTGTCTTTGTAATTGCAGACACCAAGGGCGAAAAGAAACTTAAAGTTTCTTTCTAGAAACATTGAGCAGCTGAAAAGAAGAAAGCAAAGACACATTGTAAGTTACGCTTAGATTTATGTAGTGATCGTCAATCATTACTGCCATTTGATTTTTCTCCTATAACAAAAGAAAATGAACAAATCATTTTGATTTATTTTAAAGCGTGCAAGTATATGCTTTGTTTACTGTGTTATGTTTGCTAACTTGCAAATCAATAAATATTTATTGTCTGCATCCACTAATATCATTGTTGGCTAGTTAAATAATATAATAATTCATAATATCTAGGGCAGCAACTACGATAATCCATTAATCTGTTGATTATTCCTGATGGATACTTCCAGCAGGATAATGCACAGTCACAAAGCTCAAATCATCTCAGATCATCAGTTCACTAACACTCAAGTGTCCTCTAATAAAGTGGCTGGTGAGTGTGTGTGTATGCATCTATAATAGAGTAGTTAACATCTAATAATGAAGAAATTAAATAGAACTAATAAAATAAACAGAAAATGAAAAGAATAATGAAGTTAATTGGTTGCTGTCCGGTTCTGCCATTTCTTTCAGTTCTCCTGATGTATTTGAGCCTCCATTGAAGCCATTCCCACCAGGGGCACCAAACTGGGCTCTAAGACTGCGTGGGTGTGAGGTTTGTCCAGTAGAAAATGGATAAATTGAGGTTTTTTGGGGTTTTTTTGGACACAACTTTCACTTACAAAAATTTAAATAATAACTTAAAAAAAGTAGTGTAATATGCATGGAAATAGCCTAAATGCATCGTACTGTTTCTATTGTGCGTAGAGCCCTCTGTCAAACAGATCCATTTACAGCAACACACATGTCTAACTAACAAGTTCTTCTTTGCTACTCTTAAGCCAAAGTCAAACTGCATTAGATTGCCCCTACAGGTCAATCTACCAAAAGCTCACTCTACAAACAATGTCTAATTTACATTGTCTGTGTTGCGTTACCTATTAAAGTACTATTTGTATATTGTCGATGTCGAGGCTAGTTGGTTGGTTTGGCTAACAACGTAGCTAACGTTAGCCATTTAGCCGTTATCAGCACGGATAGCCTGCTTATTCGTTTGGTCTGAATTACATTTTTCGTAAGGTGTTATACATTAAGCAAACGTTTTTATATTCATGTGGAGATGTGGGACTTGAAAGTAATTCATTACAGGATTAGCAGCTAGTGTAAGAATATAGTCTGTTGTGGTGAGAAACCGGGATAATTTTGAAAACTGAAAGGAGGACTCTGTGCGCGCCTGCGCCCCCTCACATCTTCTGAGGATTTGGTGCGACGTGACGCGGTGTCTCCTGTTTCATCAATTTGTCCTCTTATTTTGCAGGTACTATTGTTACAACAACTTGATAATATGCACACGAGATCTGTAATGTAAATGTATATGTTCATACCGCAGATATTTCGGGTAACGTTAATGACGTTCGGGGTTGTGATGTTGAATATAGGTCTATGCAGACTGTCCGCCATTTTGTGAACGCTGTAACAAACGAGGTTATTGTGAAATGCGTTTAATTCGATTCAAATTGACTCCAGTTACAAGGTTATAGTGTTCATTATGAGTTTACTTTTATTTGTGTTTGGTTTAAGTTATGTATACATATAAAGATCGGATGCACGTATTTTGCAGAACTGTCTCTAACGTTACTTGGCCTTCTTCTGCGCGGGGCCTGTAACATTAAGAAATATGTCTGTGCCCTATGCAGTGAGCAGCCACAAATATTATTGTGCAGTAAAAACATAGACAATTTACATGTAACGTTATGCAATTTGTCATATGAATTGTATAGAGAGAGCGGGAGGATTGTTTTCTCTATATTTTGTATAACTTAAGTTGATGGCGCTCTTGCAAGGGCTCTCATACCAGGTAATTATTAAACGGAATAATTATTTGATGAAGCAAAACAAACATATTTCAGTGACTGACAACTTTCTTTTTTACAGAATGTACCATATCAGACGAACGTGTGTCACAGCTTAAATAATGGTTGAGAAACAATTCTCAGCCCCTCAGCCAGATAGAGACCTACATGCAGAACACGGTTGTCGACAGGGCCAAGTGGATTAGGGACAACAATTGGACCATCGATCAGATCCTTGAAGAGTTCCCTCGTCTGATGACCAAAGGCATGGTAGGTATAGGGAAATATGATCTTGAATATGAGGATGCATTGTTTAAAACGTCTTATTAGTGCGCTACATTGAATTGGTTTTAAAAATGTGTTTTCCATTTTATAGATTGCACAGAACTTTCTTGTCCTGCATTGGGATGCTGCATCAAAGTTGTTTGAAACATGGCTACCCATCTATGCTGAGAAGATCCTGGGGGTTAGCATTCCTCTTTCCAACATTTTTGAAGTTTTTTGACCAAAAACTTTTCACATCATTTTGGCCAGAATAGTGACTTAGGCCACATCCACACGAAGCCAGAGCTTCCCTATCCGATGTTTTTTTTTCCTCGTTCAAAAAAAAAAAAATCTGTAAACACGGCGTCGTCTCAAGAATTATCTGCGTACACACGAAACCACTGAAACCGACTCAAAACGATGTACTATACATGCCAGTCCAGTATGTGGCGCTTTAATTCTGCCACAGAGATGGCAAAAAACGCGGAGAAGAAGCACGCGCATAAGGCATAAATCTTACTTATAGTAGGGTTGTGCCGATAGACGATAGTATCGTGTATCGACGATAGACAGAGATATCGCCGATGGCAGATGCCTTTGACGATATCAATACGATAATTGGCTCGTTTTTCCATTAATGTATTAAATCATTATTATTATTATGAAGCTAGTATAGTTATTAAATTAATTAGGAACTACAATTATATTTGCCTTGCCTAAATTCATAACGACATCACCACATAACCACACTTGCGCCATATCACGCGCGTATGAGGACTCCTCAAAGAAAATGTTTTTAAAACAGACAAAACAAAAACTACATCCCACAACGAAATTTCATTGCAAGGTTATCCATTCACAAATTGTCAAGAGTGCTTTAACAGACGCATAATTTTTATACAGAGCCTAGATGAAGACGCGGCATCGTTGTTCGTCAGTATTTTGTTTCCATAGCACATTAACAAAATATTTAATGACACGAATAACACTAAAAACAATACAATTACAAAATATTAATTATAATAATAATATCAATAAAATGATATAGGCCGCCTAGGCCTAATAAAAGTCTTTAGTTCACGAAGCATCTGTGAAACTCTGCCATCTGTGAAAATCACAAGCAACTTCAAACTTGTTTAACAAGAAATATTCTTCTAATTTTTTCGCTGTCAATAATGTAAGTCCACAAGAGAAATATTCAGCCAGTAAATTAAGATAGTTGCTGTAGCCTACCGTTATCCACCGTCGACTCTGAGAGAACGTGCTGTTAATGCAGCGAAAGCTCAGTCCGTTTCTGCTTTCGTTTTCAGGGATTGAGCGCGTTTACATGCACGTTATTAACTCGATTATGCTGAATAAACTGACAATGCATGTGGTCATGTAAACGGATTAACCCGTTTTCCTTTATCAGAGTCAAGTCATAAGTTTAAGTCGGCGTATAACCGATCGACTTTTAGATTTTTGCCTCTGATTTCTCCTGGCATTTAAAACACCTGCGTTATTGAAGTGCGGTGCGCATGTGAAGTGCATCCAGACAGAGAGAGCACTGGTAGGAGGACATATATCGCAGACTCCGACTCTTTCTTGAATCAAGAAATTAAAACGTGTTCACATCTCGTCAAACAGTCAAAATGCTGCAGATCTGTAACGGCATGAGAGGATAATGTGTGTCCGTAAATTTCCCGCTGACATGTTGAAATACTCCCGAGTCAGATACAAGAATGATTAGGATCTTTTTTTTACCTCACTATACCAGGAAATAACCTGATTTAGCCTATTAATAAACACTCCACCTTTGCTAGCAAAATAGAAAAAAGATTCTCATATAAAACGAAGTAATAAAACAAGCAAATTGATGAGTAAATAAGCAAGTTAATAATCAAATAAGTAAGCCCCGCCCCCTCACGATAATATCGTGTATCGCCGATCTCACAGGCTGACGATAGGACGATATGAAAATGGAGCATATCGCGCAACCCTAACTTATAGCCTACTTTCAATGGCATAAACCCTATGGATAAACCGTGCGCACTGTATACAATAATATTAGGCACAGTAGCTGCTTCTTTTCTTTTATAGGTCTTTTTTTACATATAACTTATATTGAAAATATTGAACAATATGAACGGACGCAATATGACATATAGCGGACGCATAAAGCTTGCACAAAGAACTGGCAAAAGTAATCAAATATGAATGTGTCAAAAATAGCAAGGAGATATTTTAATTGTTTATTAATAAACTAGTGTTTTCTGTGTGGCTGCAAAGATGAAGTTGACGATGCTGACTCGCCACCTTCGCAGTATTATGACCGTGACATTTAGAGAAATGCACACTTGATACGGATTAGTCTACATAGGTATATGTTTCTTAACTTTCTTTTCATTTAGAATTTTTGTTCTATGTTGTTTAAAAGTTATTTCAAGCTTTCTAAATATGCCTCTCTCTATATATATATATATATATATATATATATATATATATATATATATATATATATTTATATTTCTGAGTTTCGGTTCATTTATACAGCGAGGACGTTCACGAGCAATGCAAGACATATGGCGCCGGCACGTCCATGTCTTGATTGTCTGCTATTTGCTTCTTATTGATTAAATCCAGGCAATCCGTTGATGAAACATGGATTAAAATTAAGATACAATTTATACAAAACGAAATTCACTTTAAAGAAAGGCTTTATACAAAACGAAACTTAATGGGGTCAAAATTAGGCCTATGTCTCCCGATATATCTTATGATTACTCATTCACTTTTCAACATTGATGAAATTAAAAAAATAACATTATTTAAGCATAAATATGAAACTAAATACATTTTCTTTAATGGCTACAAGTAGGCCTACAGATAAATACAGATAAATGTCGGAGTGGAATGTTTTGCTGGTTAGTGCGTTTTTTTGAATAATTCCCAGCGATCGTCGAATATTATTTTCGCTTGAAATGCATCCCTACAAAATATGAAATGTCTTAATCAGACAACAGACCAGCACCATATAATGAAGAAAATAGAAATAAGTAAGTAAAATAAGAATAGCTATATGTAAATAAATAAAAGAATAAAATAGGCTCAGTAGGCTATAGCTTCTTCTGCAGCATTATAGTATATTTTTATACAAGCATATCGTCCGCAGTTGTTGCTGTTACGTGCGGTGTCTGACTAGTCGACACGTGGGGTGATGACATCATCGTTTCACAAAATGTACGGATTGGCCGTACACACGGAAACGCAAGGGCGGCGTTTTCCGATTTATCCACCTTGGTACCCGGTTTCAAAAAATAGCGGTTTCAGTCTCCGAAAACGCCGGATCCGTGTGGACGAAACGCCAATACGATAAAAAATGTATACGTATACAGCGAAACGCGTCTCCGTGTGGACGGGCCCTTAGTGAATAGAGAATAGTGAGTGATATCATCATAAGAATAGTTAAATAAATCCGTCAGCCTCTTTATGCTAATTGGGTACAAAAAAGGCCAAGTTTTCACAGCAGAGTCAACACAGCGGTACCGGTGTAACTAATAACATTAACCAGTCCCTCCAGAAAAAACAGAGTTTTTTTGTGATTGTTGCGGGCAAAAATCCTTGATTATGTGGCACGTTTTCTTAAAAAATGCGATGGAATATCAGGGTTTCCGTTGTCCGGTAATTACCGGACATTGGCCGAAAAAAAAAAGAAATGTCCGACAAAATTAAATCTCTCCGGTCAAATTGTCAGATTAAAATTGCCTAATAATCCCGCCCCCCTAACACAATCTGAATTTGAGAATAAGCCTAAAATGTATAAAGCAAAAATACACCGACCTTTGGCTATGTTATAAAGGAACAGGCTCTACCGTTTGAAAGTTATTAAACATTATTACATGGCTTGGTTGAATTCCAATGTGGAATGCGGTCTGTTATTTCTTGATATCAGACCGCTGCGAAGCACTAACGGCGCCAGGATTTTGATTGTAGGTCGGCCTCCAGAAAACTGGATGGGCCAGTTAAAATAAGCCAAAAAATAAAATAAAAAATAAAAACAGGTTCCCCTTCATCTCCGTTTCAGCGCTTTTCTGGGCACTGAGGACAGTGACTCAGTAGCCTACCTGAATTTAATGCGAAAAAAAAAAAAAAAACTTAAACAGGATTTTTTTTGTTGCTTTTTTAATACAATTACAATTTCATTTAATGTATTGTTTAATACAATTATAGGCCTATTATTTTTAGTTTATTAACAGCAACAACAGCTGTAAAGATGAAGTTGACGATCGCCATCTCCTTATGAACGTGCCTATAGAGAGAAATGCACATCATGGATTACATAATCAGAGAGTAGCCTATTTCTTTTCGTTTTAAATTGTTAAAAAGACATTTCAAGCTTTCTTAAGATATATTTAATGTCTGTGAGGCCTACGCTGAGTTTCGTTAAATTAGGATGAGATGCGCTCCCGTTCACGAGCAATAAGTGACCGCGCGGGCGCCTGCATGATTAGGCCTATCGTCTGCTATATTTGCTGCTTATTTATTAAATACAGGCAATTGGTTGATAAAAAAATTATTAAAATTAAGATACAATTTATACAAAACGAAATTCACTTCAAAAAAGTCTTTCTACAAAACCAAACTTAATGAAGTGGTCAAAATCATGTCTGACCCGCTCCATGTCTCTCGATATTGCGCATCCTATCCTACTCGTGAGGTTCACTTTTCATAATCAACATAAATTAAAAAAATAACATTATAATATTTTAACAAATATTAAACTAAATGAGCTTATTTAATGGCTACAACACGTATAGTAGACCTAGACTCTCTATTTGTACAAATTGCTGCACATTCTTTTTATTCTGAATTTTGCACACATAAGTTGAAAGGCATTTGTTTGTGCATGCATAGCAAAACATATCTGCAACATTTATCAAGTTCACTGATAATTATGCGCGCATTTATTAATTATTATCTTAATGAATAATGAAACAAGGACGAACCATATAAACTGCGTTGTTTGTTTAGAATGAAATGGATCGCAAATAGATCCGAATGAAGAAACGTACAAAACCATAGTAGAAAATGGGTCTCGAGTGTTCCTGCAGAGAGGGGGTTCTCGCTGCAGAATCGGATCAAGACGAAGCAGCGAAGTCTAGGGCTGGGACGGTTACCGCATTACCGCAATACCGCGGTCACGTGACGCCTACCGCGGTCTGAGCTCGTCACCGTCATCACCGCAAAAAAAATAAAATAATAATAATAATAAAATAAATAAATAAATAAATAAACACTGGCCTTCACATGTGTTCACGTTGTGTCTAATGACATGGATTCATTGATTCTAATGACATGGATTGTGTCTAATAACATTGTGTCTTACATGGATTCAAGGTTTTCTAAACAAAACTTATCATCAAAAGATGGAGCAAATCCGACCTTTCGCAAGTTCGCAAGTTGTTTCATGACACATAATAACATTCCATTCGTAGGCTATTGACTATAACCCCTTATTTACACTCTGTGGCGCGTTACGGCTGCGACGCGGCTACCGGAGCTGATCGCGCCCAATGCTTGTGTTTACAACAGCCACGACGCGGCGCGTTTCAGAAGCGTCTCTCCGCGCCGCTTCTCTAAAGATAGGCGCCTAGTCTATTTTCGACGGACGCCGCGTCCAAGCCGCACCGTAAATAAATAAAAAAAGTAAAAGCAGGACCTCAGCTTTTAATTGCACGTGCTTATTTAACACAATTCTCTCACGTGAAGACCGCATTTGTCAACCCTCGCGGAGTCGCGGCAAGTGCACACTCACAGCACCAGAGAGTAATCTTGACGGCACTTGCAAGAAAATGGATAAGTAGGCTACATAATCAAATTCACAAATATTACACCATTTAAACATTATTAAAAATACATAGGCTATGAGTTACTAAAACAATATTTGTCAAAGAATACACTTGTTCACAGTTTGAACGTTCTTGTTTCCATTTGTTTAATTTCAAGATCTGAGGTGAATTATCCATTGTTGCTTTTACAGCTACAAAGCTGGAGCACTAAACGATATTCAAAGTCACATTGCATGCTTTTAACATTAAATAAAGCACATAAACACTACCTGAGATTATCATTGACACACTTTGTTGTTCCAGCCGCAACGTGCAGAAAAAAAAAACTGGGGGAGGGTGGGGAGGGGGGTTGAGGTTTAAAGTGGTTTATCGCAATACCGCGGGAATTTCTTGCTTTTCAACCGCGGTAAGAAAAAATCGATACCGTCCCAGCCCTAGCGAAGTCGCCTAACAAGGTTACGCGGCTTATGCGCATTGCAGGTTGTGGAGAGACACTGGGAAGTTCGCTTGAGTAAAAACAATAGGCTTCAGATATTCTATGTGGGGAAGGGGGATTGGTTTGTTAAACTATGAATGTGAAACCATAGTAAAAACAATTGGCGTTGATTGACGCCAATCGGACGTTCGTTTTTTTTCCGTTTTTTTATTTGAAAGTTAGGCTAATAAACATGTTGCATTCGGCCTGATTATGTCATTTTTTAAGTTACATAGCCTTCCTCCGGTTTTCCTCAACTTGACTAATTAAGAGGCGATATTTGACCGGCATATCATCAAAATGTCCGGAAAACGAAACTTCTGCCGGTCACTTCGACCGGCACCATTTTTTTCTAGCGGAAACTCTGGGAATATGCAGGATATTTATGCGATGATATTGTGGGGATTGTGAAATCACAGGTATGCCATTCCACATCGTATTGACACCTATGTCTTACAGATGGTGTTGGGGAACTCGCCCTGAGGGAGCTGCCAGCCTTGCTTCCACCTACAACTTGGAGAGTTGGCCATGGCCGCGGTGCGAAAGTGGTTTGCCACACCATTCAGGAATGCAGCTTGGCCTTCATCGACCATAAGCCTGTAAGTCCTCAAGCACATCTAAAGGGGAAACTTTATACATTTTATCAGCATATCTGAGCTCAAGACTGTGCACGCACACATGCATATCCAGGTTTGTTTTACTATACTTTTGGGGACAGGCATCAAATATAGCCTGACAGTATTCGGAAAATAGCTGTTCTATAATCTTAAGTTGGTCACTATCAAAGCATCCTGGGCTTCTAGAACACCTCAGCAGTGCCACAGGCTGGTGACCTCTGTACCACACCGCACTGATGCAGTAATTTGTTCTAAAACAGGCACCAACAAAGTATTGAGTGCAGAAATTAACATATTTATCAGAAAGTTGACACTTTTGTATTTTAACCCATTTGGACCTGACTCTATGAGGTTGACTCTAAAGAAGTCTTCTAAATCGACAAAGCATTTGCGGCCCATCTATCTGACCACCTAACCCCGCTGCCCATCGGCCAGATAGGATAGTCAGATAGGTGGGCCGCACGTATTTTCTGAGCATGTTTATTGTAATGATATATCATCAATCAATTTATGGCTTTTTAGGTCAATTGAGGTCTGAATCGTTTTTTAAATTGTTTTCTGTAATGTGAGCTATATGCTCTAAGACTTAATCAAAAAATATTTTGTTATGTGCAATGAAATGTAGACTATTACAGTTCAACTTTTTAGAAATGCACCGAATCTTTTCCAAATTGTAAAGCTAACTAGACTTTATCATAAAACAATTTCTCTAGTGAGGACCAGGAAAATAGTCCTCACAAGGTCTATATTTTAATTATACTATAGTAGTCGGTAGACATTTGGTCCTTACTCACTTGCACTCTCTAACTCTCGCTCTCTTGTATTCTTTCTTTTTTAGCCTGGAATAAACATGGTGGAGTACCTTCATGAGGCCAAGGCATGCAAATCTCCACTGCACCAGTTCCACTACCGTATTTTCCGCACTATAAGGCGCACCGGATTATAAGGCGCACCTTCAATGAATGGCCTATTTTATAACTTTTTTCATATATAGGGCGCACCGGATTATAAGGCGCATAGAATAGAAGATACTGCAGTCAAACGTTTGACTGGGTTTGCGTTCTGCAGTGGTCACCAACCTTTTCAAGCCTAAGATCACATCCAAAGTCCAAATGTAAACCAAGATCTACCACTTGCAAAAAAATATGAAAAAACAAGTGGCTGAGCTGTAAAACCTTGTTTATACTCGACGCGTCCGCATGAGCGCGTAGGTAATAAAAAACTAATATCCGTCTGGTCGGGCAGATTCGGCTCAAAGTCATGCATCTCCGGACGCGGAGGCGCGCGCGCGGCAAAAATGACGTCATTGTAACAGCACGTGCGCCTCCGCATCCGAAGATGCATGACTTTGAGCATTATCTGCCCGAGCAGACGGATATTAGTAGTATATCTCATCACACCGGCACCCAGTTTGCGCGTCTAAATCAGTTGTATGGTCTGGTGTTCAGTCTAAAACAAAACAGTTGCGTCAAGTATAAATGCCTCGTCTGTATGGGGAGTTGCGCGCGCAGTCAGCGGAGGCTCGCGCTCCGTTGCCAGGCGAAAGTATAAACAAGGTTTAAGTCAGCGGTTGTTTTATCCATATATAAGGCGCTCCGGATTATAAGGCGCACTGTCGTTTTTTGAAAAAATTAAAGGCTTTTAAGTGCGCCTTATAGTGCGGAAAATACGGTATATTTTTTATATGAATTGCAGAGATTCCATTGTTGTTTTGTTTAAGTGTTTATTGCATAATATATGCATAAATCTAGCATGTATTCTGTTCTAGGTTTGTAGTTTAACAGTTTTAAATGGGTAGTCAATTGCAATTTATTTTCTAATGTAATGTGTTAGACTTAATCTGGCATATGGGTTCATTTTACCCAGCATATGTAGTTGAATCAACCTAGAATTGTAATTAATTTGACCCAGCATTTGGGTACATTATATAACAAATATGTACTTAAATCAACCCATAATTGTAATTAATTTGACCCAGCATTTGGGTACATTATATAACAAAAATGTAGTTAAATCAACCCATAATTGTAATTAATTTGACCCAGCATTTGGGTACACTATATAACTAATATGTAGTTAAATCAACCCATAATTGTAATTAGTTTGACCCAGCATTTGGGTAGAATATTTAACTCATCTGTTGGGTTAAATATGACCGACCCATCTTGCTGGGTCAAATTAACTACTGCTGGTCTGGTGCAATATTGATCCAGCGGTTGGGTTATAAAACAACCCAAGTTGGGTTATTTTTAACCCATCATTTTTAAGAACCTTCCCTAACCTAAGCAACCGCATATCAACCAACTAGGCTACTCTAAACATCCTGACAACCACATAGCAATGCATGAAAAACCAGTCTAGTCCAGCAACACGCTAACAACCGCGCAACAAAAACTTGGCAAACGCATGTCAACACCATAGACTGTAAAAAATATGGACAAAGCGTCTGTGACGTCACCCATAGACTTTCTGAAGAACGGTTTTGAAGCCGTTTATGGGGGGTATGGGCGGCGCCATCTTGGAAAATCTTGGGAAATCCTAACCCCGCCCACCTTCTGACGCAGCGCACGTCACTCACCTCGCTCTGCTACTCCGGTTATCTCTGTGTATATTTTAGGCAACGAAATATGTTATAAAACACCATACTATACACCATACTTTTCGTTTTCATTTAAAGAAATCTTAAACATTATAGCCACACAAATGTGGTTCAGGCAACACGTATTGATTATATTCACTGCACATAACGTTTGCCTATTTATAAAAAACGAAATATAAAACACAAACCTGCCTCTTTTCGTTTTAAATATAATATAAAAATATGAAACATTTTAATATGGTCCAGGCAATATGTGCATTTGTACTAAACAACAGATTTTGCAGTAAACAACTTTACAGATCATCTTCGTTGTATTAAAATTTAAAATGACAAAACTCAAACCTGTCTCTTTTTGTTAAATTTCACTTTTATCAATATTAGCCATTATAAAAGTATAAGTAAAAGGTACAAGAAGCTATACAAATAAAGCAAACAATTCAGTCAAAAATACAAAGTCAGCGCTCGTCTAACCATACAACGGTAAAGTTAAATAGCTTATAAAGTTATGAAACTTACCCTCAGCCAAAACGATTGCCCAGGGAACAAATAATAGATTCACGAGACCAAAAATCGCCCGTTAGATATACACAAGACGAATTATATCTCATGTTTAACCACTACAGAGACGCCAGAGTCCGCGGCAAACGCCAGAACGACAAGCCGAGGAAAGGCTGTTCCAGGCGGGGTACATGAACGCCGAGCGCCCGGTCATCGCTGGATCAACTGGATAAAATTTTCATAAATCTTTAAATAAACCACAGATTTGAGATTTAAACAACTACATTCTCGCCTGAAACCACTTTTCATGATACAGAAACAGTAGTATTATATTTCAACTGTGTTAAAAAATGGCGCTTCTTATGTTGTCATTCTCCTTAAGCTGTCAATCAAGCTGTCAATCAAAGTTAACCACGCCCTTATTTGTCATACATTTTATATCTAAATACGATCTAAACTAACTAGTTAGAAAAAAATTCACCCCCCTCACAGTTGTCAGGCACTCGGAAGCTATAGAAAAATACAATAAAAGTCCATGGGACCAACCTGTAAAAACATGAATTTATGCTGTGAAAACGGACATTTTAACATGGGGGGGCTATGGCCATTTGCTCCCTTTTGGGACCTCCCTCTAGCGGATTTTCGATGTATTGCAGTTTCTCGCACTTCCGGGTAGGCTTCATTTTTCAGATTAGAATGTTGCCGCTTGGTCAACACACAAACCATCCAAAACATCCCAACAACCGTGTAGCAAAACGCTAAAAAACACTTAGAACAACCTATGAGCAGCATATCAGTGCTTTGACAATCACCAAAAACATCCTGACAACCTCACAACAACAATGTGCAAAACACCTCTAGAAAATAAAACTTAACGGTACTCATAGAACTCTAAATTTACTCTACAAAATAAAACTTGCTCATAAAACTATAAACTTGCTCTGTAACTATATTCAGTATTTACATACAGGTCCCGCTGTGATACTCCGGGCTCCATGTGACACAGTGATGACTCAGTGTTTGGGCTTCTTTCTTCGGGGTTCCTCGGGCAGGGGCTCTTCACTGATGTCCACGTCGATTCGAGGAGCTAAGCTTCTGCTGGTTGTGGCGAAGCTCTCGGTGATCCGGACACGTCCATCAGGATGCTCCGTCTCCTCCAGTGAAGGGCGGTTGAGAGCCTCCCACAGTCGCTGCTTGATCTTCCGTCCAAGTTTAAGGCTGTAGGGACGCTGCCGGCCACTGCGTGTCTTCATCATGGGCTCCACCACAGAGCGGTAGATGTCCTGGTAGGCCTCTACGCTGTAGCCGTGGATGGAGACAGGCTCATCCTGCTGACGCGCGTCCACTGAAGAGCCTGAGACTGCTGGACGGATGGCTGGACGGATGTCAGGAAGGACAGCAGCGTTCTTCACGTAGCGTTCTTCCAAACCCGTGGGTCTTCGAGCTTTGCCAGAGATGCAGCTGTAAGTGTGATCTGACCTGACCAACGTTACAGCTGCCAGCTGTGGAAGCTCACAAGGTTCCGGACTGGAAGAGACGCCCTCCTCCACCAATCCCCTCAGGCGTGTGGGAAGAGCCCTGATTCTTCGTGACCGACGCTGCTCCATGATAATGAATCAAGAAGTACCACAAATCACTAAGACTTACCAAATTGTAGAGTTGTGAAGAGCTTGCAGCAAGTGCGTTCAGGCTTCAAGGCTTCAGAAACGTGTTGATTTTTAATCTACTGGACTGACATAGAATGCTTAGGATCATTTAAATGTAAACATGTGAAAAAATGTATTTAAATACAAATACAAAATACTGTGTGAAATAATGTATTTAAATACAAATACAGTATTTTGTATTTTGAAAATACACAAAATACATGTGAAATTGGCCATCCAGTGCAGGGAATGAAGAAACTACAGGCCTATTGACTTTTAATTCCTACCACACCTCTGCCCTTTCTTTCTTTCTTTCTTTCTGGCAATTACAAATAAATTTATGCAAAATAGTAGCCATTTATATACTTATTTCTGGTTACAATGTAGTCTATTACTTTTTGATTATTATTTTTTATGTACAATAAAACTAAAAGCTGAAGATTTTTCTGGAGTATCATTCATCAGTGCTTCTTTTTCCACTCCAACGTTCCAATTATTCCTGCCCACTAAAAGCTGCACGGATATTTGCTTACTCCACAAATAGGCCCATCTATGTAAACGATTTAGAAAAAGTTTCATCAATTCAAACTTTATATCATCGCTATGATATGTAGTGTCATATCACCCAGCCCTAACATGATAAAAATCAACTATTCTTTCTTTTATTCTTTCATGTTAACTGAAGTGAATAATGCACTATTTTAACTTTAAGTAGAATTGATCATGACATTCTCACCTTATAAAAAAAAAAAAAAAATCGCTGATCCAATGTTGAGCTAGTAAATGTCTGAACTAGTTGATGCACAAAATCAATACCCTGATAAAGAGGTTGACTGGCAAAAAGTATTTTATGTATTTTGAAAATATAAAAATACTCATCTTAAATGTATTTAAATACAAATTACATTTGATTTTTTCCAAAGGCTTTAAAATACAAAATAGTATTTTGTATTTCAAGTATCTGAAATACTGCCCCTGTGTATGTATATATATATGAATCATCTTTGTGTGTATGTAGTTGTGTTTGTTAAGGCTAGCATCACTGTTAGGAACTGGGTTCATGAATGAATCTGTGTGTTGAAATTCATCTTTAAAGTGAACATACCATTCTTGCATTGACTTTTCTTGTTCTTTTTCTAGCCTGGTTAATGTCCAGTAGCTGACCAAATAAAACAATATATCTGCTCAAATTATTAAATTAATTCGTTTTTTAACCTGTGTCTTTGTAATTGCAGACACCAAGGGCAAAAAGAAACTTAAAGTTTCTTTCTAGAAACATTGAGCAGCTGAAAAGAAGAAAGCAAAGACACATTGTAGGTTACGCTTAGATTTATGTAGTGATCGTCAATCATTACTGCCATTTGATTTTTCTCCTATAACAAAAGAAAATGAACAAATCATTTTGATTTATTTTAAAGCGTGCAAGTATATGCTTTGTTTACTGTGTTATGTTTGCTAACTTGCAAATCAATAAATATTTATTGTCTGCATCCACTAATATTGTTGGCTAGTTAAATAATATAATAATTCATAATATCTAGGGCTGCAACTACGATAATCCATTAATCTGTCGATTATTCCTGATGGATACTTCCAGCAGGATAATGCACAGTCACAAAGCTCAAATCATCTCAGATCATCAGTTCACTAACACTCAAGTGTCCTCTAATAAAGTGGCTGGTGAGTTTGTGTGTATGTGTATGCATCTATAATAGAGTAGTTAACATCTATTAATGAAGAAATTAAATAGAACTAATAAAATATATTATTTTATTATAATATTGCTACACTAATGCAGTTTAGAGCTTGTTTTTTTTAATGAATCACTATGGAATATAGTTCAGTTGTATTAATAAAAGACAATTTTGCACTTATTTCATCTGTTAACTCTCACTCGTTCCTGCTCGCTCATTAGTCTGGGGGTGGGGGCGTTTAATCGATGTCTGTCAATTTGGGGACATCTGAATAATGCTAGTGGTATATTGGCTCACAAAATTAGACCACAATCAGACCAAATCATTATGGAATAAAACAATTTAAGAGATAATTGCAACTTTTTATCTCACAGCTATAAACTTGCAATTACGAAAAATAAAGAATTGCAAGATTCACTTGCAATTCTGAGAAAAGTCTGACTTTTGATTTTTTAACTTTTATTTTACATTTCTGACATATTTCGCAACTGCGAGTTTATATCACACATTTCTGAGAAAAAAAGTCAGAATTGCGAGATGTACACTCACAATTGCATGAAAAAACGTCAGAATTGTAAGATAATTACCCTAGTCCTTTTTAATTCCATTTTTTATTCTATGGCGTGAACAAGCTTCTATACTAATTTGTCCAGATTTTTGTTCAGTCAAATTGTTTCTAGAATGAGAATGCTTGTAATAGCAAGTTGCATGTCAAGGCTGGACATTGTAACGAATGGATAGAGGGGACAATAGCAAGTAAAACAGATCTTTATTAGAATGTATAGCACCAGTCTCAGAGTGAATAGGAAGGCAGACAAAGTTCTCAGTAATGTTGGAAGATCGCAGATGCAGTTCACAAGAGAGGTGTGTAGATCACAAGATCCTTCTCAGTGCAATGGTAATCTCCGATGATGATGATGGCAAGGCAGCGCAGGCTTGCGTGGACAACTCGATCCGATGGTCAGACGTGAAGTGATGAACCCAGTGTCGGTGAAGAGTGAAGACATAAACTGCAACAGCGAACTTCCAGACGAAGACAAAGCAGGAGACACGAGGAGCCGAAGAAACAGGAACACAACAGGCAACATCCACAAAACAACGATCTGACAAACACAAGACGCATAAGGTGAGTATAAATAGGCAGTGGTAATGCACAACACCTGTCGCTGATTCCCCCGGAGGATAATCAGCGACCACGCCCACACACACACACATTCATTCACAAATACACACACACACAGCGCAAGGAAGCGTCAATGAATTCCTCAACTGTGACAGACATGCCTTGTTCTTAAGCCTTGATTGAATGCTGTTGTTGCAGATAATGTAATGGTTTTACAATATGCACACAAAGTCATTTTATCTTGATCTTTAATATGGTTTTAAGGGAGCAGAGCCATTGTGATGGAAAGCCAGTTTGGTCCACGGAGGAAGGGCGTTCAACCTAAAAAAGGGTCAGAGCAAGAAACGAATTAAAACATACTCTACAAAGCCAAGACAGGTATTACACCCAGCTCCCCACAGAGAAAGCTCACCTGTACCATGACGTGGACACTGCAAACCTGCCTCCACTTCCAGAGCAGATCTGCTTTGCAGAGGAAGAACAAAATGAAGATGAAGAGGAAGAGACAGAGGAGCTGGACAGTGAAGCCATGCAGGACGTCACGATGGAGGATGGGGCGTCCCTACCCTCTCGACTACACCCGCTCGTGGCAGAGAAGATCTGTGAGTTGGTAGCACAAGGTCATAACCAAGTTTACACTGTCCGCAAGCAGCTCAGGTATGACTCAGATGGTTTCAAATCTCCTTTGTTTTATTTGCTGGAAAAATATTTACCGTTGCTTTGTCAGAGGAAGTGCCTGAGAGACACAGTCTGTGTTACTTTCCCACTGTCAATGACATCAAGAACCACATCCATGAGGCTCAGAAAGCTCTTCAGCTGACGGCGGGACCACCGGCTACCTCAGATACAGAAAACATGTTTGTAAAGCATTAGATTGGTGAGCACAAATATGCCAACCATTTTCTGTAGTAAGCATTTATTTTGATGTTTTTGATGTTGTTGTTGCAGTGGAAAGCAGAGGCTAATAACCTGCTTCCAGAGACTTTGACCCTGACTCCTGCTACTGTGGATGGTAAAATACTGTTGAGATATTGTTTGAAATCCGACATACATTATTTAAAGGTCCCGTATTATGCCCCTTTTCACAAGATATAAAATAAGTCTCTAATGTCCCCAGAGTGTGTATGTGAAGTTTCAGCTCAAAATACCCAACAGATCATTTTTTACAGCATGTTTAAATTGTCATTTTTTGGGGCTCAGAAAAACGCGCTGTTTTAGTGTGTTCCCTTTAAATGCAAATAAGCTGCTGCTGGACGACCCAGGGGGCGGAGCTTCATGAGCTCGCGCTCAGTCTCTCAGGACAATTTCATCTCACGGAATGATGATAATATCAGAAACTCTCAGTAACGGTGTTCATTTCGAGTCGGCCAATAATGCCTACAGAGTCAGAGTGCTGTATAGAGATGGAACAGGTATAGTTTAGTAGTTTAATTACGGTTATTATAACGTATTTGTCATCTGCTTGTATGTATCCATTATTTATAGCCTACAAGTCTGCTGTCCGAATGATGATCAAACATATACTGATGAGTTTAATAAAGTTTATTGTACATCACACAAAAGATGAAGCGTCAGTTTTACTTCCAGAAAATCACCGTAAGAGCTGAGTAAACACAGTAAGTTATAAGAAGTGCGCAAGTACATAAACGAATTTCGGTAGAGTTGAGGGAGCATTCCTGTGGGCGGAGGTTAGTCAAAAAACTGTTCTAATGACGTCATTAAAGAAGGAAGTAGAGGGATGTAGTCCAAACGGGCCGTTCGATGTAGGCGACTTCTGTTAAATAAAATATCTCGCTTGGCATTGAACTTTGAGCTTTATAATTTTACAGATATTATTTATGCTCTAACAGCAACATTACACACTAACTAAAGTTTGAAACATGGGATCACGAAGAACGGGACCTTTAAACAATAATCTTGGAATCATTCAATACAATTTAGAGAGCAGAGGAAAGGTCCTGCCTCAAAAAGAAAGCACATACCTGTAGTCCAAGTATAAGCATTGTTTACCCTGCCACAGAATCTAGTGTACTGCTGTTATATTGCCAGTGTCCCCTCAGAAGGAAGGACTCTTGGAAGAGAGTGACACTCTTTCTCCAGAGGCTGTGCAGCTCTTCAGCTCTCTCACCTCACTGCAGCCCAAGATCTTTGCACATCTCCCGGTGACCCTGTCCTGAAATGATAATTTTTTATATGGATCTATTCATTTATGATGTATTAATGCATACATTTTTTATGCATACATTTTGCATACATTTTATTTTACATTTTGCATACAATGTATTAATGCATACATTTTTTAAGTTTTTAATTTCTGAATAAATGCAAAAAGTTTCAGGGTGATCAACTGTTCTGATAGTATAATTGAAGAAACAAAAATCCATTAAAATTAAATGCTTGAAAACCTGATTATGTAATCATTTTTTATACATTTTTGTTTTGAGCTTTTTGTTAATGTTCCCATTAACTTATGGAAACGTTATTTCATGGCTTTCAAAACCTCTAGTTTTAAACATTTTAAAAACATTTGTTGGTAAATGCAAACGTTAAGGGAACATTCAATTTTATAATTTTGCAAACATTATGTGAAGGTTACTTTTGAATGTTCTCTGAACACAAGTTGAAACATTTAAAAAAATGTTAGATAAACATCCAACTAAAATATTTCAGAAAAAAAAACTCATTGTTTTTGTGCTAAAGTTTTGAGAACATTATTTAAAAACATATAACTTTGAACAAATGTTCTATTAACGTTAATGGAAGAATGTTTGTTCATAAAAACTTGCCTGGCTTCATTTGTGAGAATGTTCCCTGTTGCCTGGGACAAACCTGGTGGGCAAACTTATCCTTTAAGAGTGCTCTCCTCTTGTCTGATAGGCCATCCAGATACAGCCTGCCTTGTGTCCAGCTGAAGACACTGCCCAACCTACACCCCCACCACCACCAGAAGCCCCAGAGCTGTCCAGCCCTGCACCTCCACAGCCTGTTCTGCTGAGTCCGTCCCAGTTCCTCCAGTCAAGGGGCAGTGCTGGTGAAAGCATATCTCTGTGTGACCCCCCCGACCCTGCTCGGCATGAGCCAGCCGGTGAGTGTGACCTCGGTGACTAATGCCGGAGCTGAAGGTGGCATCACACAGATCTTGTTGGAGGACGGACAGGCCATTCCAGTCCAGATTGTGGACCCTGCAAGCATAGGTAAGTACATGGCACCACAGAAATAAAAATAAAAAAATCTAAATTTAACCAATTAGAATCATGAAAATAACACATAAACCTGTTGTTTGTTGTTATTGTTCAGCTTTGACTCCCTCAGCAGACGACACTTCAGTTAAATAGGAGAGTGGGAAATCTATGGATGTGTCAGCAGAAATACAACAACGAGAAAAGAAAACTAATGTCCATTTCTGTGACAACAGCGATTGACGATTGAGCTCTTTGACCAATGGAGGACTGATTCATTGTTTCAAGTACAGTATTATGATAACATGAACTCATGCAATATTGATTTGTATTATTATTTGTTTCCATTTCCCATTATTGCTATTTTAATTTATTACAGTGGTGGCTGGAGAAAAAAAAAACAATTTCTCAAAAGTATGAATGAGATCAAAATTAAATATTTAAAGCTAAATGTTTTCTGTTGCATTCTATTCACACAAAAAACTATTTCACATCTTTTTATAAGAATATCTTATGAGTATTTCTGCATGTATTTCTACCCTTTGAATAGAAGCCTAATGGATCCTTGCGGTGGACTTTTTAAAGTCCCCCTGTGGTGAAATTCAAGTTTTTAATGTTTATTGTCAGGAATCAGTCAGGCTCATTCACATCCACAACACAAAGATCACACTCACCCGAATACTAATCACCTGCACCTGTCATCAATCCCAGCAATCACTGAGCACTACAAAGGAACACACCTCACCTCCAGTCCCTGTCGAACCTTGAACTAGGAAAGACCCACTAACCTGCTCTCTGTGCATTTCAGACTATTGTTCCCGAACTGTTCCAGTCTGTTTCCACAGTACATCCTTGTGATACTTACCTGTGATACTTGTGATACTTACCTGTTTAACTCGTCCTGAGATCCCACATTCTCCTTGGTGTCCATGCTCTGTGTTCCTCGGATTGTGTTTCATGCCACATTCAAGCCTGCCGTTATCTACGAGAGAAAAGACGATCATTCATCAATGTTATTCTCACAGTATCTGTTTGTGCATCTGAATTTACCTGCTGTCCAACGAAAGCTCCATTAAAAGTTATTCTGAATCCTTCTAACCTTGTTATCCGAGTGTACATCCTGACATTTATATGTCTGTGGTGTTTTTAATATGCTTTAAGACAAACCATGTGCAAATTCATATGTCAGCAACACTGCTGAGTGTTTTCCCCTTAAAACTGCAGTGAAACACAAACTACTTTGTAACCAATCAGATCAACGTGATTGTCAATGAGTGGATCTCTGAGCTGCTTAATTTGCATATTCATAGAACCGGTATACTAAATGAGGCAAGGGTGTAGAGTTACAATCAAGCTATTTTTCAAGGACAAAACAGAAGAACAGTGTCTGTTTATGAAGTTCAGATTACTGTGATAGTGTTTACCTGTGAATAGTAATTGTTGTATTTTAATCATTTTCTCTGCTTACCTGTATATGATCATGTGCCTGAATTTAGAAGAGAATTATTTCATATTTATCATACATATACAAGAATGTAAGAAATGATAATATTAGCATTCCTCTGATTTAATTGGCCGAATGCTTTTACAAAAATGCTGAAGAAAGAATGCAGCCTTTGCTAATATTAAACTTTTTTACCTTGTTCTGTTCGATCGGTTGCTTCCATTGATCCATTGATGACTTCCACAAATAATCAGTTTTCCTTGAATCATGAATTTTCTTCCATTCCGGTACCGCTGATGTTGTTGTCGTTGTAACAAGACAGTGATCTTCTGCCAGGAACATCAGGTCAATCTTCTGCTGTCCAGAATCAGGTGGTTTGTCTTCGTCTGGCATCTCAGCTGAGACCTGTCCACTATGGGTGACCCTAGCAGTAGTTGTGAAGTACCAGTGGCGTAGCTCTCAGCATCACTGATGCACACAAGCCCTCACAGCACGTCAAGCTGCAAACCGTGTGAGGGACCCTAACCTTCCCTAACCTAAGCAACCGCATATCAACCAACTAGGCTACTCTAAACATCCTGACAACCACATAGCAATGCATGAAAAACCAGTCTAGTCCAGCAACACGCTAACAACCGCGCAAAAAACCTTGGCAAACGCATGTCAACACACAAACCATCCAAAACATCCCAACAACCGTGTAGCAAAACGCTAAAAACCACTTAGAACAACCTATGAGCAGCATATCAGTGCTTTGACAATCACCAAAAACATCCTGACAACCTCACAACAACAATGTGCAAAACACCTCTAGAAAATAAAACTTAACGTTACTCATAAAACTCTAAATTTACTCTACAAAATAAAACTTACTCATAAAACTATAAACTTGCTCTGTAACTATATACAGTATTTACATACAGGTCCCGCTGTGATACTCCGGGCTCCATGTGACACAGTGATGACTCAGTGTCTGGGCTTCTTTCTTCGGGGTTCCTCGGGCAGGGGCTCTTCACTGATGTCCACGTCGATTCGAGGAGCGAAGCTTCTGCTGGTTGTGGCGAAGCTCTCAGTGATCCGGACACGTCCATCAGGATGCTCCGTCTCCTCCAGTGAAGGGCGGTTGAGAGCCTCCCACAGTCGCTGCTTGATCTTCCGTCCAAGTTTAAGGCTGTAGGGACGCTGCCGGCCACTGCGTGTCTTCATCATGGGCTCCACCACAGAGCGGTAGATGTCCTGGTAGGCCTCTACGCTGTAGCCGTGGATGGAGACAGGCTCATCCTGCTGACGCGCGTCCACTGAAGAGCCTGAGACTGCTGGACGGATGGCTGGACGAATGTCAGGAGGGACAGCAGCGTTCTTCACGTAGCGTTCTTCCAAACCCGTGGGTCTTCGAGCTTTGCCAGAGATGCAGCTGTAAGTGTGATCTGACCTGACCAACGTTACAGCTGCCAGCTGTGGAAGCTCACAAGGTTCCGGACTGGAAGAGACGCCCTCCTCCACCAATCCCCTCAGGCGTGTGGGAAGAGCCCTGATTCTTCGTGACCGACGCTGCTCCATGATAATGAATCAAGAAGTACCACAAATCACTAAGACTTACCAAATTGAGTGTTGTGAAGAGCTTGCAGCAAGTGCGTTCAGGCTTCAAGGCTTCAGAAACAGTTGTGTTGATTTTTAATCTACTGGACTGACATAGAATGCTTGGGATCATTTAAATGTAAACATGTGAAAATATGTATTTAAATACAAATACAGTATTTTGTATTTTGAAAATACACAAAATACATGTGAAATTGGCCATCCAGTGCAGGGAATGAAGAAACTACAGGCCTATTGACTTTTCATTCCTACCACACCTCTGCCCTTTCTTTCTTTCTTTCTTTCTTTCTTTCTTTCTTTCTTTCTTTCTTTCTTTCTTTCTTTCTTTCTTTCTGGCAATTACAAATAAATGTATGCAAAATAGCAGCCATTTATATACTTATTTCTGGTTACAATGTAGTCTATTACTTTTTGATTATTATTTTTTATGTACAATAAAACTAAAAGCTGAAGATTTTTCTGGAGTATCATTCATCAGTGCTTCTTTTTCCACTCCAACGTTCCAATTATTCCTGCCCACTAAAAGCTGCACGGATATTTGCTTACTCCACAAATAGGCCCATCTATGTAAACGATTTAGAAAAAGTTCCATCAATTCAAACTTTATATCATCGCTATGATATGTAGTGTCATATCACCCAGCCCTAACATGATAAAAATCAACTATTCTTTCTTTTATTCTTTCATGTTAACTGAAGTGAATAATGCACTATTTTAACTTTAATCAACAAGTAGAATTGATCATGACATTCTCACCTTATAAAAAAAAAAAAAAAATCGCTGATCCAATGTTGAGCTAGTAAATGTCTGAACTAATTGATGCACAAAATCAATACCCTGATAAAGAGGTTGACTGGCAAAAAGTATTTTATGTATTTTGAAAATATAAAAATACTCATCTTAAATGTATTTAAATACAAATTACATTTGATTTTTTCCAAAGGCTTTAAAATACAAAATAGTATTTTGTAGGCCTATTTCAAGTATCTGAAATACTGCCCCTGTGTATGTATATATATATATATATATACATATATATATATATATATATATATATATATATATATATATATATATATTAATCATCTTTGTGTGTATGTAGTTGTGTTTGTTAAGGCTAGCATCACTGTTAGGAACTGGGTTCATGAATGAATCTGTGTGTTGAAATTCATCTTTAAAGTGAACATACCATTCTTGCATTGACTTTTCTTGTTCTTTTTCTAGCCTGGTAAATGTGCAGTAGCTGACCAAATAAAACAATATATCAGCTCAAATTATAAAATTAATTCATTTTTTAACCTGTGTCTTTGTAATTGCAGACACCAAGGGCGAAAAGAAACTTAAAGTTTCTTTCTAGAAACATTGAGCAGCTGAAAAGAAGAAAGCAAAGACACATTGTAAGTTACGCTTAGATTTATGTAGTGATCGTCAATCATTACTGCCATTTGATTTTTCTCCTATAACAAAAGAAAATGAACAAATCATTTTGATTTATTTTAAAGCGTGCAAGTATATGCTTTGTTTACTGTGTTATGTTTGCTAACTTGCAAATCAATAAATATTTATTGTCTGCATCCACTAATATCATTGTTGGCTAGTTAAATAATATAATAATTCATAATATCTAGGGCTGCAACTACGATAATCCATTAATCTGTTGATTATTCCTGATGGATACTTCCAGCAGGATAATGCACAGTCACAAAGCTCAAATCATCTCAGATCATCAGTTCACTAACTCTCAAGTGTCCTCTAATAAAGTGGCTGGTGAGTGTGTGTGTATGCATCTATAATAGAGTAGTTAACATCTAATAATGAAGAAATTAAATAGAACTAATAAAATAAACAGAAAATGAAAAGAATAATGAAGTTAATTGGTTGCTGTCCGGTTCTGCCATTTCTTTCAGTTCTCCTGATGTATTTGAGCCCCCAGTGAAGCCATTCCCACCAGGGGCACCAAACTGGGCTCTAAGACTGCGTGGGTGTGAGGTTTGTCCAGTAGAAAATGGATAAATTGAGGTTTTTTGGGGTTTTTTTGGACACAACTTTCACTTACAAAAATTTAAATAATAACTTAAAAAAAGTAGTGTAATATGCATGGAAATAGCCTAAATGCATCGTACTGTTTCTATTGTGCGTAGAGCCCTCTGTCAAACAGATCCATTTACAGCAACACACATGTCTAACTAACAAGTTCTTCTTTGCTACTCTTAAGCCAAAGTCAAACTGCATTAGATTGCCCCTACAGGTCAATCTACCAAAAGCTCACTCTACAAACAATGTCTAATTTACATTGTCTGTGTTGCGTTACCTATTAAAGTACTATTTGTATATTGTCGATGTCGAGGCTAGTTGGTTGGTTTGGCTAACAACGTAGCTAACGTTAGCCATTTAGCCGTTATCAGCACGGATAGCCTGCTTATTCGTTTGGTCTGAATTACATTTTTCGTAAGGTGTTATACATTAAGCAAACGTTTTTATATTCATGTGGAGATGTGGGACTTGAAAGTAATTCATTACAGGATTAGCAGCTAGTGTAAGAATATAGTCTGTTGTGGTGAGAAACCGGGATAATTTTGAAAACTGAAAGGAGGACTCTGTGCGCGCCTGCGCCCCCTCACATCTTCTGAGGATTTGGTGCGACGTGACGCGGTGTCTCCTGTTTCATCAATTTGTCCTCTTATTTTGCAGGTACTATTGTTACAACAACTTGATAATATGCACACGAGATCTGTAATGTAAATGTATATGTTCATACCGCAGATATTTCGGGTAACGTTAATGACGTTCGGGGTTGTGATGTTGAATATAGGTCTATGCAGACTGTCCGCCATTTTGTGAACGCTGTAACAAACGAGGTTATTGTGAAATGCGTTTAATTCGATTCAAATTGACTCCAGTTACAAGGTTATAGTGTTCATTATGAGTTTACTTTTATTTGTGTTTGGTTTAAGTTATGTATACATATAAAGATCGGATGCACGTATTTTGCAGAACTGTCTCTAACGTTACTTGGCCTTCTTCTGCGCGGGGCCTGTAACATTAAGAAATATGTCTGTGCCCTATGCAGTGAGCAGCCACAAATATTATTGTGCAGTAAAAACATAGACAATTTACATGTAACGTTATGCAATTTGTCATATGAATTGTATAGAGAGAGCGGGAGGATTGTTTTCTCTATATTTTGTATAACTTAAGTTGATGGCGCTCTTGCAAGGGCTCTCATACCAGGTAATTATTAAACGGAATAATTATTTGATGAAGCAAAACAAACATATTTCAGTGACTGACAACTTTCTTTTTTACAGAATGTACCATATCAGACGAACGTGTGTCACAGCTTAAATAATGGTTGAGAAACAATTCTCAGCCCCTCAGCCAGATAGAGACCTACATGCAGAACACGGTTGTCGACAGGGCCAAGTGGATTAGGGACAACAATTGGACCATCGATCAGATCCTTGAAGAGTTCCCTCGTCTGATGACCAAAGGCATGGTAGGTATAGGGAAATATGATCTTGAATATGAGGATGCATTGTTTAAAACGTCTTATTAGTGCGCTACATTGAATTGGTTTTAAAAATGTGTTTTCCATTTTATAGATTGCACAGAACTTTCTTGTCCTGCATTGGGATGCTGCATCAAAGTTGTTTGAAACATGGCTACCCATCTATGCTGAGAAGATCCTGGGGGTTAGCATTCCTCTTTCCAACATTTTTGAAGTTTTTTGACCAAAAACTTTTCACATCATTTTGGCCAGAATAGTGACTTAGGCCACATCCACACGAAGCCAGAGCTTCCCTATCCGATGTTTTTTTTTCCTCGTTCAAAAAAAAAAAAATCTGTAAACACGGCGTCGTCTCAAGAATTATCTGCGTACACACGAAACCACTGAAACCGACTCAAAACGATGTACTATACATGCCAGTCCAGTATGTGGCGCTTTAATTCTGCCACAGAGATGGCAAAAAACGCGGAGAAGAAGCACGCGCATAAGGCATAAATCTTACTTATAGTAGGGTTGTGCCGATAGACGATAGTATCGTGTATCGACGATAGACAGAGATATCGCCGATGGCAGATGCCTTTGACGATATCAATACGATAATTGGCTCGTTTTTCCATTAATGTATTAAATCATTATTATTATTATGAAGCTAGTATAGTTATTAAATTAATTAGGAACTACAATTATATTTGCCTTGCCTAAATTCATAACGACATCACCACATAACCACACTTGCGCCATATCACGCGCGTATGAGGACTCCTCAAAGAAAATGTTTTTAAAACAGACAAAACAAAAACTACATCCCACAACGAAATTTCATTGCAAGGTGATCCATTCACAAATTGTCAAGAGTGCTTTAACAGACGCATAATTTTTATACAGAGCCTAGATGAAGACGCGGCATCGTTGTTCGTCAGTATTTTGTTTCCATAGCACATTAACAAAATATTTAATGACACGAATAACACTAAAAACAATACAATTACAAAATATTAATTATAATAATAATATCAATAAAATGATATAGGCCGCCTAGGCCTAATAAAAGTCTTTAGTTCACGAAGCATCTGTGAAACTCTGCCATCTGTGAAAATCACAAGCAACTTCAAACTTGTTTAACAAGAAATATTCTTCTAATTTTTTCGCTGTCAATAATGTAAGTCCACAAGAGAAATATTCAGCCAGTAAATTAAGATAGTTGCTGTAGCCTACCGTTATCCACCGTCGACTCTGAGAGAACGTGCTGTTAATGCAGCGAAAGCTCAGTCCGTTTCTGCTTTCGTTTTCAGGGATTGAGCGCGTTTACATGCACGTTATTAACTCGATTATGCTGAATAAACTGACAATGCATGTGGTCATGTAAACGGATTAACCCGTTTTCCTTTATCAGAGTCAAGTCATAAGTTTAAGTCGGCGTATAACCGATCGACTTTTAGATTTTTGCCTCTGATTTCTCCTGGCATTTAAAACACCTGCGTTATTGAAGTGCGGTGCGCATGTGAAGTGCATCCAGACAGAGAGAGCACTGGTAGGAGGACATATATCGCAGACTCCGACTCTTTCTTGAATCAAGAAATTAAAACGTGTTCACATCTCGTCAAACAGTCAAAATGCTGCAGATCTGTAACGGCATGAGAGGATAATGTGTGTCCGTAAATTTCCCGCTGACATGTTGAAATACTCCCGAGTCAGATACAAGAATGATTAGGATCTTTTTTTTACCTCACTATACCAGGAAATAACCTGATTTAGCCTATTAATAAACACTCCACCTTTGCTAGCAAAATAGAAAAAAGATTCTCATATAAAACGAAGTAATAAAACAAGCAAATTGATGAGTAAATAAGCAAGTTAATAATCAAATAAGTAAGCCCCGCCCCCTCACGATAATATCGTGTATCGCCGATCTCACAGGCTGACGATAGGACGATATGAAAATGGAGCATATCGCGCAACCCTAACTTATAGCCTACTTTCAATGGCATAAACCCTATGGATAAACCGTGCGCACTGTATACAATAATATTAGGCACAGTAGCTGCTTCTTTTCTTTTATAGGTCTTTTTTTACATATAACTTATATTGAAAATATTGAACAATATGAACGGACGCAATATGACATATAGCGGACGCATAAAGCTTGCACAAAGAACTGGCAAAAGTAATCAAATATGAATGTGTCAAAAATAGCAAGGAGATATTTTAATTGTTTATTAATAAACTAGTGTTTTCTGTGTGGCTGCAAAGATGAAGTTGACGATGCTGACTCGCCACCTTCGCAGTATTATGACCGTGACATTTAGAGAAATGCACACTTGATACGGATTAGTCTACATAGGTATATGTTTCTTAACTTTCTTTTCATTTAGAATTTTTGTTCTATGTTGTTTAAAAGTTATTTCAAGCTTTCTAAATATGCCTCTCTCTATATATATATATATATATATATATATTTATATTTCTGAGTTTCGGTTCATTTATACAGCGAGGACGTTCACGAGCAATGCAAGACATATGGCGCCGGCACGTCCATGTCTTGATTGTCTGCTATTTGCTTCTTATTGATTAAATCCAGGCAATCCGTTGATGAAACATGGATTAAAATTAAGATACAATTTATACAAAACGAAATTCACTTTAAAGAAAGGCTTTATACAAAACGAAACTTAATGGGGTCAAAATTAGGCCTATGTCTCCCGATATATCTTATGATTACTCATTCACTTTTCAACATTGATGAAATTAAAAAAATAACATTATTTAAGCATAAATATGAAACTAAATACATTTTCTTTAATGGCTACAAGTAGGCCTACAGATAAATACAGATAAATGTCGGAGTGGAATGTTTTGCTGGTTAGTGCGTTTTTTTGAATAATTCCCAGCGATCGTCGAATATTATTTTCGCTTGAAATGCATCCCTACAAAATATGAAATGTCTTAATCAGACAACAGACCAGCACCATATAATGAAGAAAATAGAAATAAGTAAGTAAAATAAGAATAGCTATATGTAAATAAATAAAAGAATAAAATAGGCTCAGTAGGCTATAGCTTCTTCTGCAGCATTATAGTATATTTTTATACAAGCATATCGTCCGCAGTTGTTGCTGTTACGTGCGGTGTCTGACTAGTCGACACGTGGGGTGATGACATCATCGTTTCACAAAATGTACGGATTGGCCGTACACACGGAAACGCAAGGGCGGCGTTTTCCGATTTATCCACCTTGGTACCCGGTTTCAAAAAATAGCGGTTTCAGTCTCCGAAAACGCCGGATCCGTGTGGACGAAACGCCAATACGATAAAAAATGTATACGTATACAGCGAAACGCGTCTCCGTGTGGACGGGCCCTTAGTGAATAGAGAATAGTGAGTGATATCATCATAAGAATAGTTAAATAAATCCGTCAGCCTCTTTATGCTAATTGGGTACAAAAAAGGCCAAGTTTTCACAGCAGAGTCAACACAGCGGTACCGGTGTAACTAATAACATTAACCAGTCCCTCCAGAAAAAACAGAGTTTTTTTGTGATTGTTGCGGGCAAAAATCCTTGATTATGTGGCACGTTTTCTTAAAAAATGCGATGGAATATCAGGGTTTCCGTTGTCCGGTAATTACCGGACATTGGCCGAAAAAAAAAAGAAATGTCCGACAAAATTAAATCTCTCCGGTCAAATTGTCAGATTAAAATTGCCTAATAATCCCGCCCCCCTAACACAATCTGAATTTGAGAATAAGCCTAAAATGTATAAAGCAAAAATACACCGACCTTTGGCTATGTTATAAAGGAACAGGCTCTACCGTTTGAAAGTTATTAAACATTATTACATGGCTTGGTTGAATTCCAATGTGGAATGCGGTCTGTTATTTCTTGATATCAGACCGCTGCGAAGCACTAACGGCGCCAGGATTTTGATTGTAGGTCGGCCTCCAGAAAACTGGATGGGCCAGTTAAAATAAGCCAAAAAATAAAATAAAAAATAAAAACAGGTTCCCCTTCATCTCCGTTTCAGCGCTTTTCTGGGCACTGAGGACAGTGACTCAGTAGCCTACCTGAATTTAATGCGAAAAAAAAAAAAAAAACTTAAACAGGATTTTTTTTGTTGCTTTTTTAATACAATTACAATTTCATTTAATGTATTGTTTAATACAATTATAGGCCTATTATTTTTAGTTTATTAACAGCAACAACAGCTGTAAAGATGAAGTTGACGATCGCCATCTCCTTATGAACGTGCCTATAGAGAGAAATGCACATCATGGATTACATAATCAGAGAGTAGCCTATTTCTTTTCGTTTTAAATTGTTAAAAAGACATTTCAAGCTTTCTTAAGATATATTTAATGTCTGTGAGGCCTACGCTGAGTTTCGTTAAATTAGGATGAGATGCGCTCCCGTTCACGAGCAATAAGTGACCGCGCGGGCGCCTGCATGATTAGGCCTATCGTCTGCTATATTTGCTGCTTATTTATTAAATACAGGCAATTGGTTGATAAAAAAATTATTAAAATTAAGATACAATTTATACAAAACGAAATTCACTTCAAAAAAGTCTTTCTACAAAACCAAACTTAATGAAGTGGTCAAAATCATGTCTGACCCGCTCCATGTCTCTCGATATTGCGCATCCTATCCTACTCGTGAGGTTCACTTTTCATAATCAACATAAATTAAAAAAATAACATTATAATATTTTAACAAATATTAAACTAAATGAGCTTATTTAATGGCTACAACACGTATAGTAGACCTAGACTCTCTATTTGTACAAATTGCTGCACATTCTTTTTATTCTGAATTTTGCACACATAAGTTGAAAGGCATTTGTTTGTGCATGCATAGCAAAACATATCTGCAACATTTATCAAGTTCACTGATAATTATGCGCGCATTTATTAATTATTATCTTAATGAATAATGAAACAAGGACGAACCATATAAACTGCGTTGTTTGTTTAGAATGAAATGGATCGCAAATAGATCCGAATGAAGAAACGTACAAAACCATAGTAGAAAATGGGTCTCGAGTGTTCCTGCAGAGAGGGGGTTCTCGCTGCAGAATCGGATCAAGACGAAGCAGCGAAGTCTAGGGCTGGGACGGTTACCGCATTACCGCAATACCGCGGTCACGTGACGCCTACCGCGGTCTGAGCTCGTCACCGTCATCACCGCAAAAAAAATAAAATAATAATAATAATAAAATAAATAAATAAATAAATAAACACTGGCCTTCACATGTGTTCACGTTGTGTCTAATGACATGGATTCATTGATTCTAATGACATGGATTGTGTCTAATAACATTGTGTCTTACATGGATTCAAGGTTTTCTAAACAAAACTTATCATCAAAAGATGGAGCAAATCCGACCTTTCGCAAGTTCGCAAGTTGTTTCATGACACATAATAACATTCCATTCGTAGGCTATTGACTATAACCCCTTATTTACACTCTGTGGCGCGTTACGGCTGCGACGCGGCTACCGGAGCTGATCGCGCCCAATGCTTGTGTTTACAACAGCCACGACGCGGCGCGTTTCAGAAGCGTCTCTCCGCGCCGCTTCTCTAAAGATAGGCGCCTAGTCTATTTTCGACGGACGCCGCGTCCAAGCCGCACCGTAAATAAATAAAAAAAGTAAAAGCAGGACCTCAGCTTTTAATTGCACGTGCTTATTTAACACAATTCTCTCACGTGAAGACCGCATTTGTCAACCCTCGCGGAGTCGCGGCAAGTGCACACTCACAGCACCAGAGAGTAATCTTGACGGCACTTGCAAGAAAATGGATAAGTAGGCTACATAATCAAATTCACAAATATTACACCATTTAAACATTATTAAAAATACATAGGCTATGAGTTACTAAAACAATATTTGTCAAAGAATACACTTGTTCACAGTTTGAACGTTCTTGTTTCCATTTGTTTAATTTCAAGATCTGAGGTGAATTATCCATTGTTGCTTTTACAGCTACAAAGCTGGAGCACTAAACGATATTCAAAGTCACATTGCATGCTTTTAACATTAAATAAAGCACATAAACACTACCTGAGATTATCATTGACACACTTTGTTGTTCCAGCCGCAACGTGCAGAAAAAAAAAACTGGGGGAGGGTGGGGAGGGGGGTTGAGGTTTAAAGTGGTTTATCGCAATACCGCGGGAATTTCTTGCTTTTCAACCGCGGTAAGAAAAAATCGATACCGTCCCAGCCCTAGCGAAGTCGCCTAACAAGGTTACGCGGCTTATGCGCATTGCAGGTTGTGGAGAGACACTGGGAAGTTCGCTTGAGTAAAAACAATAGGCTTCAGATATTCTATGTGGGGAAGGGGGATTGGTTTGTTAAACTATGAATGTGAAACCATAGTAAAAACAATTGGCGTTGATTGACGCCAATCGGACGTTCATGTTTTTTTCCCGTTTTTTTATTTGAAAGTTAGGCTAATAAACATGTTGCATTCGGCCTGATTATGTCATTTTTTAAGTTACATAGCCTTCCTCCGGTTTTCCTCAACTTGACTAATTAAGAGGCGATATTTGACCGGCATATCATCAAAATGTCCGGAAAACGAAACTTCTGCCGGTCACTTCGACCGGCACCATTTTTTTCTAGCGGAAACTCTGGGAATATGCAGGATATTTATGCGATGATATTGTGGGGATTGTGAAATCACAGGTATGCCATTCCACATCGTATTGGCACCTATGTCTTACAGATGGTGTTGGGGAACTCGCCCTGAGGGAGCTGCCAGCCTTGCTTCCACCTACAACTTGGAGAGTTGGCCATGGCCGCGGTGCGAAAGTGGTTTGCCACACCATTCAGGAATGCAGCTTGGCCTTCATCGACCATAAGCCTGTAAGTCCTCAAACACATCTAAAGGGGAAACTTTATACATTTGATCAGCATATCTGAGCTCAAGACTGTGCACGCACACATGCATATCCAGGTTTGTTTTACTATACTTTTGGGGACAGGCATCAAATATAGCCTGACAGTATTCGGAAAATAGCTGTTCTATAAGCTTAAGTTGGTCACTATCAAAGCATCCTGGGCTTCTAGAACACCTCAGCAGTGCCACAGGCTGGTGACCTCTGTACCACACCGCACTGATGCAGTAATTTGTTCTAAAACAGGCACCAACAAAGTATTGAGTGCAGAAATTAACATATTTATCAGAAAGTTGACACTTTTGTATTTTAACCCATTTGGACCTGACTCTATGAGGTTGACTCTAAAGAAGTCTTCTAAATCGACAAAGCATTTGCGGCCCATATATCTGACCACCTAACCCCGCTGCCCATCGGCCAGATAGGATAGTCAGATAGGTGGGCCGCACGTATTTTCTGAGCATGTTTATTGTAATGATATATCATCAATCAATTTATGGCTTTTTAGGTCAATTGAGGTCTGAATCGTTTTTTAAATTGTTTTCTGTAATGTGAGCTATATGCTCGAAGACTTAATCAAAAAATATTTTATGTGCAATGAAATCACGCGAGTGTCATCACGCGAGTGGCCATTAACAGTCAAGATAACGGCAGCGTCTTTGAAAAGCCCCTGGCTGCAGCTTTCCCGTGGATGAATAATTCAAGTTAGTGAACATGTTTAACATAGTGTTATGATGGAAAGTAAGCTTGTCGGCTACTCATCTAACGTGAAATCAGCAATAGAAAATCTATTGACAATTTTCGTCAACGAATAAAAACTAGACGAAAATGTTAGATAGTGACGATTTGGGAAGCGATCCATTCAGAACTGATAGTAGATGCGCACATTTGTACTGTAACGTGCTGATGTACCCAGCGGGACACGAGTTGGCATGCGCTGCATGTCTCATGTCTCATCTTTCTGTGCGCACGCACACACGACCCGACCCGAAGCGTGCAGCCATAAACACCTATACAGCGCGCGAGTACTGAAGTGAGCTCTGTTTCGTGTCTGAATGGACAAATACACACAACATTATGTCTAAATGTCCGTTTTGGAGAGTATTCACGTAAAATATGTCGGTTATGTCTTTAAACAGTTCAGTTGTGAGTGTATCGGATGTGCATCAGTGCATTTCTGGATCCGCATGTCATAAATGATCCGATGTCTTAAAGTGACAGTGGGTAATAAACCTAATGCGGTCTGTCCTTAATATTGATCAAGCAACAACAACAACAAAAAAGCATTCACTGCTCATTAATAGCTTTAATAAGGATTAATTATATTTAATTCATTTAAATATGTCTGCTTGAAAGAATAAAGAATGATGTATGCAAGTAGTTATAAAGAATGCATATATCATTAATTGAAAAGAAGACTGTGTTCTACTTTAGGAAAAGTGGTTTTATTTAATTTTAAGTTATTTTTTAAATCACAGTAGTTAAATCTGTATCTGCATTCCATGTTCAAACTTTAAAATCAATTATATTAACAGGTTAATAGATGTTTTATCTGGGAGATACCACCTGCTGTTGGTGTGGCCCGAAAGAGGCACATGGCAAAACTGAGAAAACGGGCCCTTGAAAGGCTTGCAAAAGAGTAAAAAAAAGTTTTTTAATGCGGGGGCGGGGGGGTGTTATAAAATGTCACCTTTTTCAGACCTTCTGAGTTTGCAGGTATGATTTTACCCAGCATAATATGTAGTTGAATCAACCTAGAATTGTAATTAATTTGACCCAGCATTTGGGTACATTATATAACAAATATGTACTTAAATCAACCCATAATTGTAATTAATTTGACCCAGCATTTGGGTACATTATATAACAAATATGTAGTTAAATCAACCCATAATTGTAATTAATTTGACCCAGCATTTGGGTACATTATATAACAAATATGTAGTTAAATCAACCCATAATTGTAATTAGTTTGACCCAGCATTTGGGTAGAATATTTAACTCATCTGTTGGGTTAATATGACCGACCCATCTTGCTGGGTCAAATTAACTACTGCTGGTCTGGTGCAATATTGATCCAGCGGTTGGGTTATAAAACAACCCAAGTTGGGTTATTTTTAACCCATCATTTTTAAGAACCTTCCCTAACCTAAGCAACCGCATATCAACCAACTAGGCTACTCTAAACATCCTGACAACCACATAGCAATGCATGAAAAACCAGTCTAGTCCAGCAACACGCTAACAACCGCGCAACAAAAACTTGGCAAACGCATGTCAACACCATAGACTGTAAAAAATATGGACAAAGCGTCTGTGACGTCACCCATAGACTTTCTGAAGAACGGTTTTGAAGCCGTTTATGGGGGGTATGGGCGGCGCCATCTTGGAAAATCTTGGGAAATCCTAACCCCGCCCACCTTCTGACGCAGCGCGCGTCACTCACCTCGCTCTGCTACTCCGGTTATCTCTGTGTATATTTTAGGCAACGAAATATGTTATAAAACACCATACTATACACCATACTTTTCGTTTTCATTTAAAGAAATCTTAAACATTATAGCCACACAAATGTGGTTCAGGCAACACGTATTGATTATATTCACTGCACATAACGTTTGCCTATTTATAAAAAACGAAATATAAAACACAAACCTACCTCTTTTCGTTTTAAATATAATATAAAAATATGAAACATTTTAATATGGTCCAGGCAATATGTGCATTTGTACTAAACAACAGATTTTGCAGTAAACAACTTTACAGATCATCTTCGTTGTATTAAAATTTAAAATGACAAAACTCAAACCTGTCTCTTTTTGTTAAATTTCACTTTTATCAATATTAGCCATTATAAAAGTATAAGTAAAAGGTACAAGAAGCTATACAAATAAAGCAAACAATTCAGTCAAAAATACAAAGTCAGCGCTCGTCTAACCATGCAACGGTAAAGTTAAATAGCTTATAAAGTTATGAAACTTACCCTCAGCCAAAACGATTGCCCAGGGAACAAATAATAGATTCACGAGACCAAAAATCGCCCGTTAGATATACACAAGACGAATTATATCTCATGTTTAACCACTACAGAGACGCCAGAGTCCGCGGCAAACGCCAGAACGACAAGCCGAGGAAAGGCTGTTCCAGGCGGGGTACATGAACGCCGAGCGCCCGGTCATCGCTGGATCAACTGGATAAAATTTTCATAAATCTTTAAATAAACCACAGATTTGAGATTTAAACAACTACATTCTCGCCTGAAACCACTTTTCATGATACAGAAACAGTAGTATTATATTTCAACTGTGTTAAAAAATGGCGCTTCTTATGTTGTCATTCTCCTTGGCGCAGCCTAAGCTGTCAATCAGGCTGTCAATCAAAGTTAACCACGCCCTTATTTGTCATACATTTTATATCTAAATACGATCTAAACTAACGAGTTAGAAAAAAATTCACCCCCCTCACAGTTGTCAGGCACTCGGAAGCTATAGAAAAATACAATAAAAGTCCATGGGACCAACCTGTAAAAACATGAATTTATGCTGTGAAAACGGACATTTTAACATGGGGGGGCTATGGCCATTTGCTCCCTTTTGGGACCTCCCTCTAGCGGATTTTCGATGTATTGCAGTTTCTTGCACTTCCGGGTAGGCTTCATTTTTCAGATTAGAATGTTGCCGCTTGGTCAACACACAAACCATCCAAAACATCCCAACAACCGTGTAGCAAAACGCTAAAAAACACTTAGAACAACCTATGAGCAGCATATCAGTGCTTTGACAATCACCAAAAACATCCTGACAACCTCACAACAACAATGTGCAAAACACCTCTAGAAAATAAAACTTAACGGTACTCATAGAACTCTAAATTTACTCTACAAAATAAAACTTGCTCATAAAACTATAAACTTGCTCTGTAACTATATACAGTATTTACATACAGGTCCCGCTGTGATACTCCGGGCTCCATGTGACACAGTGATGACTCAGTGTCTGGGCTTCTTTCTTCGGGGTTCCTCGGGCAGGGGCTCTTCACTGATGTCCACGTCGATTCGAGGAGCGAAGCTTCTGCTGGTTGTGGCGAAGCTCTCGGTGATCCGGCCACGTCCATCAGGATGCTCCGTCTCCTCCAGTGAAGGGCGTTCCAAGAACTCCTCCCACAGTCGCTGCTTGATCTTCCGTCCAAGTTTAAGGCTGTAGGGACGCTGCCGGCCACTGCGTGTCTTCAGCATGGGCTCCACCACAGAGCGGTAGATGTCCTGGTAGGCCTCTACGCTGTAGCCGTGGATGGAGACAGGCTCATCCTGCTGACGCGCGTCCACTGAAGAGCCTGAGACTGCTGGACGGATGGCTGGACGGATGTCAGGAAGGACAGCAGCGTTCTTCACGTAGCGTTCTTCCAAACCCGTGGGTCTTCGAGCTTTGCCAGAGATGCAGCTGTAAGTGTGATCTGACCTGACCAACGTTACAGCTGCCAGCTGTGGAAGCTCACAAGGTTCCGGACTGGAAGAAACGCCCTCCTCCACCAATCCCCTCAGGCGTGCGGGAAGAGCCCTGATTCTTCGTGACCGACGCTGCTCCATGATAATGAATCAAGAAGTACCACAAATCACTAAGACTTACCAAATTGTAGAGTTGTGAAGAGCTTGCAGCAAGTGCGTTCAGGCTTCAAGGCTTCAGAAACAGTTGTGTTGATTTTTAATCTACTGGACTGACATAGAATGCTTGGGATCATTTAAATGTAAACATGTGAAAATATGTATTTAAATACAAATACAGTTTTTTTTCTATTTTGAAAATACACAAAATACATGTGAAATTGGCCATCCAGTGCAGGGAATGAAGAAACTACAGGCCTATTGACTTTTCATTCCTACCACACCTCTGCCCTTTCTTTCTTTCTTTCTTTATTTCTTTCTTTCTGGCAATTACAAATAAATGTATGCAAAATAGCAGCCATTTATATACTTATTTCTGGTTACAATGTAGTCTATTACTTTTTGATTATTATTTTTTATGTACAATAAAACTAAAAGCTGAAGATTTTTCTGGAGTATCATTCATCAGTGCTTCTTTTTCCACTCCAACGTTCCAATTATTCCTGCCCACTAAAAGCTGCACGGATATTTGCTTACTCCACAAATAGGCCCATCTATGTAAACGATTTAGAAAAAGTTCCATCAATTCAAACTTTATATCATCGCTATGATATGTAGTGTCATATCACCCAGCCCTAACATGATAAAAATCAACCATTCTTTCTTTTATTCTTTCATGTTAACTGAAGTGAATAATGCACTATTTTAACTTTAATCAACAAGTAGAATTGATCATGACATTCTCACCTTATAAATAAAATAAAAATAAAAAAAAATCGCTGATCCAATGTTGAGCTAGTAAATGTCTGAACTAGTTGATGCACAAATTCAATACCCTGATAAAGAGGTTGACTGGCAAAAAGTATTTTATGTATTTTGAAAATATAAAAATACTCATCTTAAATGTATTTAAATACAAATTACATTTGATTTTTTCCAAAGGCTTTAAAATACAAAATAGTGTTTTGTATTTCAAGTATCTGAAATACTGCCCCTGTGTGTATATATATATATATATATATATATATATATATATATATATATATATATATATATATATATATATATTAATCATCTTTGTGTGTATGTAGTTGTGTTTGTTAAGGCTAGCATCACTGTTAGGAACTGGGTTCATGAATGAATCTGTGTGTTGAAATTCATCTTTAAAGTGAACATACCATTCTTGCATTGACTTTTCTTGTTCTTTTTCTAGCCTGGTAAATGTCCAGTAGCTGACCAAATAAAACAATATATCTGCTCAAATTATTAAATTAATTCGTTTTTTAACCTGTGTCTTTGTAATTGCAGACACCAAGGGCGAAAAGAAACTTAAAGTTTCTTTCTAGAAACATTGAGCAGCTGAAAAGAAGAAAGCAAAGACACATTGTAGGTTACGCTTAGATTTATGTAGTGATCGTCAATCATTACTGCCATTTGATTTTTCTCCTATAACAAAAGAAAATGAACAAATCATTTTGATTTATTTTAAAGCGTGCAAGTATATGCTTTGTTTACTGTGTTATGTTTGCTAACTTGCAAATCAATAAATATTTATTGTCTGCATCCACTAATATCATTGTTGGCTAGTTAAATAATATAATAATTCATAATATCTAGGGCTGCAACTACGATAATCCATTAATCTGTCGATTATTCCTGATGGATACTTCCAGCAGGATAATGCACAGTCACAAAGCTCAAATCATCTCAGATCATCAGTTCACTAACACTCAAGTGTCCTCTAATAAAGTGGCTGGTGAGTGTGTGTGTATGTGTATGCATCTATAATAGAGTAGTTAACATCTAATAATGAAGAAATTAAATAGAACTAATAAAATATATTATTTTATTATAATATTGCTACACCAATGCAGTTTAGAGCTTGTTTTTTTAATGAATCACTATGGAGTATAGTTCAGTTGTATTAATAAAAGACAATTTTGCACTTATTTCATCTGTTAACTCTCACTCATTCCTGCTCGCTCATTAGTCTGGGGGTGGGGGCGTTTAATCGATGTCTGTAAATTTGGGGACATCTGAATAATGCTAGTGGTATATTGGCTCACAAAATTAGACCACAATCAGACCAAATCATTATGGAATAAAACAATTTAAGAGATAATTGCAACTTTTTATCTCACAGTTATAAACTTGCAATTACAAAAAATAAAGAATTGCAAGATATAAACTTGCAATTCTGAGAAAAGTCTGACTTCTATTTATTTTTTAACTTTTATTTTACATTTCTGACATTATATTTCGCAACTGCGAGTTTATATCACACAGTTCTGAGAAAAAAAGTCAGAATTGCGAGATGTAAACTCACAATTGCATGAAAAAAGTAAGAATTGTAAGATAATTACCCTAGTCCTTTTTTATTCTATGGCGTGAACAAGCTTCTATACTAATTTGTCCAGATTTTTGTTCAGTCAAATTGTTTCTAGAATGAGAATGCTTGTAATAGCAAGTTGCATGTCAAGGCTGGACATTGTAACGAATGGATAGAGAGGACAATAGCAAGTAAAACAGATCTTTATTAGAATGTATAGCACCAGTCTCAGAGTGAATAGGAAGGCAGACAAAGTTCTCAGTAATGTTGGAAGATCGCAGATGCAGTTCACAAGAGAGGTGTGTAGATCACAAGATCCTTCTCAGTGCGATGGTAATCTCCGATGATGATGATGATGGCAAGGCAGCGCAGGCTTGCATGGACAACTCGATCCGATGGTCAGACGTGAAGTGATGAACCCAGTGTCGGTGAAGAGTGAAGACATAAACTGCAACAGCGAACTTCCAGACGAAGACAAAGCAGGAGACACGAGGAGCCGAAGAAACAGGAACACAACAGGCAACATCCACAAAACAACGATCTGACAAACACAAGACGCATAAGGTGAGTATAAATAGGCAGTGGTAATGCACAACACCTGTCGCTGATTCCCCCGGAGGATAATCAGCGACCACGCCCACACACACACACATTCATTCACAAATACACACACACAGCGCAAGGAAGTGTCAATGAATTCCTCAACCGTGACAGACATGCCTTGTTCTTAAGCCTTGATTGAATGCTGTTGTTGCAGATAATGTAATGGTTTTACAATATGCACACAAAGTCATTTTATCTTGATCTTTAATATGGTTTTAAGGGAGCAGAGCCATTGTGATGGAAAGCCAGTTTGGTCCACGGAGGAAGGGCGTTCAACCTAAAAAAGGGTCAGAGCAAGAAACGAATTAAAACATACTCTACAAAGCCAAGACAGGTATTACACCCAGCTCCCCACAGAGAAAGCTCACCTGTACCATGACGTGGACACTGCAAACCTGCCTCCACTTCCAGAGCAGATCTGCTTTGCAGAGGAAGAACAAAATGAAGATGAAGAGGAAGAGACAGAGGAGCTGGACAGTGAAGCCATGCAGGACGTCACGATGGAGGATGGGGCGTCCCTACCCTCTCGACTACACCCGCTCGTGGCAGAGAAGATCTGTGAGTTGGTAGCACAAGGTCATAACCAAGTTTACACTGTCCGCAAGCAGCTCAGGTATGACTCAGATGGTTTCAAATCTCCTTTGTTTTATTTGCTGGAAAAATATTTACCGTTGCTTTGTCAGAGGAAGTGCCTGAGAGACACAGTCTGTGTTACTTTCCCACTGTCAATGACATCAAGAACCACATCCATGAGGCTCAGAAAGCTCTTCAGCTGACGGCGGGACCACCGGCTACCTCAGATACAGAAAACATGTTTGTAAAGCATTAGATTGGTGAGCACAAATATGCCAACCATTTTCTGTAGTAAGCATTTATTTTGATGTTTTTGATGTTGTTGTTGCAGTGGAAAGCAGAGGCTAATAACCTGCTTCCAGAGACTTTGACCCTGACTCCTGCTACTGTGGATGGTAAAATACTGTTGAGATATTGTTTGAAATCCGACATACATTATTTAAACAATAATCTTGGAATCATTCAATACAATTTAGAGAGCAGAGGAAAGGTCCTGCCTCAAAAAGAAAGCACATACCTGTAGTCCAAGTATAAGCATTGTTTACCCTGCCACAGAATCTAGTGTACTGCTGTTATATTGCCAGTGTCCCCTCAGAAGGAAGGACTCTTGGAAGAGAGTGACACTCTTTCTCCAGAGGCTGTGCAGCTCTTCAGCTCTCTCACCTCACTGCAGCCCAAGATCTTTGCACATCTCCAGGTGACCCTGTCCTGAAATGATCATTTTTTATATGGATCTATTCATTCATGATGTATTATTGCATACATTTTTTATGCATACATTTTGCATACATTTTATTTTACATTTTGCATACAATGTATTAATGCATACATTTTTTAAGTTTTTAATTTCTGAATAAATGCAAAAAGTTTCAGGGTGATCAACTGTTCTGATAGTATAAGTGAAGAAACAAACATCCATTAAAATTAAATGCTTGAAAACCTGATTATGTAATCATTTTTTATACATTTTTGTTTTGAACTTTTTGTTAATGTTCCCATTAACTTATGAAAACGTTATTTCATGGCTTTCAAAACCTCTAGTTTTAAACATTTTAAAAACATTTGTTGGTTAATGCGAACGTTAAGGGAACATTCAATTTTATAATTTTGCAAACATTATGTGAAGGTTACTTTTGAATGTTCTCTGAACACAAGTTGAAACATTTAAAAAAATGTTAGATAAACATCCAACTAAAATATTTCAGAAAAAAAACTCATTGTTTTTGTGCTAAAGTTTTAAAAATGTTATTTAAAAACATATAACTTTGAACAAATGTTCTATTAACGTTAATGGAAGAATGTTTGTTCATAAAAACTTGCCTGGCTTCATTTGTGAGAATGTTCCCTGTTGCCTGGGACAAACCTGGTGGGCAAACTTATCCTTTAAGAGTGCTCTCCTCTTGTCTGATAGGCCATCCAGATACAGCCTGCCTTGTGTCCAGCTGAAGACACTGCCCAACCTACACCCCCACCACCACCAGAAGCCCCAGAGCTGTCCAGCCCTGCACCTCCACAGCCTGTTCTGCTGAGTCCGTCCCAGTTCCTCCAGTCAAGTGGCAGTGCTGGTGAAAGCATATCTCTGTGTGACCCCCCCGACCCTGCTCGGCATGAGCCAGCCGGTGAGTGTGACCTCGGTGACTAATGCCGGAGCTGAAGGTGGCATCACACAGATCTTGTTGGAGGACGGACAGGCCATTCCAGTCCAGATTGTGGACCCTGCAAGCATAGGTAAGTACATGGCACCACAGAAATAAAAATAAAAAAATCTAAATTTAACCAATTAGAATCATGAAAATAACGTATAAACCTGTTGTTTGTTGTTATTGTTCAGCTTTGACTCCCTCAGCAGACGACACTTCAGTTAAATAGGAGAGTGGGAAATCTATGGATGTGTCAGCAGAAATACAACAACGAGAAAAGAAAACTAATGTCCATTTCTGTGACAACAGCGATTGACGATTGAGCTCTTTGACCAATGGAGGACTGATTCATTGTTTCAAGTACAGTATTATGATAACATGAACTCATGCAATATTGATTTGTATTATTATTTGTTTCCATTTCCCATTATTGCTATTTTAATTTATTACAGTGGTGACTGGAGAAAAAAAAACAATTTCTCAAAAGTATGAATGAGATCAAAATTAAATATTTAAAGCTAAATGTTTTCTGTTGCATTCTATTCACACAAAAAACTATTTCACATCTTTTTATAAGAATATCTTATGAGTATTTCTGCATGTATTTCTACCCTTTGAATAGAAGCCTAAAGGTGGGCATACACTGTGCGATGTCTGTGCGATTTCAGCAAGGAACCTACTCACACTGAACGAGTAGATCGCATGCGATGTAAAGCCAAAGCTCAGGATTTATGTGCTCACACTGTACGGTCCGAACGTCGAGCTGCGACTTGACTGCTCACACTATACGTGTGAAATATGCGCGAATCAGCGCGATAAATCCTCGTGCTGGGTTGCGCCTATGGAAGATATCATGTAGCCTATCCAGAGATATTGTCAAAACAAGCATCAGCTATCAATATCAAGAAGATTTAGCATTTCCAATTTATATATTAAACTATTAGTAGGCTAGTATTATTGTATTATTATTATTATTATTAGGGAAGGCCTATAGGCTATTAAAGTGATAGGCTACTATAATTAAATTGCCACGCAACAATTTCATAGCGCATCACCGCATAACCAACGCGCTGTGAGGATAATAAAATATTACATAGAAGCTTACTTCTCCGCATTAAAAATTGTCTAAAACATTTAGGTCGATTACAATGAATTATACATATAATTAATTATTAACAGTCTATAATATGTCCGAACACTGCAATAATTCATCAATGAAAATTAAAAACAGCTTTATTTCAAAAACATTTTTTAACAATAAAAGAGGCAAAGTGTAGCCTACATCGCAGGTGGCTTGGAAGAAGTGGGTAATGGTTAATCCATTTTGCAACACGAACTGGAGGTAAGCAACAGTAATTTGTAGCTTTGAACTACAGAACTTAAAGATCTCCCTTTTTTCGTTTTTTTTTTTTTTTTTTTTTTTTTTTTTGCTGCAGATGAAACTGTTTGCTCAGGCGCAGTGAGGGAAAAAACACTGAGTTTAGGGCAGTCGGTTCGTAGCTCTGCTTCAACTGTGCGATATAGTCACGAGGAGCGACCAAAATTTCTAACATGCCAGAAATTCATCCGACCATCCGATTGCCGGTCGTGAGAGGTTAATCGCCTCTCTTTTCCCCCTGTACACTGCACGAACACTGCACGACAAACGACGCACGACAAAGCTGAAAATCGGCCCGACCCGGAAAAGAGTCGCACGAGTCAGAATTCGGCTCAAAATCGGACGAAAATCGCACAGTGTATGCCCGCCTTAATGGATCCTTGCGGTGGACTTTTTAAAGTCCCCCTGTGGTGAAATTCAAGTTTTTAATGTTTATTGTCAGGAATCAGTCAGGCTCATTCACATCCACAACACAAAGATCACACTCACCCGAATACTAATCACCTGCACCTGTCATCAATCCCAGCAATCACTGAGCACTACAAAGGAACACACCTCACCTCCAGTCCCTGTCGAACCTTGAACTAGGAAAGACCCACTAACCTGCTCTCTGTGCATTTCAGACTATTGTTCCCAAACTGTTCCAGTCTGTTTCCACAGTACATCCTTGTGATACTTACCTGTGATACTTGTGATACTTACCTGTTTAACTCGTCCTGAGATCCCACATTCTCCTTGGTGTCCATGCTCTGTGTTCCTTGGATTGTGTTTCATGCCACATTCAAGCCTGCCGTTATCTACGAGAGAAAAGACGATCATTCATCAATGTTATTCTCACAGTATCTGTTTGTGCATCTGAATTTACCTTCTGTCCAACGAAAGCTTCATTAAAAGTTATTCTGAATCCTTCTAACCTTGTTATCTGAGTGTACATCCTGACATTTATATGTCTGTGGTGTTTTTAATATGCTTTAAGACAAACCATGTGCAAATTCATAAGTCAGCAACACTGCTGAGTGTTTTCCGCTTAAAACTGCAGTGAAACACAAACTACCGTGTAACCAATCAGATCAACGTGATTGTCAATGAGTGCATATCTGAGCTGGTTAATTTGCATATTCATAGAACCGGTATACTAAATGAGGCAAGGGTGTAGAGTTACAATCGAGCTATTTTTCAAGGACAAAACAGAAGAACAGTGTCTGTTTATGAAGTTCAGATTACTGTGATAGTGTTTACCTGTGAATAGTGATTGTTGTATTTTAATCATTTTCTCTGCTTACCTGTATATGATCATGTGCCTGAATTTAGAAGAGAATTATTTCATATTTATCATACATATACAAGAATGTAAGAAATGATAATATTAGCATTCCTCTGATTTAATTGGCCGAATGCTTTTACAAAAATGCTGAAGAAAGAATGCAGCCTTTGCTAATATTAAACTTTTTTACCTTGTTCTGTTCGATCGGTTGCTTCCATTGATCCATTGATGACTTCCACAAATAATCAGTTTTCCTTGAATCATGAATTTTCTTCCATTCCGGTACCGCTGATGTTGTTGTCGTTGTAACAAGACAGTGATCTTCTGCCAGGAACATCAGGTCAATCTTCTGCTGTCCAGAATCAGGTGGTTTGTCTTCGTCTGGCATCTCAGCTGAGACCTGTCCACTATGGGTGACCCTAGCAGTAGTTGTGAAGTACCAGTGGCGTAGCTCTCAGCATCACTGATGCACACAAGCCCTCACAGCACGTCAAGCTGCAAACCGTGTGAGGGACCCTAACCTTCCCTAACCTAAGCAACCGCATATCAACCAACTAGGCTACTCTAAACATCCTGACAACCACATAGCAATGCATGAAAAACCAGTCTAGTCCAGCAACACGCTAACAACCGCGCAAAAAACCTTGGCAAACGCATGTCAACACACAAGAAACCATCCAAAACATCCCAACAACCGTGTAGCAAAACGCTAAAAACCACTTAGAACAACCTATGAGCAGCATATCAGTGCTTTGACAATCACCAAAAACATCCTGACAACCTCACAACAACAATGTGCAAAACACCTCTAGAAAATAAAACTTGACGTTACTCATAAAACTCTAAATTTACTCTACAAAATAAAACTTAAAACTATAAACTTGCTCTGTAACTATATACAGTATTTACATACAGGTCCCGCTGTGATACTCCGGGCTCCATGTGACACAGTGATGACTCAGTGTCTGGGCTTCTTTCTTCGGGGTTCCTCGGGCAGGGGCTCTTCACTGATGTCCACGTCGATTCGAGGAGCGAAGCTTCTGCTGGTTGTGGCGAAGCTCTCAGTGATCCGGACACGTCCATCAGGATGCTCCGTCTCCTCCAGTGAAGGGCGGTTGAGAGCCTCCCACAGTCGCTGCTTGATCTTCCGTCCAAGTTTAAGGCTGTAGGGACGCTGCCGGCCACTGCGTGTCTTCATCATGGGCTCCACCACAGAGCGGTAGATGTCCTGGTAGGCCTCTACGCTGTAGCCGTGGATGGAGACAGGCTCATCCTGCTGACGCGCGTCCACTGAAGAGCCTGAGACTGCTGGACGGATGGCTGGACGGATGTCAGGAAGGACAGCAGCGTTCTTCAAGTAGCGTTCTTCCAAACCCGTGGGTCTTCGAGCTTTGCCAGAGATGCAGCTGTAAGTGTGATCTGACCTGACCAACGTTACAGCTGCCAGCTGTGGAAGCTCACAAGGTTCCGGACTGGAAGAGACGCCCTCCTCCACCAATCCCCTCAGGCGTGTGGGAAGAGCCCTGATTCTTCGTGACCGACGCTGCTCCATGATAATGAATCAAGAAGTACCACAAATCACTAAGACTTACCAAATTGTAGAGTTGTGAAGAGCTTGCAGCAAGTGCGTTCAGGCTTCAAGGCTTCAGAAACAGTTGTGTTGATTTTTAATCTACTGGACTGACATAGAATGCTTGGGATCATTTAAATGTAAACATGTGAAAATATGTATTTAAATACAAATACAGTTTTTTTTCTATTTTGAAAATACACAAAATACATGTGAAATTGGCCATCCAGTGCAGGGAATGAAGAAACTACAGGCCTATTGACTTTTCATTCCTGCCACACCTCTGCCCTTTCTTTCTTTCTTTCTTTCTTTCTTTCTTTCTTTCTGGCAATTACAAATAAATGTATGCAAAATAGCAGCCATTTATATACTTATTTCTGGTTACAATGTAGTCTATTACTTTTTGATTATTATTTTTTATGTACAATAAAACTAAAAGCTGAAGATTTTTCTGGAGTATCATTCATCAGTGCTTCTTTTTCCACTCCAACGTTCCAATTATTCCTGCCCACTAAAAGCTGCACGGATATTTGCTTACTCCACAAATAGGCCCATCTATGTAAACGATTTAGAAAAAGTTCCATCAATTCAAACTTTATATCATCGCTATGATATGTAGTGTCATATCACCCAGCCCTAACATGATAAAAATCAACCATTCTTTCTTTTATTCTTTCATGTTAACTGAAGTGAATAATGCACTATTTTAACTTTAATCAACAAGTAGAATTGATCATGACATTCTCACCTTATAAATAAAATAAAAATAAAAAAAAATCGCTGATCCAATGTTGAGCTAGTAAATGTCTGAACTAGTTGATGCACAAATTCAATACCCTGATAAAGAGGTTGACTGGCAAAAAGTATTTTATGTATTTTGAAAATATAAAAATACTCATCTTAAATGTATTTAAATACAAATTACATTTGATTTTTTCCAAAGGCTTTAAAATACAAAATAGTATTTTGTATTTCAAGTATCTGAAATACTGCCCCTGTGTATATATATATATATATATATATATATATATATATATATATATATATATATATATATCATCTTTGTGTGTATGTAGTTGTGTTTGTTAAGGCTAGCATCACTGTTAGGAACTGGGTTCATGAATGAATCTGTGTGTTGAAATTCATCTTTAAAGTGAACATACCATTCTTGCATTGACTTTTCTTGTTCTTTTTCTAGCCTGGTAAATGTCCAGTAGCTGACCAAATAAAACAATATATCTGCTCAAATTATTAAATTAATTCGTTTTTTAACCTGTGTCTTTGTAATTGCAGACACCAAGGGCGAAAAGAAACTTAAAGTTTCTTTCTAGAAACATTGAGCAGCTGAAAAGAAGAAAGCAAAGACACATTGTAGGTTACGCTTAGATTTATGTAGTGATCGTCAATCATTACTGCCATTTGATTTTTCTCCTATAACAAAAGAAAATGAACAAATCATTTTGATTTATTTTAAAGCGTGCAAGTATATGCTTTGTTTACTGTGTTATGTTTGCTAACTTGCAAATCAATAAATATTTATTGTCTGCATCCACTAATATCATTGTTGGCTAGTTAAATAATATAATAATTCATAATATCTAGGGCTGCAACTACGATAATCCATTAATCTGTCGATTATTCCTGATGGATACTTCCAGCAGGATAATGCACAGTCACAAAGCTCAAATCATCTCAGATCATCAGTTCACTAACTCTCAAGTGTCCTCTAATAAAGTGGCTGGTGAGTGTGTGTGTATGTGTATGCATCTATAATAGAGTAGTTAACATCTAATAATGAAGAAATTAAATAGAACTAATAAAATATATTATTTTATTATAATATTGCTACACCAATGCAGTTTAGAGCTTGTTTTTTTAATGAATCACTATGGAGTATAGTTCAGTTGTATTAATAAAAGACAATTTTGCACTTATTTCATCTGTTAACTCTCACTCGTTCCTGCTCGCTCATTAGTCTGGGGGTGGGGGCGTTTAATCGATGTCTGTAAATTTGGGGACATCTGAATAATGCTAGTGGTATATTGGCTCACAAAATTAGACCACAATCAGACCAAATCATTATGGAATAAAACAATTTAAGAGATAATTGCAACTTTTTATCTCACAGTTATAAACTTGCAATTACAAAAAATAAAGAATTGCAAGATATAAACTTGCAATTCTGAGAAAAGTCTGACTTCTATTTATTTTTTAACTTTTATTTTACATTTCTGACATTATATTTCGCAACTGCGAGTTTATATCACACAGTTCTGAGAAAAAAAGTCAGAATTGCGAGATGTAAACTCACAATTGCATGAAAAAAGTAAGAATTGTAAGATAATTACCCTAGTCCTTTTTTATTCTATGGCGTGAACAAGCTTCTATACTAATTTGTCCAGATTTTTGTTCAGTCAAATTGTTTCTAGAATGAGAATGCTTGTAATAGCAAGTTGCATGTCAAGGCTGGACATTGTAACGAATGGATAGAGGGGACAATAGCAAGTAAAACAGATCTTTATTAGAATGTATAGCACCAGTCTCAGAGTGAATAGGAAGGCAGACAAAGTTCTCAGTAATGTTGGAAGATCGCAGATGCAGTTCACAAGAGAGGTGTGTAGATCACAAGATCCTTCTCAGTGCGATGGTAATCTCCGATGATGATGATGATGGCAAGGCAGCGCAGGCTTGCATGGACAACTCGATCCGATGGTCAGACGTGAAGTGATGAACCCAGTGTCAGTGAAGAGTGAAGACATAAACTGCAACAGCGAACTTCCAGACGAAGACAAAGCAGGAGACACGAGGAGCCGAAGAAACAGGAACACAACAGGCAACATCCACAAAACAACGATCTGACAAACACAAGACGCATAAGGTGAGTATAAATAGGCAGTGGTAATGCACAACACCTGTCGCTGATTCCCCCGGAGGATAATCAGCGACCACGCCCACACACACACACATTCATTCACAAATACACACACACAGCGCAAGGAAGCGTCAATGAATTCCTCAACCGTGACAGACATGCCTTGTTCTTAAGCCTTGATTGAATGCTGTTGTTGCAGATAATGTAATGGTTTTACAATATGCACACAAAGTCATTTTATCTTGATCTTTAATATGGTTTTAAGGGAGCAGAGCCATTGTGATGGAAAGCCAGTTTGGTCCACGGAGGAAGGGCGTTCAACCTAAAAAAGGGTCAGAGCAAGAAACGAATTAAAACATACTCTACAAAGCCAAGACAGGTATTACACCCAGCTCCCCACAGAGAAAGCTCACCTGTACCATGACGTGGACACTGCAAACCTGCCTCCACTTCCAGAGCAGATCTGCTTTGCAGAGGAAGAACAAAATGAAGATGAAGAGGAAGAGACAGAGGAGCTGGACAGTGAAGCCATGCAGGACGTCACGATGGAGGATGGGGCGTCCCTACCCTCTCGACTACACCCGCTCGTGGCAGAGAAGATCTGTGAGTTGGTAGCACAAGGTCATAACCAAGTTTACACTGTCCGCAAGCAGCTCAGGTATGACTCAGATGGTTTCAAATCTCCTTTGTTTTATTTGCTGGAAAAATATTTACCGTTGCTTTGTCAGAGGAAGTGCCTGAGAGACACAGTCTGTGTTACTTTCCCACTGTCAATGACATCAAGAACCACATCCATGAGGCTCAGAAAGCTCTTCAGCTGACGGCGGGACCACCGGCTACCTCAGATACAGAAAACATGTTTGTAAAGCATTAGATTGGTGAGCACAAATATGCCAACCATTTTCTGTAGTAAGCATTTATTTTGATGTTTTTGATGTTGTTGTTGCAGTGGAAAGCAGAGGCTAATAACCTGCTTCCAGAGACTTTGACCCTGACTCCTGCTACTGTGGATGGTAAAATACTGTTGAGATATTGTTTGAAATCCGACATACATTATTTAAACAATAATCTTGGAATCATTCAATACAATTTAGAGAGCAGAGGAAAGGTCCTGCCTCAAAAAGAAAGCACATACCTGTAGTCCAAGTATAAGCATTGTTTACCCTGCCACAGAATCTAGTGTACTGCTGTTATATTGACAGTGTCCCCTCAGAAGGAAGGACTCTTGGAAGAGAGTGACACTCTTTCTCCAGAGGCTGTGCAGCTCTTCAGCTCTCTCACCTCACTGCAGCCCAAGATCTTTGCACATCTCCAGGTGACCCTGTCCTGAAATGATCATTTTTTATATGGATCTATTCATTCATGATGTATTATTGCATACATTTTTTATGCATACATTTTGCATACATTTTATTTTACATTTTGCATACAATGTATTAATGCATACATTTTTTAAGTTTTTAATTTCTGAATAAATGCAAAAAGTTTCAGGGTGATCAACTGTTCTGATAGTATAAGTGAAGAAACAAACATCCATTAAAATTAAATGCTTGAAAACCTGATTATGTAATCATTTTTTATACATTTTTGTTTTGAACTTTTTGTTAATGTTCCCATTAACTTATGAAAACGTTATTTCATGGCTTTCAAAACCTCTAGTTTTAAACATTTTAAAAACATTTGTTGGTTAATGCGAACGTTAAGGGAACATTCAATTTTATAATTTTGCAAACATTATGTGAAGGTTACTTTTGAATGTTCTCTGAACACAAGTTGAAACATTTAAAAAAATGTTAGATAAACATCCAACTAAAATATTTCAGAAAAAAAACTCATTGTTTTTGTGCTAAAGTTTTAAAAATGTTATTTAAAAACATATAACTTTGAACAAATGTTCTATTAACGTTAATGGAAGAATGTTTGTTCATAAAAACTTGCCTGGCTTCATTTGTGAGAATGTTCCCTGTTGCCTGGGACAAACCTGGTGGGCAAACTTATCCTTTAAGAGTGCTCTCCTCTTGTCTGATAGGCCATCCAGATACAGCCTGCCTTGTGTCCAGCTGAAGACACTGCCCAACCTACACCCCCACCACCACCAGAAGCCCCAGAGCTGTCCAGCCCTGCACCTCCACAGCCTGTTCTGCTGAGTCCGTCCCAGTTCCTCCAGTCAAGTGGCAGTGCTGGTGAAAGCATATCTCTGTGTGACCCCCCCGACCCTGCTCGGCATGAGCCAGCCGGTGAGTGTGACCTCGGTGACTAATGCCGGAGCTGAAGGTGGCATCACACAGATCTTGTTGGAGGACGGACAGGCCATTCCAGTCCAGATTGTGGACCCTGCAAGCATAGGTAAGTACATGGCACCACAGAAATAAAAATAAAAAAATCTAAATTTAACCAATTAGAATCATGAAAATAACGTATAAACCTGTTGTTTGTTGTTATTGTTCAGCTTTGACTCCCTCAGCAGACGACACTTCAGTTAAATAGGAGAGTGGGAAATCTATGGATGTGTCAGCAGAAATACAACAACGAGAAAAGAAAACTAATGTCCATTTCTGTGACAACAGCGATTGACGATTGAGCTCTTTGACCAATGGAGGACTGATTCATTGTTTCAAGTACAGTATTATGATAACATGAACTCATGCAATATTGATTTGTATTATTATTTGTTTCCATTTCCCATTATTGCTATTTTAATTTATTACAGTGGTGACTGGAGAAAAAAAAACAATTTCTCAAAAGTATGAATGAGATCAAAATTAAATATTTAAAGCTAAATGTTTTCTGTTGCATTCTATTCACACAAAAAACTATTTCACATCTTTTTATAAGAATATCTTATGAGTATTTCTGCATGTATTTCTACCCTTTGAATAGAAGCCTAAAGGTGGGCATACACTGTGCGATGTCTGTGCGATTTCAGCAAGGAACCTACTCACACTGAACGAGTAGATCGCATGCGATGTAAAGCCAAAGCTCAGGATTTATGTGCTCACACTGTACGGTCCGAACGTCGAGCTGCGACTTGACTGCTCACACTATACGTGTGAAATATGCGCGAATCAGCGCGATAAATCCTCGTGCTGGGTTGCGCCTATGGAAGATATCATGTAGCCTATCCAGAGATATTGTCAAAACAAGCATCAGCTATCAATATCAAGAAGATTTAGCATTTCCAATTTATATATTAAACTATTAGTAGGCTAGTATTATTGTATTATTATTATTATTATTAGGGAAGGCCTATAGGCTATTAAAGTGATAGGCTACTATAATTAAATTGCCACGCAACAATTTCATAGCGCATCACCGCATAACCAACGCGCTGTGAGGATAATAAAATATTACATAGAAGCTTACTTCTCCGCATTAAAAATTGTCTAAAACATTTAGGTCGATTACAATGAATTATACATATAATTAATTATTAACAGTCTATAATATGTCCGAACACTGCAATAATTCATCAATGAAAATTAAAAACAGCTTTATTTCAAAAACATTTTTTAACAATAAAAGAGGCAAAGTGTAGCCTACATCGCAGGTGGCTTGGAAGAAGTGGGTAATGGTTAATCCATTTTGCAACACGAACTGGAGGTAAGCAACAGTAATTTGTAGCTTTGAACTACAGAACTTAAAGATCTCCCTTTTTTCGTTTTTTTTTTTTTTTTTTTTTTTTTTTTTGCTGCAGATGAAACTGTTTGCTCAGGCGCAGTGAGGGAAAAAACACTGAGTTTAGGGCAGTCGGTTCGTAGCTCTGCTTCAACTGTGCGATATAGTCACGAGGAGCGACCAAAATTTCTAACATGCCAGAAATTCATCCGACCATCCGATTGCCGGTCGTGAGAGGTTAATCGCCTCTCTTTTCCCCCTGTACACTGCACGAACACTGCACGACAAACGACGCACGACAAAGCTGAAAATCGGCCCGACCCGGAAAAGAGTCGCACGAGTCAGAATTCGGCTCAAAATCGGACGAAAATCGCACAGTGTATGCCCGCCTTAATGGATCCTTGCGGTGGACTTTTTAAAGTCCCCCTGTGGTGAAATTCAAGTTTTTAATGTTTATTGTCAGGAATCAGTCAGGCTCATTCACATCCACAACACAAAGATCACACTCACCCGAATACTAATCACCTGCACCTGTCATCAATCCCAGCAATCACTGAGCACTACAAAGGAACACACCTCACCTCCAGTCCCTGTCGAACCTTGAACTAGGAAAGACCCACTAACCTGCTCTCTGTGCATTTCAGACTATTGTTCCCAAACTGTTCCAGTCTGTTTCCACAGTACATCCTTGTGATACTTACCTGTGATACTTGTGATACTTACCTGTTTAACTCGTCCTGAGATCCCACATTCTCCTTGGTGTCCATGCTCTGTGTTCCTTGGATTGTGTTTCATGCCACATTCAAGCCTGCCGTTATCTACGAGAGAAAAGACGATCATTCATCAATGTTATTCTCACAGTATCTGTTTGTGCATCTGAATTTACCTTCTGTCCAACGAAAGCTTCATTAAAAGTTATTCTGAATCCTTCTAACCTTGTTATCTGAGTGTACATCCTGACATTTATATGTCTGTGGTGTTTTTAATATGCTTTAAGACAAACCATGTGCAAATTCATAAGTCAGCAACACTGCTGAGTGTTTTCCGCTTAAAACTGCAGTGAAACACAAACTACCGTGTAACCAATCAGATCAACGTGATTGTCAATGAGTGCATATCTGAGCTGGTTAATTTGCATATTCATAGAACCGGTATACTAAATGAGGCAAGGGTGTAGAGTTACAATCAAGCTATTTTTCAAGGACAAAACAGAAGAACAGTGTCTGTTTATGAAGTTCAGATTACTGTGATAGTGTTTACCTGTGAATAGTAATTGTTGTATTTTAATCATTTTCTCTGCTTACCTGTATATGATCATGTGCCTGAATTTAGAAGAGAATTATTTCATATTTATCATACATATACAAGAATGTAAGAAATGATAATATTAGCATTCCTCTGATTTAATTGGCCGAATGCTTTTACAAAAATGCTGAAGAAAGAATGCAGCCTTTGCTAATATTAAACTTTTTTACCTTGTTCTGTTCGATCGGTTGCTTCCATTGATCCATTGATGACTTCCACAAATAATCAGTTTTCCTTGAATCATGAATTTTCTTCCATTCCGGTACCGCTGATGTTGTTGTCGTTGTAACAAGACAGTGATCTTCTGCCAGGAACATCAGGTCAATCTTCTGCTGTCCAGAATCAGGTGGTTTGTCTTCGTCTGGCATCTCAGCTGAGACCTGTCCACTATGGGTGACCCTAGCAGTAGTTGTGAAGTACCAGTGGCGTAGCTCTCAGCATCACTGATGCACACAAGCCCTCACAGCACGTCAAGCTGCAAACCGTGTGAGGGACCCTAACCTTCCCTAACCTAAGCAACCGCATATCAACCAACTAGGCTACTCTAAACATCCTGACAACCACATAGCAATGCATGAAAAACCAGTCTAGTCCAGCAACACGCTAACAACCGCGCAAAAAACCTTGGCAAACGCATGTCAACACACAAGAAACCATCCAAAACATCCCAACAACCGTGTAGCAAAACGCTAAAAACCACTTAGAACAACCTATGAGCAGCATATCAGTGCTTTGACAATCACCAAAAACATCCTGACAACCTCACAACAACAATGTGCAAAACACCTCTAGAAAATAAAACTTGACGTTACTCATAAAACTCTAAATTTACTCTACAAAATAAAACTTAAAACTATAAACTTGCTCTGTAACTATATACAGTATTTACATACAGGTCCCGCTGTGATACTCCGGGCTCCATGTGACACAGTGATGACTCAGTGTCTGGGCTTCTTTCTTCGGGGTTCCTCGGGCAGGGGCTCTTCACTGATGTCCACGTCGATTCGAGGAGCGAAGCTTCTGCTGGTTGTGGCGAAGCTCTCAGTGATCCGGACACGTCCATCAGGATGCTCCGTCTCCTCCAGTGAAGGGCGGTTGAGAGCCTCCCACAGTCGCTGCTTGATCTTCCGTCCAAGTTTAAGGCTGTAGGGACGCTGCCGGCCACTGCGTGTCTTCATCATGGGCTCCACCACAGAGCGGTAGATGTCCTGGTAGGCCTCTACGCTGTAGCCGTGGATGGAGACAGGCTCATCCTGCTGACGCGCGTCCACTGAAGAGCCTGAGACTGCTGGACGGATGGCTGGACGGATGTCAGGAAGGACAGCAGCGTTCTTCACGTAGCGTTCTTCCAAACCCGTGGGTCTTCGAGCTTTGCCAGAGATGCAGCTGTAAGTGTGATCTGACCTGACCAACGTTACAGCTGCCAGCTGTGGAAGCTCACAAGGTTCCGGACTGGAAGAAACGCCCTCCTCCACCAATCCCCTCAGGCGTGCGGGAAGAGCCCTGATTCTTCGTGACCGACGCTGCTCCATGATAATGAATCAAGAAGTACCACAAATCACTAAGACTTACCAAATTGTAGAGTTGTGAAGAGCTTGCAGCAAGTGCGTTCAGGCTTCAAGGCTTCAGAAACAGTTGTGTTGATTTTTAATCTACTGGACTGACATAGAATGCTTGGGATCATTTAAATGTAAACATGTGAAAATATGTATTTAAATACAAATACAGTATTTTGTATTTTGAAAATACACAAAATACATGTGAAATTGGCCATCCAGTGCAGGGAATGAAGAAACTACAGGCCTATTGACTTTTCATTCCTACCACACCTCTGCCCTTTCTTTCTTTCTTTCTTTCTTTCTTTCTTTCTTTCTTTCTTTCTTTCTTTCTTTCTTTCTTTCTTTCTTTCTGGCAATTACAAATAAATGTAAAATAGCAGCCATTTATATACTTATTTCTGGTTACAATGTAGTCTATTACTTTTTGATTATTATTTTTTATGTACAATAAAACTAAAAGCTGAAGATTTTTCTGGAGTATCATTCATCAGTGCTTCTTTTTCCACTCCAACGTTCCAATTATTCCTGCCCACTAAAAGCTGCACGGATATTTGCTTACTCCACAAATAGGCCCATCTATGTAAACGATTTAGAAAAAGTTTCATCAATTCAAACTTTATATCATCGCTATATGTAGTGTCATATCACCCAGCCCTAACATGATAAAAATTAACTATTCTTTCTTTTATTCTTTCATGTTAACTGAAGTGAATTATGCACTATTTTAACTTTAATCATCAAGTAGAATTGATCATGACATTTATATATATAAAAAAAAAATCGCTGATCCAATGTTGAGCTAGTAAATGTCTGAACTAGTTGATGCACAAAATCAATACCCTGATAAAGAGGTTGACTGGCAAAAAGTATTTTATGTATTTGGAAAATATAAAAATACTCATCTTAAATGTATTTAAATACAAATTACATTTGATTTTTTCCAAAGGCTTTAAAATACAAAATAGTATTTTGTATTTCAAGTAGGCCTATCTGAAATACTGCCCCTGTGTATGTATATATATATATATATATATATATATATATTAATCATCTTTGTGTGTATGTAGTTGTGTTTGTTAAGGCTAGCATCACTGTTAGGAACTGGGTTCATGAATGAATCTGTGTGTTGAAATTCATCTTTAAAGTGAACATACCATTCTTGCATTGACTTTTCTTGTTATTTTTCTAGCCTGGTAAATGTCCAGTAGCTGACCAAATAAAACAATATATCTGCTCAAATTATAAAATTAATTCGTTTTTTAACCTGTGTCTTTGTAATTGCAGACACCAAGGGCGAAAAGAAACTTAAAGTTTCTTTCTAGAAACATTGAGCAGCTGAAAAGAAGAAAGCAAAGACACATTGTAGGTTACGCTTAGATTTATGTAGTGATCGTCAATCATTACTGCCATTTGATTTTTCTCCTATAACAAAAGAAAATGAACAAATCATTTTGATTTATTTTAAAGCGTGCAAGTATATGCTTTGTTTACTGTGTTATGTTTGCTAACTTGCAAATCAATAAATATTTATTGTCTGCATCCACTAATATCATTGTTGGCTAATTAAATAATGTAATAATTCATAATATCTAGGGCTGCAACTACGATAATCCATTAATCTGTCGATTATTCCTGATGGATACTTCCAGCAGGATAATGCACAGTCACAAAGCTCAAATCATCTCAGATCATCAGTTCACTAACACTCAAGTGTCCTCTAATAAAGTGGCTGGTGAGTGTGTGTGTATGTGTATGCATATATAATAGAGTAGTTAACATCTAATAATGAAGAAATTAAATAGAACTAATAAAATATATTATTTTATTATAATATTGCTACACCAATGCAGTTTAGAGCTTGTTTTATTAATGAATCACTATGGAGTATAGTTCAGTTGTATTAGTAAAAGACAATTTTGCACTTATTTCATCTGTTAACTCTCACTCGTTCCTGCTCGCTCATTAGTCTGGGGGTGGGGGCGTTTAATCGATGTCTGTAAATTTGGGGACATCTGAATAATGCTAGTGGTATATTGGCTCACAAAATTAGACCACAATCAGACCAAATCATTATGGAATAAAACAATTTAAGAGATAATTGCAACTTTTTATCTCAGTTATAAACTTGCAATTACGAAAAATAAAGAATTGCAAGATATAAACTTGCAATTCTGAGAAAAGTCTGACTTTTATTGATTTTTAACTTTTATTTTACATTTCTGACATTATATTTCGCAACTGCGAGTTTATATCACACAGTTCTGAGAAAAAAAGTCAGAATTGCGAGATGTAAACTCACAATTGCATGAAAAAAAGAATTGTAAGATAATTACCCTAGTCCTTTTTTATTCCATTTTTTATTCCATGGCGTGAACAAGCTTCTATACTAATTTGTCCAGATTTTTGTTCAGTCAAATTGTTTCTAGAATGCGAATGCTTGTAATAGCAAGTTGCATGTCAAGGCTGGACATTGTAACGAATGGATAGAGGGGACAATAGCAAGTAAAACAGATCTTTATTAGAATGTATAGCACCAGTCTCAGAGTGAATAGGAAGGCAGACAAAGTTCTCAGTAATGTTGGAAGATCGCAGATGCAGTTCACAAGAGAGGTGTGTAGATCACAAGATCCTTCTCAGTGCGATGGTAATCTCCGATGATGATGATGGCAAGGCAGCGCAGGCTTGCGTGGACAACTCGATCCGATGGTCAGACGTGAAGTGATGAACCCAGTGTCAGTGAAGAGTGAAGACATAAACTGCAACAGCGAACTTCCAGACGAAGACAAAGCAGGAGACACGAGGAGCCGAAGAAACAGGAACACAACAGACAACATCCACAAAACAACGATCTGACAAACACAAGACGCATAAGGTGAGTATAAATAGGCAGTGGTAATGCACAACACCTGTCGCTGATTCCCCCGGAGGATAATCAGCGACCACGCCCACACACACACACATTCATTCACAAATACACACACACAGCGCAAGGAAGCGTCAATGAATTCCTCAACCGTGACAGACATGCCTTGTTCTTAAGCCTTGATTGAATGCTGTTGTTGCAAATAATGTAATGGTTTTACAATATGCACACAGTCATTTTATCTTGATCTTTAATATGGTTTTAAGGGAGCAGAGCCATTGTGATGGAAAGCCAGTTTGGTCCACGGAGGAAGGGCGTTCAACCTAAAAAAGGGTCAGAGCAAGAAACGAATCAAAACATACTCTACAAAGCCAAGACAGGTATTACACCCAGCTCCCCACAGAGAAAGCTCACCTGTACCATGACGTGGACACTGCAAACCTGCCTCCACTTCCAGAGCAGATCTGCTTTGCAGAGGAAGAACAAAATGAAGATGAAGAGGAAGAGACAGAGGAGCTGGACAGTGAAGCCATGCAGGACGTCACGATGGAGGATGGGGCGTCCCTACCCTCTCGACTACACCCGCTCGTGGCAGAGAAGATCTGTGAGTTGGTAGCACAAGGTCATAACCAAGTTTACACTGTCCGCAAGCAGCTCAGGTATGACTCAGATGGTTTCAAATCTCCTTTGTTTTATTTGCTGGAAAAATATTTACCGTTGCTTTGTCAGAGGAAGTGCCTGAGAGACACAGTCTGTGTTACTTTCCCACTGTCAATGACATCAAGAACCACATCCATGAGGCTCAGAAAGCTCTTCAGCTGACGGCGGGACCACCGGCTACCTCAGATACAGAAAACATGTTTGTAAAGCATTAGATTGGTGAGCACAAATATGCCAACCATTTTCTGTAGTAAGCATTTATTTTGATGTTTTTGATGTTGTTGTTGCAGTGGAAAGCAGAGGCTAATAACCTGCTTCCAGAGACTTTGACCCTGACTCCTGCTACTGTGGATGGTAAAATACTGTTGAGATATTGTTTGAAATCCGACATACATTATTTAAACAATAATCTTGGAATCATTCAATACAATTTAGAGAGCAGAGGAAAGGTCCTGCCTCAAAAAGAAAGCACATACCTGTAGTCCAAGTATAAGCATTGTTTACCCTGCCACAGAATCTAGTGTACTGCTGTTATATTGACAGTGTCCCCTCAGAAGGAAGGACTCTTGGAAGAGAGTGACACTCTTTCTCCAGAGGCTGTGCAGCTCTTCAGCTCTCTCACCTCACTGCAGCCCAAGATCTTTGCACATCTCCAGGTGACCCTGTCCTGAAATGATCATTTTTTATATGGATCTATTCATTCATGATGTATTATTGCATACATTTTTTATGCATACAATTTGCATACATTTTATTTTACATTTTGCATACAATGTATTAATGCATAAATTTTTTAAGTTTTTAATTTCTGAATAAATGCAAAAAGTTTCAGGGTGATCAACTGTTCTGATAGTATAAGTGAAGAAACAAACATCCATTAAAATTAAATGCTTGAAAACCTGATTATGTAATAATTTTTTATACATTTTTGTTTTGAACTTTTTGTTAATGTCAAATCAAATCAAATCAAGTATATTTGTATAGCGCTTTTCACAATACAGATTGTATCAAAGCAGCTTCACAGTATTAAAATAAAATAATACAACAAAGTTTGTTTCTAGTGGAATTTATTGATTGATAGAATAAAATTAAATATCCCCAAAATATCCCCAACTGAGCAAGCCAAAGGCAACAGTGGCAAGGAACCGAAAAAACTCCATCAAGTGACCTAATGGTGTCCTAAAACTCCATCAGGTGACCTAATGGAGAAAAAAAAAAACCTTGGGAGAACCCAGGCTCAGTCGGGGGCCAGTTCTCCTCTGGCATTTATGAACTAGAGGCCGGATTGTAGTTTGAAACTGTGAGATTAACAATATTATATGAATGCCTGGCTGAAAAGATGCGTCTTTAATCTAATTTTAAACTGGGAGAGCGAGTCCGAGCAACGAACAGTATCAGGAAGGCTATTCCAGAGTTTTGGAGCCAAATGTGAAAATGCTCTCCCTCCTTTGGTTGATCTGGATATCCTAGGTATGACCAAAAGCCTTGAATTTATTGATCTTAAAGAGCGCGATGGATTATAGGGTGATAGAAGATCCGTTAAATAGACTGGAGCTAAGCCGTTTAGGGCTTTATAAGTCAGTAGCAATACCTTATAATTAATACGGAACTTTATAGGTAGCCAATGTAGTGATGATAAAATCGGTGTTATATGATCATATTTTCTTGATCTAGTAAGAACTCTAGCAGCTGCATTTTGGACTAACTGTAGCTTGTTTATTGAGGATGCAGGACAACCGGCTAATAAAGCATTACAGTAATCTAGTCTCGAGGTCATGAATGCATGAACTAACTTTTCTGCATCGGAAACTGATAGCATATTACGTAGCTTAGCAATGTTTCTAAGGTGGAAAAAGGCTGTTTTTGTAACATACGAAATATGATTTTCAAAAGACAGGTTACAATCGAGTATAACACCCAGGTCTTTTACTGTAGAGGAAAAAGTAACAGGACATCCTACGATGTCAAAGTTGTATTGTGAGAGGTTCTGTGGGCGGTTTTTTGAACCGATGAGTATTACCTCTGTCTTGTCTGGATTTAATAAAAGAAAATTTACGCGTCATCCAATCTTTTATATCTTTAACACACTCTGTCAATTTGGATAATTTAGCGTTTTCATCCGGCCGTGATGAAAGATATGTTTGAGTGTCATCAGCATAACAATGGAAACTAATTCCATGTTTCCTTATAATATTTCCAAGTGGCATCATATATATTGAGAATAACAGAGGGCCCAACACAGATCCCTGCGGCACTCCATAGTTTACTGGAGTTATGATCGATTTTTCTCCATTTAAATAGACAAAATGGTAGCGGTCAGATAAGTATGATCTAAACCAGCTTAATGCTTGTCCTTGAACACCAGTATAATTTTGTAGTCGATCTAAGAGTATTGTGTGATCTATAGTATCGAACACAGCACTTAGATCAAGTAAAACTAGTATTGAGATACAGCCTTGGTCAGAAGCTAAGAGTAAATCATTTGTGATTTTAACGAGCACAGTTTCAGTGCTATGATGCGGCCTGAATCCTGACTGAAACTTTTCATAGATATCATTTTCTTGCAAGAAAGAGCCCAGTTGAGTGGACACAACTTTTTCTAGTATTTTAGACATAAAAGGTAGATTTGAAATGGGTAGATTGCTAGATTATTATGATCTAATTGTGGTTTCTTAATGAGAGGTTTTATAACTGCCAGTTTAAATGTTCTTGGAACATGACCTAAAGATAAAGACGAGTTAATAATATTGAGGAGAGGCTCTTCCACTACAGGTAACACTTCCTTCAGTAGTTTAGTTGGTATAGGATCTAATAAACATGTTGTTGTTTTAGATGAAGTGATAAGTTTATTTAACTCTTTTTGTTCTATAGTTGTAAAGCACTGTAATTGTTCTTGCGGGGGGATAATTGAGGCTGAATTATAAGGTGCGATTGAGGATTGAACGTTTACAATTGTGGTTCTGATGTTTTCTATTTTCTCAGTGAAGAAGTTCATGAAATCATTACTACTAAACTGTAACGGGATATTTTGTTCGGGTGACGTCTGTTTATTTGTTAGTCTAGCCACGGTGTTAAATAAAAACCTAGGATTGTTTTGGTTGTTTTCTATTAGTTTGCGGAGGTGCTCAGCCCTGGCCGCTTTTAGGGCCTTTTTATAACGTGACATACTGTCTTTCCACGCGATTCTAAAGACCTCTAAATTAGTTTGTTTCCATTTACGCTCTAAATTACGGGTTTCTCTCTTTAGAACATGCGTAGTATTATTGTACCATGGTGCTTTAATTTTCTCTCTGACCTTTTTTAATCTAACGGGTGCAACAACATCCAATGTTCTAGAGAGAATGGTGCTCATAGTGCTAGTTAGTTCTTCTAGTTCATCTGTTTGTTTGGGTTCAGGCAGCAGCTGAGACAGATTAGATAAGCAATTTGAGAAATTATCTATGGTGGATGGAAGGATTGTTCTGCCTGGTCGAAAACGCGGCACAGCATGACATATTACAGCAGTACGTAATATGCAAGTTACCAAGTAATGGTCAGTGACATCATCACTTTGTGGAATGATATCTATATCGGTTGGATCGGTTCCATATGAATTTATAGATTTATTAAATTCCTTTGGGGTCAAGCAAAACGTCACCGGACCAACTCATCGTCTTAATCACACACTCGATTTAATCGAGTGTGTGATTAAGACGATGAGTTGGTCCGGTGACGTTTTGCTTGACCCCAAAGGAATTTAATAAATCTATAAACGCAGCCCCTAACGCATCATTTGAATTATCTACGTGTATGTTAAAATCTCCAACAATTAATGCTTTATCTACATTGACCAATAGATCTGAGAGAAAATCTGCAAACTCTTTTAGGAAATCAGCGTAAGGCCCAGGCGGTCTATATACGGTAGCCAAGGCTAGAGATAATATGGATTTTTTTCTAACATCTAAGAGCGTAACATTTAGTACAAGTATTTCAAACGAAATAAACTTATAACCCGTTTTCATAAGTTAATGTTCCCATTAACTTATGAAAACGTTATTTCAAAACCTCTAGTTTTAAACATTTTAAAAACATTTGTTGGTTAATGCGAACGTTAAGGGAACATTCAATTTTATAATTTTGCAAACATTATGTGAAGGTTACTTTTGAATGTTCTCTGAACATTCAAGTTGTAACATTTAAAAAAATGTTAGATAAACATCCAACTAAAATATTTCAGAAAAAAAACTCATTGTTTTTGTGCTAAAGTTTTGAGAACATTATTTAAAAGCATATAACTTTGAACAAATGTTCTATTAACGTTAATGGAAGAATGTTTGTTCATAAAAACTTGCCTGGCTTCATTTGTGAGAATGTTCCCTGTTGCCTGGGACAAACCTGGTGGGCAAACTTATCCTTTAAGAGTGCTCTCCTCTTGTCTGATAGGCCATCCAGATACAGCCTGCCTTGTGTCCAGCTGAAGACACTGCCCAACCTACACCCCCACCACCACCAGAAGCCCCAGAGCTGTCCAGCCCTGCACCTCCACAGCCTGTTCTGCTGAGTCCGTCCCAGTTCCTCCAGTCAAGTGGCAGTGCTGGTGAAAGCATATCTCTGTGTGACCCCCCCGACCCTGCTCGGCATGAGCCAGCCGGTGAGTGTGACCTCGGTGACTAATGCCGGAGCTGAAGGTGGCATCACACAGATCTTGTTGGAGGACGGACAGGCCATTCCAGTCCAGATTGTGGACCCTGCAAGCATAGGTAAGTACATGGCACCACAGAAATAAAAATAAAAAAATCTAAATTTAACCAATTAGAATCATGAAAATAACACATAAACCTGTTGTTTGTTGTTATTGTTCAGCTTTGACTCCCTCAGCAGACGACACTTCAGTTAAATAGGAGAGTGGGAAATCTATGGATGTGTCAGCAGAAATACAACAACGAGAAAAGAAAACTAATGTCCATTTCTGTGACAACAGCGATTGACGATTGAGCTCTTTGACCAATGGAGGACTGATTCATTGTTTCAAGTACAGTATTATGATAACATGAACTCATGCGATATTGATTTGTATTATTATTTGTTTCCATTTCCCATTATTGCTATTTTAATTTATTACAGTGGTGGCTGGAGAAAAAAAAAACAATTTCTCAAAAGTATGAATGAGATCAAAATTAAATATTTAAAGCTAAATGTTTTCTGTTGCATTCTATTCACACAAAAAACTATATCACATCTTTTTATAAGAATATCTTATGAGTATTTCTGCAGGTATTTCTACCCTTTGAATAGAAGCCTAATGGATCTGTGCGGTGGACTTTTTAAAGTCCCCCTGTGGTGAAATTCAAGTTTTTAATGTTTATTGTCAGGAATCAGTCAGGCTCATTCACATCCACAACACAAAGATCACACTCACCCGAATACTAATCACCTGCACCTGTCATCAATCCCAGCAATCACTGAGCACTACAAAGGAACACACCTCACCTCCAGTCCCTGTCGAACCTTGAACTAGGAAAGACCCACTAACCTGCTCTCTGTGCATTTCAGACTATTGTTCCTGAACTGTTCCAGTCTGTTTCCACAGTACATCCTTGTGATACTTACCTGTGATACTTGTGATACTTACCTGTTTAACTCGTCCTGAGATCCCACATTCTCCTTGGTGTCCATGCTCTGCGTTCCTCGGATTGTGTTTCATGCCACATTCAAGCCTGCCGTTATCTACGAGAGAAAAGACGATCATTCATCAATGTTATTCTCACAGTATCTGTTTGTGCATCTGAATTTACCTTCTGTCCAACGAAAGCTCCATTAAAAGTTATTCTGAATCCTTCTAACCTTGTTATCCGAGTGTACATCCTGACATTTATATGTCTGTGGTGTTTTTAATATGCTTTAAGACAAACCATGTGCAAATTCATAAGTCAGCAACACTGCTGAGTGTTTTCCCCTTAAAACTGCAGTGAAACACAAACTACCGTGTAACCAATCAGATCAACGTGATTGTCAATGAGTGCATATCTGAGCTGGTTAATTTGCATATTCATAGAACCGGTATACTAAATGAGGCAAGGGTGTAGAGTTACAATCAAGCTATTTTTCAAGGACAAAACAGAAGAACAGTGTCTGTTTATGAAGTTCAGATTACTGTGATAGTGTTTACCTGTGAATAGTAATTGTTGTATTTTAATCATTTTCTCTGCTTACCTGTATATGATCATGTGCCTGAATTTAGAAGAGAATTATTTCATATTTATCATACATATACAAGAATGTAAGAAATGATAATGTTAGCATTCCTCTGATTTAATTGGCCGAATGCTTTTACAAAAATGCTGAAGAAAGAATGCAGCCTTTGCTAATATTAAACTTTTTTACCTTGTTCTGTTCGATCGGTTGCTTCCATTGATCCATTGATGACTTCCACAAATAATCAGTTTTTCTTGTATCATGAATTTTCTTCCATTCCGGTACCGCTGATGTTGTTGTCGTTGTAACAAGACAGTGATCTTCTGCCAGGAACATCAGGTCAATCTTCTGCTGTCCAGAATCAGGTGGTTTGTCTTCGTCTGGCATCTCAGCTGAGACCTGTCCACTATGGGTGACCCTAGCAGTAGTTGTGAAGTACCAGTGGCGTAGCTCTCAGCATCACTGATGCACACAAGCCCTCACAGCACGTCAAGCTGCAAACCGTGTGAGGGACCCTAACCTTCCCTAACCTAAGCAACCGCATATCAACCAACTAGGCTACTCTAAACATCCTGACAACCACATAGCAATGCATGAAAAACCAGTCTAGTCCAGCAACACGCTAACAACCGCGCAAAAAACCTTGGCAAACGCATGTCAACACACAAGAAACCATCCAAAACATCCCAACAACTGTGTAGCAAAACGCTAAAAACCACTTAGAACAACCTATGAGCAGCATATCAGTGCTTTGACAATCACCAAAAACATCCTGACAACCTCACAACAACAATGTGCAAAACACCTCTAGAAAATAAAACTTAACGTTACTCATAAAACTCTAAATTTACTCTACAAAATAAAACTTAAAACTATAAACTTGCTCTGTAACTATATACAGTATTTACATACAGGTCCCGCTGTGATACTCCGGGCTCCATGTGACACAGTGATGACTCAGTGTCTGGGCTTCTTTCTTCGGGGTTCCTCGGGCAGGGGCTCTTCACTGATGTCCACGTCGATTCGAGGAGCGAAGCTACTGCTGGTTGTGGCGAAGCTCTCAGTGATCCGGACACGTCCATCAGGATGCTCCGTCTCCTCCAGTGAAGGGCGGTTGAGAGCCTCCCACAGTCGCTGCTTGATCTTCCGTCCAAGTTTAAGGCTGTAGGGACGCTGCCGGCCACTGCGTGTCTTCATCATGGGCTCCACCACAGAGCGGTAGATGTCCTGGTAGGCCTCTACGCTGTAGCCGTGGATGGAGACAGGCTCATCCTGCTGACGCGCGTCCACTGAAGAGCCTGAGACTGCTGGACGGATGGCTGGACGGATGTCAGGAAGGACAGCAGCGTTCTTCACGTAGCGTTCTTCCAAACCCGTGGGTCTTCGAGCTTTGCCAGAGATGCAGCTGTAAGTGTGATCTGACCTGACCAACGTTACAGCTGCCAGCTGTGGAAGCTCACAAGGTTCCGGACTGGAAGAGACGCCCTCCTCCACCAATCCCCTCAGGCGTGTGGTGAGAGCCCTGATTCTTCGTGACCGACGCTGCTCCATGATAATGAATCAAGAAGTACCACAAATCACTAAGACTTACCAAATTGTAGAGTTGTGAAGAGCTTGCAGCAAGTGCGTTCAGGCTTCAAGGCTTCAGAAACAGTTGTGTTGATTTTTAATCTACTGGACTGACATAGAATGCTTGGGATCATTTAAATGTAAACATGTGAAAATATGTATTTAAATACAAATACAGTTTTTTTTCTATTTTGAAAATACACAAAATACATGTGAAATTGGCCATCCAGTGCAGGGAATGAAGAAACTACAGGCCTATTGACTTTTCATTTTCATCAATTCAAACTTTATATCATCGCTATGATATGTAGTGTCATATCACCCAGCCCTAACATGATAAAAATTAACTATTCTTTCTTTTATTCTTTCATGTGAACTGAAGTGAATAATGCACTATTTTAACTTTAATCAACAAGTAGAATTGATCATGACATTCTCACCTTATAAAAAAAAAAAAAATCGCTGATCCAATGTTGAGCTAGTAAATGTCTGAACTAGTTGATGCACAAAATCAATACCCTGATAAAGAGGTTGACTGACAAAAAGTATTTTATGTATTTTGAAAATATAAAAATACTCATCTTAAATGTATTTAAATACAAACTAGATGCGAAAGTTCGTCGAGACAAACTTTAAGTTGGCTTGAGAAAGTTTGGACCATAAAGTTTGAAAAAGTTTAAAGTAGTTTAAAGTTTAAAGTAGTTTAAAGTTTAAAGTAGTTTAAAGTTTAATTTAGTTTAAAGTGTAAATTAGTTGAAAGTTTAAAATAGTTTGAAGTTTAATTTAGTTTAAAGTTTAAATTAGTTGAAAGTTTAAAATAGTTTGAAGTTTAATTTAGTTTAAAGTTTAAAATAGTTGAAAGTTTAAAGTAGTTTGAAGTTTAATTTAGTTTAAAGTTTAAATTAGTTGAAAGTTTAAAATAGTTTGAAGTTTAGTTTAGGGTGTTCTGGGTGGTTGCTATGGTGTTGCTAGGCGGTTGCTAGGGTATTCTGGGTGGTTGCTAGGGTGTTGCTAAGCGGTTGATAGGGTATTTTGGGTGGTTGCTAGGGTGTTGCTAGGCGGTTGCTAAGGTATTTTAGGTGGTTGCTAGGGTGTTCTGGGTGGTTGCTAGGCGGTTGCTATGGTATTTTGGGTGGTTGCTAGGGTGTTGCTGGGCGGTTGCTAGGGTGTTCTGGGTGGTTGCTATGGTGTTGCTAGACGTTGCTAAGGTATTTTGGGTGGTTGCTAGGCGGTTGCTAGGGTGTTATGGGTGGTTGCTAGGGTATTCTGGTTGGTTGCTAGGGTGTTCTGGGTGGTTGCTAGGCGGTTGCTATGGTGTTTTGGGTGGTTGCTAGGGTGTTGCTAGGCGGTTGCTAAGGTATTTTGGGTGGTTGCTAGGCGGTTACTAGGGTGTTCTGGGTGGTTGCTAGGGTGTTCTGGGTGGTTGCTAGGCGGTTGCTAGGGTTTTTTAGTGGTTGCTATGGTGTTGCTAGGCGGTTGCTAGGGTGTTCTGGGTGGTTGCTAGGGTGTTGCTAGGCGGTTGCTAGGGTATTCTGGGTGGTTGCTAGGCGGTTGCTAGGGTGTTCTGGGTGGTTGCTATGCTGTTGCTAGACGGTTGCTAGGGTATTCTGGGTGGTTGCTAGGTGGTTGCTAGGGTGTTTTGGGTGGTTGCTAGGCGGTTGCTAGGGTGTTCTGGGTGGTTGCTATGGTGTTGCTAGGCGGTTGCTAAGGTATTCTGGGTGGTTGCTAGGCAGTTGCTAGGGTGTTCTGAGTGGTTGCTATGCTGTTGCTAAGGTGTTCTGGGTGGTTGCTAGGCGGTTGCTAGGGTGTTCTGGGTGGTTGCTATGGTGTTGCTAGGCGGTTGCTAGGGTATTCTGGGTGGTTGCTAGGCGGTTGCTAGGGTGTTCTGGGTGGTTGCTATGGTGTTGCTAGGCGGTTGCTAGGGTGTTCTGGGTGGTTGCTATGATGTTGCTAGGCGGTTGCTAAGGTATTCTGGGCAGTTGCTAGTCAGTTGCTAGGGTGTTCTGGGCGGTTGCTATGGTGTTGCTAGGTGGTTGGTAGTTGTCATAGATGGTTACTATGGAGTTTTTATAGAGTCCTTAGCATGATCTTGGTATGATTTAGCACTTAACTAATTGATATTAGCATGTAGCTATTCACTGCTAGCATGTGTAGCATGTTGGAAGTGCTGTTTGCTAGCATGAGTCAAAAGAGCCAAACCTCATCTCTATACGATGTTCTGATACAGAGATATAGGTCTTGCAAAACGGTTGCTAGGGTACTCAAGTTTGGTTGCTATGGAGTTGCTTGGGAGCTTGAAGCTTTAAACTTAAAACGTTTAAAGTGGTTTGAAGTTTAAAGTAGTTTACGAGTTTTGAGTTTAAGTTTAAATGAGTTTAGTGTGTGTGTGTGTGTGTGTGTGTGTGTGTGTGTGTGACACACACACACACACACACACACACACACACACACACACACACACACACACACACTCAGAGTTTATGAGTTTAGAGTTTTTAAGTGTATAAATTGATGAGTTTATAAGTGTTAGAGTTTTTGAGTTTAGAGTTTATAAGTTTTAAATGAGTTTAGAGTTTATAAGTTTTAATGAGTTTAGAGTTTATAAGTTTAAATGAGTTTAAGAGTTCAGAGTTTATTAATTTATGAGTTTAAGAGTTCATAAGTCTATGAATTCATGAGTTTATAAGTTAATTAGTTTATAAGTGTATGAGTTTAGAGTTCATTAGTTTAAATGAGTCTCATTGGCTAATATAGTATATAGAACGGCAGTTTGGTTTAGTCTTCAAGGTATTTTGATTTGAATTTTCGTCGGTTGGTGAGTTTGAATCTGGATTTGAATTTTTTAGAACTCCCCAATGTAAGTCAATGGGAGTTTTTCCGAGTTTTGATCGTCATTTTTAGGAAAACCGTAAGTCCAATCAGTCTGAAAAGATATAGCACACTAAGTCAGAACAGTTTGAGTGTCTGAGCCGAGTTTGGAGTATGTAGAGTTAAAGCTCTAGGAGGAGTTTGAGTCAGATTTTTTTCCGCTCAGAAGAATAATAATAACTAGATGCGAAAGTTCGTCGAGACAAACTTTAAGTTGGCTTGAGAAAGTTTGGACCAGAAAGTTTTTTGCTAGGCGGTTGCTAGGGTATTCTGAGTGGTTGCTAGGCGGTTGCTAGGATATTTCTGGTGGTTGCTAGGGTCTTTTGGGTGGTTGCTAGGCGGTTGCTAGGGTGTTTTGGGTGGTTGCTAGGGTGTTCTGGGTGGTTGCTAGGCGGTTGCTAGGGTGTTCTGGGTGGTTACTAGGGTGTTCTGGGTGGTTGCTAGGCGGTTGCTAGGATATTTTGGGTGGTTGCTAGGGTCTTTTGGGTGGTTTATAGGCGGTTGCTAGGGTATTTTAGGTGGTTGCTAGGGTATTTTAGGTGGTTGCTAGGGTATTCTGGGTGGTTGCTAGGCGGTTGCTAGGGTATTTTGGGTGGTTGCTAGAGTGTTCTGGGTGGTTGTTAGGCAGTTGCTACGGTGTTCTGAGTGGTTGCTATGGTGTTGCTAGGGTGTCCTAAGGTATTTTGGGTGGTTTCTAGGGTGTTCTGGGTGGTTGCTATGGTGTTGCTAGGGTGTTCTAAGGTATTTTGGGTGGTTGCTAGGGTGTTCTGGGTGGTTGCTATGGTGTTGCTAGGGTGTTCTAAGGTATTTTGGGTGGTTGCTAGGGTGTTCTGAGTGGTTGCTATGGTGTTGCTAGGGTGTTCTAAGGTATTTTGGGTGGTTGCTAGGGTGTTCTGAGTGGTTGCTATGGTGTTGCTAGGGTGTTCTAAGGTATTTTGGGTGGTTGCTAGGGTGTTCTGAGTGGTTGCTATGGTGTTGCTATGGTGTTCTAAGGTATTTTGGGTGGTTGCTAGGGGGTTCTGGGTGGTTGCTATGGTGTTGCTAGGGTGTTCTAAGGTATTTTGGGTGGTTGCTAGGGTGTTCTGGGTGGTTGTTAGGCAGTTGCTAGGGTGTTCTGAGTGGTTGCTATGGTGTTGCTAGGGTGTTCTAAGGTATTTTGGGTGGTTGCTAGGGTGTTCTGGGTGGTTGCTAGGCGGTTGCTAGGGTGTTCTGGGTGGTTGCTATGGTATTGAGGGCGGTTGATATGGTGTTACTAGGTGGTTGGTAGTTGTCACAGATGGTTACTATGGAGTTTTTATAGAGTCCTTAGCATGATCTTGGTATGATTTAGCACTTAACTAATTGATATTAGCATGTAGCTATTCACTGCTAGCATGTGTAGCATGTTGGAAGTGCTGTTTGCTAGCATGAGTCAAAAGAGCCAAACCTCATCTCTATACGATGTTCTGATACAGAGATATAGGTCTTGCAAAACGGTTGCTAGGGTACTCAAGTTTGGTTGCTATGGAGTTGCTTGGGAGCTTGAAGCTTTAAACTTAAAACGTTTAAAGTGGTTTGAAGTTTAAAGTAGTTTACGAGTTTTGAGTTTACAAGTTTAAATGAGTTTAGAGTTTAAGTTTAAATGAGTTTAGTGTGTGTGTGTGTGTGTGTGTGTGTGTGTGTGTTCACACACACACACACACACACACACACTCAGAGTTTATGAGTTTAGAGTTTTTAAGTGTATAAATTGATGAGTTTATAAGTGTTAGAGTTTTTGAGTTTAGAGTTTATAAGTTTTAAATGAGTTTAGAGTTTATAAGTTTTAATGAGTTTAGAGTTTATAAGTTTAAATGAGTTTAAGAGTTCAGAGTTTATTAATTTATGAGTTTAAGAGTTCATAAGTCTATGAATTCATGAGTTTATAAGTTAATTAGTTTATAAGTGTATGAGTTTAGAGTTCATTAGTTTAAATGAGTCTCATTGGCTAATATAGTATATAGAACGGCAGTTTGGTTTAGTCTTCAAGGTATTTTGATTTGAATTTTCGTCGGTTGGTGAGTTTGAATCTGGATTTGAATTTTTTAGAACTCCCCAATGTAAGTCAATGGGAGTTTTTCCGAGTTTTGATCGTCATTTTTAGGAAAACCGTAAGTCCGATCAGTCTGAAAAGATATAGCACACTAAGTCAGAACAGTTTGAGTGTCTGAGCCGAGTTTGGAGTATGTAGAGTTAAAGCTCTAGGAGGAGTTTGAGTCAGATTTTTTTCCGCTCAGAAGAATAATAATAATAATAAGTTTAAGTACAATATCAGTATGTTGGCTCTCTCAAGCCAACTTAATAATAAGTTTAAGTACAATATCAGTATGTTGGCTCTCTCAAGCCAACTTAATTACATTTGATTTTTTCCAAAGGCTTTAAAATACAAAATAGTATTTTGTATTTCAAATACGTATTTTAAATACATGTATCTGAAATACTGCCCCTGTGTATGTATATATACACATGTATATATATATATATATATATATATATATATATATATATATATATATATATATATATATATATATGTATACTACATATATATATATATATATATATATATATATATATATATATATATATATATATATATATATATATTTTAATCATCTTTGTGTGTATGTAGTTGTGTTTCAGTTCTCCTGATGTATTTGAGCCCCCAGTGAAGCCATTCCCACCAGGGGCACCAAACTGGGCTCTAAGACTGCGTGGGTGTGAGGTTTGTCCAGTAGAAATGGATAAATTGAGTTTTTTTTTGTTTTTTTTACAGACCAAATCATTATGGAATAAAACAATTTAAGAGATAATTGCAACTTTTTATCTCACAGTTATAAACTTGCAATTACGAAAAATAAAGAATTGCAAGATATAAACTTGCAATTCTGAGAAAAGTCTGACTTTTATTGATATTTTAACTTTTATTTTACATTTCTGACATTATATTTCGCAACTGCGAGTTTATATCACACAGTTCTGAGAAAAAAAGTCAGAATTGCGAGATGTAAACACGCAATTGCATGAAAAAAAAGGCAGAATTGTAAGATAATTACCCTAGTCCTTTTTAATTCCATTTTTTATTTTTTATTCTATGGCGTAAACAAGCTTCCATACTAATTTGTCCAGATTTTTGTTCAATCAAATTGTTTCTAGAATGAGAATGCTTACAATAGCAAGTTGCATGTCAAGGCTGGACATGCCTTGTTCTTAAGCCTTGATTGAATGCTGTTGTTGCAGATAATGTAATGGTTTTACAATATGCACACAAAGTCATTTTATCTTGATCTTTAATATGGTTTTAAGGGAGCAGAGCCATTGTGATGGAAAGCCAGTTTGGTCCACGGAGGAAGGGCGTTCAACCTAAAAAAGGGTCAGAGCAAGAAACGAATTAAAACATACTCTACAAAGCCAAGACAGGTATTACACCCAGCTCCCCACAGAGAAAGCTCACCTGTACCATGACGTGGACACTGCAAACCTGCCTCCACTTCCAGAGCAGATCTGCTTTGCAGAGGAAGAACAAAATGAAGATGAAGAGGAAGAGACAGAGGAGCTGGACAGTGAAGCCATGCAGGACGTCACGATGGAGGATGGGGCGTCCCTACCCTCTCGACTACACCCGCTCGTGGCAGAGAAGATCTGTGAGTTGGTAGCACAAGGTCATAACCAAGTTTACACTGTCCGCAAGCAGCTCAGGTATGACTCAGATGGTTTCAAATCTCCTTTGTTTTATTTGCTGGAAAAATATTTACCGTTGCTTTGTCAGAGGAAGTGCCTGAGAGACACAGTCTGTGTTACTTTCCCACTGTCAATGACATCAAGAACCACATCCATGAGGCTCAGAAAGCTCTTCAGCTGACGGCGGGACCACCGGCTACCTCAGATACAGAAAACATGTTTGTAAAGCATTAGATTGGTGAGCACAAATATGCCAACCATTTTCTGTAGTAAGCAGAGACTAATAACCTGCTTCCAGAGACTTTGACCCTGACTCCTGCTACTGTGGATGGTAAAATACTGTTGAGATATTGTTTGAAATCCGACATACATTATTAAAACAATAATCTTGGAATCATTCAATACAATTTAGAGAGCAGAGGAAAGGTCCTGCCTCAAAAAGAAAGCACATACCTGTAGTCCAAGTATAAGCATTGTTTACCCTGCCACAGAATCTAGTGTACTGCTGTTATATTGACAGTGTCCCCTCAGAAGGAAGGACTCTTGGAAGAGAGTGACACTCTTTCTCCAGAGGCTGTGCAGCTCTTCAGCTCTCTCACCTCACTGCAGCCCAAGATCTTTGCACATCTCCAGGTGACCCTGTCCTGAAATGATCATTTTTTATATGGATCTATTCATTTATTAAATTAATGCATTAATTTTGTAAGTTTTTCATTTCTGAATAAATGTAAAAAGTTTCAGGGTGATCAACTGTTCTGATAGTATAATTGAAGAAACAAAAAGCCCATTAAAATGAAATGCTTGAAAATCTGATTATGTAATCATTTTTTATACATTTTTGTTAATGTTCCCATTAACTTATGAAAACGTTATTTCATGGCTTTCAACACCTCTAGTTTTAAACATTTTAAAAACTTTTGTTGGTTAATGCGAACGTTAAGGGAAGATTCAATTTTATAATTTTACAAACATTATGTGGTTACTTTTGAATGTTCTCTGAAGTTTTGAGAACATTATTTAAAAACATTTATACCATGGTCTGGGTGAATACTCGATTCTGATTGGCTGCAGGGTGTCCATTAAAAAGTGATAGAGGACACCTAGTAAAGGAGTTCTGGTGAAACTGACTGTTTATCGTTCGAAATTAATAAATAAATGTGCTGGCTACATCAGCTGTGAGTAACCATAGCAACAGGCAGTAAACTGAAGGGTTCTATGAGCTGAGCGAACTATAAATATCTCCGGTTGCTAAATAAACCGTCAGGCATAACCAGAGAAAAACCAAGTTATTGTTTGTAAAAACTTTAGATTTCGGTTGTAAAACTAATTAAAATATAAACTAATGTTTTAAAAATGTGTTATTTGGCAAGTGACCATGGTATAAGCGGGTTAATGCCCTTCGAGGTGTCCATTGTCAGGTATTAATGGACCTCCGCTGTGCGTCGTACGGTTCACGCCTCTCCTTCGTCCATTAATACCTGACAATGGACACCTCGAAGGGCATTAACCCTTACATAACTTTGAACAAATGTTCTATTAGCGTTAATGGAAGAATGTTTGTTCATAAAAACTTGCCTGGCTTCATTTGTGAGAATGTTCCCTGTTGCCTGGGACAAACCTGGTGGGCAAACTTATCCTTTAAGAGTGCTCTCCTCTTGTCTGATAGGCCATCCAGATACAGCCTGCCTTGTGTCCAGCTGAAGACACTGCCCAACCTAGAAGTGCCACCACCAGAAGCCCCAGAGCTGTCCAGCCCTGCACCTCCACAGCCTGTTCTGCTGAGTCCGTCCCAGTTCCTCCAGTCAAGGGGCAGTGCTGGTGAAAGCATATCTCTGTGTGACCCCCCCGACCCTGCTCGGCATGAGCCAGCCGGTGAGTGTGACCTCGGTGACTAATGCCGGAGCTGAAGGTGGCATCACACAGATCTTGTTGGAGGACGGACAGGCCATTCCAGTCCAGATTGTGGACCCTGCAAGCATAGGTAAGTACATGGCACCACAGAAATAAAAATAAAAAAATCTAAATTTAACCAATTAGAATCATGAAAATAACATATAAACCTGTTGTTTGTTGTTATTGTTCAGCTTTGACTCCCTCAGCAGACGACACTTCAGTTAAATAGGAGAGTGGGAAATCTATGGATGTGTCAGCAGAAATACAACAACGAGAAAAGAAAACTAATGTCCATTTCTGTGACAACAGCGATTGACGATTGAGCTCTTTGACCAATGGAGGACTGATTCATTGTTTCAAGTACAGTATTATGATAACATGAACTCGTGCAATATTGATTTGTATTATTATTTGTTTCCATTTCCCATTATTGCTATTTTAATTTATTACAGTGGTGGCTGGAGAAAAAAAACAATTTCTCAAAAGTATGAATGAGATCAAAATTAAATATTTAAAGCTAAATATTGTTTTCTGTTGCATTCTATTCACACAAAAAACTATTTCACATCTTTTTATAAGAATATCTTATGAGTATTTCTGCATGTATTTCTACCCTTTGAATAGAAGCCTAATGGATCCTTGCGGTGGACTTTTTAAAGTCCCCCTGTGGTGAAATTCAAGTTTTTAATGTTGTTTATTGTCAGGAATCAGTCAGGCTCATTCACATCCACAACACAAAGATCACACTCACCCGAATACTAATCACCTGCACCTGTCATCAATCCCAGCAATCACTGAGCACTACAAAGGAACACACCTCACCTCCAGTCCCTGTCGAACCTTGAACTAGGAAAGACCCACTAACCTGCTCTCTGTGCATTTCAGACTATTGTTCCTGAACTGTTCCAGTCTGTTTCCACAGTACATCCTTGTGATACTTACCTGTGATACTTGTGATACTTACCTGTTTAACTCGTCCTGAGATCCCACATTCTCCTTGGTGTCCATGCTCTGTGTTCCTCGGATTGTGTTTCATGCCACATTCAAGCCTGCCGTTATCTACGAGAGAAAAGACGATCATTCATCAATGTTATTCTCACAGTATCTGTTTGTGCATCTGAATTTACCTGCTGTCCAACGAAAGCTTCATTAAAAGTTATTCTGAATCCTTCTAACCTTGTTATCCGAGTGTACATCCTGACATTTATATGTCTGTGGTGTTTTTAATATGCTTTAAGACAAACCATGTGCAAATTCATAAGTCAGCAACACTGCTGAGTGTTTTCCCCTTAAAACTGCAGTGAAACACAAACTACCTTGTAACCAATCAGATCAACGTGATTGTCAATGAGTGGATCTCTGAGCTGCTTAATTTGCATATTCATAGAACTGGTATACTAAATGAGGCAAGGGTGTAGAGTTACAATCAAGCTATTTTTCAAGGACAAAACAGAAGAACAGTGTCTGTTTATGAAGTTCAGATTACTGTGATAGTGTTTACCTGTGAATAGTAATTGTTGTATTTTAATCATTTTCTCTGCTTACCTGTATATGATCGTGTGCCTGAATTTAGAAGAGAATTATTTCATATTTATCATACATATACAAGAATGTAAGAAATGATAATATTAGCATTCCTCTGATTTATTTGGCCGAATGCTTTTACAAAAATGCTGAAGAAAGAATGCAGCCTTTGCTAATATTAAACTTTTTTACCTTGTTCTGTTCGATCGGTTGCTTCCATTGATCCATTGATGACTTCCACAAATAATCAGTTTTCCTTGAATCATGAATTTTCTTCCATTCCGGTACCGCTGATGTTGTTGTCGTTGTAACAAGACAGTGATCTTCTGCCAGGAACATCAGGTCAATCTTCTGCTGTCCAGAATCAGGTGGTTTGTCTTCGTCTGGCATCTCAGCTGAGACCTGTCCACTATGGGTGACCCTAGCAGTAGTTGTGAAGTACCAGTGGCGTAGCTCTCAGCATCACTGATGCACACAAACCCTCACAGCACGTCAAGCTGCAAACCGTGTGAGGGACCCTAACCTTCCCTAACCTAAGCAACCGCATATCAACCAACTAGGCTACTCTAAACATCCTGACAACCACATAGCAATGCATGAAAAACCAGTCTAGTCCAGCAACACGCTAACAACCGCGCAAAAAACCTTGGCAAACGCATGTCAACACACAAGAAACCATCCAAAACATCCCAACAACCGTGTAGCAAAACGCTAAAAAAAACACTTAGAACAACCTATATCAGTGCTTTGACAATCACCAAAAACATCCTGACAACCTCACAACAACAATGTGCAAAACACCTCTAGAAAATAAAACTTGACGTTACTCATAAAACTCTAATTTTACTCTACAAAATAAAACTTACTCATAAAACTATAAACTTGCTCTGTAACTATATACAGTATTTACATACAGGTCCCGCTGTGATACTCCGGGCTCCATGTGACACAGTGATGACTCAGTGTCTGGGCTTCTTTCTTCGGGGTTCCTCGGGCAGGGGCTCTTCACTGATGTCCACGTCGATTCGAGGAGCGAAGCTTCTGCTGGTTGTGGCGAAGCTCTCGGTGATCCGGACACGTCCATCAGGATGCTCCGTCTCCTCCAGTGAAGGGCGGTTGAGAGCCTCCCACAGTCGCTGCTTGATCTTCCGTCCAAGTTTAAGGCTGTAGGGACGCTGCCGGCCACTGCGTGTCTTCAGCATGGGCTCCACCACAGAGCGGTAGATGTCCTGGTAGGCCTCTACGCTGTAGCCGTGGATGGAGACAGGCTCATCCTGCTGACGCGCGTCCACTGAAGAGCCTGAGACTGCTGGACGGATGGCTGGACGGATGTCAGGAAGGACAGCAGCGTTCTTCACGTAGCGTTCTTCCAAACCCGTGGGTCTTCGAGCTTTGCCAGAGATGCAGCTGTAAGTGTGATCTGACCTGACCAACGTTACAGCTGCCAGCTGTGGAAGCTCACAAGGTTCCGGACTGGAAGAGACGCCCTCCTCCACCAATCCCCTCAGGCGTGTGGGAAGAGCCCTGATTCTTCGTGACCGACGCTGCTCCATGATAATGAATCAAGAAGTACCACAAATCACTAAGACTTACCAAATTGTAGAGTTGTGAAGAGCTTGCAGCAAGTGCGTTCAGGCTTCAAGGCTTCAGAAACAGTTGTGTTGATTTTTAATCTACTGGACTGACATATAATGCTTGGGATCATTTAAATGTAAACATGTGAAAATATGTATTTAAATACAAATACAGTATTTTGTATTTTGAAAATACACAAAATACATGTGAAATTGGCCATCCAGTGCAGGGAATGAAGAAACTACAGGCCTATTGACTTTTCATTCCTACCACACCTCTGCCCTTTCTTTCTTTCTTTCTTTCTTTCTTTCTTTCTTTCTTTCTTTCTTTCTGGCAATTACAAATAAATGTAAAATAGCAGCCATTTATATACTTATTTCTGGTTACAATGTAGTCTATTACTTTTTGATTATTATTTTTTATGTACAATAAAACTAAAAGCTGAAGATTTTTCTGGAGTATCATTCATCAGTGCTTCTTTTTCCACTCCAACGTTCCAATTATTCCTGCCCACTAAAAGCTGCACGGATATTTGCTTACTCCACAAATAGGCCCATCTATGTAAACGATTTAGAAAAAGTTCCATCAATTCAAACTTTATATCATCGCTATATGTAGTGTCATATCACCCAGCCCTAACATGATAAAAATTAACTATTCTTTCTTTTATTCTTTCATGTTAACTGAAGTGAATTATGCACTATTTTAACTTTAATCATCAAGTAGAATTGATCATGACATTTATATATATAAAAAAAAAATCGCTGATCCAATGTTGAGCTAGTAAATGTCTGAACTAGTTGATGCACAAAATCAATACCCTGATAAAGAGGTTGACTGGCAAAAAGTATTTTATGTATTTTGAAAATATAAAAATACTCATCTTAAATGTATTTAAATACAAATTACATTTGATTTTTTCCAAAGGCTTTAAAATACAAAATAGTATTTTGTATTTCAAGTAGGCCTATCTGAAATACTGCCCCTGTGTATGTATATATATATATATATATATATATATATATATATATATATATATATATATATATATATATATATTAATCATCTTTGTGTGTATGTAGTTGTGTTTGTTAAGGCTAGCATCACTGTTAGGAACTGGGTTCATGAATGAATCTGTGTGTTGAAATTCATCTTTAAAGTGAACATACCATTCTTGCATTGACTTTTCTTGTTATTTTTCTAGCCTGGTAAATGTCCAGTAGCTGACCAAATAAAACAATATATCTGCTCAAATTATAAAATTAATTCGTTTTTTAACCTGTGTCTTTGTAATTGCAGACACCAAGGGCGAAAAGAAACTTAAAGTTTCTTTCTAGAAACATTGAGCAGCTGAAAAGAAGAAAGCAAAGACACATTGTAGGTTACGCTTAGATTTATGTAGTGATCGTCAATCATTACTGCCATTTGATTTTTCTCCTATAACAAAAGAAAATGAACAAATCATTTTGATTTATTTTAAAGCGTGCAAGTATATGCTTTGTTTACTGTGTTATGTTTGCTAACTTGCAAATCAATAAATATTTATTGTCTGCATCCACTAATATCATTGTTGGCTAATTAAATAATGTAATAATTCATAATATCTAGGGCTGCAACTACGATAATCCATTAATCTGTCGATTATTCCTGATGGATACTTCCAGCAGGATAATGCACAGTCACAAAGCTCAAATCATCTCAGATCATCAGTTCACTAACACTCAAGTGTCCTCTAATAAAGTGGCTGGTGAGTGTGTGTGTATGTGTATGCATATATAATAGAGTAGTTAACATCTAATAATGAAGAAATTAAATAGAACTAATAAAATATATTATTTTATTATAATATTGCTACACCAATGCAGTTTAGAGCTTGTTTTATTAATGAATCACTATGGAGTATAGTTCAGTTGTATTAGTAAAAGACAATTTTGCACTTATTTCATCTGTTAACTCTCACTCGTTCCTGCTCGCTCATTAGTCTGGGGGTGGGGGCGTTTAATCGATGTCTGTAAATTTGGGGACATCTGAATAATGCTATGGTATATTGGCTCACAAAATTAGACCAAATCATTATGGAATAAAACAATTTAAGAGATAATTGCAACTTTTTATCTCACAGTTATAAACTTGCAATTACGAAAAATAAAGAATTGCAAGATATAAACTTGCAATTCTGAGAAAAGTCTGACTTTTATTGATTTTTTAACTTTTATTTTACATTTCTGACATTATATTTCGCAACTGCGAGTTTATATCACACAGTTCTGAGAAAAAAAGTCAGAATTGCGAGATGTAAACTCACAATTGCATGAAAAAAAGTCAGAATTGTAAGATAATTACCCTAGTCCTTTTTAATTCCATTTTTTATTCTATGGCGTGAACAAGCTTCTATACTAATTTGTCCAGATTTTTGTTCAGTCAAATTGTTTCTAGAATGAGAATGCTTGTAATAGCAAGTTGCATGTCAAGGCTGGACAATGTAACGAATGGATAGAGGGGACAATAGCAAGTAAAACAGATCTTTATTAGAATGTATAGCACCAGTCTCAGAGTGAATAGGAAGGCAGACAAAGTTCTCAGTAATGTTGGAAGATCGCAGATGCAGTTCACAAGAGAGGTGTGTAGACCACAAGATCCTTTTCAGTGCGATGGTAATCTCCGATGATGATGATGATGCAGCAGCGCAGGCTTGCGTGGACAACTCGATCCGATGGTCAGACGTGAAGTGATGAACCCAGTGTCGGTGAAGAGTGAAGACATAAACTGCAACAGCGAACTTCCAGACGAAGACAAAGCAGGAGACACGAGGAGCCGAAGAAACAGGAACACAACAGGCAACATCCACAAAACAACGATCTGACAAACACAAGACGCATAAGGTGAGTATAAATAGGCAGTGGTAATGCACAACACCTGTCGCTGATTCCCCCGGAGGATAATCAGCGACCACGCCCACACACACACACATTCATTCACAAATACACACACACAGCGCAAGGAAGCGTCAATGAATTCCTCAACCGTGACAGACATGCCTTGTTCTTAAGCCTTGATTGAATGCTGTTGTTGCAGATAATGTAATGGTTTTACAATATGCACACAAAGTCATTTTATCTTGATCTTTAATATGGTTTTAAGGGAGCAGAGCCATTGTGATGGAAAGCCAGTTTGGTCCACGGAGGAAGGGCGTTCAACCTAAAAAAGGGTCAGAGCAAGAAACGAATCAAAACATACTCTACAAAGCCAAGACAGGTATTACACCCAGCTCCCCACAGAGAAAGCTCACCTGTACCATGACGTGGACACTGCAAACCTGCCTCCACTTCCAGAGCAGATCTGCTTTGCAGAGGAAGAACAAAATGAAGATGAAGAGGAAGAGACAGAGGAGCTGGACAGTGAAGCCATGCAGGACGTCACGATGGAGGATGGGGCGTCCCTACCCTCTCGACTACACCCGCTCGTGGCAGAGAAGATCTGTGAGTTGGTAGCACAAGGTCATAACCAAGTTTACACTGTCCGCAAGCAGCTCAGGTATGACTCAGATGGTTTCAAATCTCCTTTGTTTTATTTGCTGGAAAAATATTTACCGTTGCTTTGTCAGAGGAAGTGCCTGAGAGACACAGTCTGTGTTACTTTCCCACTGTCAATGACATCAAGAACCACATCCATGAGGCTCAGAAAGCTCTTCAGCTGACGGCGGGACCACCGGCTACCTCAGATACAGAAAACATGTTTGTAAAGCATTAGATTGGTGAGCACAAATATGCCAACCATTTTCTGTAGTAAGCATTTATTTTGATGTTTTTGATGTTGTTGTTGCAGTGGAAAGCAGAGGCTAATAACCTGCTTCCAGAGACTTTGACCCTGACTCCTGCTACTGTGGATGGTAAAATACTGTTGAGATATTGTTTGAAATCCGACATACATTATTAAAACAATAATCTTGGAATCATTCAATACAATTTAGAGAGCAGAGGAAAGGTCCTGCCTCAAAAAGAAAGCACATACCTGTAGTCCAAGTATAAGCATTGTTTACCCTGCCACAGAATCTAGTGTACTGCTGTTATATTGACAGTGTTATTATGTATTAAAGATTATGTAATAATTTTTTATACCTTTTTATTTTGAACTTTTTGTTAATGTTCCCATTAACGTATGAAAACGTTATTTCATGGCTTTCAAAACCTCTAGTTTTAAACATTTTAAAAACTTGTGTTGGTTAATGCGAACGTTAAGGGAACATTCAATTTTATAATTTTGCAAACATTATGTGGTTACTTTTGAATGTTCTCTGAACACAAGTTGAAACATTTAAAAAAATGATAGATAAACATCCAACTAAAATATTTCAGAAAAAAAACTCATTGTTTTTGTGCTAAAGTTTTGAGAATGTTATTTAAAAACATATAACTTTGAACAAATGTTCTATTAACGTTAATGGAAGAATGTTTGTTCATAAAAACTTGCCTGGCTTCATTTGTGAGAATGTTCCCTGTTGCCTGGGACAAACCTGGTGGGCAAACTTATCCTTTAAGAGTGCTCTCCTCTTGTCTGATAGGCCATCCAGATACAGCCTGCCTTGTGTCCAGCTGAAGACACTGCCCAACCTACACCACCAGAAGCCCCAGAGCTGTCCAGCCCTGCACCTCCACAGCCTGTTCTGCTGAGTCCGTCCCAGTTCCTCCAGTCAAGGGGCAGTGCTGGTGAAAGCATATCTCTGTGTGACCCCCCCGACCCTGCTCGGCATGAGCCAGCCGGTGAGTGTGACCTCGGTGACTAATGCCGGAGCTGAAGGTGGCATCACACAGATCTTGTTGGAGGACGGACAGGCCATTCCAGTCCAGATTGTGGACCCTGCAAGCATAGGTAAGTACATGGCACCACAGAAATAAAAATAAAAAAATCTAAATTTAACCAATTAGAATCATGAAAATAACACATAAACCTGTTGTTTGTTGTTATTGTTCAGCTTTGACTCCCTCAGCAGACGACACTTCAGTTAAATAGGAGAGTGGGAAATCTATGGATGTGTCAGCAGAAATACAACAACGAGAAAAGAAAACTAATGTCCATTTCTGTGACAACAGCGATTGACGATTGAGCTCTTTGACCAATGGAGGACTGATTCATTGTTTCAAGTACAGTATTATGATAACATGAACTCGTGCAATATTGATTTGTATTATTATTTGTTTCCATTTCCCATTATTGCTATTTTAATTTACTACAGTGGTGACTGGAGAAAAAAAACAATTTCTCAAAAGTATGAATGAGATCAAAATTAAATATTTAAAGCTAAATGTTTTCTGTTGCATTCTATTCACACAAAAAACTATTTCACATCTTTTTATAAGAATATCTTATGAGTATTTCTGCATGTATTTCTACCCTTTGAATAGAAGCCTAATGGATCCTTGCGGTGGACTTTTTAAAGTCCCCCTGTGGTGAAATTCAAGTTTTTAATGTTTATTGTCAGGAATCAGTCAGGGGTGCGTTTCCCGAAAGCATCGTTGGCCAACTATGGTCGCAAGTTCATCGCAATGTCCATTGAACTCTATTGGTAACGAGGGAACTTGCGACCATAGTTGGCTAACGATGCTTTCGGGAAACGCACCCCAGGCTCATTCACATCCACAACACAAAGATCACACTCACCCGAATACTAATCACCTGCACCTGTCATCAATCCCAGCAATCACTGAGCACTACAAAGGAACACACCTCACCTCCAGTCCCTGTCGAACCTTGAACTAGGAAAGACCCACTAACCTGCTCTCTGTGCATTTCAGACTATTGTTCCTGAACTGTTCCAGTCTGTTTCCACAGTACATCCTTGTGATACTTACCTGTGATACTTACCTCTTTAACTCGTCCTGAGATCCCACATTCTCCTTGGTGTCCATGCTCTGCGTTCCTCGGATTGTGTTTCATGCCACATTCAAGCCTGCCGTTATCTACGAGAGAAAAGACGATCATTCATCAATGTTATTCTCACAGTATCTGTTTGTGCATCTGAATTTACCTGCTGTCCAACGAAAGCTCCATTAAAAGTTATTCTGAATCCTTCTAACCTTGTTATCCGAGTGTACATCCTGACATTTATATGTCTGTGGTGTTTTTAATATGCTTTAAGACAAACCATGTGCAAATTCATAAGTCAGCAACACTGCTGAGTGTTTTCCCCTTAAAATTGCAGTGAAACACAAACTACCTTGTAACCAATCAGATCAACGTGATTGTCAATGAGTGGATCTCTGAGCTGCTTAATTTGCATATTCATAGAACCGGTATACTAAATGAGGCAAGGGTGTAGAGTTACAATCAAGCTATTTTTCAAGGACAAAACAGAAGAACAGTGTCTGTTTATGAAGTTCAGATTACTGTGATAGTGTTTACCTGTGAATAGTGATTGTTGTATTTTAATCATTTTCTCTGCTTACCTGTATATGATCATGTGCCTGAATTTAGAAGAGAATTATTTCATATTTATCATACATATACAAGAATGTAAGAAATGATAATATTAGCATTCCTCTGATTTAATTGGCCGAATGCTTTTACAAAAATGCTGAAGAAAGAATGCAGCCTTTGCTAATATTAAACTTTTTTACCTTGTTCTGTTCGATCGGTTGCTTCCATTGATCCATTGATGACTTCCACAAATAATCAGTTTTCCTTGAATCATGAATTTTCTTCCATTCCGGTACCGCTGATGTTGTTGTCGTTGTAACAAGACAGTGATCTTCTGCCAGCAACATCAGGTCAATCTTCTGCTGTCCAGAATCAGGTGGTTTGTCTTCGTCTGGCATCTCAGCTGAGACCTGTCCACTATGGGTGACCCTAGCAGTAGTTGTGAAGTACCAGTGGCGTAGCTCTCAGCATCACTGATGCACACAAGCCCTCACAGCACGTCAAGCTGCAAACCGTGTGAGGGACCCTAACCTTCCCTAACCTAAGCAACCGCATATCAACCAACTAGGCTACTCTAAACATCCTGACAACCACATAGCAATGCATGAAAAACCACTCTAGTCCAGCAACACGCTAACAACCGCGCAAAAAACCTTGGCAAACGCATGTCAACACACAAGAAACCATCCAAAACATCCCAACAAACGTGTAGCAAAACGCTAAAAACCACTTAGAACAACCTATGAGCAGCATATCAGTGCTTTGACAATCACCAAAAACATCCTGACATAGGCCTACAGTTAAGACAAAGTTGAGACAAAAGGCACCTTATTTTTATAAGCTAATTGTGGAACTACTTATGGGTATTATTGATTGATAATATCTTAGTCTACAAGCTAATGAAATGTCATGTGGAAATTTCACAGCTTAAGTTTATATTTAGTATGCTTGTCCAAAGCAGTAGTAGACCTAATAGAAAATGTAGTCACATTTTAATAACAAAAAAATATTGGTTTACAGCATGAGGAAATAAATGTGAAAATGTTGTCAGTTTTAAAAAGGCTTGAAATACCAATGGTTTTCTCTCTATATAATCTATCTATATATCTATCAATCTAAAAAAAAACAAAAAAAAAATGATTGTTGGTATGAATTAATGTATTTAGAATGATATAGCAATATTAAATAATATTTGTCTTAAATAGCCTATATAGGGAAGTTGGTAGAAAGGCTCAGGACTCACAAATATCATCCAAGGTTGTTTATTAAATGCAAGTGGAGAAGTAAAGGTAAAATAATAATAATAATAATAATTACTGAATGAATTAAAATTATGAAACTAACCAAAATAAAAAAATACAAATTTACAAAAACAAAACTCTTAACTCAGTGCAAACTTTGAGTAGGCCTATACGACCAAAAAACATTTGCTTATGGCAGCATAATCTATACAGACACTTTGAGCAGTATGCCCCCATCTTTTCTTCCCAAGGTTCTGTTTACATGCATCAAAAACATTTTTTTAAAATACTTTAACATGACTGACCAGATAAATGAAATAAATGTAAAAACACATAAATGTAATTCTCCAAATAAAACAAAATATAAACAACACCATAAGACATCTCTTTATGCCCACATGACCAAGGGTTAGGTATCACCCATATTAGTTGTATTAGTTTTACCAAACACCTGAAAAAGGGAAGCTTGTTCAAAACATGTGCAAAATGGTATAAGCCTATATAAAAATATATTTAATATAGTGCTGGGTAGTTACTGATTATGTGCAATCTATGTAATCAGATTCCCAAAATTAAATACTTTGTAATTAGATTATACTAGATTTTAAAATTACAAGTACTTAATTTTTAGAATCTGATTGATTACGTAATCCATATTAGCCTACATGTAACCAGTTATACTGAAACGCCACGTTGTATTACTATTCTGCTTTGTCTGGAACTATTTTTGTTGATGAAATAGAGCAAAAAGAGTCACAATTGACAAGATTGTGTCTAAAAAATGTAACTGTTCATTGTTCATTGAACTGTTGTACAAAATGTATATAACATTTGGGCATTTTATTCATTTTGGTGGCATTTCCGACCTGGGAAACCTCTCGGAATTCATCAAAAGTATCTTCATTCATGTTTCGAAGATGAACGTTTTATGGGTTTGGAATGACATGAGGGTGAGAAATTAATGACAGAAATTTCATTTTGGGAGAACTAACCCTTTAATTGTGGTGGCTGTGACAAGGGATGTAAATGTCAATGTAAATGTAAGGGATCTGGATATCAAAGGGGGGCAGGGCTTTGGCGCAGTTGCCGGGCACACACTTAATTGAGAATTGAACTAAAATATCTTCCAAAAGGGCACTTATATAGTCAGATGCCAAAAGGGAATCTGGGGTCTATCTGCACTTTCAGGAAATGTTTACAAAATTATTTTAGTGGTACAACCACGGATCAATATAAATGTGTGGATTGTTCATGGCGTCATAAAAAGTGAAGCCATATTGGTATTCTTCTTCTTCTTTTTATTGGCGACCTGCAACCATATGGAGCATTATCGCCACCTACTGTATCTTAATTACTTTTACTTAAATCCTTGTGTTCAGTCCAGTTTGTTGTAAAAAAGATGAGATGTGTTTAAGTACCATCTTTCCAGAGTTATTTGAGAAAATAGTTGTAATGTCCATTTGTTTAATTCCTTCATGCTCCAGTCCATTCCTTAAAGCCAGTCTTTGAGTTGAGTATTTAGTGCATTCAAACAGCACATGTTCCACAGTTTCCAGTTGACTGCATGTCTCACAATTTCCAGATATGTTTTCCTATAAGATGTAGAGATGCATTTAACTTTGTGTGTTCTAGTCTAATTCTGCTAAATTGACACTTGACACTCCTGCTCTTCCCCATTGACTTTTCTTATATTGGTATTCCCTCAAGTTCTATTGAATTAATAGGAAATCATCTGATTTTAATGAGGACACATTACCTAACGAGTGTTTTTATATCTGAAGTCACAATGCAAACGCAAACGTCCTAAACATTTAAATGGTTATCTGTTTAAAGTCGGGAATATCCCCTGCTTATTAAAAGTTGCTTTCATCTTCATTACAGTAGCGAATATCAGATCAGCTGACGGACGATAAAAAGTCAACCAAAAAAAAAATGCAACACCTCCACGGGAGTGGAAGTGCCGACCTGGCGACCAATCAAAAGGCAAGTATTTCCTCCGGCGTGTCTGATTGGACGGAGTTGCTCTGGTGCGTTGTGATTGGTGGAACGCACTGACCGCGGTGTTCGAATATGTTGTCTTCACAGTAACCGTCGGCGAGCTATGCACTATGCAGGTGGACACAGATGAGTTTAGTTTAAGTACTAAATGTATTTAGGTTAGATGTTCTGATTTTCGAGACACATATTTAGCTTAGCTGACTGTATAGGAGTCATTTACATAACTGTTAAATCACATTTGGATCATATTTTCCTCTTGAGGACATCATAAATAAAGGTAAGAATGTAACGTTATACGTTTTTTCAAATATGCGATGCTAGCTGAAAAGAGCAAACGCGGCATCCGGTCAGTAAAATAAATGTTACTTTCCTGTCGAAATGCGGTTCCTTGCTCATCTATTCTCGTCTTTTGTTTATAATCATGTCATAATGCTCATTGTTTAACAACTAACGTGAGAGCAAAACAGCGTCTTTGAACTGAAGTGAAGCTAGCTGGCTAGCCGATTGACTTTGTTTATAAGTAACGTTAGTTGTCCATTCATAAACGTCCTGACAGTAAATCTTTATCCGTTTATTGAGTGTAGAATTGTCAATGTTTTCATTTGTAGGTCTGTCATAATGGCTCTGGCGTCTCCATACGGTGTTCTGTCCGATGAGGAAGAGTGTGGAGCTGTGTTTGAGTCCACAGCTGCTGATATTAGATGTCCACGGTTTGTGTCTCCTCTGCCAGAGATCTCCGTCATAACCCCTGCTGCAGATCCTCAAACACCCACTAAAGAGGTATGATAGACAGTAAACTTATGCTCTGACTGACAAATAGTCTTTATTTCTGCAGGCTCAGGTCCAGGTGTTGTGACGAACAATGATAAGTGCCAGATTGTACTACCAACACTAACGTTATGTTTGCATTGTTTTTAGGGTAGGGGTAGGTATGGACGTTAATAAAGCCTCAAACTCATGAATATGATGCTGGTAGCACAATCTGATTGGTAGAATTGGTCATGTTGTCACATGCTGACTTTTAGTGATATTTAAGGTCTTTTAATTATACTAGAAACGTGATTATATAACGTTACATGCTTTGAAATCAAATGGCAAACCATAATGATTCATCACATCACATCTTGTGACAAGCTATTTGAACACTTAGGTGTGGTTTCACAGCCAGGATTAGGCCTTAGTTTAATTATGCCGGAGGAAAAAACATTACTGGTGTACATTGAGACAAAACAATGGCACTAATGTATTGATATGCAAGTTGCTTTCAGTTAAAACAGCTCAAACATGCATTTTAGCCTGGGACTTAATCATTAGATTTTAGTACTTATTTATTAGATCGTAGTATCTATACCAATCATTACTTGTTCGATTTTTAATTTTACTAGTAAGATTCGTAATTAAACTACAGTAGCTGTTCAGACTAGTTATTACATATGACAAGTAATAATACGTTGTGCAACAATTTGTGTATCACTAGTTACTAGTGATAATTGGAACTGACATCAAGTAATAAATGGGTACTAATATCAAATAACTACTTGTCAGTTTATAACCAATAAAAATGGAATGGTTATTTTTACTATTAGAATAAGTACTCAAATCTAATGAGTAAATGTTAGTCAATTTAAAAATGGAATACCTACTAGTAATAATCAGGTGTAATTTGCTGGTGAGACGGATGGTACATGTCCTCACCACTTTTTGCTTAGCTTGATATTGTCCCCACCACTTTTTGAAACATCTCCCATCACAGATATACAAAGAAAGCATCTCCAGTTGACTAGCAGGGTATTCGTTTAGTTTGTTTGTCTTAAATAAGAGGCGATGTGGAGCTGGAATGTGTTGTTTTTGAAATCATGCTGACACCGTGTCACGCCGGACGTGACAGTTTTAAAGTCGTGCTGCAACAGCTTGAGGCTGTCTACACTAGACACAAAGTTTGGATTCTGTGTTTTCCACATCGCAGAAATGATAGGACATGATACTGTGTTGTTAAATGTTAAATCTTCTTGCCATACTTGCCCCGGGCTTATGCTTACTGTTTGTTCAGTCAACTCCTATGTCTCAGATTGTCACATTGCCAGAAGCGGCTCCCTCACAATAATTCTTTTCATTAAGGACAGCTGTAAGTAATGTGTTTTTCCTCTGGTCAACACAAACAGCTTGCTTAATGGTTCCTCACCTCAGGCTCTGTTCAGACTGTTCAGAATGGTGCTTTCATTTCAAAAACCTCCCCGTCCACACCAGCATTTTCAATTGTTTTCCAAATGTTGCTCATCCACACTGAAACTGCTTAAATCTCCTTACTACGCATGCGTAAAATGTAATAAAAGCTCGAGATGAAACCGAGAGAGCAGACATAATAAAGTTCTCATTTCTGGCACGATAATTTTTATTAGCCAAATATCCCATCACTTACTGTTGAAAACAGTCACTCACTCACTCAAAATCACATAGATTAAACGCAATTCTCATCATGTTTTGCAGCAGGACAGCAAATGCGAGTACATTTTCTGTCGTCTTTGCAGGAATATAATATGATGATTCTACCATGGAACATTTATCTTTAACAACACTGATAGTAAATTGCAGGCACAACAATGCAGGTATAACCATAGATCTTATTGGTACGATATGCACCACATGACTAAACGTGCGTCATCGTTTTCAAATACCTCCATTTTCACAGTCCACACTACAATGAGAGAACGACTGTTCCAACGGAGAGAAAAAGATGAGTTTTCAAATGAAAACCTATTAGTGTGTACAATGTCTCAGTTCTGTGATGCTAATGAGTCTTTCATCTGTGTGACTGGCAGCCTGTCCAGATCAAGAGTGATGTCAGCAGAAGAGGCAGCGCTGATGATGGATCAGAGAAGCTGAAGGTTTTCGTACGGATCCGTCCTCTTACCGAGGCAGAGAAGGAGCGGGGAGATGAGCAAGTAAAGGAATTTGACACTTTTGTGAAACACTTTTTCAAGGAAGGAATGGCTTGGTTGGCAAACAATGACATCTTTATTGTAATGTTTGTGCTGTTCAGGGTTGTGTAAATGTGCAATCTGAGGACAGTCTGCTTCTCAGAGCGCCAAAAGACTCCCGCAACATGAAGAGTGCCGAGAGAGGCGTCTCTCAAAGCCTGCACAAGTTCACCTTTACCAAGGTAATGCATCCATTATTAAGGAAATCATCAAATATAGCATTTCATATTTATATATGAATATTTATATATGAATTCCTGGATGCAGCATCATGTACATTTTTTTTTTTCTTTGTGCAGATTTTTGGACCACAAACCAATCAGCAAGAGGTTTATGATCACACCATGAGGGAGATGGTACGAGATGTTCTGCGTGGAGAAAACCGCCTCCTCTATACTTATGGTGTGACCAACTCGGGCAAAACCTACACCATACAGGGTAAGACGGCCATAACACACTTCTGGATTTCAGCATGTTGGTTTGGTGCATATATTTATGTAAAACTGGATAATGTTATTGCTTCCTAAAGTAATGCGAGTACTGGTGTTGCTGTGATTCAACAGGGGCAGGTGGAGAGGCGGGTCTGCTGCCGCGGGCGTTAGTGTCTGTATTCCTGAAGCTTTCTGGGCGACTGTACTCCGCCATGGACCTCAAGCCCGTACTGAGCATGGAGGTCCGTAAGCTTGAGGCTGGTGAGGTCCATGCTGAGGAAATGCGTCGTGATGCTTTGCTGAAAGAGGTAAAGAGAGAGGTAACAAAGAATTAGAATGGTTGAATAAGAAATGTTCTTAGCGATAATTAGAGATGCGCATTTAGTAGGGCTTGTTGATTTAACACGTTAATTTAAGTAGTTCTGGAAGAATAGCGCGTATAAAATATTTAATGCACCCGCCCTAGACCTGCAAAGGTCATTGGTGACATGATACAGGGCAAAAACTCATTGCGTGATGTAGCCTATAGAATGCAGTTGGCGATGTTTTGTTTCTGAATGAATCCGTGTTTTGAGATAATCAATCGGGTGAATCAATGATTTAGTGGCCCATTCATAAAGTGAGCTATTGGTTCTCATTCACTAAGCATGTGTACACCAAAAATTTCGTAATAATTTATTCTAAATTTAGGATTTTTTTTTTATAAAAGGTGTTTATTGTGAGAACTGGTTAGAATGGCACACTTGGCACTGCTCGAGGATCGGGCGAGAGCGTGTCTGCATAAAGTGGCAAGTTATGAAAGGCTGTAAGGAAAGTGTGTGTGAAGAGACATCAGTCAATCAAGCATTTTTATGAACTTTAGCAATTAGAAATAAAATGTCAACCATGTATGAAAATGTGATGTCATATTAAACAGAATTATAAGCTGGTGGTGATTCTTGAGATATTGGTCATTCAGTGTTTCTGTAAAAAAAACAAAAAGTAATGAACATAATCCTTTTTGTCCTTCAGTAGTTTCTGATTTTTCTTGTTGTCTTGAATTGTCTTCCTTTTGTTCAGGAGGAAAGCACAGGTGGACATCAGTCTAGGCTGCGTGCAGGTTTGTCCTGGGACAGTGGCATCGGTGGACTCTCAGCTACCAGTCACATAGCAACACAGCTGGAGGGTGAGGAACTATCTGACATTCCACCCTGAGATACTTCATACTAAAAAGAATTGCAGAAATAATGACACTTGTCCCATTTGCCAGGCACTCACAAGTTAAGATATAGTAGATCAACAAAGATATAGTAGTTCTGTTTGGGGAAAGAAAGACACATTCCAGCTTTAATTTTTGAGCTACATGTAGTTCTCATTAACATATCAGGTGCAGTCACATTAGTGAAATTTTGCAGGCAAAAAAGGTACTTTTTCCATTGCATGAAGCACCGCTCGCAGTCACTTTCAAACCAAGCAGCTTTCTGTTGGTCAGCATGGTGAATTTGTGTGACCCCCGATGCAAAATCTATGTGGGGAAATTTTTCACTCTCACTTGAAAGACTCAATTGCGTGGATTCCTATTGAAATGACAGGATGTCCAATGCGAAGTTTCACAGAGCAACCTTAATAAAATTTTAAAGATTATCTTCTAAGCAGGTGTGTTGTTGTATTACAGATTCAGATGGCATTTTTTTGGAGACAAATGGCCTGGGTCTCAGTGGTGGTGAAGACCTTGAGGAGGGAGTGCATTTCTCAGTGTGGGTCTCATTTTATGAGATATACAACGAATTTCTTTATGATCTCCTGGACACTCTGCCTTCACTTCAGTCCCACAAGAGAGCCACGCTACGCCTCAGCGATGACAAACATGGAAACCCGTACGTAAAGGGTAAGAATCACAGAAGAGGACTGAAATTACCACTTTCAATTACTGATTTAAATATATATCCATTTCCTCAATTATTTTTTACTTACCCATTTTAATTATATTGAATCATTCATGTCCTTCCATTAGATCTGACCTGGATTCAAGTGCGAAGTGCAGAAGAGGCCTGGAAAGTGCTTAAAGTTGGACAACGCAACCAAAGTTTTGCCACTACTCACCTAAACCACAACTCCAGCCGCAGGTACCTGCTTAATGTCATCATACCCATAATGCCGTCGTAAGAGCATGAGTGATGCTGTAAAAAATTCACTCCACTTTCTAAATGCATGTTGTTGATCTTATTGTAAACAGTTCATCCATGCATATGTTTCATTTTAAAAGTTTTGACCTTCTGATGTTTAATTATAATGTCATAACTGGATCTATTAGTGTAAATAGCCATTTCCACCCAAAGTTGCATGCAAAATTGGAATATCGCATAAAACATTTGCAAATAAAGCCATCACATGTGTTTAAGAGAACTAAATTGGGGCAAAATATCTAATAAAAATGCGTTGCTGCAATCGGGGAAGCCACTGTGGCTCTTTTTCCTACATCATAAATGATTTGCATCTTAGAGCGCGCAGATGAAATGCAATAAACGCTGTCATGTTATCTTGTGTTTGAATTGGATGACTGGCGTTTGGTAACGCAATCATATGAGACACTTCTGGGAGACATTGCACAGCAAGCTCAAATGTTGGTTTGATCATTCTGCAAGGAAATTGGTCCTATGGTTAGTCTAGTTATCCAATCATATCCTCATCACCAAAGTCATGTGAGGTTTTTGTTGCGCATCAAGGGATTTATTAAGTAAACATGTTTCCATCGTAGTTTATGTGCATGTCTTATCGGATAAAAAATGTAGTTTCTTTTTTTTTTATACACATTTTTATAATGTATGCGGATAGAAATATAGCTGATGACAATCTTCTCTCTGCTGTTGTATGCAAGACTTCTGCAAACATTTAGTCCTCTTAAACCCTGTTCCTGCAAGCTCACGTTCTTCTGCCTCAATTTTGAAAGCCACACCCACATCTCAAAATCCAATCAACAACCGATAAACAGAACCAAGTCCCGTGAATCCAACACGGAAGTGACTTAAACTGCAATTCATCGACTGGCCGCTAGAGACGGGCTCCAAAAGCCCATTGAAGCCCACTGCCTCTGCCCATTTTCTGTTATCCGGGAGTGACGCTCAACAAAGAGGCGCGGCTCCGCCCACTTTAGGCTTCAAAAATTCACTTCAGAAACCTATGGGTGACATCACGGACACTACATCCATATGTTTTTTACAGTATGGTTAAACTGCAGAAAGCTGCTTGGTTTAAAAAAGTGACTTTTCTGTCAGCTGTGCTTCAAACACCTCCACACTACAGACAATCGGAAACGCAAGCTCAGGTGAAAAAATGTAGCATTCCGCTGCATTCTAAATGTCAGGTTTGGTGAATTCGCATCACGTGAGGACGAGTGACAAGTAGAAGACTGAACCTCGTCATCGGTCATTTAAAAAAAAAACTAAATTAAAAAAATATGGTGGTTGAAATAAAATGCTGCGTGATCTCAAGCAATCAGCATGTTTTGCGCCCAAGTCCCACCCCCAAAAGTTCCTGAACTTAGAAAGTCCCTGCTCGTGAGGTAGTACCTTTTCAGAGGGGGAATTTTTACCTGGAACTTCATTTAGACCCTGGTTCCGGAGGTCGAAACACAGAGTACCACCCCAAAGTTCCTAGTTCCTGGGTAAAGTTCCTGCGGTGGCTCGTATGTTGAATTCATGTTCGTAAAAAAGACGCTGAAGTGCTTGATAAGTTGATATCATGACCATTGCAGTGTCCGAATAAATTATTGCATGCTCAGTGTCTAGTGTGATCGTGGCTTTACTCTTCTGTCCCAATCAGAATCTTTTTATTTGAAATATATTTAAAGTTTACATGTATTTAGTTATTTATTTATGCAACAATACATAAAACAAAAGTATAGTTTATTAAATTGAAAAAGAATTTAATCGTGTTGTGTATTTTCTTTCAATTTTTAGCCACAGTATCTTTACCATCCGTGTTCTACATGTCAAGCCACAAGCAGAGCTGGGACAGGTGACCAGAATCAGCGAGTGAGTCTTTCCACATTAACTGTGTGCTTCTTCATAAGTGAGGTGTTTTTTTTTGTAATATCAGGCATTTTATTGGTGTATTGGACTGAACCTTTTAGAATTACTCTGGCGATTAAAAGATAGTCAGCTGTTCAGTTCTCAAAAGGATTTGATTTTGAATTCTGTTACTTCCGGCAGGCTCTCTGTGTGTGATTTGGCGGGTTCTGAGCGCTGTAAAGTCCAGCAGAATGGTGAGAGAATGAAAGAGGCAAACAACATCAACACCTCTTTGCTGACACTGGGACGCTGCATCAGTGCTCTGAGGCACAATCAAACCAACAAGTGAGTGTGAAACGCTTCAAAATTTACGCGGTGTGATGGGTCATGATGGTACACTAGTAGTCCAATAACTGTCCAAACCATTATAATGCTTTTCCACTGCATGGTACGGCTCACTTAAATAGTACCACCTCGATTGAGGTTTCAAACGTGCCATACCGATACTAAAATGTGACGTGCAGATCACAGATTTGTCAGAGAATCGTCACTACTAGCGTCATTGTATTTGTGAACCAACCCGTTAGAAACAAACTTCGTCTCGCAGTGAAAAACATGCATAGAATCAAGAACACCATTCCATCAATATGCTCCTGTGTTTGTGCGTTTGTTTGTCACGTTTATGATGATGTCACAGCAGTAGAGGCGGTGCAACTAGTGCTGTAGCGGTGCGTCGATGACGTCGACGTCATATTTTTTGCGTCGACGCTTCTTTATTTATTATTTATTTATTTTTTGTACCATTCCCGGAGGTACAGCTCGCCACACACACACCGCCCGCCGTGTTATTCTGTCATGTTTTCTCCCTTTCTTTCCAAACCGCGACAAACGCCAGTCTCCTTTCTCTGCAGAATGTGATAAATCCGCTCAACCAATCACAGCGCACCATTCCACGCATTGTAAACAGTAACGGTGGCGCTTTGAATACACCCGGCATCCTAGTTTTCCTTATCTACTTTGCACTTTTTGATCAACAAACAAACAAAAAATTAATACATTTGACGGCATTGATGAACCTGTGGTGGATTCTGCCGTAGGGAAGAAACGTAAGCCATCGAAATCTAATCATTTACGTGAGGAGATTAACAAGATGAGGCACGCGGGAGGAAGAGAAATGCCGACTTGGACGACAGCGTCAAACTTATGTCAAATACTGACACGTTGACCCCAGGGGATCTTTTAAAAAACTTTCAATTCTTGTACTCAAAGTCAACGAAAACCGAGCAGGACCAAGCCATTTTACAGCTGATCGCCGTCAAAAAATTTCAGAAGGTATTTCTTAGCGATGGCTGATTGAATGTAGCCTATGTTTAGTCCAGTACGTGCTAAATATAAGATTAGTAACTTATTGACCGAGTTCAGAGGCTGTCATGTGGATCAACTTACTTTGTTGTGTATTTTCAACCGTTTCAATATGAAAAATAACTTTTATATTGATTCAATGGATCAATTGCATTTAAAAAAAAAAACGTGTCATGAATTTATTGCATTTTTGGGAAAAAAAAGTTTTTATAATAAATCTTTGAAAATCTAAATCTGGATTTGAATTATGTTATTATAACCTAAAGATGCTATGTGAAAGTTTAAAACAGAAAATAGTGGTTTTCATCTTGCCACTTTCTTGGTAAAGAAAACACATTTTTTTACTCAAATTAATCAAAATGGATTTATCACGTTTATACTATATTATTCAGAAGTAAACATTGTAGCTGACAGTGTGTTTATGTCAGAATGTCTATTTTTTTAAACCACAACCTTCTAAGTGCTTCTTTTACTGATATATTTAACAATATCTTTTGCATTTCTCATCCAAACAACGTCAAACTTGGCACTGCACTTACTCGTGCCCAGACAGCTGTCGAGTTTGAAATCCATCGGAGTAACGGTTCGACAGAGATATGTGAATAACAGACAGGATAATTAATTCAAATTAGTCGTTAGATTAGTCGACTAATCGATAAAATAATCGCCCGACTAATCGTTTAATTAATAATCGTTTACCCCAGCCCTAGGTGCAACTATAACCATCAGTCTATAATCACTTTAAAGCGGTACTAAACTGCAGTGGAAAAGCAAACCGAGCAGAGTCGTACCACACAGTGGAAAACTGCCATTATTGATGTTATTATTCTGTCATTGCCACAGGTCTCGTCCTCCGCTGGTCGTTCCTTTCAGAGACAGCAAGCTAACCAGGGTCCTCCAGAGTTTCTTCTGTGGTCACGGGCGCTCTTGCATGGTGGTCAACATCAACCCCTGCGCCTCCACCTATGACGAAACGCTCCAAGCGCTCAAATTCTCTGCCATTGCCACACAGGTGAAAAGATGCTGCTTGCTCCGAAAAACGTTTTTAATCTTTCCTCTTCTGGACACCAAACGGCATTTAAACAATGTCCATTTACAAATATCTTTCATATTTCAGCTGGTACATGGGCCGTGCAGCAAGACTCGTGTGGCGTACATCCTGTCCCTGCTTCGCGAGCAGCCAGCTTATCACAACGATACCACTTTACTGGAGGAGGAGGATGAGGAGGACAGTGATGAAGAAGGAGACATCACCATGTTTGATCCTGATGTAAATCCACTAATTTGGTTAATTGTTAGTGATAACTAAAAGGACAGTTCACCCAGAAATGACATTTCTGTAATTTATTTACCCTTATGTTGTTCCAAATCTTGACTTTGAAACACAAATTAAGATATTTTTTTTAATGAAACCTTGAGGTTTCTGTCCCTCCATTAAAAGTCCAGGTAACCAAAATGTAAAAGCCTTTCTTGTGAAGGTATCTCTACACAAGACTTGGATTTAAGCACTCGATTCAGATGGATGTTTTTTATAATGCCTTCATGACCTTTTTGGATCTTTTAACCTCTCAGGTTTCATTGATTAATCTTTGAAACATTAAGTTATTTTTTAGAGTCTTATGTGTTTGGAGTTTTCATTCTCTGTAGGAAGTAATTGTAGAAAATCACTATGACTGTTGACTAGCCTATGACGGTTGATGTAACGAGTCATGAATGACTTTCTATTTTCTTTGTGAATGTCTCAGAAACCCTATTTACCGGAAAGCATAAAAAATCCTCTTTAAACCCTACTGAAATATTTCATAATTCAGCTGTATTTGGTTCTGTTGGGCAGGCGCTCCTAAAGGCCATCGATGTTCTGAAGCGCGAGGTGCTGCGTCAACGGCAGGAGAAAGAGGAGCTCGAGGCCAAGGTTCGAGAGGAGGTCTGCGCTGAGATGATGGAGGTCATCAACCGGATGCAGCATGACTTCAGGTACCTAGTGCTTCTATGGATAAGGGAAAGAATCTATATCTCTAGTGTATATATATATATATATCAGTGTTTCCCCTACCATTATATAAGGGGGGCGCCCCGCCCTCCTAACGGCTCCCCCCGCCCCCCTTGAAGGTCAAGTAAATTTGATTTGATTTTCTTTATAGCGCCAGATTAAAGTTTTTTTTTTTTATTACAAAAACTAAATAGCCCTTAAGTAATGTTATTTATCTTATTTCCACGATGGCATGTCTTTTCTGTCTGTGTTTGCGCGTTTACAATTATTCCAATGAGTGCGCAAGCGCGCACACTCGCACACAAACAAACACTTGCGTCAAATACAGATGAGCACTAGCGGACAGAGAGCGCGCGGTGGGAAATATGTCGCTGAACTGAAGATGGCAACACTCGCTCTACTGCGAGTAGCAGCCGGAGTAGCTCTCCTGCTCCAAGTCTAATGCCCGTTTCACACATATTTCGTTTGCAGTGTGTATGCGGTGAGTATTGTTTTCCGTACCCATGTTTACAGAGCTTTCACACTGCACGCAGATGCAGTCCGTCGATGATCGATCCGTTCCAGTTGCGGTGCGTATACAGCAGTGCAGCGATCGTTTCCGCACCGAGTCTATTTTTGCCATTTATATACTGTCTATGATTTTTGCTGTGCTGCAAACGCTGAATTAAAGTGACAGCGCATGTTTCGTGGTCAAAATGAACACAGATTGACCTGAAAATGTAGTCATTTCACCATAAGTGCGATTAATTAAATAAAATGTATGTATTTATACCATAAATTTATTTAATTAAATACTACTTTTTTCATTTTAAAAACGGGGTAAAGCAAGGAAAACTACAATTTACCTTAACAAGGCGACATAATGACATTCGTGGAGGTGGAAAAACAAGTTCTCTGTGACATGCAAGATTTATTGTATTAAAATTGAAATGCAAAAGATTTTAATATAAATACATGGTTAAATATTTTACCACTTGCTTGAGCAACTTAATATATAGCCTAATTATATAGAAGTAATGCATTGAATAGTACATTGTTTAAATTGTGTTTAAACGTGAACGCGCGTTCACAGCAGTGCTGCGTCTGACAGGATTATTCTCTCCAATAAATGCATCATAGAAATAAAAACTTCTCACAAAAAAAGCCCATTTAAAATTTGTTTTTTTTAGTTGTAAATAAAACTATTTAAGCTCTGGTCCATTAATATTAACAAATACTTCTATAAATTTAACAAAGGTTATTTGCAAAAGTCAATTTTAAAAAGATTTAAATATGTTTATTTTATTTTTTTAAAGAGATATCTTATGTTAATTTTTTTTTAAACATTTGTGTTTTATGTTAACTTTTACAAAGCATTACCCTCCCAGACAACCAATTAATGTGACAGATAGATAGATAGATAGATAGATAGATAGATAGATAGATAGATAGATAGATAGATAGATAGATAGATAGATAGTGTCTGTGTCAATTTTCACCAACCCCCCCCCCCCCCCCCCCAAACCTGTAAACCAAGGGGAAACACTGTATATATATATGTACTGTAACGCAATATAAAGTTGTTATTTAGTTGTAAATTCAATGTTTTAAGTTGCTCCCTTGTCGTGCAGCGAGACACTGGAGGGCGAGAGGGATCTGATGGAGAAGAGATGTGACAACAAAATTAACAACCTGAAGAGCAGCCTGAAGAATTATTACAGCCAAGAGCTAGAGGTCAGTGATGTGAAGGGAGCAGTTACACTGACAATTCAACCAAACCCCTGTTTACACCTGGTATTAGCATCTATTTTATCTGATTTATTATTAATAATAATGACACAATTTATGAAATGATTATTTTAAGGATTAGGGTTGTCCCAGTAGACGATAGTCAGAGATATCGCAGATGGCTGATGCCTTTGACGATATCAATACGATAATTGGCATGTTTTCGTTTTTTTTAATCAGGGTCCCCGCGGATCCTTAAAGTCTTAAAAGGTCTTAAATTAGATTTTTTAAATTTAAGGCCATAAAAAGCCTTCCTTTTTTTTTTTTTTTTTAAGTCTTATTTTTACTTATGAAAGGTCTTAAATTTTAGATGACACTTTGACTTAGACTTATCTAAATGCTTTCGAAATTAAAACTATCTAATTAGCGTAGGCCTACGTATTATTTTTTTTAATTCTATCTTTGTGGATTTGCTTGTTCACGTGACAATTCGCATCACTTACGGCAGCATATTAGTCTGTCTCCTGCACGCGAGAGGAGAGAAGAAAACGAGTAAATGAACATTTTTCACCGATGTCTAGGGGCTGTTCACACCAGGCCACTTCATGCGTTTTCTCAGATCGGATTGCAATCTGATTTATCAAAACGATTCCATGTACACCTGCTTACATATACAAATGTGTGTGGGTTTTTTTGCGGATATAAATCCGATCTTCAATTCCCGCTATAGATTTAATGGAGTGCATGTCACCGAAAGCAACAGTTATGAGATAAATTATTTTATTGATCAGCTAAAATTTCGGAATCAAAGCCCGCAATAAGAGAAAGCGGAAACAGCCCTGGTAAGATCATTTCATTTCTTTACATTTAATGAAGATGATTGTGTGTTAAGTGTCTTACTTTCACTTTGATTTGCGATAGCACGTTGATGCTCAGCTTCTCATCTGCGGCGATGCGTGTTGCAGTAGCGTCGTCATATCTGACTAAAACATTACATATAGCCTATAACACGCTCTCACATGTTTATTTTTTAATAAACCATATTCAACAACATATAAAAATGAAATAATCTTTAGAGTAAAGCCGCAGCCATCATTACCAAGCGCGAACCATTGACAGTGAATGAAACGAAGCGAACTTAGCCTGCAGGCCGTAGTGTGACATGCGTAAACCAATGGTGTAAACATAATCATAGATGACGCGCCACGGGTTTTTATTTAAAAGAAAGAACGTAGCTTATGTTTGTATGTAGGTCTAGGCAATTTATATTCACAATACTTAATAACTAATATTATTTTATTGCATTTGTATTAGTTGTTTGAAGAGTTTAAAAAAAAATCGGTCGGTCTTAACGCATTTTACAACCGGCAAGTCGGTCGGACTAAAAGGGAAAAAATAATAATAATTGGGTCGGTACTAAATTGACAGGGTCGGTCGGGTTACGGCAAACAAGAATATTTTTAAGGATGGCCTGAAGAACTCGTTCATATTTTGGATGAACATGAACTGAACGTACTGTATTACTGCCTGATGAACATTACTGTGAACTCGTTCATTCTGGTGTCTGTGAACGGCACGCTCTCTGTTTAACTTCGTTCAATAGAGTGCCAGATTTCTATAGAGACTTCCAGATGAAAACCCGGCTAAAACACACCGTAACCGGCCTAATATGTAGCGGAAAAAAACACCCAATCTGGCAACACCCGCCACCAGTGTCTACTGACTCTCTTGTTCGATCTCGTTCATCAAAATGAACAAATCTTTTTACGAGTCATTTCGTTCATTTAAGGGGCTTTAAATGTTATACTATTAACTGGCAAATTCCCAGAACACATCCACCTACGCAATCTTGATCATATTCTGGATTAAGAAATCATTATAATGCAGTCGTTTACAGGGAACATAAATAATTACTTTACCTTCCAAATCTTTCGTTCATTTGTCATGTGACAGACGCAATGAATGGATCGTTCATGAGCGACTCATCACTTACGTTACAAATCAAAACAAAAAGCAGCAAGGAGGCGTCGTATGATCATTTAAACGAGTTTTATGACAAGGTCGGTGAGGATGGGAAAAATCTGACGCATATCTTCAGTGTTAAAACTGATAAAATAATTGTCTGTGGTTCTATATGGGCTGTGGCAATCATTTTGAAAAATAATATCTCGCAGCAACATGGAAAAAAAGAACTATGAACTAGTTCATTTTTGGAACTGTGAACTTAGTTCAAAATTTTGAAGTATGAACTATGAACTGAACTAGTTCATTTTAAAATTTGTGAACTGAACTTTGAACTAGTTCATGTAGAAAGTGAACTTTCCCAACACTGGCTAGGAGTGTGTGATATTGTCTATGAACTATGATGATATTGTAATCATTGTTTTAACTATGTACGAGGCACTGCGAGTGCGAGCTGACATCGCGTTTGTCTCTCATGCTTGCTTTCACTGCGTGATGTGTCAGTGCAGTTATAGATGTCCCCAAATGAATTTTTGTCTTATATTTATATCATATTATGTTGTTATATTACAATATCACATGAACAAGAGTGCCGTTTTCCTGTGCACAATTGCAAATGTGATATTTATTTTATACAACAGTTAAATTAACAATAAAGCTAACATTGTGAGTAACTTTTTGGACACAATAGTCAATTTTCACTTTATATCGCCGACGAGAATTTCATAATGAAGCCGTGGTCCAACAGACCAATTTTTTTTTTTTTTTTTTTACTGAAATCGGCGTTTTGAACAAATCATTTTAACGATTCAATGAACAATCACTTGTTTTTCTGAATGAATCAGCGGTTTGAACAAAGCGGTTGAATAAATGACTCTAACAACTCGCTTATTAAGACAGTGACTTGCTACTGGTGGTTTTAGTTTCATATTTAAAGTATACTTTAATTAAAACGTTAAAATGATAAATCATTTCATATTTAAATATTGAATAGCTTTATGCAATTGTAAATTAAGTGTAAATATAGTAGGCTAATGCCAGTTTTGATGCCGCTTGTGTGTCATCTCTGCACTACAAGGATGGATTTTAATTTAATTTATTTAATTTGACATTGGTACTGTGTTATTCTAATATAATTTAATTTGAATGTTAGAATTTGACATAAAAGGTGATGCATACCTCTAAATACATTTAGAAACAATGTCCATATATAGGTGAAAATGCCCCTGGAAATCAATTTAAGGTGGTAAATATTGCCCCTTAATAAAAATGTTAATTTCGGTCACTACTGTGAACTGACCACTGCATAGAATATAAAAAATATGAATATCTTCGTGAGTCTGCTGTCAACCACAGGCCTAAACCAGCCAGGGTACCAGTACAAAAACACAATCAGTAAAATATCATCTAATTATTATCAACAAAACTTTGAAAATATCGAGACATATATTTGTCAATATTGCGCACCCCTAATGTACGGTATTAATTTTGATTTCTTCAGGTCTTAAAAAGCCTTAAATTTGACTTTAAAAATTGTGCAGCTACCCTGTTAATTGTTTTTATTATTATCAGGCTTGCTAGTATTATCAAATTAATATAGACCCTATTATTTAGAGCAGCGCCATGACAGGTATGAAAGCGAGGCTGTGAGGGATAGACCGCGTTTTAAAAGCTGTATAAATATCTAGATCACTTATACCACAGCTCATTTTGTTGGGAGTTTTTTTTTTTTTTTTTTTTGTCATCAAAAAATATCTTTCCAAGAAATTTCAGTGGTGTTTCTGCAGCAGAACCATCCAAAAACACATTAAATAACAGTAAAACCCACTGAAGAAATTAATGTCTATCCCTCACAGTCTCACTTTCATTCCTGTTAAAAATCAAAGATGCGCTGCAAAATATAACCATTTAAATGGTGGCTGTTATATTAATTATTATATTATTACTAGAATTATATAGGCCTAATAACAATCTTTAGGTCCAAACACAGCACAATAATCAGTCATCAATGAAAATCAAAAGCAACTTCAAACAGACTTAAAAAAAAAAAAAGAAGTATTGATTCTTCTCATTTTTTTCCACTATCATTAGTCTCTATGGTCCACAGGAGAAATATTAAGCCAATAAATTAAGGTAGATTCAGCTCTCGTCGTGTCTAAGAGAATTAATGTGCAGTGCAGCGCCAGATGCCAAAGCTCAGTCAGTTTTGATTTTCACATTCAGGGAATAATTGACTGGTTTGAGACTCCATCAGCATAAATCTTGTACATATTTGCAAATTACATGTGATATATATCCACGGACTCACCCTTTGGATGAAATATTTCTATGCAACATGACATATTTCTTCATCACAAACTTGATGTTAAAAAAAATTGATAGAATTTGATTCTCATTTCCCAAGATTATTTATTTGAAGTGGTTCTTATACTACCAAGACTACAAAAATACAGTAAAAACATTAATATTGTGATATTAAGGTAACTTTTTCTATTTTAACATTTTATTTGTAATGTAATTTATTCCTGTGATCAAAGCTGAATTTACAGCATCATTACTCCAGTCTTCAGTGTCACATGATCCTTCAGAAATCATTCTAATATGATGATTTGATGCTCAAGAAACATTTCTTATTATTATCAATGTTAAAAACGGTTAATATTTTTGCAGAAACAGTAATACATTTTTTCCCAGGGTTTTTTGATGACTAGAAAGTTCAAAGGAACAGTGGGTACGGAAAGTATTCAGACCCCCTTAAATTTTTCACTCTTTGTTATATTGCAGCCATTTGCTAAAATCATTTAAGTTCATTTTTTTTCCTCATTATTGTACACACAGCACCCCATATTGACAGAAAAACACAGAATTGTTGACATTTTTGCACATTTATTAAAAAAGAAAAACTGAAATATCACATGGTCCTAAGTATTCAGACCCTTTGCTCAGTATTTAGTAGAAGCACCCTTTTGATCTAATACAGCCATGAGTCTTTTTGGGAAAGATGCAACAAGTTTTTCACACCTGGATTTGGGTATCCTCTGCCATTCCTCCCTTCAGATCCTCTCCAGTTCTGTCAGGTTGGATGGTAAACGTTGGTGGACAGCCATTTTCAGGTCTCTCCAGAGATGCTCAATTGGGTTTAAGTCAGGGCTCTGGCTGGGCCATTCAAGAACAGTGTGAAGCCACTCCTTCATTATTTAGTTATGCTTCGTTATGCTTAGGGTCATTGTCTTGTTGGAAGGTGAACCTTCGGCCCAGTCTGAGGTCCAGAGCACTCTGGAGAAGGTTTTCGTCCAGGATATCCCTGTACTTGGCCGCATTCATCTTTCCCTCGATTGCAACCAGTCGTCTTGTCCCTGCAGCTGAAAAACACCCCCACAGCATGATGATGCCACCACCATGCTTCACTGTTGAGACTGTATTGGACAGGTGATGAGCAGTGCCTGGTTTTCTCCACACATACTGCTTAGAATTAAGGCCAAAAAGTTCTATCTTGGTCTCATCAGACCAGAGAATCTTATTTATCACCATCTTGGAGTCCTTCAGGTGTTTTTTAACAAACTCCATGCGGGCGTTCATGTGTCTTGCACTGAGGAGAGGCTTCCTTCGGGCCACTCTGCCATAAAGCCCCGACTGGTGGATGGCTGCAGTGATGATTGACTTACTACAACTTTCTCCTATCTCCCGACTGCATCTCTGGAGCTCAGCCACAGTGATCTTTGGGTTCTTCTTTACCTCTCTCACCAAGGCTCTTCTCCCCCGATAGCTCAGTTTGGCCGGACGGCCAGCTCTAGGAAGGGTTCTGGTCGTCCCAAATGTCTTCCATTTAAGGATTATGGAGGCCACTGTGCTCTTAGGAACCTTAAGTGCAGCAGACATTTTTTTGTAACCTTGGCCAGATCTGTGCCTTGCCACAATTCTGTCTCTGAGCTCTTCAGGCAGTTCCTTTGACCTCATGATTCTCATTTGCTCTGACATGCATTGTGAGCTGTAAGGTCTTATATAGACAGGTGTGTGGCTTTCCTAATCAAGTCCAATCAGTATAATCAAACACAGCTGGACTCAAATGAAGGTTTAGAACCATCTCAAGGATGATCAGAAGAAATGGACAGCACCTGAGTTAAATATATGAGTGTCACAGCAAAGGGTCTGAATACTTAGGACCAGTGTTGTGCAAGTTACTTCCAAACTGTAATACATTATACATTACTTGTTACTGTTATTTAAAAGTAATTCTTTACCTTACAATATTACTGTCTCAGAATTGTAATGCGTTACATTACTCCTGTATTACATTTGAGTTACTTTAACCAAAATAACTACAGAAGTAGAACTTAACATTCTAAAATGACTAGGGCTGTAAAGATATGCGATATGAAACCGCGACACTCAAATTCATGAACCTGTGTCGCGGTGCGCGGTGTGAGAAGGCAGAATCACGACACACACACACACACACGTCCAGATCCAAAGCTACCACATCTTTAAATTACTATTAGTATTATTTGAAATTAACATTATAAAATACGTACCTACACCACAAAACTAGTTGAGAATAAATTCTTTAAAATTGGCAATTCCAGCGTTATGGACGTGACATTTGCAGTAAAAACTTGAAATATAAATTCTCAGAAAATGTATTTAATACCAATATATTGAAACGTCTGTTTATATATCCATACTCCTTTAATAAAGGATTCCAGACATTAGAAAAATATCAGTCTACACACATGCGTTTTATATTTAATATGAGGGAAATAGACATGCATGCATGCGTGACACCAAAAATCTTTAACTTTTAGGTAGCAAAATATTTTTTAGTAATTCTGTGAATTACACTGCGCAAACCAAAAGTAGGCCTAATACTACACACCGGATGAAGAAGGGTCGGCTCTCCACAGAACATAATATATTCATTTTATTTTATTTTTCGTGTTCGCATTTATGTGGAAAAAACGATGTTACGGTCGTGACAGTTCTCAGTTACGGACGTGAGCGCTCTGAAAGCGGCACAAAAAGACTGCTTTAAAGCTTTCACAGTGACCTCAAACAGAAAGCACAAAGCCTTTCTTTAAAGTGAATTTCGTTTTGTATTAATTGTATCTTAATTTTAATCAATGTTTCATCTACCAATTGCCTGGATTTAATAAGTAAGTATATAGTAGACAAGAGATAACCAGGACACGGAGGCGCCGGCGTCTCATAAATGAACCGAAACTCAGCGCCTTGCCTCACAGTCAGACATGTCTACTTTTAAACAGAACAATTCAAAACGAAAGAAAACGGACTGCTCTCTGGTTAGAAAGAAAACACAGAACAAACAAACAGAGTAATGCGCATACGTCCATCCCGCGAATGTACAGTCGTCTTCATTCTCCCATTAACCGCTTTTCCACTGGCCAGCGCGAGCACAGAGACCAAAATCATGCCTCGCGGCACTCCTGTAAAACCTGCCCTAAACACGCTTTTACTGGACTGTCACACAATACAAAGGTACACCCGCAAGAGGGAGATGAATGAAATAAATCGCCTTACAAATATATCAGAAGCTGTCATTTAGTCTTACAAACTTGGACACCACACGCGGCTATTGACTGACCACGAAACAGGTAATAACTTGCTTGCATTTTTCATTCGTCTGGCTGTTTTTTTTCCCCTGTTTTTTTTTTTTAAACAATTAAATTTTGGGCTAAAAGTGTGTTGTAACGCAAGCGTTACTGAACATGTACCGAGTAAAATATTACTGAAAATTGATTAGTAATGCCTTGCACTACTGCGTTACAACAAAAAGTAATAAGTTACTGTAATACATTACTTTTGTAACGCGTTACTCCCAACACTGATTAGGACCATGTGATATTTCAGTTTTTCTTTTTTAATAAATGTGCAAAAATGTCAACAATTCTGTGTTTTTCTGTCAATATGGGGTGCTGTGTGTACAATGAGGAAAAAAAATTAACTTAAATGATTTTAGCAAATGGCTGCAATATAACAGTGAAAAATTTAAGGGGGTCTGAATACTTTCCGTACCCACACTTTTTTAATTTTTTTATTTACTTTTATTTATTAACTTTTGAGAGTGAACACTATTTTCCAAAGCTGATGTTACTATATTGATGCAGGACAAATTAAAAGATGTGATCTTGATAGTTTTGATTTGGTCATTTGTTGAAGGAGCGAGATGATGAGATCAGAGAGCTCACTGCTGCTCTTAAGGAAAAGGAAGAGGGCAGTATTGTCCCAGCTCCTGTTTTCTCACCTCTGAGTGATGTCAACGGTCCCCGGCGCTCACGGCGCCTGGCTTCAACACACAAACGAGAATCGGATCATGAGAGCGTGGATCTCATGCAGTGTAAAGCTGAGCTGGAACAGTGCAAAGCTGAGCTGGACCTGAAACAAACAGAACTGCGGCTGAAAACACTTGGTACGTTTTGCATTTCACATTGGAAAAGTTTCAGGTAACAGTTTAAAGACTCAATTTTACAAGTAAAAAAAAAATGTATTTACCTGACTGCACTTTTCTACAACTACTGAATCCACACTCTTCTTTAGAACTGAAGCGTTTCCAAGAGAACCTCCCAGTGACGGCCATCACAGGCTCCCTGACAACTACAGCCGAGCGGAAACTGGAGGAGGGTCAGAGGGTCAGTGCTTTTGTTTCTCATTGGATGTGATGGGCTGTTTGAATTCCGTTTTTAGCATTTTTTTTAAGGGTTTTGCCATGTAAACATAAAACTGTTATACGAAGGTGTGGCCAGATTTATTTTTACTCTGTGAAACTTTGCTTACAAAGTCCAGTAATTTCTTTAGGCATCCACTCAAATTCGCCATGTTGACCAACCGAAAGCTGCTTGGTTTCAGCATATGTGGTGTTTTGTGCATCACTACACTCAATGGACCTTTTTTTTCCCCCTGCAAAATTTTGATAATGTGACTGTGCCTCAAGGAATTTGGCAAATTCTGAAATCAACAGCAGGGCTGTACAACTAATCAAATCATGAAATTAACTAGTTTGTGACTATTAATATGTTCTGCTTGTCTCGGGCCCTGTTTACACCTGGTATTAAGATGCGTTTTGGTCGATCGGATCACAAGTGGACGACGCTAAATACAGGTGTAAACGGTCTAAAACGTTTGGAGCTTGTCCACTTTTGACCACTTCCATAGGGAGTCGAAAACGCATTCGACCTTATTGCTTTCGTAGTGTAAACGCTCATGTGGTCGAATGTGTTGACCACAACTGACCTAATGCGTAAACATTATGGGAAGCGCTCTAGCCAGATGGGATCTAAACTTTGGCAGAAGACCTACGTTTTGTTTGAAGACGAAAAACATACCAAGTAGGGCTGAACGATTTTGGAAAATAATCTAATTGCGATTATTTTTTTTAAGCTCTTTATCTTCTGTTTTATTCAACAAAGACAAGTAATCGTTGTAAAGTAGGGATGGGAATCTTTAGGCACCTCACGATCCGATTCCAAAACTATTCTTGATCTACTTTTTTTTTTCTTATGTATTTTTTTAAGTTTTATTAATACAATTAATTAAGTAATTAAATAAAGTTAAGTACTTTTTAAAATTACACAAAAAAAATGTAATAAACAATTGCATGTTAAGAATTTTAAATGGCTAATATAGCTTCAAAAAGCAAGGAAATAACAAAGAGGAACAATTACACGCAATAAACAAAGTGCTTTTAGTATTTGAGTGTATCTAGCCGAAACGTTTTCCTTTCAAGAGCTGTGAGTGACTTTTTCTTTTTCTCATCTTTACTCTTTTTTTTTTTTCTCGTTTATTATTACTGATGACATCATAGACAGCAGGAGATCCCATAAGCTGCGTTCACACCAATGTACAGCTCTCTTGTGAAATATAAGATGTGGTTTGGCCCGTCTGGACAATTTTTAATCCCTTACATGACTGTGATGACCGTGATACTCAAGCATGCGTGATGCTTGTGGTGTTTTCTGCGATTGCCGTCTCACTGTCTAAGGACAGTCCAGGTCAACTTCATCTCCAGAGCTGCTCTTCACCAGCATTTCATTTGATACTGTTGTCAAATACAGCACAGAAACTCAAATGTCTTCACTAAAACCTGCTGAAATACATTAGCCTACTACTGTATAGGAAAGTACTTGTCAAATTAGTAATGATTTAATACATTTCTATTAAATATATAAAACAGAATTCAGAAATATTAAAACGGACAATACCAAATTTAGGGAAAAAACAGAGTTCATAGGGCCCTAACCCTGTTGACTTTATAGTAAATGTACAGTTCATCAGTGCACAATATTTCAAAAACAAGATTCAGTTTGTTAACTTTAATGCATCAGGCATCATGTATCAACTAACAATGAACAACATTTTTAAAGCATTTATTAATCTTGGCTATAACATTTATTATTTCATGTTCGTTCATAATACATTGGGTGGAAATGTTTCTAGCTAATAAGTGTTCTTGTTGTAGACGAAGTCCCTCCAGGAGGCGCTTGATGGCATAAAGTCTATTCCTCCACTGTTGACTATTTGCATGATAGTCCCATTATATACAGAATTTGTCCTGTGTAACGAGTGTGTGTTTTGTGTGTAGAACCTGAAGCAGCTGCGGATGGAGCTTCAGATGCTGGGTGTTAAGCTGCAGTCGGGAGAAAGAGCGTGCTGCCGTAACACAGATGGAGAGAAACTCCGTCACGCGCTCTCCTCAGCAGACAGCAAACTCGCCAAACAGGTAAAGAACACCAATACACTTTCAGTCACGTCATGTTTACATAAATTCACCCAACATTTAGAGTTTGCACATTACATTTAAAGGGGACCTATTATACTTTTTTGACTTTACCTTTCCTTTAGTGTGTAATAGCTGTTAGTGCATGTAAACAATCTGCAGTGTTACGTCAATTATAAGGATTTTTTTTTGAACATTAAATCTTGTAAACCTGTTCTAGTAGACCACCTGAACAAAATTATGTTGCTGTGATTTAAGTTCACTTACATTAGTTTGATTGTAATAAAAAGGGAAAAAAAAACGTTTTTTAGCTATTAATGAGGGTATTCAATAGGGCTGGGTATTGACACAAATTTCACGATTTGATTTCAGTTCATTATCGATTAATTTGGATATCAGGTACATTACATGGCAAATTTCCTCAAGGAAAGAAAAATGTCAACTAATGCTGTAAACTATGCAGGGAGTTGGTTGGGACTACATTACTATAATACTGAAGGTTTAAATGGACTGATTGGTATACAAACACTTAAATTACACAAGGAACTTTATAATCAAGTTATAATACTAACTTTATAATTGCATAATGTTTCTAGTCCAATTTGTTTTTTTAAATATAACCATTTAAATGGTGGCTTTCATAAAAACTTGACTGATTTATTTAAACATGCATTAAATATTGAAAAACAGTAAAAAAATAATACAATTTTTTAATATGTATATAAAAATGTGTAAAAATACTCTCACGGTATTGAGATATTGTTTGAATTTCATAATAAAATGGACAGAATTTAAATCTTTTATTTCAAAATAAACTGCACAAAGCCTTGTGATTTATTGGATGGGACGTGCGCTACAGTGTTCTGTACATTCATCAGTTGAAGACAGCATAGACTAAAAGATTGATTCTTGATATTTAAAAAAATCATAAATTTCATAAGTTCATAAAAATGAGAATTGATTAAAATTGATGAATCTTTTTTTAAATACCCAGCCCTAGTATTCAACCCAAGTTGACATGTCTGCCTGGAGAGTCGGTCTGTACTACATCAACACCTTTCCCTCTTTGTTTCTTCCTATATTCTCTCTTAAACCCCTTTCACTCTAATTTAGACTGGTCATATTTACTAAGAACAAAATCCAAACAATGACATGCAAAAGATTCACATGCATCCCTTGCTCTTAATTCCTTTCCTAACATGCTGTTTCTTGTTCTAAACCTCCTGACTTAAACCAGATTTGATCTAATTGGTGTGATTTGATAAGAATTAACCACAGGTGATTCCAGTTTCCACCACACCTTTTGCCCTCTGGCCTCTCTAACCCTGTTCGCTGCGTCTGTAGGCTCAAATGCTGGTGGAGCTGCACACCAGCCTGCAGCTGGTCAAAGTAGACCTGCGTAAGAAAGACGAGATGCTCGGTCAGTATCAGAGCGCTCAGCCGCCTCAGGCCCCCACGGCACCCGGATCCTGCAAGAAGAGGGGCTGCGGGGTAGCGGTAGCTTATGTGGAGAACCAGCCTCCTGAAAAACGGCCCTTCTTCCGCTCACTGTTCCCCGCCCGCACGCCCTCAAAGACCCCCTCGCGACAGGCCCGGCAGAGACCCGAAGTCAACACGCCCTACGCCCGCGTGTTGCGCTCGCGCCAGCCCTCTCCTCCGTCCACTCCCATCCAGCTCAGAGTCAAGTATTAAGAGCTGGACACTGCGACATTTTAAAGCCGCTTGCTTTTCAGTCTTTAAGTTTGTTTTTAGACAAGTCTTTTAATATAATCAGGTGGCCTTGGTGCATAAATGGGCCTTATATTGATGACAATGATTGTTTTCTTTCCTTTTTTACTGAAAACATTGTATAGGTTTTCAGGCGTTTAATTTGTGCTCAAGGTTTCCATTGTAAATAGAAAAACATGGTCATTGACTACTGTCATTTACAGTCTTGTTTTTTTAACACGTGTACATGTATGTATTATGCAAACCAAATACAAGATACAAAGATAAAAGTAGTGCTTCCAAGTTATTAACCTGCATTCAGTGTTTCCCAAATGTATAATAAATCTGAGCATTACTCCAGTCCATGCTATGCATATTTCATGGTTGCTGCTTCATACTTGGCAAGGTTCAGTGTTATTGTCACCAAATAAACATACGTTTTTTCCCTTATGTTTGTAAGTAGCCAAATGCACAGGTTTAAGCACTACATTGTGTTGGCTGCTCTTTTGCACATTTTGCATGAGTTTGGTCATGTTCGTTTTATGGTTTGTCACTTTTCAATGTCTTTTCTCTACACTGTATAATCTCAACTGAATGGGTGAGTTTTTTGTAATAAAACATTCAACCTTCAATGTTTTAGCATTTTATTTAACACAATGGCCACCTTTGTCTGTACAGGCAGTTATTTACAATGTAGCGTACGGGAACATAAAGATGATCAAAGCATCAAAATTGAATGAAGTTTCTAAAACCGACCCGTCGGCGACTGGGATGAGTTAGGGTGTAATAGACGACAGGTCGAGTGGAGATACTCTCCTGACTGGAGTGGTGTTGTTGGACAGAGGGTTGAAGACGCAGGGTAAAGACAGGTCTGTAGATGAAGGCTCTCCTTGCTCCCGCACCGCAGAGATTTGTCTTAACAAAGCCTTGCCTTCCTCTCGTGCCTGAAAAGAAGCAAGCAAACAAGTTCGACTAGTAGTGCTAGTTTATTAAGTGAGAAAGCAAGCTATATTGAACATCTACAAAGAGGAAATAAATGACCAGAAATTGACTAAGCTATCTTTCACCAAACATGGGGTGTCAGAGTAGTCCTTGCTGTAGAATATAGCCAAGTGTTCTGCACACGTTTTAAAGTGAAACCAAAACATCTTGATCGACTCCCTCTGGTGGCTGGCTTTACATGTATTTGGATGGGATGTAAGCCTAACTAAAAAAAAATAATCATTTTATTCCAAAGATGGTTTCTGTCATTTTAGGTCGTTTTTAATCACGCTGATGTATATTTAAGTGATAGTTTTTCCAAATAAGTTTGGTTTTAGTTATTTGATGCTATAAAACAGGGTGTGAAGTCCTGATTGCCAGCTGTGCTTGTGATTGAGTCTATGGGTGGGATCTTGATACAGGATCACTACTGCAAACTCTGCCTCCAAATGATGTAACTGGCACACAATGTCAACCACCATTTCTGGGATTATTTTGGCTTCATTTTTAAACAATGGAAGAAAGTGGAGACACGTCATCCTTTCTTTTCTTTAGTCTATGGTTATCCACCTTGTTTTTCAGGTAAGTGCGGGCAAGCACTTATTTTTGTAAGCCTGTTATGCTGCTTGATATTGCAAATTGATATTTCTTACCATATTATTTTAATTAAGTTTCTTAATTATAAACATGCTGGTTTGTAGCACACACAGTTTTATAGTTTACTGCACTTTTATATATTGTATAAGAAAACTCCTTACTTCTGTATTGAAAAATAAGGTGGATAGCCCAACCAGAGATTCCTAATTATGTTGGAGGCTTTAGTGTGCTACACCTTTTCTAACTGATCAGACTAACGGGTTTACTAGCGAAGCCTAACAACTAGCCTAGGACATGCTAGCAAAATGTTAAAACGTGCTGACAATGTGATAAATCATGTTGGCAACATGTTAAAACATCTTAACAATGTGTTAGCAACGTTGCTAAATCGTGCTATCAATGCCTAACAAAATGATAAACTGTTAAGAAAATGCTAAACCATGCTAAGAACTTCTAGAAATATTAAAACATGCTAGTCAAAACATTCTAATCAGTTACAGAACAACATAAATGTCAAAACATGTTAGCAACTAGCAACATGCTAGTAACACTTACATATGAAAGTGTCAATGAACGTCAATATGTCTGTCTTACAGATTGCATGGCTTTAACATCTTCAAGCTTTTAAATCTTACAAATCCTTAAAACCTGCAAACTTAAAGCTTTTTAACTTACTTTCTGGCTAAATTATTTTGATCAAAGTCTGCAAACTTTATTATCTTAATGAATCTGAAATAATATCATAATGAAGGGTGATGAACGGAAGACACTCACGTCATTGTAGTCGCAGCAGCGCTGAGCGCAGAGAGACGCCTCATCGTACAGTCTGTTCTTGAAGTAGTACTGGCCTAGATAACGCAGAGCGGTGCTCACCTCAGCATGCTCCAGCTGCTCCTGAGATCGAAAAGACATATTTCTTCTAATCATGTGACTATTAACATCAAATCAGATCTTGATGTTACTGTACGGATGACGTGCAAAAACTCCAGTAACTTACACCACATGAGAAAATATCCTGGATGTAGATTATGTAGCACTGTGCAGCGTCGTCAGATTCATTCAGTTGCTCGTGAAGCCTAAAAGCAAACATACAGTTTCACCAAAACGGGCAACGACGACACTGACCATTATCCTGAACCAAACCTCACTCACTTTGCCAGCTTTAGAAGAGCCATTCTCTCCACATCCCCGACCGAATAAGCCCTCCAGTAACACTGAACCCACAAAAACAAAGAATCATTGAAAACAATTTCACATTCTGAGAGAAAATGATCTATTCCAGTGCTGAATAATCATAACTGTTCACCTTTTTGGCCTCAACTTGCTGAGACAGTTTCTCGTAACATTCACCGAGAGCTACAAGCATTCGCGAGTCGTTAGGCCTGATACAAACACAGCATAAGTGAACTTTCTCGGGTCTATATTGCATAAAACGGACCAAATGATTGGTGTACATGATGCACTCACCTGAGTTGATGGGCCTTCCTGTAGTAGTAGAGCGAGTAGAAAGGCATTTTGAGGATCTCGTAGGTCTGTCCGAGTCCGTACCAGGCCCGGTAGTCCCTTTTGTTCACTTCAATTGCATGTCTAAGAGACAGAAGAGACAATGCATTACATTAATGTTTAGGCTAAAAATGTAGCACTTACTTTACTTCTTAACATGAATACAACAATTCAGTATGACTTCCTGGTCCAAACAAATTGAAAAATAAAATAATAAAATTTGAAGTAATTCTATATGCAAATTATATATATATATATATATATATATATATATATATATATATATATATATATAATTATTATTATTATTATTATTATTATAAAATAGTTATTTTTTAAAGAAATCTCAACAAGGCTACATTAATTTCAGCAAAAATAGTCAAAACAGTACTACTGTAAAATATTATTACAATGTAAAAGAACTGTTTTCTATTTGAATAGATCTTAAAATGTCATTTATTCCTGTGATGCAAAGCTGAATTTTCAGCATCATTACTCCAGTCTTCAGTCACATGATCCTTCAGAAATCATTATAATATGATGATTGGCTGCTCAAGAAACATTTCTTTTTATTATTAGTGTTGAAAACAGTTGTGCTGCTTAATATTTTGGTGGAAAACCATGATACATATACATATATGTGTGTGTGTGTGTATATATACATATGTATGTATATGTATATATACATATGTATGTATATGTATATATATATATATATATATATATATATATATATATATGTGTATATATATATATATATATGTGTATATATATATATATATATATATATATATATATATATGTATATATATATATATATATATGTATATATATATATATATATATATATATATATATATATAAAAAAAAGCAGAAGTTTTGCCAGTTTGCTGGTCTGGAGCGGAAACACGTCAGCAATGATCTTAGAGAAGCAATTGTTGCTTGTAACAATGACATGGTGTAATGTCTTGTGGTGTTGTTCATCTGAGGTTTTATTTTCCTCATTTTAAGACCTGTTAAATGCCAGATGATTTTTTTACTATGTCCTGATACGTAAAACCATAGAATTCAAAAGGGTGTACTTTCTATTCACATTAATAAATAATAAAATTAACAAAGAAATATCTTACGATTACTTTAATACATATGATTGTACTGTAAAATTGTACTGTATATTATATTATAACATTATAACACAAGATATGTTATAATAAAAGTATCATCAGAATTATTATTGTTATATTATTTTACAGAACAACAGTAAAATTACAATAGGGTCATTTCGTGTCAAATCAGCCAAATTGCGGAAACTTCCCCGGCTCAAATCTTTGATTTTGTCAATATTTTTTCTGAAGAAAGAAAAAGATAAATAGTGATGAAAGCCAAAATATTAAATGTAATGGCTGTAATCCACTATTTTGTAGAGGGGGGTCAAAATTAAAATTTTCACCTCAAATTTGGAGCCAAATTACAGGGGGTAAAAATTACTTTAGAAAGAAGGCCGCATCATTATTTATTTATTTTTACACAGAGATTGGTAGGTCTATTAGTAAAATCTGTTGACTTTAGCAATCTTTGTATCATTGTATGCTAACGGTGACAGTTCAAAAATGGGAAAAAGCACTTCTTGTGTATTTTGCCCCAAGTTTGCATGCCTGTAACTCAAGTATTATTAAAGATACCTTATATTTTGGTTTTTAACAAACATTTCTTTTGGTATCTTCATTTTAAAGGCCCCATAAGGTACAATGCCAGAGATATTGAGATCTTAATGTTGCTCCATGAGTAAATTGGTCAATTTACACATTTTAAGTGGTCAAAAACCAAATGTGGGTCACTTTACATACAGTTTATATCATTTTCTTTTAAAGCAGAATATCTGAACAACAATAATGTTGAAACTAGATATACATCTTATTTTTTTCTATCAACACAACTGCATAGAACATACCTGTCTGATTGCCATAAATATTACTTTTCCAAAGATTGTGTGCTACATATTAAAGATATCTCAATATGATTTTAGATTCTAGTTCTTAAACTTTCCTTTTGAAAGGCCCTATATGGTTCAATCCCATAGATATGGGAATCTCAATGCGAGTCATTTTCAATGGTCAAAACACAAATGTGGTTCACTTTGCACAACGCTGATACTTTTTGCATTTAAAGGGGAATGTCTGAAGAATAAATAATGTTGAAACTAGAAATGCATGTTGTTTCCCTATATCAAAATAATTGCATACAACATACCTCTCTGAGTGCCAAAAATCCCCTGAAATGGTCAAGCTGAGGCACATAACTTGCCCTCAAAAGTGTATTTATATGAATCTATATTTGAATCAGTTTCAGTGATATTTAAAAGAAAGGATTTTGTTAATTTTAACAGCTTCCGAAGCTAGCAAGAGTTCAAATACGCAGTATCGTAATTACGTTACCCCATTGACATCCCAATATCTCCAGGATTGAACCATATATGGCCTTACAAATTAAGATTCCAAAAGAAAAGTTTCATAAGAACAAGAATCTAAAATGACATTAAAATATCTTTAACACTCATAAACGTCAGAAAAATATATTTTTTGGCACTCAGCGAGAGGTGTTGTATTCAATCGTTTTGATAGAGGGAAACAAGATTGATCATATGATAAAATCTATTTTATTTCTCATTTATTATTTGATCGTCTGATAAAATTGATTTTATCATCTGACTGGATCTCCTAGCATGAGTACGAGTTGGTGAATTGGTGATGCTTCGCAAGGCATAAACAGAGAGGTGAGTCTTCTGGGTGTTGCGGATAGTTTGAGTCTGTGAGCTAGCCTACATCTTGCGGACCCAACTCTTTCTTATTTTGGCTCGAGACAAAGAAAGAGCTGGGCCATATGACAATCACGTCCGGATTGGTGGACAATTGTCCCATAAAGGGAGTGATTGCCGTGGTTAGTGAGTGTGCGCTCCAGTCGGGAATCATTGCTTCGTCAAAGGGACCTTTATTTGGGATGTAGTCTCCATGTTCCTAAGACTCAACAATCAGCAATAACAGAGATACACCTTGCTATATAAATTATAATTGGAGATCCAGTAGTCAGCAGACATAAGGCACGTTTCGAATACAGATTTGCGCAAAACTTTTGCGATTTTTTTCTAAATGTCGACAAAAAACTATTGCGAAATGACGGCGTTTCCATAAACCGATGTTATGCGACTAAAACTTAATTTTTTCTCTCGCGATAAGTAAAATCATTCCAAAAACCATGGCAACGGACGTTGGTAGGTTTATGTACTATAATCCCAGCCACTGCACTAGCCATTATTATTAATCGAAGGAGATGTGTGTGTGTTTTCAAAGCATTAATGGTAAGGAACGACCCTTATACTTGTGAGCGGCACATATGAGGTGTTTCTGGGTGTTTCTCCCTCAGATCTGCTTCGAGGTCTTGATTGTGGCATTTATTTGAAGTTTAGAATCCATTATTCCTGTAATTCTTTTGTCTTTCATGAATTTAATAAAGAGCTCTGTCTCGTATTCTGTCCAAACACACCGCGTCATCTACGTCAGGTGACCTGTAAATGCGCAAAAGCTGTATCCATTGCAGTTTTGCGAAATATTTCTTTTTCGAATTGCCTGAAAAACCACCTCATGCGAGCGTAAGAACTTTTTGGCGATAAATGGGAGTTTTTGCGAAATTGACATGTTTCTATTGGCCGTATTTTCAATTCGCAATTTCGATTTGCGCAATTTGAAGGGTAATGGAAACGCAGCTATAGTTGCAGTAAGAGAAATAATATTTCTTTCATAATCAGGATTTAAAGTTTAATAAAGAAACATAACATGAACAGTTATAGCCAATACTTAATAACAATATCACTTATTTCTAATATTTCTAAATAAAATCTAAGTCACACTCTGAGTAAAATATTCTTGCCTAAGGAAAAGCAAAGTGATCGAGAGCTCTCTTTCTATAAGACAAATCGCAAAAGAGCAAAGGTCTGAGTCCAAAGTAAGACTAACCTATACAGAAAATATGTCTTCCTTTTCTACAGTTAACTTAGATAAGCGAAGCCAAGTTCCTCTTTTCATTGTATATTGAAACAAGGCAGCCCCACCAGAAACAGCAACAAGATTAGACATCTGGCTTCTGTGGTTTCGCACCCCTGGGGTGAGTGTACAGTTTCTTATTTTGTTCTTGACCATATGAGACAGAAAATTGTTAGTCTCAACACATACATACACATTAGTATTTAAAAGAAGCGTCTCTTGCACCCTTTCCCCCACATGCTAGATGTCTTTCCTGCTGACATAAGATAACATCTTTAGCACTTTAACAAAAACATTTGTTCCATTGTGGTCTGTCTAGTGGAAACTTCTGCTCGCATCTTACAGAAAGAACAAAAGGTTAACTACATAGAGACATCAAGATTAATAAGTGAAAAGAGCATTGAACATACATTTCAAATGATAATAATGATAAACACAACCAACTATTTATTAAAGATATGATTAATTAGATTTGATTAAAGATAAAACAAACAAGAGATATCATTTTTTCCCCCTTTTTTCTGCTTCATCAAAGATACATTTCTAGTTTCAGTATTATTTGTTCTTCAGACATTCCTCTTTAAACACTATGAGTTATCAGTTATTTGAAAAGTTGAAATGGTTGGTTTTTGACCAATGGAAATTAGCTCAATTTAACAATTTGAACATGGAGTCGCATTGGGATCCCCATATCTATGTGATTGAACCATATTGGGCCTTAAAAATGAAGATTTCAAAAGAAAAGTTTAATAAGAATTAGAATCTAGAAGGATATTAAGATATCTTGAATACTTACAGGCATGCAAACTTTGGAAAAATAATATTTATGGCACTCAGACAGGTATATTCTATGCAATTGTGTTGAGAGAAAAAAAAAACTAGATACATTTCTAGTTTCAACATTATTTGTTGTTCAGATATTCCCTCTTTAAAAACATTTTTTTTTTAAATAAACTATGTAAAGTGACCCAAATTTGGTTTTTGACACCTGAAAATGTGTACAATTGACCAATTTACTCATGGAGCAACATTAAGATCTCAATCTCTCTGGGATTGAACCATATAGGGTGTTTTAAATTAAGATACCAAAAGAAACGTTTGTTAAGAACCAGAATCTAAAAGGATATTAAGGTATCTTTAATAATTCTTGAGTTACAGGCATGCACAAGAAGTACTTTTTCCCATTTTTGAACTGTCACCGTTGGCATATAACGCAACAAAGATTGCTGAAGTCAACAGATTTTACTAAGGGTGTATTCACACCTGACTTGTTTGGTTTGATTGAATCGAACTCAAGTTCGTTTCCCCCCCTTGGTGCGGATCTTTCTGGCAGGTGTGAATACAGCAATCGCACTCGGGTGCGGACCAAACAACCGCACCGAGACCCAGCTGAAGAGGTGGTCTTGGTCTGGTTCCAAACGAACTCTGGTACGGTTCGTTTAAGGTGTGAACATGAACTGACCCAATTGATTTGTACTATGTAATTTTGGGGTGATGAAATGCCTATATGCTACATTAATCTGTGATCCGTCCGGACCAGCTGCCACACGGTTTGGTACCCATGTGATTCGCGGATTAACTACTAAATTTAACCATCATAGAGTGAAAGTTGATCAATTGGACGTGTTCAAACAATTTTAAACGCAAAAGAGCCGAAAATCGGGACCCGAAGTGCGCGCGCACGCATAGAGAGAAAGAGAAAGAGAGAGCGCGCGTTTCAGACAGCACTCGAACACTGAATTGATTCCTCTTTTGCGTTTCCTTGCCCTTGAACAGACACACATGCACACAAAATTATGTTAAAAACTCTTCTACCCATCTCTGCAAGTATTTTCTCAGTTATGTCATGGTTGATGTTTGTAATTTTTTTCGGTCCATACATTCGGTCTTAAAGTGACAGCAGACACCCAATATTCCTACTGTTGTCTGTCATTATTAATATTAATAAAATAACAAAATACAACTTTAAGAAAGATGAAACTATATTTAATTTCTTCAGTGAACAAATAGTGTTATTCTACATTTAGGCTTAATAATTTCTGTAGTCTACCTGAAAACTACTGTTAGACTTTGTATAGACCTGACTCTCATATATAGTATATGTATAGTATTACATCATAAGTTTTAATTTGATTTGATTTGATTTCACTAAAAGCCCTATTACATTCTCACAACCATGCATTGTTACAATTCATAAAAAGGTACCAGGCAACAGGTAAGTACCACCGTTTCAATGATTTTTACTCTCATTTGGCACTTTGAACCCTGGCTAACATGCAGATGTCAGAAGCAATCCATGCATGACATTAGAAAGAAGACATAATATAACTAACTAACATATTAGTTAGAAAACATAACATTTTGCAGTTTATTTAGTAACTGTTTAAGGCAATTTGGCGATTTCAATCATCATACAGTAACACCAAACACCTCCCCTCCCCCCAACCTTTTTTTTTTACCCTCAGATATACGCAATCCGGGTCATATTTTTCAGGTCAGAAAATACGGAGATACATATAAATACAGAAAAATCCCATCCCTGGTACCTGTAGGCCTGAATGGCAGCTGATGTGTTTTTCATCTCCATGTACTCATGACCCATGAGGGTCCAGGCCCCCAAACAGCGCGGATTCAGCTTCAGAGCACGCTGAAAATACAGGGCGGCTTTCTCATGCTGAGACCGCAGACTGTAATAGTTACCTGTGAGTGGACAACAAAACAAACAGTTTTCAGTAGTGACTTAATGGCTGATGTTCAATTTCAAGGACATATTATTATAGACTATGTCTTCCTCAGGCTATTTTATCTTGTTTTTCTTACATCCTCGTTGAAAAAATCCAAAACTTGCTAAACTGGAAGGCACTGTTTTATGCACACACGCTTCCTTGGAAAATTCAACACTCTTATCAACCAACTGTCCAGATCACCGATATTGAGCATAGTGTGTCACTTAACCAGACTTATGACCATCGACACAACATCGTGTCCACTTTACATCCCCTAAGAATCGCGCACTTAAGACAGTAAGAGTTTGTCTGACCGACATGTACAGTGACTAACAATAATTAATTTATATATATCTGACTACATTTTTTCTCATCCTCACCTATGACGCAGCATGTCTCCACTCTGTACTTATCTATCTCCACCAGATTATGGGCCAGATAACTGAGCTCCGGCTTCATGCTCTGAAAAATAAGACAAACAAACAGAGGCTCTTGACACAAAATTATCTACTAAAACCGAAATTCATTTCTACTTGCATTTTCGTATGATCCTATATATTCCAGTTTAATACAATATCAGCAGATAATCTGTCATCTGGAACATTGTAATCTGACCCAAGAAACCATATCCTGCAAGATCCCCCAGCACTGTCCAATCCCCCTTGGACCCAAAAGCAATTCCATTGGCTGAGACAACTTTGTATGGGCACTCTATCCTTTGCCTGATTAGAAATGATAGAAAATCACTTTATGATGACATTTCAGTGTTAAAGTCCACATGAAATGGACAACTGTATTTTCTCCCTTATTCTGATGTATTTTCAAAGAAATATGAGAATTAATGTCTTTTGAATTACGCATCACATAACCAAAGCTAATAATTGTCAAATTTCAAACATTTTCCTTTTTGTCAATCATAAGAAAGGGGCACGTTTTAGCTGAATAAATAATTGGAGAAGCCCTGCATACTTCAACACAGAAGTCTGTTTTTGACTAAAAAATTGGGGCAATTATTTTATTAAATGAAACATATACTTGGATGCATTATTCACAATAAGACCTATAATATACATTTAGAAAATAGATGAATTAATAGTTGATTAATTTCAGGCCAACTTAAACCCCTGATCAACAGTTTCTTACCCGGACATAAAGCAGGTTGGAGAACGTGTCCATGTTTTCGATGCGAAAAGGATCCTGTTCCCGGAGTTCGTTAAACAGATATAAGGCTTGATCAATATCTGGGGAAGAAAAATGGGAAACACTTTACAAGAAGGTTCTGTTAGTTAATGCATATAAATAACATTTACTATCAATGAGAAATACAGTATTTATTCATCTTTGTTAACGTTAGTTAATACAAATTCAACTGTTCGTTTTAGTTCATGTTAGCTGCTAATGAACAGATACAACTTTTTAATTCTAACAATGTATTATTAAATGTTGAAATTAACATGGATAACTAAGGTTGATAAATGTTTTTTTCATTGCTAGTTCAAGTGTAGTTAATTATTGTCAACAACAAATGGAACCTTATTGCAAAGCGTTATCATTTTTAAACACATATTATGATAATACCCTTTCCTCATCCTGTTTTATCTACACAAATACATTTTAAAGATACTTTTTTGATTCAAAATTTACGAGTACATCATGAATCTGTCTTCCAAACTGTGTTTGTCTTATCCTGAATCACTACAGTACACCTACAATATATATATATACATATATATACACATACATATACATACATACATACATACATATATATATATATATATATATGTGTGTGTACACACACATATATAGTAGCTCTGGCTACAATGTTTATCCGCAAGATGCATGCAATTTTGTTCATTAACTGCTAGAGTGTCAAAAGTTACATAGTGTACCTTTAATTATATTATTTATTACACTATAAATCCATATAGCAACATTACACTACATTGTTAATACTATATTGTAATACATTTTAATATAATGATTTTAAAACCTGAAAAAAAAGGTAGTAATATGCTTAAACAATGAGTAAAAGCATAGAAGAACTTCCAGATTTAGGGATATATAATTTGCTGTTTGCTGCAACTAGCGGTCACCTCGTATGTTATGGTAAGCCACGGCGATCTGGGAGATGATGTAGGTGCTCTTGGCAAACCCTGCTTCCATAAGGCTCTGATATTTCTGCAGCGCCTCTTTGATCATCTGCAGTTCAGTGTACATGTGCGCCATGAAGAAATCCCTCACCCAGCAGTCAGGCAGAGACAGGGACTTCAGCTGAGAAAGACAAAACAGAGAAGATATTTCAGTATGTTTGTGTGTCTACTTCAGTGTACCGGCACTGAACTGTAAAGCACGGCAGAGCACAGCTAGTTGGGAAAAATATGGACCATTTCAATGTTGGTGATGAGATTGCAGAGCTCCAGCCATGATCCCCAGTGCAGAGGGAGAGCGTGTGTCGCAGCGACAAAGATCTCTACTGCCTCCTTCAGCAAATCCAGTTTCCGAAGAACCACCCCATAACTGGTGAAAAACAAGATTGTATTAACAAAAACTATAGTTTATTTTAGTATTTTCCTACTATGTGCAACCCAGAACTCACTAGTGTTGGGGAAAGTTACTTTAAAATTGTGTGTTAGATACTTTTTATGGAAAGTAATGCGTTACATTACTTTGATGTTACTTTTCCACACCTGGGCTGGGCTTGCTTGTTTGCTTTTTTTAATAACCCCCCAAAAAAATTCTATTTTTGACATATGTAAAGGCACTTTCACACCAAAAGTGAAATAAATAAGCCTCAGGCTGAAAGAAATGCTAATTCACACATGTACAGTAGAGGGCGCAACTCAAACTGATTTTTCAGATGTGCTGCCGTTCTGGAAGAATAGGACGCATGAGAAGAAAGTTCAACACTCTTACTTCAGCAATAAAAACAAAAAAAGCATTTTTGCTAATTAGTATGATTGAATTATCAACGGTCAGTTTTTATTCATTTGGAGAAATACTGAATATGTGAAAAGCGAGACAGAACTGCAATAGGCATCATGTTCACAGCGCACACAACACCTTAATCACGATTTCTCTCAACATGGGGACAGGAGGGCTGTCAGAAATGGGAAAACCAAGTAACTTGCGTTACTTATTTGAAAAAGTAACTCAGATATTCAAAAGTAATGCGTTACTTTACTAGTTATTTGAAAAAGTAATCTGATTACTTGTAATGTGTTACCCGAACACTGTTTGATACATACAGATAGAGAGCAAATCCATCCAGCTCTCCGGCACTATGTTTTTTGCTCAATTCCACCCGAAGTTCTCGCAGGGCTTCGTTTCGGACCTGACCCTTTTCCAATGGACCTGCAACCAAATACATGTTTATGATGGGAGCAGAGGAGACCGTCTGTGCTGGAGACACTGTTTAAAATGTTTTTTTTCTTACCAAGGCTATCAACTGTCTCGTCATCTTTCTTCTTTTCCCCTGACTGAGTGAACGAAAAAGAATATAGGTTCTTCCACATTTCATCTCCAAACAGAAGGGATAGAAAACATGTACAAAACAATGATGAAACATCTTACTAGGTAGCGTGAATACATATAAAGGAAATATGCTTTCTGACTGCGGCAGCCACGGAGAAAATATGCAGCTCGATCATATTCCTTCAGGTCAAAATATGATTTGGCCAGACAAAGAGCATCCAAATCTTGAGCGTCCTCCTGGAAGAAAGGGCAAGACGGTCAACGTTTACCTGCATATCTTCAAGCAAAAGAGATTATCTACACCTGTTATTATTAACATCTAAAAATATATTATAGCCAGCTCTACACTGTCTTATACCGGGAGCAAGACAGAAGTTCAGACTGACCTCAGTTAGCTCCGGTGGTGGAGGGATCTCATTCAGAGGAAGGGTCTCCAAAGAAAATGCCAGTTCAGATGCCCTGAAACATAAATTACAGGTATATTGTATTTTTTAAACACTGCAGAGCAATACATAAAATCTAATATACAGTAGTCAACATCTGATGTGGATCAAAACCTTTCATCAAAGTTATACATGAATTTTGAACAATACTCGTTCTTGTCTTAGGACAACTTTGATGAACTTTTTTTGATCCACTTGAAATGTTGACTACTATATATGTGCATAAAACAGATTATATATGTGTGCATAAAACAGATTATATAGGCCTATGTGCATAAAACATTATATATATATATATATATATATACACACACACACACCCCACCTATCTATATTTCTAATATTCCTTGAGTAAGTAGCCTATACTTAGCAATCAGTCTCATTTTGTTCTGATTCTATATGTGGAAACTACATTTAACATACATTCAGTAGACATTTAGCAATACACACTGTAAATTATTAAGACATTATTAAATAACAGCACACAATATTTCAAACAGCACAATACACTATAAAACAAACATACAGCACAGTGTTGAACGAAGCAGAACAAAGATGAATATGATCAGTACATTTAGTTATCTTCTTGTCCTGGACCACCAATACTATGGTAAATATTTACTATGGTGCAGAATGATTGTTATATTTATTCTTTACATGGTACACCAATGTCTTTCAAAGAATATAGTTTTAAAGGTATCACTGTGTTATAACGGTACGTCAAACAACATGGCATTGCCAGGGTAGGTGTTAATGTATGAAAGCCCCAACATGTTACAGACGCAACTAAATCACGTGCAGAAACATGTCTATGTATGCAGAAACATGTCTATGTATGCAGATGACCAGGCTTTGAGATACAGCCACAATTTCTGTTTATTTCATTGTGTTAGCTGTCATGCTAACTAACTGTCACCCATTAAGACAATGCAATTAAATAACTGGCTGCATTCTTGATATGTGTTGAATTATAAATATAACTGCTTTTACCATTTCACGCTGTGGACGAGTCCTCTTTCCTTACACTGCGCTATAATAGAAATAAGTTGCTTTTTAATTTGAACCAAGTCACCAAACTCACTGCTGCGCGTAGCCGCCATTTTTCATAAATACGTCATGCCGACGCAACCACAGGCGCAAGAGCTGATTGGTCAAACTGGTGGATCAGAGAAGAGCGTAGCAGAAATAAAGATAGGCTACACCTTTTTCGTACTTTTAGTTTAAAATCTAAAAGAAATGTTATCTTGTTGACTGGCTTGTAATGAAACATCTGTGAGACGTTATTTATGATAATTTCTTTTATGCCTTTTTAATTATGATGTTTACACGATGGAATTTCACGTAGGCTATAGAATCTGTCAAATAAACATTAATAATAGTCTGACTTAACTTATTTTAAATGACTTATTGCATTATATTTAAAACAAGTGATGCAATACTTATTTAATATGGCAAGTTTCTTCAGTGAATATTTATTTAGGGTATATTTAAATATAGCCTAGGCCTACATCTGAATTATAAAATATATTTAATGATGCAATAGCAGGCCACCGTTTTATTATAAAATGTCCATAAACATATAAATGCGTGTGTGTGTCACATTTTGATGTTGAAGTGTGAACAAAACATATTTAAGCATGAATTTCCATAAACACATGGTTTATCCAAAGTAGCCTCTTTTAGACCTCTCTAATTTACCAAAATGGCTGTATTCTCCGTTCCTCTGTCTTTGAAGTTCAGTCTGTTGTTCATTATCATTGCCAAACCCCTTGGTTGCCCCTTTCCAGGAAGTGGAACATAATCAAGCACAGCTGAGGTTGGTGAGGTTCTGTGTTTGCAGTCGACTTAAAGGGATAGTTCACCCAAAAATTTAAATTCTGTCATCACTTACTCACTCAAGTTGTTCTAAAATCTGTATGAACTTCTTTGTTCTGTTGAACATAAAATATGATATTTTGAAGAATATGGGTTACCAAACAGTTGATGGGCCATAGGCTTCCATAGGCTAGTAAACCTGACTTCCATAGGGGAAACAAAGTAAAATGTAAATGTGGGCCCAGTAAATGTTTGATTACCAACATTCTTCAAAATATCTTCTTTTGTGTTCAGCAGAACAAAGAAATTCATACAGGTTTGGAACAACTTAAGGGTGAGTAAGTGATGGAATTTTCATTTTTGAAGTGAACCATCCCTTTAAATTAGTCAGTTTCACTGTCACCATAACCCTTGGATCTATTGGTTTGTAAATACAGACAGTGTGTATCTAATATGGTTTCTACATACAGGACACATCCCTTAACTCCAATACTTAAAGTCAACTTAAAAACAATAACAACCTGTTAATCAGCAGGCAGCTTCCTCCTCAGCTTGAATCAGATGTGTTGAAATTGAATGGAATCAATGTGTCATTGCTGGATGAGGATTAAGTCATGTAAAACATGATTTCATATAGGAAATGATTATAACACATGGCTCACCAGATTGTGAAAGCAACAGGAGGTGTATAAGAAAAACGTATGCTCATGATCATTATGATTATCCTTGTATGGTTATTTCTATTAGTAATCCTTTCAAACATGTTATTATTATTGTAAAAAACAATTTATGAATGATCATTTTGTCTATTGTATCTTTTAATATCATATACTCATAGTTTATTTCATATGTTCTAATCAAGCCAGACCTTTGGTTCACCCCTGCTTTGTGTGTGTGTGTGTGTGTGTGTGTGTGTGTGTGTGTGTGTGTGTGTGTGTGTGTGTGTGTGTGTGTGTGTATGTTCCCACAGCCCTATGTTCCCACAAATGGCCTACCCCTGACTCCACCCCTAAACCTACCCGCAACTGGGGTTTGGACAAATCGAAAAAAAAATCAATTCTTAGAAATGTGGGAACATAGGGCCGTGGGAACATAGGGCTGACCCCGTTTGGGGAGGTTTTTCTATACTTGTCCTCTTATATATATATTAAAAAATTATGCCAACTGGTAGTGAGGACATTTTACTGGTCCTCATTGGTTATAAAGGCTTATAAATTGGCCAAAACTTGTTTTTATTTAAATAACCTATGTTTGCATGTTTCTGTGATAGGTTTAGGGGTAGGGTTTGGGTTAAGTGATAGAAAGTTTAGGGGTAGGGGTTGGGTTAAGTGATAGAACGTTTAGGGGTAGGGTTGGGTTAAGTGATAGAACGTTTAGGGGTAGGGTTTGGGTTAAGTGATAGAAAGTTTAGGGGTAGGGGTTGGGTTAAGTGATAGAACGTTTAGGGGTAGGGTTGGGTTAAGTGATAGAACGTTTAGGGGTAGGGTTTGGGTTAAGTGATAGAACGTTTAGGGGTAGGGTTGGGTTAAGTGATAGAAAGTTTAGGGGTAGGGGTTGGGTTAAGTGATAGAACGTTTAGGGGTAGGGTTTGGGTTAAGTGATAGAAAGTTTAGGGGTAGGGGTTGGGTTAAGTGATAGAACGTTTAGGGGTAGGGTTGGGTTAAGTGATAGAACGTTTAGGGGTAGGGTTTGGGTTAAGTGATAGAACGTTTAGGGGTAGGGTTGGGTTAAGTGATAGAAAGTTTAGGGGTAGGGGTTGGGTTAAGTGATAGAACGTTTAGGGGTAGGGTTTGGGTTAAGTGATAGAAAGTTTAGGGGTAGGGGTTGGGTTAAGTGATAGAAACTCATTAACCTGATATAAAATCAATGGAAGTCTATGCAATGTCCTCACTAAAATAGAGTAACAAACTTATGTGTGATTTGTAAATGTGTGTATAATGATACTCTGTCAGAAATAGGGGTACAGTAGGAGTCCATTTCTGTCCCCCAAGGTACAGGTACATGTACCTTTTTGAGGGTCAAAAAGCATTAAAAGGTACATATGTACCGTTTCTTTTAAAGGTTAAGGTACAATATTGTACCCTTGCAGTGACAAGCCCTTGTACCCCTAAAGGTACAATCATGTACTTTATTTTCTGAGAGTGTATGCTATAGCAAATTTCTGTTAAATGGATCAAATCTTCAGTCAGTTTAGATGTTGAAACACTCTGTAAAACCTGCGTGAATGAGCACATATGCATCAAATTAGCATCTCTAATCATGAAGATGGCCAAGAACAAATAGGCTGAGCAAGAAAAGTGTTAAATATCAGGATGTGTTTATACACAGGTTTATTTATCCAGAGTGTTTTCATAAAAACGTCTGTTGGTTGAACAAGACACCTTATAAGCTCATCGTGGAACACCCGCTATATCTGTGAGTTTTTGTGGTTAACTCCACCCCTTCACCCTCGCCTCTTTTCATTCAATTCATCCGCAGTTAGTAACTAGTTAGTCACTGTTGACGCTGTTCGGGACGCCTGTGTTTTTCTGGTTTTATGAGTCTAGAAAAAAAACAGCATTTTAATTTAGCAGCATCAATGCTTTTGTAAACACCAACCAACAGGCAATCGCGTTTCGGACGCGTTCTTAACTTGTCGCGCGTCACTCCTTTACCACTCATTTGTGATTCTTTCCCAGGTGTGTGGCTGATGATGGATTTAAAGGATAAAGTTGCTGTTGTGACCGGAGCAGCTCAGGGTTTGGGCAGAAGCTTTGTCGAAATACTCCTGAAAAATGGGTCAAAGGTAAAATAAAATAATGTATAAAATGTATTTTATTGTTTTTTTTATTTGTATAAGTAAACAAATATTGTAAAATTCAATACAATACAATTTTTTTTAATAAAAATCAAGCATCTTTTAAAACAATACAGTGCTGTAAAGACTCAAAGGCTGTCGAAGGGCTTCCTCGCGCCGCTTTATTAGTTCCAGATTTGGATGCACGTCACAGAATGACAAATATACGAGATTACCAGGTAGAAAATTCGGAAAGTAAAATATTTAAAAAAACACACTGGACCTAAGAAAAGCAAAAAGTTATATTTTAGAATAAATAGTAGCCTAAGCTAAATCGCAGAAAAAAAAGCCAACAGCAGCCTCATTCTTGAAAGCAGACTGTTGGAAAAGTTGAAGAAGTGATGCAGGTAATTAAAATAGGCTAAATGATTGAAAATAAATATTTGGAAATATTTCGATGTCCTTTCGTAACGTTTGACCTTTTACAAAATATTGCTTTATATAAATAAAGATAAACAGGCTAAATAATTTCTGATAAAACGTTGGACCTGACATTGAAAACACAGTCGTTGCACAAACGTCTGGTAATAATTGGCAGCGATAAGACTGAGGTCAAAGTGAAAAAATGTTATTTGGAATGGACTGTGAAGTTTGACCCATACTGGGGCCACAATTGTAAGTCTTTTTAATAAAATATTCTATCCATTAAAATCTAAAAATATACATTTTAAGAATAAATACAAAACATTAGCTTTTATTTTCATTTTTTAACAATCAAAATATGTTAGGCCTACATATATTAGTAGTACGCTATATAATATGGCCAACAAGTCATCCTCATTGAGAAAAAAATATGAAATTAAAATGGATGAAGGATACAAAAGGCACCTATACTTATATAAGCTACTATTATGTATTGTTTTGTACTGTACTATAGGCTAATAGCTTACACTGATTAATTTGATTACAGGTGGCTTTAATCGATATGAATAAATCAGTGGGAAATGAATTGAAGACCACACTTGATGAGGAGTATGGACGTGACAGAGCTGAATTTTATGTTGCCGATGTCTCATCAGAGGAAGATTTTAAAGGTCAAGATGTTTTATAAACTGAAAAAGATTATACGACCATGTGACTGAAGTGATTTACAATATCGGATGTCAGTTACAGGACAAACAACTTCACAGCAGATAATAAGAAATGTGAAAGCGATTGATGATATCTCATGGATTTTTCACATTTTCCTTTACAGGAGTTTTGGAAAGAATTGTAGAAAAGTTTGGCCGCATAGACATTATGTGCAACAATGCAGGAATCATCAATGAAAAACAGTGGGAAAAGACTATAGCAATAAACCTGGTAGGAATCTATCTATCTATCTATCCATCCATCCATCCATCCATCCATCTTTTTATTTGTCTGTCTGTATGTCTGTCCATCGGTCGGTCTTTGCTTCAGCTGAATGTTTTGTTGTTCATGTTGTCATTTCAGGGTGGAGTGGTCAGGGGCACATATCTGGCTCTAGAACATATGAAGAAGGAAAACGGTGGTAATGGAGGAGTCATTATCAACATTGCATCTATGGCAGGTTTGATACAGTCTATAAATAAATAGACAGAATGAAGTTCCAAACGTAGGTTCGAGAGGAGCCTAATCACTCAGTCATTCATTCAATTATGTCAGTCATCGTTACGAGCAGCAGTCATTGCTTCCGGTGACAATTCTTCCGGCATTCGGCCCCGCTCGGTGAACCATACATCCTCTTTTTACATCCTTAAAACTATAAATCCTCTTTTTACATCCTTAAAACTATACATCCTCTTTTTACATCCTTAAAACTATACATCCTCTTTATACATCCTTAAAACTATACATCATCTTTTTACATCCTTAAAACAATATATCCAGTTTTAACATCCTCAAACTTAGGCCTTTACATCTTCAAACCTATACATCCTCTTTTCTTTTCCTTTTTTGCAGGAGCAGAGTTATTTCTCCCACAGTTAAAATTGATTGCATATCAATTGTATATATTGCATTGCATATTCGCTGTGTCTGTGGTAAACACTTTTTGGGGGGTTTGATTGATTGAAGTTTATTGAACTCAGAGCTTGAGCCGAGCCTCCATTGAATTGAGGACAGCAAGCCATGTTTGTTTAACATTAATTATTAAGACTGGATGGGCAGCTGAACTCATGAAATAAAAATTAAAAGACAGGATAAAAAATATATCTGTGAAATGAAATGGATGGTGCATCTAAAAATTAAAATTCCATAATTTACTCATTTGAACAAGCGACACCTTGATGTTCATTCACAATGACGTTTAAGTCGCTTTCCAAAACCTTCAACCTCTCTGTTCCTCTTTGGTGGAATGAGCTGCCAGCCTCCACCTGAACTGCAGAGAACATCTTTCAAGAAGGATAAAGACAAAGACACACCATTGTCATCAATAAAGACGTTGTCATCACTCACTCACCCTCAAGTTGTTCCAAACCTGAATGAGTTTCTTTCTTCTGTTGAACACAAAGAAGATATTTTGAAGAATGTTGGTAACCAGAGAGTTGATGGACCCCATTGACTTCCAGAGTAAGAAAAAAATACTATGGAAGTCAATGGGGTCCATCAACTGTCTGGTTACTGACATTCTTCAAAATATCTTCTTTGTGTTCAACAGAAGAAAGAAACTCATTCAGGTTTGGATCAACATGAGGGCGAGTGAGTGATGACAGAATTTTCATTTTTAGGTGTATTGTATATTACGAATATTGTTGGCTCTTTGACTAAATTGCTTTAGTTCCTCTTTTGTGTGTCGCTTTGGATAAAAGCATCTGCTATATGCTTAAATGTAAATTGACATCATGTTATTTCAACCTGTATGACTTTGAACACAAATTAAGATTTAACCATACAATGAAAGTCAGTGGGGTCCAAATGTTGTTTTAGACCCCATTGGACATTTCCCACTTGGAGACATTTTTCAAAAATATCGTCTTTTCTGTTCGGCTGAAGAAAAAAGTTTGGAACGACATGAGATAAATGACAGATTTAAAATTTTAGGGTGAATTATCGCTGTAAGGACATGCCTTGACTGAATCTTTGCATATCGGTTGCAGGTCTAGGGCCTTTGCCAATGACGCCCATCTACACAGCAACTAAACACGGCGTGGTGGGATTCAGCCGTGCCATGGCGGTATGCGTTTTATCTTCAGTCTGGGTGGTGAAAAATAATGTGTAAAGCATTCAAATCTTTTTGTGAAAAAGATTCTTTTCTTTAATTGCATGTGTCGAATAGGCCGTTTCCAAGATGGTTGACTATGGGGTGAGAATCAACATCCTCTGTCCGTGGTTTGTGCAGACCAATCTTCTGTCCTTCATGAAATCAGAAGAGCATACCGGAAGTTTCTTTCCATTGAAAGGCTTTACGGAGACGATGATGGAGAACCACGGCTGTCTGGAGTGAGTTAACACGTTTATCCTTCTTCCCAGGGGAGAGAGATGCATACTAGACAAAGCAAGACTATGAATATTTGTATAGATGACAGGTACAGTCGATGTAATTGTTGTAATTTTGTTACAGGGTTGATGCTGTTGCCAAGGCCTTCCTTGTTCTTGTGAAAGATGAGAGCAAGAATGGAGAAGTTCTGATGATTGAGCCTAAGGGTGCAGCTTTTGTTTCCTTTCCTCAACAGGCCAAAGACATTCCATCGACTCCAGTCAGTATAGAGTAGCCAATCAGCTTCTTCCTCTGACACTGGCGTACCCGTCTGAGCCCCTGCGCGAATTGATGGATTTTAATTCGGGATTAAAGCTTTTGCCTGAGCTTGTATACGTTTATCTGGCTTGCCAGGCAAGGTATTTAAAGAAAACCCATCCTTAATTATATTTTTTGGTGGTGCTTTTTGATTGTTACAATCATGAATTTCAGCATGGTATACCGTACATTTGCTTCTATGGCAGAATACACTTAAAATGGCATGAACTGATGATCATATCTGTATCTCTCTCTCATGCACACACACATATTTAATCACAAAATCAGTCTGCATATGTAGTTCCCATTTAAAATGTATATATTTTCAATAAATAAGCTACTTCATTTAATATCATGGTTGTGTTGAAAGTTCATTCAAACAAAATATTCATTTCATCCTGAACTTGGACGTATTGGATTTTTAGTTTAATAATTAAATTGCCAGTTTAGAAAACCATAGTAGATAAAAATAAAAACTAAATTCTTTAGTAAACTTGTCTTTTGTTACATTCTTTGGCCAATAAATGTTTTTGTGTTGATTTATTAAGAAGACATAACTCAAACAAGAACGTGACAGCATTGCATGCATTTTGAAATTGAAAAAAAAACCTATTATACAAATATATATGTGAAACAGATTCAGATGTTAATCTGAAAATATACATTAATTAGACAACACAATACTGCAAATGTGATTGCAATAAATTATATTCAGTCGCTTCCACTGTCATCGTCGTCCTCCTCCTCTTCTTCTTCTTCTTCTTCTTCTTTACCGGTTTCCTCAGTTGTGTCTAAAAGGCCTGCGAAGAAATTCTGTCCCGTATCAAAAGCTTTATTACTCAGAGCTTTGAGGCGTCTGTCTTTTTTCTTTCTACGTCGATAATCTGTTACTTTCATCTCGGGTATGCTGGAGATGTCCCAGAATTTGATCAGCTCATCATGAGCGCAGCTGGCCAGGAAACGCGAGTCTCTAGATCGCGCAATCTCCTCTATGGCTTCGCCGACGTGCTGTCCGATACTGCCCACCACACGGTTGGGCAAGATGCTGATGGCCCTGCAAAATTAAGGATTTTATCATTAGTTTTACTCATTTCATTGGACGTCTGACAGCTACTTAAACCCTATTCGGACGGGATTAACTTTACAAGGGTAGATGGAGTAATGTAATTTTACCACAGGTCGTCTGTAATATTATTGGCCTGTTCGCACGAGATAAGATATCTCAGTAAAACTAACAGAAGTGGGAGAGTAACTCGATTTGCGCATCGCCGTCCCCCTACTGTCGTTATGTGTATTACATTGCTTCCTGATATCACGTGCGCAAACACATATAACCTATATTTATAAAACAGTTATGTCCAGTCGAACGATGTATTAATTAACTTCAGATTGGATTGTGTTGGTAATAGGCACTTACCTAACGCTAAAAGATGTTTTGTGCCTTTAACAAGTGCTTTCGATCTTCTTTCTGATCTGAATGGTGTGTGGAAAACACTTGAGTTTGAGTCCCAGCGTCTAGAACGCAATTGGATGCTTTTTTCAAGTGTCTCCATACTTGAAAAACAGCGGAAAACTACTTTTAACCCTCTGGGGTCCTTCGGGTCCAAATGGTCCCGAAGCGTTTAAATAAAAAAATGTAAAAAATCATAGCTTCATCGGAATGGTCCGAAATTTGGTGACTTTGTTGGTACTTGGTATATGAACACCCAAAAAAATTGGGGACAGGATTTGAATAGTCTAAGCGGTTGTAAAAAAAATAGTCACACTCAGGACCTTCGGGTCCAAATGGACCCGCCATAGGAAATGAATGGGAAATTGGCAAAAATGTGACAATACAGAGTTTTTTTTTGCGTACAATCTACAAATCAGCCACGATCCAGAAAAAAAGCACACAACAGTGAAGGGGTGAATCTATAAAACATCAAGAGTGCAAAACAGACACATCCACACACACACACACACACACACAAACACACTTTTATACACATACACACTAATAAATTCAGATTACAAAAATCTGTTTTGAATTTTTAAAAATCACAGCTTCATCGGAATGTTACGAAACTAGGTGACTTTTATGGTATTAGGTATGTGAACACACAAAAAATATTGAGGTCATGATCCAAGCATGCTAAGTGGTCGTCACACTTCTGCTCTTTGGTCAAAAATGACCCCCATAGAAAATGAATGGGAAATTGTCAAAAATATGAAAACACAGAGTTTTTTGGTGCATACAATCTACAAATCAGCCAGGATGCAGAAAAAAAGGACTCAACAGTGAAGGGGTGAATCTCTAAAACATCAAGAGTGCAAAACAGACACATCCACACACAGACACACACACACAAACACACTTTTATACACATACACACTAATAAATTCAGATTACAAAAATCTGTTTTGAATTTTTAAAAATCACAGCTTCATCGGAATGTTACGAAACTAGGTGACTTTTATGGTATTAGGTATGTGAACGCACAAAAAATATTGAGGTCATGATCCAAGCATACTAAGTGGTCATCAAACTTCTGCTCTTTGGTCAAAAATGACCCCCATAGGAAATGAATGGGAAATTGCCAAAAATATGAAAACACAGAGTTTTTTGGTGCATACAATCTACAAATCAGCCAGGATGAAGAAAAAAGGACTCAACAGTGAAGGGGTGAATCTCTTAAACATCAAGAGTGCAAAACAGACTAAATCTGTTCAGGCAAAAATCACTAGAATTCGCAAGCCTTTCTACAGAGAGCTGTATATCCACTAGTGGTAAAAATGTGCTATTGCGTGATAAAAATGCTCAGTGTGTCCACCAGGTGGCGCCCATCTCATTTCAAAAATTGCTTTCATGAGGCCTAGGCTTGACTCTAAAATGAAATACAGCTTTAATAAAAATAAAATAAAAATTATATATATATAAAAAAATTCTATTATATTCAATGGGAAAAAATGGGTCATAATTATTGCATAAATATTAATTATAAATCATAAAATTATCTCAAAACACCAAAAAAGAAAAGAAAAAATATTATAAAAAACAAGTAAAAAAAAAAATATTATGATTTTTTTTTCTATATATTAATCCCGCCCTTCGGGTCCATTTGGACCCGAAGGTCCCAAGTGTGACTGTTACACGAAGGACCCCAGAGGGTTAAACAGGAAATGACAAAATATTTACGTACATATTTACAGCGGGTCTATTCGCACGGGATTAGTATTACCTGAGGTAATTTTTCCAGACCTTTTTACTGAAGGTAAAAGTCGCCGTAATCTTTACTGACATTGTCCGTAATGATTACTGAGATGCACATTCGGACAGGACTAAAATCACTGAGAAGCTCTGGTAATTATTACTTTACCCCACCACTCCATGTTAAACTAGTCCCGTCCAAATAGGGCTTTACCCTATGGAAGCAGTAAGGGTGTACTTAGTTTGTCATGCGTGGCGTCTCCATTTTGGCCTAGTTTTTGTTAAATAAACAATGACACTGTGTAATATGTCATGTGGTGTTGTTCATCTTAGGTTGTATTTACCTAATTGAATTTACCTAAAGACCAGATGATTTTTTTTATTATGTCCCGATACATAAAACCATAGAATTCAAAAGGGTGTACTTTCTTTTTCACATGACTATTTAAACAGTCCTTAATGCTGATTGGGCAATAGCCAATTTTATTTACAATAAAGCATGATTATAACCGCTGGGCAACCCCCTTAGCAACCTTTATTAATACATCTATTTTCCGTGTGGAAACAGTTTTATAAAAGCAATAAGGTACTCGAGGCATGCTGTATTGTGAATGGTCACGCTTCACGTCGTGCCTAACAACATCCTTATTTACAATACAGCTTTTTGCTAACATATATGCACACACAAAGTGAGATAAGACCATGAACAAAGAAAGTAACAAAACACCTGTTCCAAACGTGCCTCACCTGATCACTCCATCAGTAGAGGCAGCACACAGTATGTTGTCTGTAATGGGGACGATACAGTCCAAAGACTCAGCCTGAACTGCGAAACGGTCACTGGTGGCACCAAAACCGTTCCAGTTGAAAATGTATACGGTGCCCTCACTGGATCCACAAACAACTTTACGGCCTCTCTGTGGCAAAAGAAGAGGTTTTTCATGATTAAAACTACACTACCCACCTTATTTTTTATGAAACCAGTGTCACATTATTTTTTACCATGAATGCTCGAGGCTTTTGCAGTTATGCAAACTAGTATAGTGGTATTTGTTATATTATTTTAATCATAAAAACTGGTTTGTAGTGCAAATAGCTTTAATGTTCACTGCACTTTCTTATTCACACATTCAGGGGAAACAGTGATGAAAATTAAGGTGGATACAATAGTAACGGTCAATTAATTCGATTAGACAAACAGCACTCCAAAAGTGCTGATATTTTGTGTAGTAGTTTTTATGACTGCGTTTGTTCAACTCTGTAGTTCACAAATAATGAAAAAAGCCAAACACATGGTGTCTAAAATGTTAAATTAGCAATACTGACATTGTTTAGACTTACTTTCATAATAGAAACAGAGGTAAGATCTCCATTTTGGAATTCAGAAAGCAGTTCAAATCTTCGTCTTTTTATATTGAATACACCCATAGTGCCATCGCCACTGAAAACAAAAAACAAAAAAACAGTTATGCATATACAGCCATGAAAAAACATCAGATTTCATCTAATTGAAACATAAGGTGATTATATATTTGCACACCAAATTTAGAAAAAACATTACATAAAATATTGCGCCATGTGCCCTTTTGTTTAATGAAAGAGCATAAACACATTTTACGGAGCACCTCTGACAAATATCTTATAAAATCAGTGCCGCCGCACCCTACACAGAGTGTATGCGTGATCGCAAACTGGAAAGTTAAAGTAAAAAGCGAGCGGGCATTCAAAAACTATTTCAATACCACACATGGTAGCGGCTCCCTGATGCCCGAAAAATATATACAATATAAAAATGCACTTAACATGAATGCATGAGTTCGCGTTTTATGGGCTACTTAAGAGTCACTGTCCATTCATGAAGTGATGAAGTGTCAATCAATCTGCCTATAGCTTTTTTATGTAAAAAAAATGTATATCTATTAAGTCAACCTATTTTTCTACATTAATAAATTACTTTTTATTATTTTGTGCGGAACTATTTATATACATTTACTGCTTTGTGGATGGAGGTACGAGCTTCCAGGATCACAGAAGACTGACGACCTCTGCTGTTTGGTTTTGGGAATGCAGTGTTTGGTACCTTTGCCCACGAATTAACTCAATTGGCAGTCCATTGGACACACTGTTATACAGTTATGCTGTTGGACGGTTATAATTTGATAGACTGGGGTGAAAGTACAAACTAATGTGCTTGTGTCCAAAAACAAAATCTATTTAATCACTGTGTGAAATCACCAGTTGGTAAGTACATACCTTTATAATTACATGCAATATTTCCTTGATAGTTTAGCAGCATTTTCATTTGAAAGTGCCAATGAGGTTCATTCTCGTGTTACGCAGCACGTTTGAGCTTCAGCAAGAACCAATGAGGTTCATTCTCGTGTTACGCAGCACGTTTGAGCTTCAGCAAGAACCAAGAGGTTCATTCTCGTGTTACGCAGCACGTTTGAGCTTCAGCGAGAAAAAAAAAGTTTGTTCTCGCACATCAAGCAGGTTCTGTTGAGCCGTTTATTTCCGCTGATCAATGTTTAAATGTGAATAAAAACCTAAATTCAATCTGTTCATCATATAAAGTGATCGAGTCTCTTTAGACAATTTGGACTAAACCACTCAATTCATATGGATTAGTTTTTCAATCTCTTTATAAACTCTTTGAAGCGTCAGAGTGGTAGTTGCATAGCTCTCAGCTTTCATAAAACAAATCAGTGTTAACCCTTTAAGTTACTACTACAACTCGTAAGATGATTCGTACAACCGTTTCTATGATCTACTTAGGCCTACGATGTTTTTGGGAAACGCAGCCCTGAGTGTTACTGACAGACTGGGAAGAGAGGTGCTGCAGTGTTGTTAAATAAATGAAAAATGTGTATTTTAAACAATCAAGCATAAGAGGGCATAATAGGTCCCTTTTAACATTACCTGGAAGTAAGTAGTGTCCTTTTAGCCTGGTCAATGGCGATATCACTAATATAATCCTCATGGTGCTTCAGATCCATAAATGATGTTCCTTTCCTCAGGTCCCAAACCTTCAGCGTTCCCTCATCATCTCCTGTCGCAAATATATTCTCATCAACCAGCAGCAGGGCATTGACTGGGACCCTTAAAAAACGATCAAAAACATTAATTACTTTGCTGTTCAAAGAGCTCTGTGCTAACATTTCAACAGCTTTACTAATACAACCACAATAACATTTCTTTTTTAAGAATGGCTTTATAAAAATAGATGGGAATATCAAATACGTGTGAGCTTTCGGGATGCGTGTCACTAGTTTTCCAGCCTCCACGTCCATGATGTGAACAGCCTTGTCTTTAGACACGCTGAACAATTCTGAAGAACAGAGAGAAGAGAAATCACCGGTAATTGCTTTAAAGAGCAATGACATTTTTGTAAGCCTTTTAGCACTTCTGGTTCCACCGTCTCAAAGTCAAAGGGTTTTTAGAATGTGTTTTTAATTAAACGACTGAAATAAGGTCTGTGGTGAACACAAGATATTTAATCACTTTACGACAGTAATACCCCCATGTGATTTTTTTTAAAGCTTTCACGCGACATGAGAAAGGCGGTTTCTACCAAGTGGCTAAATGGGACTACAGAGGTTGTGTGGGGCATTAAACATCATCAGCCAAACAGATAAAATCATCTACTCACTAGTCAGCTTTCACAGCCTCTTAGGCCTGGTTTCACAGACAGGGCTTAAATTAAGCCAGGATTAAGCCTTAGTTAAATTAGGACATTTAAGTGGCTTTTTTAAACGTTTAAACGTTACATCGTGTACTAAGACCGACGGAAAATGTAAAGTTGCGATTTTCTAGGCTGATATGGCTAGGAACTATACTCTCATTCCTGCGTAATAATCAAGAAACTTTGCTGCCGTACCATGAGTCCAGCAGGCGTAATGATATGACGCAGCGCCTGAAAATAGTCCCCAGCTCGGTAACTGCAACGTGACCAGGACTAAGTTTTTAGGCGCTGCGTCATATCATTACGCCTGCTGCACTCATGGTACGGCAGCAAAGTTTCTTGATTATTACGCAGGAATGAGAGTATAGTTCCTAGCCATATCAGCCTAGAAAATCGCAACTTTACATTTTCCGTCGGTCTTAGTACACGATGTAACTACAGAAGAGTCAAGTTTTAAATAGGAAAAATATCGAAACTCTTTGGTCATTTTTTTGAGGGAGATGCTAATGGTCCTGTCCGATTCAATGATCTATGCTAAGCTATGCTAAAAGTGGTACCGCCAGACCCGGAGATCGGCTGAATGGATTCGAAAACGGTAAAACTCAACTGTTTAATTCTGGGGGAGTTGTAAAATAAGCCTATTTCCAAAAAAAGTGGAGTATCCCTTTAAGACAAAACAATGAGTCTGACATATTTTAAAAGATATCAGTGCAAGTTGTTTTCAGTTAAAGCAGCTCAAACATGCATTTTAGTCTGGGACTAGCTTAAGCCTTGTCTGTCAAACCGGCCATTAGTGTTTACAATCACGTTCTTGCAAACTATTTTAACTCAAACTTTAAGGATTTTTTGTTTTTAAAGAATCAAGAGTTGTTGGAATCTTAAAGGTATAGCGGAGGATTTTCCCAAAATTTAGAAAAGAACCGCCCTCTCCACTTTTTGAAAAAAATACACATGCGCAACACTCTACCTGCTCCCGAGAGGAAACGTCTATTAAACGTGTGCACGACACGAGAGAGCATGCACGAGCCTAGTTCTCCTCGTGCACGCTCTGTTTATAAGTTGCAAGATCGCTAATCATAGCTTACATTAACTTTTACTAGCAGTGATTTTAAACGGATTTCTCCAAATAGCATGCCAAACTTTACCTGTCGAGTAGAAACTTCGCGACTGAGGCATCAGTGGGAAGCCCAACCTGTGCTTTTAGCGCATGCCAGCATGTGAAATATTCTCCCAAAAACACTCTGGTCTTGTTTCTTTCTTCAGAGGCCTTTCTTTTCTTGTCATACAATTCGTAGACACTTTTTCTCTTACAACCCTCAGACATTTTGAAAAAACCTGGTAAGAACGGCGAGCTTCAATGAATGGCTGAAACCGTAGCTCACCCATAGACAGCTCACCACACATAATACACCTGAAAGTGCGCATGCGCAGAAAGGACGAGCACTAGGGCTGGGGCGGTTACCGCATTACCGCGGTCACATGATGCCTACCGCGGGTCTGAGCTCGCCACCGTCATCACCGCCAAAAAAAACAAAAACAAAAAAAAAACAAAAAAAAAAACATTGGCCTGCACATGTGCACGTTGTGTCTAATTACATTGATTCTAATGACATGGATTGTGTCTAATGACATTGTGTCTTACATAAGTTTTGTTTAGAAAACCTTGAATCCATCAAAAGATGGAGCACATCCGACCTTTCGCGAGTTGGGGAGCGCAATGTTCCATGACACATAATAACATTCCATTCGTATTGACTATTAGGCCTATATGCGAGAGTACCTACAGACATCCCAAGTCTCCCAGAAGTTCCGGGAGTCTCCCGCATATTAATAGCGGCTCCATGATGCCCGCAAATTAGTTAAAATCTCCCGGAATCTAGAGTGAGCGAGCAAGAGTGCGCATGCGAGACAGAGACTGTGTTCCAAACCGTGTAGCGCGCGCACGGCAGAGAGGGAGAGGGAGAGGAAGCGAGAGAGAGCATCCTGATTGGCCCGTTTCGGTAAGTCAACCAATCAGTTGTCAGTGTGGGTGGGCTTTTATCTTTTCTTCTCTGACTGCGCACGCGCCTCCCCAAGTGGACGAGGCATTTTATGCTTGACGCGCTCGCCGTATACTATTCTTTGAAACGACAGCGGCCGACTCGTCCTCTAAACCATCAGGAATCAGCAGTGAGAAGAAGTAATAAGGTACACTCGTGAATGTTTATTTTAGAACAACACTTTAGTACACCAAACTACAAAAGAATCGTGTAAGCAGTAAACCTTGAGATTATTAGGCTACCTGTGACATTAGAAACGTAACCTACAACTTAATTAACGTTATCTTACATACAACATTTTCATTTAGTTTTGTGAACATTTTTATAAAACATGGCTATTTATTTGTATTTAAAGGGCTTATGTCTACTATTGTAGGATTATTTTGTTTATTTAAGCAACTAATTTAGACGCAAGAACTGGGTGCGGGTGCTGTGGGGCGGTTTACCGCTATACCGCGGGAATTTCTTGCTTTTCAACCGCGGTAAGAAAAAAATCCATACCGTCCCAGCCCTAACGAGCACGTACGACAGCCTTATGTAAACATATCACCAGAATGATTGACAATTCATTCAAACAGGAGGACCAATAGTCTTGATGATCCATCTGGAAAAAGAAAATCCTCCGCTATACCTTTAATTGTGGCGAGTTTGAAGTAGTGTTGTGTAGCCTACATTTAGCTTTTTACATCAGCCAATTGAATTAAGTGTTAATTTGTGAAGATTATCGCAAAAAGTGTAAGAATAATAAACTTTTGTTGGTCACAGAGATTATTTAATGCAACACTCTATTGTTTTTTGTTGAGGGATCAGGGTGATGCTGACTTCCAGGTTGGCCTATAAAACAAAAAACCCGTCATCCCTGCAGAACTTTTAGTCAGTGTTGGGGAAACACTAATGAATGCTTACTCTGTCCATCACTGGAGAAGAGCACTTTCCTGCAGGACTTGAGATGATGTCCTGATGACCACAGCTCTTTGTTTGCTCCTTCAGTGCAGGAGTATGAATATCTGCAAACCAAAGAGAGATTAATTTATACCGAACTGCACTAGTACACTCCTGTCAACTACCAATAAATAAAGAGATACAGAATTGAAATACTTTTTGTCATTTATTATGGTAACAGGTGGTATGCAACATGCACATCTTACATAGTTAACATGTTTTACGTCATGGTTTGCAGTTTCATAACAACGCTGGGGCACATATTAGTCAAGGCACAGCATACAGACACAATCTTGTCAAGGAATGTCACGTCCTCGCCTTGACATGGGAGCACCATGCTCACTGGTACATTTCCATTTAGTATGATGTACTTTGTGCGTACGCATCCACTAAGCCTCCGCACGTGGACTCTGAGATGAGCTATCTGGCGTGTCTCCTCCACATCTTTAACATTCAGCCTGCTATGTCCACTTGCTCTCACTTCTGCACACATTAGTCCACCAACACGGTCCTCCCTGATGTCAAATCCATGATCTGCCAACACCAAGTCCCCAGGCAACAGTTTGTTAAGAAGGCTGCTGTTCTCAGTCACATGCTCGTCACTGACAGGACCTCTCCAGCCTTGGGAAACGAAAGAGATGGCTCCCCGTGGTGTAAAGCCGATGAGATACTTCAGGGTGTGCTTGTTTGTGTCGTGGGAAAATGTCTGCGCTCTAGCTTTGAGATTTGACACTCTTCCAGTAATGATTTCAAAGCAGTCCACAATAACTGGTACACGATTGCCAAAAGCCTCTACGAACTGACGTGGCATGGTGGCTTGCAAGCAATGTCTCTCTGGCCAGTGCACCAAGGGTTTGAGATGTGTAAACATTGTACCTATGGTATCTCTGAATGTGGTGGACACAGTCTTTCGATCTATGGAGAAGAGGTACGCAATGTGCTGGATTGGTAGATTCAGCCTCAGGCGCATCAGAGTTAAGAGGAGCATCTGAAACGGTGAAAGTCTTCGCCTGGTCTGTGGCAGGAAGGGAAGGAGTTGTGTCAGCACACCCATCAGAACAGCAAAACATGAAAGTCCAGTGTAGTACGTGACCTTCACATCGTTGTCTTTTAAAAAGTCCTCCTCCATCTTCATTTGAGAGAGCTCTTCCTTCAGTTTCCTGTTCTCCTCCAACAAGCGGTTAATTTCGGCACGCCTGCAGCTACAAAAACTACATTCCTGCTGTTCTACAGTGTTGTCTTTTGGGTCAGCTTCATCCATATGTGAATCGTCATCTGGTGGTTCAGCCTTAACCATCTCTGATCTCTGGCCAGCTAGATCCAGTGTTGCAGGTTCAGCATTGTTCTCTTTTAGAGCTTGCTGTCTCTTTGCCCTCTGGTTAAACCACCCAGAGTCCGTTGGTTCTTTTGGGCCAGCTTCATCCATCTGTGAATCGTCATCTGGTGGTTCATCCTTAACCATCTCTGATCTCTGGCCAGCTAGATCCAGTGTTGCAGGTTCAGCATTCTTCTCTTTTAGAGCTTGCTGTCTCTTTGCCCTCCGGTTAAACCGCCCAGAGTCCGTTGGTTTCACTTCTGTGTGCCCGAGATGTAATGATGGCACCCAGTCGGGATCACACTCTAGCATTTCATAGGCTGGTTTGCCTAAAAAAAACAAAGATTTATTTAATTAGTTATGTAGCTATGCGGCCAGCTACTGGTGCAAAGTTAGCTGTTTAGCAGCAACTCAACCACAGCTGCATCCCAATTCAAAGGCTTTTTCAAATGTGGCCTCGAAATGAGTCCTTCGTTTCCCATGCAATGAAGGATACAACAGATGGGCTGCGTCCAAAAGTTTAGGCAGCTGACTTGTTGCCTCACTGCCTTATCAGGCAATGACTTCGCAGGCAGTGTTTGCGCACAAAGGTACCTCACGAAACTGATTTTGGACAGGCATCCGAGTCGGCGTAACGGTGTAATGATCTACCGCAAAATAGAGCGAGCTTAAAGTCCCCCTGTGGTGAAAATCAAGTTTTAAATGTTGTTTATACATCTATGTGGTGTTTTTAATATGCTTTAAGACAAACAATGTGCAAATTTATAAGTCAACACCATTGCTGAGTATTTTCTCCTTAAAACTGCAGTGAACCAAAGACAGTCTCAAAAACTCGGTTTGAAATCACTAGTGTTTCTGACGTCACAAACTACCTTGTAACCAATCAGGTCTATGTATGTATATGTACATGTATATATATGTATACTGTACTATACACTCATATACTATAATACTAGGGAATACTATACATTAACACACACACACAAAAAAAAAAAAAATATATATATATATATATATATATATATGTGTGTGTGTGTGTGTGTGTGTGTATGTATATATATATATATATATATATATATAAAAAACACACACATACATAACACTTCAGTTCCAATTGAACTAATGTGGCAAACAAGTGTTATAAAGAGAATTTATCGTGCTTCAGTCACAGCGATCAAAAATAACTTTCTAGTTCAGGCTGGGTTACACCTCGGGATATCTGAGTGGCTCAGCTTAGTGCTTTGTTTTGACACATTCACATTCATTCAGCGCACTTTATTAGCCTAAATTAGCTTGCTCACTTTGCCGCAAACAGAATAGTGCCAAGTTAGAAAATGCAGATGAACCTATGGCTACTACTCTCGGGAAAAGAACACACAATCATTTGCTAATTGAAGTTTATACACTTACCCGAATGAAAATGCCTGGAACACACTTTCAATGATCTTGGGATGTTTGCGAAGCGGACGTCTGTGCGTCTTATGGCAGATATCCAGGCCATCCGTCTCCGCTTGGTCACATCGGACACATGACTCCCTTCATTCTGTTTCCAGGCCGGGAAACAATAAAAAGAAAGTCCGCTGTCTAATTTTATGCCCCGTCGATCGTGTGAACGGACATTACATCCAACAACACAACATGTTCTTACCATGACTAAAACTTCCTCGGCGCGTCAAAAGCATAGACAGTGGTCAAAAGTGGCCTCATAAAATGGCGATTTTCCCATCAGCCACCGCGGCGCTAGAGCCGTGACGTCACGTCGCCAAGCCCTTCTATATTATACCATAATAATGCTTTAATGACTAAACTTAATAAGTAGGCTACCTTTATTGTTTTAGATGACGTGCAGTCTGTACATTATCTGTTCACATCGTTTCGTGACCGCTCGGTTCGACATTCGCGGACCTCGAAGCATGCAGCCTCTGAATTGGGACACAGCTCGTGTTTGCATTGCTAGCTTTAACAACAAAACAGTTGGATGTGTTTAGCTTATAACTTACCTTTATGGAAATGACGTGAGCAAACCCGCATGTGTCGGGGAATATTGCTGAAGGTGATGTTTTTCCGTCTTACTGCTGCCACCCATGCCATGCGACGCCGCTTGGTCAACTCGGAGATCTGAGTTCCAGTGTGTTGTTTCCAAGTCGGAAAGTTGAAAAATCGCAAGCCATTTGCGATAGGTTTTCTACGCCGGTCGCGATTAACCACGCAGTTAACCACGCAACAAGAGTTCACCATTTCAACGTGTATAATACAAACGTTAACGTCTAAGTTACTAAGTTCCAATTATACCGCAGATTCCGTGACCTAAACTCCCGACATGCATTGCGCAGCCGACGTCACGACTCCCATGAAAACGTGCTGAATTCGGAACCTACAGGTTTTGCCTGTAGTGTCTTGAACTACAATATCTATCAAATAGTTTTTTTTAATTTTATTTAAAAGGGTTCAGTTTGGAATTATTAATAATGTTTTACAACACGTAACATTAGCATTTGTGGGACCCCAAACATAAGACAGACAGTTAGTAAAGTCAACCGAAAATGAGGACTATTCGTGAGAAATAAACAACCGTACAGGTATATATCTCCATCAATGTCTCCAGCTGCAAGGATGTCTTGGTTGGGATGAAATGCGATCGTGTTGCCAATCGCCTCTAATTTGATGTCTTCTGGTGTCTCGCGGATCTTTGGTGCTTTGGGTTCTTCTTCAGTCTCTTCTCCAGCCTCCTCCTGTAAACACACCGAAACACTGCATTCAGCTCACTGTGGACAGCGCCGACAGCTTTAACGCAGTTTATTACAGTTTAAAGTGCTTTTTACGACTCAATTACCAGGCATTTCGGTTGATTTTAAATGTATATTAAAATACATTCCGACAAATGACTGCACTGAAACGCTCGATATTGTACAACAACAAAAAACGTACTTGTTCAAATGAATCCTCGTGCTCTATGGAAGTCGCCATCTTTATTGTTTGCTACATACGTCACTTCCGCTACTGGAGAGCAGCGCATGCTTTATTTCTACTCTAAAGTGAACGAGGAACGATAGATTTTTGATAGTTATTACAATGGACATTATGTTATTGTTGTTATTTATTTTCTTTTGTCCTTCAACATTAGGCTATAAAAAAATAATATATTTTCTGTAGGGACAAGAACATAGAAAAAAAAAAAAAAGCCTATGAGTCAAAATCAAGCCCCCAAAAAATGAAATCCGCATTGAGCTCATGTAATGACATAATGTAGCCACTAGATGTCAGTAAAAACACATTAAAGCTTTTCAAATCAGAAGTGCTGCATCTTATTAAGACATAAATCGGTGTTTCTTCAGCAAGTGAAAGTTTGACACTTTGGAGTTTGGAAAAAACACTTTTAGATTTTTTTTTACATGTTTCTTCTCATTTAAAATAAATGTTCGATGAATTATGTTTAACAGCATGGGATAAATATAAAGATGTAGTAAATGTAATTTTCAAAAAATCTGGAATAAATCATGAAGCCTAAAAGTTTACAATTAAATAACATTTAATTTGTTTTGCTTAATTTGACAAAATTACAGCTTGACTTGAAACACGCACAAAGATGAATTTCCCTTGATTAAAACGTGGCATCAACTGTCATACCAGCTGTCTAACCTCAACATTTTCCAATACACCACTGCACTCCTAATGATTTGTTGAAAATGATTAAACATCTTCATTATGCTTGCTCTTGTATTGAGCATATCTAGACATGTCTAAGCATCCTTAGTGTCCTTTCTCTTACACCTCTAGAAAGCACCTTATTAAATGATCTTCTTAAAGATAAAATCAGAGGTAGCCAGAGGCATCTGCTAGGTTTAAAAAAAATGTCTCAATCCTCAATTTGTTGTGAAACATTTTACAACTCCTCAGAGTAAGTCCCTAAAGATTCCTGACTGAATGCACCCCGTAGTGCCGAGAAGCACGGCTCCCGCTAGGTGTCTTGCCTGTGGCACATTCTACCCTTTTGCTTTTGAATGTCAAGACTCTCCATGCAGAAAATTGATTCCCAATGATGCTATTGAGCAGGCAGGTCACTCAAGAGAGAAGAAAATAATCTCATGCCCCCCAAAACAATGAGATGAAACCAAAATGCTGGAGATAAAGGATTGTCATGAAATTACGAAAATTGAGGAAATCGATCACAGAGCATGAAGCAGATATGGACACTCAATAGGTTTAAACCTAAATAAGGGCATGTTTGAGCTCTCAGGTTCTCGTGTCTCAGCTGAGGGAAATTATCAGTAGGTCACTCTCAGAAAATCATATCATTTGTGTGTCCTCATGAATTAACAGTATATAGTGAACTTACATTATTTGAGAGATTTGAGCAAAGGCAAAGGAAGAAATTTCCTTTATTGGAGTTATATATATATTTTTTTGCTTTTACTGAAAATAATAATAATAATAATAATAAAAATATATATATATTATATATAAAACGTGTTATCCATATTTTAGAGAAAATGTGGCATTCGTCTTTTCCCCATGGTCTGTTCAACTCTGTTAAAATGGTTTGATCAAAGGAATTGCAATATTTTTTGGCTCTGTGGTTGAAACCAAAGTATGTTTCTCTAAAAGTTTTTTTTATTTTTTATTATTTCATTATGTTCACACTTACATTGGCTTCATAAATCTTAATAGTTCAACTCTGTTATGGGATAAACACCATTTTTTAATCTCCAGCATACGGCCTGTGAATAATACAGTGTGGTGCAATGATGCTTGCTGTGAGGCCATTATTGGACGTTACATTTATAATTCCAAAATGACAGTAACAGGGTTGAAATAAAACATCGCTTTGTCGCAGGATAGAGATAAAGTAGTGCATGATCACAGGAACTCGCAGTGCAGCTTCAAAATAATGCTGTGAGGCCATTATTGGACGTTTTTGCGCTAATCTTAAACCCTAGAACATTTTTGGTTGTAACAGGGTTGTCACAAAACATATTTTAAAGAGAAATGGCATGAGTTATTTATATTTCAATAAATAATGATGTGTGATTTATTACAAGGGCACAATAAACCAGTTACCTTTTCATTTTTCAAATTTATATACACTACATGAATTTCAAACTTGCAGTAACAGGGTTAAAATAAAGTAGTGCTTTAGGGTCAGGGCGTAGGGTTACTAACAACAAATCAATTCATCAAGCTTGATAGTAACAAGAACTAGTAATCGCCAGAACAACCTGTGAACAGTGTGGTGGTGCAATGATATTTAATAGTTGAGGCCATTATTAAAATGTTTTGCACTGATCTTCAACCCTGAAACATATTGTATGTAACAGGGTTGACACAAAGCACATGATTTTTCAAATAAAAATTGCACAAGTTATTAATATTTATTTCAATTTTATGTATGATTTATCACCAGGCACAATAAACTCAGTCATCTATTCAAATGTATGTATGAATTTCAAAATTACAGTAACAGGGTTGAAACAGTAGTGCTTTAGGGTCAGGGCTTGGGCTTATTAACAAGAAATAAATTCATCAAGTTTGATAGTACAGCTCTGTTATGAGATAAACACCGGAACAACCTGAATAATACTGTGTGGTGCAATGATACTTAATAGCTGAGGCCATTATTAGACATCTTTGCACGTATCTTCAAACCTTGAACATTTTGTAACAGGGTTGACACAAAACATGATTTTTCAAAGAGAGTTATTAATATTTAAATTGTATGATTTATTACCAGGCACAATAAACTCAGTCATCTATTTAAATTTATGCGTATAAATTCCAAAATTACATTCACAGGGTTGAATTAAAATAGTGCTTTATCACAGGATAGTGATAAAGTAGCGCATGATCATGAGCTTGCAGTGCAGCTTCAAAATACATCGCATATTGCATTCTAAGCCTACACGACATGCATCCTACAAACTGAGTACATTAAACCTAAGACTGGTTTATATGTGACGCACATCACTCTTGACTTGACTCTAAACACTCGTCAGTGCTGTCAGGGGTGTGCTTTACTCCCAGCCGCCTAAAAGAACCAGCACACATCCTCTGGTCTGGGACTAACCTGGGCCATGTGTTCAGCAGTAATTCTTCCCCTCCAGAACGGGTAAATACCCTCAGCAGAGCCCGTATCAAGTTCCACGGAAACAAAGACAGCAAGCGCTGTGAGGGACGACCATAATGAGCCATCTGTTCATCCATGGCAGTGCAAACCAAATGTCATCAAACTGTGCTCCTTCTCTCACTTCCTCACATCGCCTTCAGAACAGGTGAACTGCACTCAGAGAGCATCATTAATGCTCGGCGTCACAGTTTACACTGGAGTTTCGCAGTCACAGACGATGTCAAGTTCAATACTGCAGGGTGGATGAGCACTTTAAATGTATCTGAGAGGAAATCTATGGGAATTCTGTTTAGTGAATGGAGTTAAATGTTTAGGTGTTGAAAAAACTATACTCCAAAAATATGTAATTAACATGCAAATGCGTAGAATTTGTACAAATGTATTAGAATGATGGGCGTTAGGATTCTGAATGTTACTGTGTCATTCATATGAAAGAACAAATATGAAGAGAATATTAAGAATACATGCTGTTGTGGTGATAGAGAGAATTAACATCTCCAGCTAATTTAAAGTCCCCCTGTGGTGAAAATCAAGTTTTTCCAAGTATCAAGTAATCAAATATTTGTCTATGTGGTGTTTTTAATATGCTTTAAGACAAACCATGTGTAAATTCATAAGTCAACACCATTGCTGAGTATTTTCTCCTTAAAACTGCAGTGAACCAAAGACAGTCTCAAAAACTCGGTTTGAAATCATTAGTGTTTCTGACGTCACAAACTACCTTGTAACCAATCAGGTCGACGTGTGATCGACAACAAGTGGATCTCTGAGCGGGTGTGAGTGAGTGGAGGCGGGGCTCATTTGCATATTCATAGAACCCTATATACTAAATAAGGCAAAGTTGTAAAGTTACTGTAGCTATTTTAAGGCATGAAGACAAATTTTCAAGGAAAGAAAAACATTTAAATATGTAATTTTGGTGATCAAAGATGAGTTTTAAGGAATGCACTAATAATTAAATAATCTATCTATCTATCTATCTATCTATCTATCTATCTATCTATCTATCTATGTATATGTCTATATCTCTATCTATATCTCTATCTATCTATCTATATTTATATCACACACACACACACACACACACACACACACAAATAATGCTGCAGACATGACACTCTAAAATACATCTTCAATTAAATATTTAATGTCAGCAACCCTTTCTGCATGATACATTTATAGCTATTACAAATACTTATGGGCGTGATGACGCAAAACAGACTAGAGACACGAAAGCATTTAAAAAGACATTTGTTCTTGGCAAAAGAATCTTGAGAAAGTTTGAATCAGCAGCTCCTCACCAAAATCAGTGTGTTTGTCCTCCTGTAGAATATATAATAGGCACCTTGCTTGAACCATGCAAAATAGTGAATACATATACATATGAATACATTCTGGAAAAAAAAAAATTCATAAACCGCTTACAGTAACCGGTCAAAATAAAATATTGTAGAGGGTACTGAGTGTGAAAGTGCAAAAAGAAAGGCACATAAAATATATAAAAAGGGTTGATGAGAACTTGGGTTTTGAGACTGTATTTTGGATTCCATATGCTCAGTGAAATGGTGATTGAAGAGGAAATGAAGAAAAGTCTCTAAAGGGGTTATTCTTCAGAGGGTGGGCTCGTGTCCAGCGGTGTCTCCTGGGTAACACTGTCCATCTCTGCAGGTTCAGAGCTCTCAGTCGATGGACTCTTCTCTTCCTCCGCGTGGCTTTTATCCTCTTCTGTGTTATTGCTCTCATCAAACCCTGACCCTTCGGCCTGCGGGCCGTCTCCGTCGTAGATGATGTCCTCTGGGTTGGGTGCAGGCGGACAGAAATCTTCATCCGGGAGGAGATGATGAAACACTGATTCAGCCTGGAAATAAACAGAAATAATAATAATCCTATAATTTAGCCTAGAGGCAATATCTGATCCATAGAACGTAGTGTCTGCCTCCCTCTGCTGGACTCACCAGTTTAATGGAGTAGTCGCTGCCCAGGCTGCTGTCGGGACCGGTGCAGACGTGAACGTTGCTCGGCAGGCTGTAGCTGCTGCTGTCCTGGGCCGACGTGTCCCTCATGTTGAAGTACATGACCCACAGCACTGCAGGCTTGCTTCTCTCCTCGAAACCTGCACGGGATGTTTAAGCAGTCATTTCTTTACTGTCTTTTAATGTCTTAATGCATTTTAGATGTCTTGCCTTGACAATTCCTACAAATATTAAGCCTGGGTCAGTCTATATTAGGGGATCACTGTCCTGGAGGGTCACTGTCCTGCAGTTTAGCTTCAACTTGCCTCAACACCACTGCCTGCAAGTTTCTAGTATGCCTAGTAAGACGTTGTTTAGCTGGTTCAGGTGTTTAATTGGGGTTGGAGCTGAACTTTGCAGGACGGTGGTCCTTTAGGAGCAGGACTGGACACTCCTGACCTAGATGGAACCTATGCACTTTTCTGATTATGTTCTGCACTGATTTTGAGGGGAAATCCATTGGAATTATATATCGGGAATATATGAGGTCCAAAAAAAAAATGTTGGTCAAAAGTACTACGCTCAATCAAATTAGCAAAATAAATTGTAATATTTAATAAATTAACATGCAAATGCAAAATATTGTAGAAATGTATTAATGTTGGGTTGTTAGGATTATGTGGGCACAGATTCTAGCGTCATTGTGTCATTTATATGAAAGAAATCAAATGCTGTTGTGGTGATGGAAATCAACACCAATTCAGTTATAAGACTAAATGTAAATGTAAAAAAATAATATTAATAATAAACAAAAACTATAATTATGACTAATCTAGCCACCAATATTATATTTATAATTGGTATTATTATTGCTACTCAGTCCCTTTTATTTAATTCATTATTAATTTTGGGAACATTTATGCATGTACGTTATCATTTGCACACTATCCTTTTTGCTTTGGAGTCGTTTCTGTAGTTTATTTGAAACAAAACTCATGTCACACAATATTTTGAAGATTTTCTGTTGTATTATAATGTATTATATATGAAAAAAAATAATAAAATAGAATAAATTATAACAAAAATAAAAAAAAAGATAAAAAAAAAACAAGGCTGTGGAAAGATTTTGAAAGAACCCAAAATGTATGCAAATGAGGGAGTTTGCATCCTTGTTTAAATGTGAGGTGCTTCCATACACACAATAACAGTATGTTTGTAACAAAACAAATGACAGCAAGATGACATGTTGGAGTTGTTTTTTTTATATGAAACGTACAGTGAGAATTTCAGCACCAAGGACAGCGGAAAGCGTTTGATGAGTTGATGGAAAGCCTGTAGACACTTTTGACTCCAAGGCCTTGTTTACACCTGGTATTAAGATGAGTTTTGGTTGATCGGATCACAAGTAGACGAGGGAGACAGTCCCGTTTACACCTGGTGTTTTAATCCATCTCTTTTGTCCACTTTCAACCACTTCTGTCCTGATTTCTTCAGGGGGAGGGTCTACGTGTGGGTAAATGAACGTTTTTTCAGATCTTTCGATCCAATGGACAATATAAGCTTGTGCAATTTAAATATGAACGAGAAAGACGACGAAAGAAAAACATACTGAGAGCATCAGCTTTCATTTCTGCTCTGACAGCTGCAAGATCACCCTGAACACTGTATGTGTGTGTTAGAAATCAGGAATGGTGAGAGAACATTGTGCTTGGTATGTTTTTCGTCTTCAAACCAAACTTGGGTCTCCATCCGACAGAGTTTAAATCCAGTCTGGCTAGCGCACCTCCCATAATGATTACACGTTAGTTCAGTAGCTGGTCTTTTGTGGCGGTTTGAACCGCATTCGACCACATGAGCGTTTACACTATGAAATGTGTTAGACCCCGTTTACACCTGTATTTAGCATCGTCCACTTGGGATCTGATCGACCAAAATGCATCTTAATAGGTGTAACAGGTTTAAACAAGGCCATACACGCTGCATCCAAAATCACGTACTGTGTGAGTAGGTACTACATTTGAATTTACTTTGCGGCCGTTAAAAAAGTACACTCTATAATAGTATGAATATGGTTAGTATGAATGAAATGTGGTGAATGGAGGTGAATGGAGAAATGTCCGCCATGTTTTTTCTGTCACATGACCTACCAGTGTCCGTTGCGTTGCTTCACTTCCACTCATAAATCCTCTCCAACGGCTTCATGGGATAGTAAAGTGTACATCAAATGCACACAGATTCTACTGTTTTTCGGACATATTACTCTTTTGTCACATACTGTTTTTCGCATACTATATAGTAGGGAAGCATTTAATTTCAGACGCAGCGACAGTCTTGTCTACTTTTCAGATTTTTAAACGCACACTTAGACAGGAATAGATCAACAGACCAACATGTTGAGCACCAAATCAAACTCAGTTTTGTTTTACATGCCTCTCTAGACTGGTGTAAGACTGCAGACTGCTTTAGTTAGGCCAACTAGACAAAAGTAGGAATAATATTGTCAAAAATGGCACTTTCCTCATATACACCACTTATGCCAGTTTTAAAAGACTGACGTTGATTTATCATGAGATGAATCATTGTTAATATTTTGCTAGCGGCTGCATGACATGGGTCATCTAATCTCTTTTTCTTCTTCTCCTTTGATGACATCTTAGGCGAGACGGGCTCTATGGTCCAACAGAAGAGCAGAGAATCTCAAGAGTGTGTGTGCGTGTGTCTCGCTGGTTCGTTTAAAGCGTAAAGCTGTCAGTCTGTATCATTACCCTTTAAATACACGAGCCTCTGCCGCAAAAAGGTGGGAAAAGAAAGGCTAGAAAAAGCGAGAGGGAGAAGGTGTCAGTCTGAAATGTCAGAACGGTCATTACCCAAATGTCACACAATTATGACGCGTGTTCCTTTTCCTGCCCGGAGTGGCCCGGTGATTTGCTTAATTTGGCAAGGGGGCGAGGTGTGGCGGCATCAATGTTTAACGCCGCTTCAAATACACCACCCATCCTTTCCTCTGAATGCTGCCGGGTCACTGATTCACAAAACACTGAACACACTGCCAAAGAATCTCTTCTATTATAGAGTCCAGACAGCCAAGAACAGCCAAGAGATAATATATGGACACAGAGAAACTGGGAGGGGTAAAGAATAACCAAGTGTTGAAAAAATATTATTTATAATTATATATAAATGCATAAAACAAAAATAATATAATACAATAAAACATCTTATACTAAGGGGCTGTTGAATACTTGAATCTTATTGGTTGACTAATGTTCTAAAGGTGTGCCATTATTTTCAGGGAAATGTATGGCTCAAGTAGTTCCAGGCAGGTCTTGACCGCATTACAGTTCCTTATCGCTTCACTACGCCAAATGATTTCAGTTATTTAAAAGGTCCTTACAGCCCTACAACAAATGTCTTGAAATACAACATCTGAAGTTCTGAACAACATCTTCAGGTGTAGTAACTGTAGTTTAAGCAGAATAATTGACTATGGTCCATTGAATTATTAGAAAGCAATGCACAGCACCCGAGGTGCACTCCGCTTTGTGTCGTGGCTGCATCACCACCTCAGGTGTGCATTATTTTCTAATAATTCAATGGACCGTCAACAATTATTCCTTACTTAATCGATTTGACAGCACTTTTGCTCTCCGAACAAAACTAGTTCCAAATGAAGCAGGATCAAGCGTTGCGTGTCTCTGAGCAACACACACTGCAGTGGGGTTTCATTCCTCGCTTGAACCAATGACTCAATGTTTACTCAAAGTGAGTGAAATTCGAAGATTAACTTTTGTATAAAATATATTTTGTATATATAGTTTGGTTAGTATGTATAATCTTATATCTTAAGTTTAAAAATGATACTGAAGTATCTGTAAGTATGCAAGTGTTTGGGCTGACAGCCAGACGACGCAGTGGCTCTCTTTCGGTCATACATACGCACACATGTTCCCAGATGTGACAAATGTCAGATTAGCATACAGCAGCTCTCCTAATGGCGGGTAACACATGCCTGCAGCTGCAAACCTCCAAAACCACTGCCACCCTCTAACACACACTGGCACACTGCCTCAGTACACACACACACTAAACCCCCAATGGCCTCTACAACCCTTTAAAATCAAACCCACATCTTAGATTTCAAGATTTTGGGAGACGTTTTCAACCAAGTCTCTACCTTTCTTGCACAGAACAACCTCTTGGACAATAACCAGTCTGGTTTCAAAAGTGGCCACTCAACTGAGATGGGCCCAACTCTCGCTTATTGAAGCTCTGAGCCTGGCAAGAGCAGCTTCCAAATCTTCAATACTCATCCTGCTGGATCTGTCTGCTGCTTTTGACACAGTTAACCACCAGATCCTCCTGTCAACCCTCATGTTGAAGGGCATCTTGGAACTGCACTCCAATGGTTTAAGTCTTAACTCTCAGGTAGGTCCTTCAGGGTGTCGTGGAGGGGTGAGGTGCCTAAGTCGCAACATCTAGCTACTGGGGTGCCTCAGGGCTCAGTGCTTGGACCACTACTCTTCACTTCTCTTCATCTACATGTCATCACTAGGATCTGTCATTCAGAAACATGTTTTTTCCTATCACTGCTATGCTGATGACACACAACTCTACCTCTCATTCCAACCAGAGGATCCGACAGTAGCTACTCACATATAAGCCTGCCTGACAGACATTTCTTGCTGGATTAAGGACCACCACACTTCAACTCAACCTTGTGAAGAAAGAGCTTCTTGTGGTCTCAGCCAACCCAACACTTCATCACAACTACTTTATTCAGCTGGGTTCGTCAACCATAACTCCATCCAGGTCAGACAGGAACCTTGGCGTTCTAAATGATGATCAGTTGAACTTCACAGACCACATTGCTAGAACTGCCCGGTCCTGTAGATTTGCCTTTTACAATATTAAGAGGATCAGGCCCTTCCTATCAGAGCATGCTACACAACTCCTTGTCCAAGCTCTTGTTCTATCCAGACTGGACTATTATAATGCTCTCTTGGCAGGTCTTCCAGCATGCACTGTCAGATATCTGCATCTGATCCAGAATGATGCAGCTAGAGTGGTCTTTAAGGAGCTGAAAAGAGCTCACATCACATTTCTCTTCATAAACTTGCACTGGTTGCCAATCGCCACTCACATCAAATTCAAGGCACTGATGTTTGCCTACAGAACAACCAATGGCTCTGCACACGTAAACCTAAACTCACTACTTCAGGCTTATGTGCCCTCCAGAAGCTTGCGTTCTGCAAGTGAATGGCGCCTTGTGGTACCATCCCAAAGAGACACAAAATCACTTTCAAGGACCTTTACCTTGACTGTTCCCTGCTGGTGGCATGTCCTGCCTAACTCAACCCGAGTCTTTAGCCATTTTCAAGAAACTGGTGAAGACACATCTCTTTTGGCAACACCCAATAGATTGAATGATCTGTAAAAGCTCATACATGAACCCGCCCATAGACCCTCCCCTCGAGGAAATCAGGACAGAAGTGGTTGAAAGTGGACAAAAGAGACGGATTAAAACACCAGGAGTAAACAGGAATGTGTCTCCCTCGTCTACTTGTGATCTGATCGACCAAAACTCATCTTAATACCAGGTGTAAACAGGGCCACGAGGAAAGGGTGTTGTCGTGGTTACCAGGGCATTACTATGTAGTTGCTAAGGTGTTTGGAGTTGTTTTTATCTAGTCTACACGTGGTCATATATGAGCCTTGATCTTTTCAATGGGTTCAAAATCCCCAAGGAAATCTTCAGTAGTTGCTGTTGATTTGTTCCATTTGGCTCCATCATGATCTAAACAGACTCTCTTTCTCTTTCTCTCTCACACACACACACAGCGCTTTGACCATGGGGATGAATGAAGATCTACCCAGGTGACTTTGTCTCTCTGACCTGTTCTGGCCCACTGCTCTTCTTATCTAGCGATTCATCCTCAAGACCTCTGCCAGTATTTGTTCTGACATTTTAATTAAAATAGTACTAGCTCATTCCTGTGATAAAAAGGCTGTGTGTCACCCAGCGGGGCCCCGCGTCTCGCACCCTCCGCTGTGCCGGCCACGCACCTGAGCACACATGCTTACACACACACAAAGAAACAATTATAACATTTCTATTTTGTTGAGCCGCAGAAGTACTTAAATTCACAACAAGAATCAATATAAAAAGGCAATGCTTGAAAGGAGAGTATGTGCATGATGGGAAAGTGATAAAGATTAAAGGTGTGGGGAGATGATGGCTGATAAAGAGAGATTGAGTTTGTTAGATGGAGTGAGGAAGGTTGAAGATGCCGTGGACTTGATGACCTTGATCTTACAGCCATGAAATACAGTCATCTTACCATCACACTTATTCTGGAGTCAAGACACTGTTATTACACAAATTTTGATAAATTGGCACATTTTAGGAATCGTCAATTATGACATGAAGCTATAGGAAAGGATCAGTGTCAAGAAATGAAATCAAGTCCAGCTACAAACTAGTCTAGTAGCTAATTTTGACTTGTCAAAATTAAATCGTAACAAGGCTTAGTGGAATTATTAAATTACAAAGGCTGCAATTTAATTAAATAAATATATGCACTGCGTGTTTAAAAAGTGAAGGGCGGCAGTGTGTTCTTTTACACACAAGCAGCTCATGATCTGGAGTTATCAGTGTCTCAAATGCTGCGGCACAAAAACTAATTTCTACATGTGCTCGGAGTATGGATCGCTTATAACGAGCATTTGGGAACAGTGTGCCAACCATCTTCCCAAACTTGTCATGAAAAGTGCTTGGGTTTCTGCCAAAATAAACCGAGTCTGCTCACTGCAGAGCCAATGGGTGGAGCTTGACGTCCAGTTCCGCCTCTCTGGACCTCAGTTGAGCTAGAAGGTCCAACCACACGCTAAACCTTTAACCTTAACCATATCCCTAAACCTAATTAGGTTAATTCACAGAAGTGGAGCTGGACTAGGTCAAGCTCCACCCATTTGGATCTGCAGTGAGCATTACTTGAAATCAAAAGCTCAATAGTTTAACGTTTAAAATTAAGAAAGCCATAAATATTAGTATTTGAAATTTACAGTTATATTATTTTTCTTATTTTTTTGTTTTACAGTGAAATATTACAATAGTAATACTTAATTTTTTAAATAATTTTCTTTAATAAAAAATATTTTTTAATTTAGTAATAATAATCATAAAAATAATAATATGAACATTTTTTGGACAAAATAAATAAATAATGCAATCACAATTTTTATAAGAAAAATCTCAATAGGTTTTTCCCCCAAAATCATGCAATCCTTCACAGAGGAAAAAGTCATTCCAACGCTTGTCTTTTCTCAGATGCGGTTAATTGAGATTGATTCGATTAATTAATCAGCACATAATGTAATTATTTTTTTTTAATCTTTTGCCAGCCCTATTTGAAACGCCTGAATTTACACTGAACTCAACTAATAACACTAAAACATTAAACATCTGAATGAACCATCTAAAATGAATCATGCATCTAAACACTACTTCAATAACACAAGAGAGAGGACATCCTAGGAAAACAAAAGTGTCTGGAAAAAAAATACTTAGCTACTACACAGACATTTTACCACGACTATCACCAACATGCGTACAACTAACATAAACTGATCTTTTTTTTATCGAATCTTTCCAAACTCACAATGTGATTCCACCCTTATGATCTGAAGGTAGATTGTGAGGTCGTATGTGACAGGTCGTGCTCAGATTCACTCTGAAGGAGCCAAGCAGACCCTGACAGAGCATAATGGGAATCAATGGGAGCAGCGCCTGGCCCCTGCCTGCCACACCACCATCAATATCAATCACTGTTATCGCCAATAACGTCTCCATGTAAGCCCTTCGCTGAATGTCACAGCAATACCAGATCTTTCTTTAAAGAGAGGAAGAGATGATCTCTCTTTGACACGGGCGGCAAGGTTAGTTAAGTACTGTTAGCAGGACGTATAGCGGATCTGCATGTGCAATCGGAGGTCGAAGCGCAAAAGGACTGAAGATGTTAATGGGTTTAAATGACGGGGAGTTTTAAATGGAAGTGAAAGAGCTGGGTCAGGTCTTACCTCCAGAAGGTTCCTCTCCAGGAATGGCGGGAACGTCAAACAATTGAGATACAACTGGAGCAAGATCTTCTTGGGCCGTACCAGAGGATGAACAGGTCAAGTGGACCAAATCTGTTAAAAGAGACCACAACAGACAGTTTAGGACAATTAAGGTGGGCTTAATCTGTACATTTGGTTTCACATTGTTCAGAAAAACTTTTCTTGGAAAATTCCATTGCCATTTCTACACACACACACACACACACACACACACACAGGTACTTCTATCATTATGAGGACATTCCATAGGCGTAATGGTTTTTATACAGAGCTACTGACATTTTCTAGCCCCTAACCCAAAATATACCCATCACAGAAGTTTATTTAGCGTTCTGAACTACAAAGACATTGGCATGTCCTCATAATGTAGCCTGAAACATGAATACACACTTCAGTATAAGGACTCATAATGTAGGTCATCCAACCAGTGTGCACATGCACACACACAATTTTTTTCCAGGCAAGTTTTAATTTTTAATGCTTAAAGTTTTTTTCATTATAACAATCAGGACACAATTTTCTTTGATAAATTAACAGGATCAGAACTCAAGCTGCCTGCATATAAGCTGCATTAGGCAACATGTCAGAGCATGCTCACTTTACTGGCAAAAGCTTAAAATTGTTTAAAGGTGCAGTATGTAATATTGACAGCTAGTGGCAGAAATGGGTTCTGCAGTCCAAATTCAAAATACTGGAGAGAGTCGTTTCTCCCTCCTCAGACTCTATGCTCACGCGGGTTGCCAGATTGAGGACACGCAACAGCGAGCGCAATTGACAATGGAAAGCGACAAGCCTTACACTGTAAGCTGGTCAGATAATATATCTGTGTTTTAATATGCCTCAGTTCATTGAGCTGTTTAGATGGATGCAGAGGCTTTTTAAGTTTTTTAAGGAATCTGTGATCTCTGAGTTCAATTGCTGGCTTCCATGGCTTAAATACGCTGTTTTCCCCCACCCAGCAACACAGGGTGTCGAAATACTATTAAATACTATTCTGTTGTAACTAGTGTTGTCAAAAGTACCAACTTCAGTACCAAATCGGTACTGAAATTTAAAAAATGTGATGATACCAGCATTTCCTTCTAGCATTTTGAGCGCTGTTGAATGGATTCTTAAACACCACTAATTGGACATTGTGTTCACACGCTCAACATATACAGTGAGGAAAATAAGTATTTGAACACCCTGCTATTTTGCAAGTTCTCCCACTTGGAAATCATGGAGGGTTCTGAAATTGTCATCGTAGGTGCATGTCCACTGTGAGAGACATAATCTAAAAAAAAAAATCCAGAAATCACAATGTATGATTTTTTAACTATTTATTTGTATGATACAGCTGCAAATAAGTATTTGAACACCTGTCTATCAGCTAGAATTCTGACCCTCAAAGACCTGTTAGTCTGCCTTTAAAATGTCCACCTTCACTCCATTTATTATCCTAAATTAGATGCACCTGTTTGAGGTCGTTAGCATAAAGACACCTGTCCACCCCATACAATCAGTAAGAATCCAACTACTAACATGGCCAAGACCAAAGAGCTGTCCAAAGACACTAGAGACAAAATTGTACACCTCCACAAGGCTGGAAAGGGCTACGGGGAAATTGCCAAGCAGCTTGGTGAAAAAAGGTCCACTGTTGGAGCAATCATTAGAAAATGGAAGAAGCTAAACATGACTGTCAATCTCCCTCGGACTGGGGCTCCATGCAAGATCTCACCTCGTGGGGTCTCAATGATCCTAAGAAAGGTGAGAAATCAGTCCAGAACTACACGGGAGGAGCTGGTCAATGACCTAAAAAGAGCTGGGACCACCGTTTCCAAGGTTACTGTTGGTAATACACTAAGACGTCATGGTTTGAAATCATGCATGGCACGGAAGGTTCCCCTGCTTAAACCAGCACATGTCAAGGCCCGTCTTAAGTTTGCCAATGACCATTTGGATGATCCAGAGGAGTCATGGGAGAAAGTCATGTGGTCAGATGAGACCAAAATAGAACTTTTTGGTCATAATTCCTCTAAACGTGTTTGGAGGAAGAAGAATGATGAGTACCATCCCAAGAACACCATCCCTACTGTGAAGCATGGGGGTGGTAGCATCATGCTTTGGGGGTGTTTTTCTGCACATGGGACAGGGCGACTGCACTGTATTAAGGAGAGGATGACCGGGGCCATGTATTGCGAGATTTTGGGGAACAACCTCCTTCCCTCAGTTAGAGCATTGAAGATGGGTCGAGGCTGGGTCTTCCAACATGACAATGACCCGAAGCACACAGCCAGGATAACCAAGGAGTGGCTCTGTAAAAAGCATATCAAGGTTCTGGCGTGGCCTAGCCAGTCTCCAGACCTAAACCCAATAGAGAATCTTTGGAGGGAGCTCAAACTCCGTGTTTCTCAGCGACAGCCCAGAAACCTGACTGATCTAGAGAAGATCTGTGTGGAGGAGTGGGCCAAAATCCCTCCTGCAGTGTGTGCAAACCTGGTGAAAAACTACAGGAAACGTTTGACCTCTGTAATTGCAAACAAAGGCTACTGTACCAAATATTAACATTGATCTTCTCAGGTGTTCAAATACTTATTTGCAGCTGTATCATACAAATAAATAGATAAAAAATCATACATTGTGATTTCTGGATTTTTTTTTTAGATTATGTCTCTCACAGTGGACATGCACCTACGATGACAATTTCAGACCCCTCCATGATTTCTAAGTGGGAGAACTTGCAAAATAGCAGGGTGTTCAAATACTTATTTTCCTCACTGTATGTCTGTGATTGGCCATTGTGTTCACGCGCTCAACATATATGTCTGTGATTGGCTACAATGATCAACGGTTCAAAAACATATTGTAAATAGACGTCTTTGACGCTTTTTACCAAGCGCTTGCACATACACAAGGGAGCGTTTTAAAGCAGGCATCTATCAGCGGATCCGTTAATCAGTGGATATATTATATATATAGATGATAGATGCCTGCTTTCAAATGCTTCCGTGTGTATCTGTGATCATTTAGGTCACAGATCCTGTGTCTATTTAGGATTTGGAGCGCTGAAGCGTTGATCATTGTAGCCAATCACAGACATATATGTTGAGCGCATGAACACAAAGGCCAATCAGAGACATAAGCCACGTTTCCACCATAGGAACCTTCCCCAGGAACTAGTGACTTTGGGGTGGTATTTCGACAGCAGGAACCAGGGTCTAAATGAAGTTCCAGCTAAAAAATCCCCCTCCCCAGTAAGTCCCTGCTTGCGAGGTAGTACTTTTTCAAAGTTCAGGAACTTTCGGGGGTGGGACTTGGGCCCTGAACATGCTGATTGATTGAGTTCACGCAGCATTTTGATTGGTTGACTCCACACAGCATTTTATTTCAACCACCGTTTTTAAAAGTCTGTTGCGGTGCACGCAGTAAGAGTTGTTTGCTATTCGAATCAACAATGGAGTTTAAAAAGTATGACCTATGGACTGACGACGAGGTTCAGGCTTTATTAAACTTAAATGCGGAGGACGAAATCCAGAGGGAACTGGAAAGTCATGCGCAGTCCTACATCTCTGGACTAATTTGCCTGATCTTCACGGTATTTTAGACCATGGCACAATGGCCAATCACAGACATACATGTTGAGCGCGTCAACACAATGGCCAATCAGAGGCGTTTAAGAATCCGTTCAACAGCGCTCAAAATGCTAGAGGGAAATGGTGGCATCGTCACATTTTCAAAATTTCATTACTGACTTTTGACAACACTACACGGAATGCACATTACAAAGTAGAATAACTGGCTTCAGCTTCTTTCAAAATATCTGCTAACATATTATGGTATTTTTATGCTTTACTACAGTAAAAAATAAATAAATACATAAAGCACCTTTAAACAAGTATGACAAACTGGGCTAACATCCTAATCTTAGAAGAACTACAGTAAGAATCTGGCCTTCCATGAAAGTAGCCCTGAAATTGAGGGGGAAACAGAGGGGAAAAGAAGAAACTGGCACCAAAATTAAAATCAAAACAACAAATCTCAATTCTCATAAAGGTCTGAGAAGTTCTACTAGTGGATGTGTAGAGATGTCCTGGGTAATCCCAAGAGTTCACACACACCACTTCCAGGCTTATCATTACTTCTCCGATGTGCCTTCCTGTGGTCTGTGGTACGTGGGAGTGTGTGCGGGCGAGGATCAAAGAGAACAATTCGAGTGCAGGCAGCTCAGGGCGGCACACAGGCTCCGTGTCACACAGTGGAGAGGTGCACAGATGTAGGCATCTCCAGTGGGACAGGAGGAGCAGCTTCACTAAAGGCTCTAAAAACACACGGGACACTGCAGAGTTTTGAAAAAGATTCTCTCCACTGCCAAAGACATTCCGGGGGCTGATTTTAAAAGTCCTGGATAGTTAAAAGTGAACACTTGCAGTACAGGTGGATTCACAATATATCCAGTAATGGACATGTAATATTCTGTTTTGAATCTTGAAGAAAATAAACAATATTTGTTTTTATTTGTTTGTTACATGAACATACAGTATATGTGGAGTACATGGATCCAAGAAAAAAACAAAAAAAACTCATTTTTTCCTGTAATTTATTGCGATTAATCAAAACTAACATTCAAATTTGTAATATATTTTTGTATTGTAATTCATATTTACACACTGAATCTCCAAAATTAAGGTAGAAATTAGTGTTGATTATCAATTCGAGCTCGAGTCCAATGATGAGACATTGGAAGAACTAGTTATTCAACCCGAACCTCCATCGCAAGGACGACTTGAGTAGGACATTTCTCAGTGATACGTTTTTACTCAGATTGTCGTACATTATGAGATGCCTCTATCAGCGTTAACAAGTGTATGTCCATCAACAAACTGCTTTATCTATCAAACCGTTTCAGACACTATGGGAAAGGAGGTGATGCTGCAATTTATATCATGAGAAAATGAATGTGTTTTTTGACCTTTTAAGCATGTGAACCTGTTGTAGGAGACCTCCAAAACAAAATTAGGAACCTTTAAAATAGCATAATAGGGACACTTCAAGTCCTCCATTCACTAATATCCTCTGATTGAAGCTTAAAGGGCCTTAGTAAAATCAGGCAAAATGTTGTATGAAGAACGTATGGGGCCTTTTCTGATTTTATATTGATTTTAAAGGTGAAGTACATACCTTTATTTTTTAAGTACATACCTTTAACATATTTTATTTGTTAAAATATTAATCTTTAAATATTTAGGGTATACTAAGGGGTCCTATTATGATTTTTCTTTTTTCTATTTACATTTTCGGCTTTTTTTTTATTGTGTAATGTTGTTGTTTGAGCATGAAAGGTCCTGAGAGGTCAGGGGTGTGGCATTTCCCAAACATGCTCAAAGTGGTTGACCAATCACAACACACTGGCCCAGCCGACCAATCAGAGCACATTGTGCTTTTCAGAAGGAGGGGCTTCATAGAGACCGGAACTAAACTGAGCGTTACTGACAGACTGGGAAGAGAGGTGCTGCAACAATGTCAAATATGTGAAAAATAAGGTGTTTTTTTTTAACATCCAAGCATGAAAACCTATTCTAGTAGACCCAAAAAAACAAATTCAAGACTTTGAAAAAGGGCATAATAGGTCCCCTTTAAAACATACCCACAATGTAATGTGAAGAGGCTGAATCTGGGGCCGAGGACTATCAGGAATATCTGCTTGTTCAACCATATTTTTTGCAATGCAGTTTGGTGCCGCTAGTGGCTTAAAATTGCACACTTCACCTTCAAAGTCTACAATCAGTGGTCTTGGTTTTGAAAGCACATCCAACACAACCAGCAGCGTAAGTAAAACAGTCTTGTCATAAGTGGTTAATGATAAATAAAGACCTTCTTCTCCAGCGAACGCATGTCTGTCACGGTCATCATCATCTGCTGATTGCGAAGGATGCTTTCAGGTAGAAGTGCATTACTTAAAGAGGAATGACTATGATCCATCTCCCTGTGGGATCGGGCTATAGAAAAGCAAACGATAGCTCTGATCCAGCTTCCTATCATTTCCCCTGAACTCAATTCCCAGAGAGAGGAAGTGGAGTTCCGCTGATTAAGCTTTTCATTCCCCCGTGAGGACGGAGTCAGTCACTGGGGTCTGCGCCAAGACCACTCCACCATCGCCACCTGATCCCCTTCACGATGATTGATAGCAAAATAGGGCCAGTGTAACAAACACAATAACTTTCATAAATAACAATGGAGTTAATGATGGAGTCATCACGGAGGTGGGCGGTGAACTGAGTGTTTTGAAGGACAGTTTTGACATTTGGCTGTGTTCAAAGACTATCAATGTGCATCACTGTGACAATTATTGGAAGGTCGCTGATACTGGTTTTGTAAAACAATGCAAAACTGAAGCATTTAATTCATTATTATGAAAAAGTTTGGAATGATTCAGATTTTGTTTTGAAATAAGTTATCTTATGTTCACCAAGGCAGCATTTATTTGATCAAATTTAATTTCAGCATCATTACTCCAGTCTTCAGTGTCACATGATCCTTCAGAATTAATTCTAATTTGCTGCTTAATATACATGTATTATTAGTATTATCCAAGTTGAAACCGTTTTTGCTGGTAAATTTTTTAGGGGGGAAATCATGAAAATGTTTGATGAACAAAGTTCAAAAGAACAGCATTTATTTGAAAGAGAATTCTTTTGTAACATTATAAATGTCTTTACTGTTTTTGACACTTTTGATCAATTTAATGCAATGCAATTTCTTTAATATTCTTATTTTAAATATTACACCACACTTTTGAATGGTAGTGTATCACGGTTTTCACAGAAATATTAAGAAGCAAAAACTGTTTTCAACATTGATAATAATAATATAGAAATGTTTCTTGGGCAGCAAATCAGCATATTATAATGATTTCTGAAGGATCATGTGACACTGAAGACTGGAGTAATGATGCTGAAAATTCAGCTTTGATCACAGGAATAAGTTAAATTTTCAAATATTTTCAAATAGAAAACAGCTATTTTAAATTATAATCATATTTTACAATATTCTGCAGCACTGGTGTTCATAAGAGACTATGGCCACTTTTGGCTTGTATAGACTTAATATTTGAAAACAGAAATTGCACACTATCATTACAAGGTTGTTGGCAAATTTTAGAACTGGCAGAAGGGAGAACTGCAAATTGTTAGGAAATAATTGGCCGCGCTTTGAAAAGTCAGCAAACAAGGTTGAAACTTAAGTGTCATGTTACAACACCTGACCTGTGCGCAACGTTGGGCAACATGCATTTACCATATGATTATTGTGAATGTATAACTGATGTGTGATCATGGCAAGCATGTTGCGTGACTGTGGTGGATGTGTAACTCACAGGTGCCAGGCATGCAGGTCATGGAGGAGGAACAGAGCTCCACCATCCTCACAGCTGGTGCAGAAGATCCCAGAGGAGGAATCGTCACCAACGAGATCTGCCAATAAAACAGAAAACACACAACTTACATCAGGGGTTTCCAATCCTGCTCCTGGAGGGCCACTGTCCCGCAAAGTTTAGCTCCAACTCCAATTAAACACAAGCTAATTGGAGCTAAACTTTGCAGGACAGTGGCTCTCCAGGACCGAGTTTGGACAACCCTGATTTACATCTTACAGTTTACATAAAAGATATATGACTGACATATTCACCAATTTACCCTGTCACAACAAGCATAGTGCAGAATGCTACAGCTAATGAAATGAAGAAATTTCAGCACAAAAAAAAGAAAAAGAAAAGAAAATTTGGTATTTTACCCAAATTGTGAGTGTCAAGTAAATAATGGCATAGTATGTAAACAACTTAGAGGATAATGCAGAGGTAAAACCTATTAGCTACATTTTGTGCCTGTGTAACAGGATCTATATAATCCTGTTATTACAATCCAGACAATATTTTCATACAGTCCTTGGGTTAAAACTGCTTTTTGATCAAGTCCAAGTGCAACAAGACAAGTGTGCCAACAAGAAAAGTGTTAAAGAGGAAGAGAATGCTCGTTTGGCGACTGTCATTCCAAAGGACGAACGGCTAATTAAAACCAGCCTGAATATTTAATTACGTTTTGTCACACACAGTCATGTAATATTCCATTTCCACACCGTGTCAAGACGCTGATATTAATTTCTGTTCGCCCAGGCTAATGAGCATAAATTACACCCACTTTTCCTTCCTCTCCTGATCTGCTTTGAATATTCAAGCATGAATTCCTGATGGAGAGCAAATTGGGCCGAGATTCAGAAGGTGTTCTGATCACTCTGCTTCCTTTTCCTGTACTCTGGTGGACAGCACTCAAATTAGCCTAAGAGGACGCTTGCACGTCGCCGTCCACTCTCGCATTGGAGACATTTATTTATCCAATTCTAAACCAGTAACAGCAAACAGAATTACTGTCCTTTCATTGAACTGGTTATTTTTTCCTCTCATAATTCACTTTAGAATGTTACGCTCAAGAACGGGACGTCAAAACTATTGTAACGATCCCACAAATCGGCTCTGATGTTTTGTTGCTTCTATGCCTGCCGAATCTTGGACGTGTTCCAAGAATCCATCCAAATGTGATATGCAGCATAAAAAAGATGTAATGCAATACAAGTTGAAAAGCAAAAGTGCAAGGCTGGCAAGAAACGTGCCACACAAACACACACAGCAGAGATGGGTCAATGCCCTTTAAATGTGCATGTGGATATGCAAGAAGAATGGAAAAGAAATGAAGGAAGAAAGAATGAAAATATATGCAAGAATGAATGAATGATATGAAAGAAAGAAAGAAAGAAAGAAAGAAAGAAAGAAAGAAAGAAAGAAAGAAAGTTAAATGTGTATGTGATATGCAAGAAGGAAAGAATGAAAAAAAGAAAGAATAATGTGCTTGTGGATATGCAAGAATGAAAAAGAAAGAAGGAAGGAAGGAAGGAAGGAAGGAAGAAAAGATATGCAAGAAGAATGAAAAAAAGAAAGGAAGGAAAGAAAGAAGAAAGTCAAATGTGCATGGAAGGAGAAAATAAAAAAGAAAGGAAGAAAGATGAAATGAACAACCAAAAGAAAGACTAAAAAAAAAAAAAAAAAAAAAAATATCGAAAGAAAATTGAAGGAACAACAAATGAACAAACAAAAGAAAAAGGAACAAACAAAAGAATGAAAACAGAACAAACAAAAAAAGAACATCTGAATCTGAATGTCAGTAAAACCAAAGATATGTGTATTGATTTCTGGCGTAATCATAGCAACCTCATCTACTATTATTAACAACCAACCCATTGAACTGGTTGAAGTATTTATGTTCTATAATTGATGTTACATTTCTAAATGAATACAGACAGTCTGTGTGAGATGAGTCAGCAAGGAAGCCAGCCAAACTCAACACTCACAAGAGATTGATGACTGTCTTTTATAAGGCATACACTGAATCGGTTTAAACATTCTCATTTATTTGATGGTTTGCCTCTCTAAAAATTATTTTTGAGTTATTTAATAAGCATGCGCTTAGGAAAGTGAAATACATTATATCTGATACGTCTCATCCTCTTAATGATGCATTCCAGACTTTGAGTCCCTTTAGCTAAGACCAACAGATTCACACTTTCATTTGTACCATGTGCTATTACTTTGCTCAATTTAAATAGCAAAAGGTAGATTTTTAATTTGAATTATTTATTTTGTTCATGTATTTTGATGCTGTGTATTTGTCAGTCTTGTATGTGATGGTAATTTCCATTCTGCAGAACTAATTGCCCCTAATGAGTCAATCAAGTCTTAAAGATAAATAAATAAAAGTATGAAAGAATGAACAAACAAATCAGTGAACAAATGAAGGAAAACAAAGAAAAAAAAATGAAATAACAAATGAACAAAAGAATGAAAGAACAAACTAAAACAAAACAACAAACAAAAGAAACAAAAGTATAAACAACTGAAAGAAATGAACAAAAGATCAAAAGAAATAACAAATGAATAAGCAAAAAAAAAAAAATGAACAAATGAATATACAAACAGCCGAAAGACTGAACAAACAAAATAACAAATAACAAATGAATAAGCAAAAATAATAAATCAAAGGAACAAATTCAAATAAAATAAAAAACGAAAGAATGAACAAACAAAAGATCAAAAGAAATAACAAATTAATGATGAAAACAAAAAGAAAAACAAACAAATGAACAAATACAAGAACAAAGAAAGAAAAAAAACCCTGAACAAATGAAAGAATAAACAGTTACTCTATTTTACTCTATTTTTCCTTACTCCAGTAAGTACTGAGTAATATTTATTAACTACATGTGCTTATAGAGTTACGGTTAGGGTTTGGTTTAGGGTTAGTTACTTGTAAGTATGCATCATTTACTGTTATTACTATAGTAAGTACATGTAGTAACATGGAACTACGTCACCTTAAAATAAAGTGATACCGAACAAACAAATGCCTGTACAAAAGCAAGAAAGCAAGCAAGCTCACCTGCTGATCAGATTCTGAAGGCAGCACAGATCTGTCCGTGATGAGCACTGCTCGAGATATCTGCCTGTGGACAAAGACGGAGAAACAGAAGCACAATTAAAATCCTCACAAAAGAAAAGGCGAACAAGAACAATGGATGGATGGATGGATGGATGGATGGATGGATGGATGGATGGATGGATGGATGGATGGATGGATGGATGGATGGATGGATGGATGGATGGATGGATGGATGGATGGATGGATGGATGGATGGATGGATGGATGGATGGATGGATGGATGGATGGATGGATGGATGGATGGATGGATGGATGGATGGATGGATGTGAAATATGTGGCAAATATTGGATTTAAGAGCTTGAAAGTCTGCATAGCACTGTATGCTTTCATCGTATGGGAAAGAGCAGCTACATGATCCTTGCAAACATCTTCTGTTGAGTTCCACAGAAACTCATACGGGTTTGGAACAACATGAGAATTGAAAAGGAAAAATGTGACTAGGGTCGTCCCACAAAGCTAACCTGACCACTTTTATAAAGGCTTTATGGTTATAAAGGCTTTTATTGTAGCTGACAGATTTCATCACCATTTACTGATGACTGATTTCAATTACTTCATGTTTTAGTTAATATAAGGACTTTTTTTACTTGAATGAAAAAAAAAAAAAACTCAATTGATAAAGATGTTGAGAAACGTGTTTAAACTGGGGAAACCAGCCAATCACAGTATGAAATACAATTTGGTTAATTTTTGGTATATTAGAGGTATAACACAAACCAATGACAACAGAACAAATGTAGGTATAAAGGTATAAAGTTTTTATTGTGATAGTATTGAATATAGAAGTTCATGAGTTCTGTGAAAGTGAGATGTCAACACTGTAACGCCCCTCTTCATTATAACAGCTGATGCACGTTAGACGGGACAATCAATATCTCTTTTCATGGTTTCTCATTAATTACGGTAATGAATACTAATGGACCCTTTTCACAGACTGTGATGAAGCATTTTAACTGTCATAGGCATTGTAAATCCTGCACTGTTTTTTATCTTTTCTTTTTTTAAATGTATGCACATTACAACACTACACTTTGTATTACATTACCTTTACATCAAATTACAAAAAACTAGTTACCGCTGCTGTGAGGGTGTTTCTAATACAGCGGCTGTGGGAGTGACGGTAAAAATGACATCTTTCTCTCTTCTGACTGCCGTTATCAATCTCTCAATTTTTTTGCCTCTTTTTGAATGTTGTGAAAACACTATTGTGGAGTTTTTCTTTTGCTATTTAAGCAAATGGGAACACAACAAATCTACTTAATGTAGTCTCTCATTCACCGCTATATAAGTTCACCCAACTATGACGAATTTCGCTTCTGAGAAACCTGAAAATGTGAAAAGGGTCCATTTCACTTTTGTGGCGTATTGTGTGCTTACCTGTAAGCTGTGCTCTGTCTTTGTTCATCTCTGATGTAGGAATCTTCAACCACAAAATGACTGCAGCTGATCTTCTGACCGCGTGTATCAATCACCGCTTTAACTCTGTGACGAATGAATGCAAGAAGATGTATCAGGACAAGAAAAAGTCCATGCCCCAAACCAGACGTCTTTACCCAAAAACCTGCTCTAATCACAAAAGGGGCAAGAGATGGTCAGATTATGATTTGAAGATAAAATATTAAACACTAGAACATCATATATTAGCTGTCTCATTCTTCATGGGTCAGGTGGTTACTTCTAAAAGCTCTTTTTATAAAGAGAAGTGGCCTGTCATTTCATATGTGTCACTATAGGAAAATGTGTTGCTTTGGCATTTTTGCGTGAGGTCAGTATGTCATGTTAAAAATTTTGCGTATTGCTGGACCTACGTGGTTCATGACAATATATCAATCAGGGCTCGATATTAAGCCTTGTCAAGCGTTATATTGTGCAACTATATTGGTCATTAACTTGTTGATTTTTCAGAGATTTTTAATTAATTTTTTCCCCAGGGTGTGCATGATCTTTCAAGTCAAATTCTAACATTTGATCAATAACTTCAATCATAATAATAAGACACTATAGGGCTGTTCATTTACACTATACAATTACACTACAATAGCATACAATTACACTAATTTATACTACAATATTATAACTGCAATAAATTACGTCATGAGATTAATGTTTTAAATTTGTGTAAATTAGAAATGTTGGGAAAAAAAGCAATGCTACTTTTAAACATTGAACTAAACTGCCAGTAGGTGGCAGCAAGTCACTTAATGAGCGAGTCATTGAATCATTAATTCAACCGATTCGTTCAAAACGCTGAATCATTCAGTAACCGAACACCGCTGAGTTTTGCTTTGAGAAAGCGCAATAGTTCTGCTCTTTTGTTCTTTGTTTGTTACTATTTTTGTTGATGAAATAGAACAAGAACAGTCAATGTTGTGTCTAAAACTTAAATGACTTACTATTAACTATTTGTTTATTGAACTATAAAATAAATGTAACATTTGCAGTCGTGATAATATTCGGCAATACAGCTCCCTTGGTCGTGTTATGTTGCTTGCCTTAACTATATCATGTGGTATAAAGAAGAAATCTAAACTTTTTGAATCTTTACCTTACTATGTTTCTAGAGACTCAACAGCGCGACCTTGTTACCAGAAATATCAATCACCGTTTACACAGAATGTAATAAAATCAGAATCATTCTTGCATTTCGATGCTTCCCTAGTTATTTTTTATCACTTAAGTTGTAATCAGGCTACTTGTCCGGTCAGGCAAGTAAAATTCTCTTTCACTTGCCCCTTCAAAATATCCACTTGTCCCGGACAAGCAGACAAACTTAAATGTCAAGCCCTGTCAACATTACATTAAGCAATTTTCATTCCTGTTTGAACATTAAACAATTTTGGTACTTTGTCGGTTCGTCACATGATTTCACAATGTAAAATCTGGGTCCTGAAGAAAAACCAGTTGTGAACCAGTGGCCTAGGGCACAAGTTTGACCTATCCTCCTTTAATCTCTGCAAGCGAGAAGGAAAAAGAGCGAGTGAGAGAGAAAAAGGTGGAACAGAGGAGAATCTGTTGGCTTGTTATGTCAAGAGTTATAAATGTGCTTTATAGGGCTCATTATCCAAACTAATGGGCTGGGGGTGACATCCTTGAAATGGACTTTCACAACACAATAAAGGGGCAAGAGAGCGTCTCCCTCCCCTGACGAAAAGTCAGGCCTCGGAATAATCCTCCCCCAATGCCTAGATTGACTGCAGGACAGATCTGTTTATGTAAATGAAGATTTATTTACTCGGAGGAACTAGCAGAGGGAGCGGAGGGTTTCCAATCAATCGTCAGCCAATGGGCTGAGGGAAAGCATTATGGGATACATTTCACAAACCTAACACACCTGAGGGCAACCGTAGCAGGATGCTCTTGCTCACAGGAAGCATATATATATGTATGAAGAGTTCAGATGCAAAAGCCTCTAAGTGCCATCTGAAATTTTCTTCTAGAATGATAATTTTTATCAAGCTTGTATATTTCAGTTCAGTAATTTCACTTAAATGGCAATGAAAATTACCTATTAATTGTCATTTAAGTGAAATTACTGAACTTAAATATACGAGCTTTATAAAAATGATCATTCTAGAAGAAAATTTCAGATGGCACTTAGAGGCTTTTGCATCTGAACTCTTCATATATATTAAATAAAATATACAGTATATATGTTTTTTTTTTTGTCTTTACAAAAATCTGAATCAAAACAAATGCATTTTAACTAAATATAAACTTATTTTATGCATATAAAATTATGCATTTTATTTGTTGCTAAAAATAAAATGTATTATTTATTTATGGTGGGGTCAGTGAAAATGTTGGCAGTGCAAGTAAAAATCTGAACTATTCCAACCGTGGGCAAGCAGAAAAAAAATCTTTATCGTCGAGTCCTGGATTGGATTTTGATTAACAAAAATAAAATAAATTAGGCGTTATTTTCAAAAAGGTTTCTTCAATTTGTTTTTCTCCTCAATGCTCACTATGTAAAGAGTTTTCTATACAAGTGCATAAGTTTCTTCTGTCAGTGTGCATAAAACACTGAACAGTGCTAATGATTCCGTTTCACTTGCAACCAAGGCCAGTGTCGGCTTTGTAGATCATCATAAGAGTTCATAAATCGCCTTCATAAACCACGTCAGTGGCCTCTGAACCAATCAGCGTGATAACCTTGCACCCAACGATGCATGCGTTCAAACTCATTTGAATTTGATATACTTCTCTGCAAATGTGGTTTTGTGTAGGCTAAACAGATCATATGCTGAATGACACCATGACGGATATTACAAGCAAGAAGATTATTTGTCTTGGTAAATATTGCATAAAATAGTACACTATGAATTTCCCTCTCTAAATTGTATTGAATTATATATTTTGCACTACTGTTGAATAAATGAGCCTCAACCAATGTATTTCAATGTACAAATTGTCTTTGACACTTGTATATATGACAAATAAATAAACTAAACTAAAGCTAGGGTCTTCTGAGTGTTTTTTCACTTACCAAGCTTAAGGAGCGCTACCTTTGTTTCTATAACAAGATTTTGTCAATTGGCCAGACTCTCTTAGATCGGCCAAACTCATTGTTAAACCTTGCTGTAATTTGCGTAAATACGTAGTTTGTTCTCTTGATTCGGAAGCAGCTTCCTGTGAGCAAGAGCGTCCTGCTACGGTTGCCCTCAGTTGGGTTAAGTTTGTAAAGCTTGAAGAGATAGTTCACTCAAAAATGAAAATTCTGTCATCATTTACTCACCCTCATGTTGTTCCAAATCTGTATGAGTTTCTTTCTTCTGTTGAACACAAAAGAAAATATTTTGAAGAATGTTGACGGTAGCCATTAACTTCCATATAACTTTTTCCCTACTATGGAAGTCAATGGGTGCATCAACTGTTTGATTACCAACATTCTTCAAAATATCTTCTTTTGTGTTCAACCTTTTTGGGTGAACTATCCCGTTAAGGAGAGCTACCTATGTCTCTATTTCCAGGTTTACAATCCATTGACATTTTTTTAAAGCAAACTGTAGAATAATCACATAAAGTGCTGGATGGAAACACCAAGATGTCATTGAAAATGTCCAAAATTTACATAAATATGGTGGATATCATATTTATTTGTTTAGAAGATGTGCATAAATGCGACTAATCACAACAATAGTGCTGCTTGTCTTAGCAGGCACCTCCAAAAAAGGGATCTTATCACCAGTTGAGTTCTGTTGACGTGTGAAATGAATTTGGACAAACTAATTCAGACAAGTGATTGAGTTGCCTGTCGTGGCGTTGACGAACCAGACAGTGCTGGACCGTCTTCCGCATGGAGTGGCAGGTGGGATTTGAGGGTCTGTAGTCCTCTGCTGCATTATTAATCTGGCTCTACCCTTTTCAACTTTATGTCTGTAATAAGAGCAGACATAGGGCGGTAATTTATGATGCCAGGGAAATTAAAATCATTGTTCAGCCTGCCAGACACCTTACCAGCTTTTTTTTTTTCACCTTCATGAAACTTTTTCCATAGATGATGTATGGCGCTAACCTCCAGCGCAGGGCTGACTCCACATGTGGCGCCACTAGAGGAGGGCATGGATGGTGCGCTAGATGCTTTATAGACTGAGCTCAGGGTCTGACGGACACCTCGGTTTGGAGCTCTGCCAGCTCCCAAGCCAAAATCCTGACCGGCCCAGGTCAGGTGAGTCTGGCTTCAATCCCAAATTTGGATGAAAGAATTCGCCTTGAAACTTCGCAGTGCTCCAGTTATATGGGGACATTGGTGGCCATCACGAAGAACTTGCAGTAAATTATCAATTAAGGTCATCTTGGTTGTTTTTCGTATGCTACGTTAAGTTGAGGAACACCTCCTGCTGGGCCGCTCAAGTAGAACTGACGTTTGGGATGGCTGACCGCATCCAGGGACAGACGTCACATATCAAAACTAAACTGACCTCCGTCAAATGGCCTACTAAAAGGAGCGAATAAACAACCTGAAAGATTTGTTGGGAGAACAAATTGTAAAAGTTATCCGCTTGGTTAAAGAATAAATATTTTCACACAGGTCAGGTAGGGCTACCTGATTTGCTGAAAGGTAGATGTTGGAAAGCAGTTGCTAGTCATAGAAGAACTGACACATACAACAGTTGCTGGTCAAGACGTTTCTTTTTCTGCAGTCAGCTACTTTTTGCATTGCAGCCGAGCAAAAACCACCTCTTAAAATATTATTTATTATTTTTCAAAAGTTGGTCGGGTTTACAAAATGGCTAACATTACACATTTCCCAACTAGATTTCATTCTAATACACAAGCTTTTCATTTGATTCAATTCTGTTTTCGATTTGATTCGATTCATTTTGACTAGGTTTGATTACATTTCTATTCAATTCTGATTCAACTGAGCATATTTCAGTTATAATGCTGTAAATTATGCATTCTAGCTAGTTATATTATGAAAATATTATAGGTTTAATATTATTTATAATATATAATTAATAATAGATTTTAATTATATTTTATAAAACATTCATTGCATTTATTTATATTTTAATTTGTATGTACTGTTATTATAACAATGTTCATAAATTGTAATGCACTGGTTGCACTGTATGTTTTTGAAAAAAAAAGACAACTATATTGTCAGCTGGTGTGGACGCTAATATAGTTATCATTATAGTTGTCGTTCCTGGTGTGAATGGGCCTTTAATCAGAAAATCGAAAAAAAAAATTAACCCATTCCTAGTCTGGAGGATCTGCCCATCTACTAGTTTACGAGCAATATATGATTTTATGATAAACGACAGGGAAATGCATCTAATTTGAGCGCTGCTGCACCGGCAAGGTACGCAATAGCCTTAACACTAGTAAGCTACTGCTATCACACGTGTAAGTTTCGCGAGCTACATCCAGAGGAATCCAAGCCCCCTGGGTCATTCACCAGCAAGATGAAAGAAACTCAATATAAATCGCCAAAGAGAGGGCCAAAGAATGAGAGAGGAATAAAGAGAGCGGGGAAAAAACCCAGATCTAACCTAGTTTATGACAACAATCCACCTTTGAAACTCATTAAAGGCCTTTCTGGTGGGGCCTGACGCACATTATCAGCACAGATTAATCAAGGGAGACGGGAGATGAACTCTCATTTTTTAAGAGGCAGCAACAGAGGGCTTTTTTGTCTTCAGATGAAAATCAATTAGTGGAGGTAAGGCCACGAGGAAAAAGCGGCATCACTCATCGCCGGCCCAAGTGGCAGAGTCTGTGATTTGTCTTCCGAGCTCGGCTGCTTAAGGGGGGCTGGTACCGCTGTCTCCCTGAAAATTAATTTCATATCTATATTCCAAATACACACCCTCCCCCTCCCCCCCCATTCACTCATGTGCGCCATCTCTTGGCCTTGTTTTTGAGTACCCCGTACACAAATGGGCTCTGATCAGCCTTGGGATACTGGAGTGGTGTGAATCAACCGGAGGAGGAAGTTAATCTACTTATCTAATTGAATGTCTGAGTGTTATGAGTTGAAAGTTGTTGTTTTTCATCTAAATGTGTGTTGTCAAAGTGCAAGAACAGAATCAGTGAACTACTTACTTGTTGGATCCCTTGTCCACAACCAGGCACTGCACTGAGTGTCGAAGACAATAAATTCCTCCAAATACAGCACACATTCTGCAAGGAGAGAAAAAAAGTAACACTTTACATACGTTTGCGTTTATTTATGTGACATCCAATCTGAATGGAACTGCTAAACACCCGTAATTACAGCTGATGGCATGACATTAAAAAGGGCTGATCACACCTTGTCCACACAGAAAGGACAAAATCCAATGCATTTGACAAGGCAAAAATGTCACCAAGATCTTAAAATGTGTTACCTTTACAAGTAAGGCTTTCTTGAGATTTTGTGGTGATAACATATAGCAGCTTAATTAAACTATAAACGACAAAGTGATTCAAATATTGTTAAAAAGCCTGGAGACAAACTCTCTAGACAGAGAGAAACACAAAAAAGATGAACGGACAGACAGACAGAAGCTGAGATAAAGTAGCCAACATACTTTGTGTGATTGCACATAGTAACTATTTATACACTGGTGTCCAGTGTCCTTTATTGGGACAGTGTCCACAGTGTCCAGTGTCTTATTGCCATTTCTGCAGTTTTACGAAGGCAACAAGCCATTAGAAGCTGATAGTTAGTGACACTTTACATGATTACACCCTTAACCATAGAAAATGACTATATCACACACTGGGTTATTTAATTAAAATAAATAAAGAAACAAATAAAGATGATTTATTTATTTAAGAATAAATGCAGAAGAAAAATAAGATTTTAATTTTTTTTTTTTTTTTTTTTTTAAAGAAGTCTCTAATTCTCACCAAGGCTGTATTTATTTGATCAAGAACGCTGTAAAACATTCGGTAAAAGTATTGTCAAATATTATTACAATTATATTTTTATTTTGTTTTAAAATAAAAAAAATGATGGCAAGGAAAAATGTTCAGGATTATTACTCCAGTCTTCAGTGTCACATGATCCTCCAGAAATCATTCTAATATGCTGAAATTAGAAAATACATTTTAAAAACAGTTGTGCTGCTTAAAAATGTTGTGGTAACCATGATACATTTTGTTTTTCAGGATGCTTTGATGAATAGAAAGTTCAAAACGATAGAAATGTAACATTGTTAATGCCTTTACTTTCATTTTTGATCAATTTAATGTTTCCTTGTTGAATAAAAGTATTTTTAAAAGCGTGTGTGTGTACATAAGTATTTGATCCCCAAGCAAAACATGACTTAGTACTTGTTGCTTCTGTTAGCAAGCACAGAGGGGAGATGTTTCTTGTAGCTGGGGCCAGTTGCATAAACATTGCCATTATGTTAAGACTGTGTCTTAAGAACTAGTATGATCAACTAGAAGTTAGTTAGGGGTAATCAGTCTTACTGTTCGGTGTCAAATTAGACCAATCTATGTTTTTATGTTACTGACTTCAAAAAGTTATTAACAGTTTTAAAGAATAAAATTGGATGACTAACTTGTAAGATTTGTCTTAACAGTTTATGCAACTGGCCACTGGTCACCAGGTTTGCACACATCTCAGGAGGGATTTTGGTCCACTCCTCTTTACAGATACTCTCAAAATCCTTATGGTTTCTTGGCTGTCGCTTGGCAAATCGAAGTTTCAACTCCCTCCGCAGATTTTCTATAGGATTAAAGACTGGAGCTGGCTAGGCCACTTCAAAACCTAAATGTGCTTCTTCTTGAGCCACTTCTTTGTTGCCTTGGCGGTATGTTTTGGGTCATTGTCATGCTGGAAGACCCATCCACGACCCATCTTCAAGTGTTCTGGCTGAGAGAAGGAAGTTCTCGTCCAAGATTGTACGGTACATGGCCCCGTCCATCGGCCACTCGATGTGGTGAATTTGTCCTATCCCCTTAGCAGAGAAACAGCCCCAAAGCATAATGTTTCCACCTCCAAACACAGCGAGTTGAGTTGATGCCAAAGAGCTCAATTTTGGTCTCATCTGACCACAGCACTTTCTCCCAAGCCATCTCAGAACCATTTAGATGTTCATTGGCAAACTTCAGACGGGCCTGTACTTGTGACTTCTTGAGCGGTGGGACCTTGCGGGCGCTGCAGGATTTCAGTCCATTGCGGCGTAGTGTGTTACCAATGGTTTGCTTGGTGACAGTCGTGCGAACTGCCTTGAGATCATTAACAAGCTCCTCCCGTGTGGTTCTGGCCCTCACCTTTTTCATTATCATTCTTACCCCATGAGGTGAGATCCTGCATGGAGCTCCAGTCTTTTGTCCAGACTTCAATTTCCGAATAATTGCACCAAGAGTTGTCTCCTCCTCACCAAGCTTCTTGCAGCCCATTCCAGCCTTGTGCAGTTCTACAGTCTTGTCCCTGATGTCCTTTGTCAACTCTTGTCCACTAACATTAGGACATTAGGAGTACTTTCTTAAAGTGACAGGACTAATCTGTGTTCCACATGGGCACATAACCAATCTATGAGAGGCAGAATTATTGCTGGTTGTAGGGGATCAAATACTTATTTCACTCGATCAAATGCTAATCAATTTATAACCTTTATATAATGTGTTTTTTTTCTGGATTTTCTGTCTCTATCCGTTAAAATAAACCAACCATAAAAATGATAGACCCTTCATTTCTTTGTAAGTGGGAAAACGTACAAAATCAGCAGGGGATCAAATAAATATTTTCCCCACTATATGTATTATTAAAATAAAAAAATAAAAAAATTAAAATTAAAAATTAAAATTAAATTAAAATTATACACACGTGTCTGTGTGTGTGTGTTAAGGGATATAAATTGTGTATATATACACATACACAACCAGTCAAAAGTTTTGGATCGGTAAGATTTATAATATTTTTAAAAGAAGTCACTTCTGCTCACCAAGGTTGCATTTATTTGATTAAAACTACAAAAAACAAAAACAAAACAAAAAACAGTAATATTGTTAAATATTATGACAATTTAAAACAACTTTTCTATATTAATATATTTTAAAATGTAATTTCTAAATGTAATTTAAAAATGTAAAGATTCCTGTGATTACTCCAGTCTTCAGTGTCACATGATCCTTCAGAAATCATTCTAATATGCTGATGTGATGCTCAAAAAACATTCATTATTATTATCAATGTTGAAAATTGTGTGCAATTTTTTTCCAGGATTCTTCGATTAATAGAAAGTTCAAAAGAACAGCATTTTTTTTAATACAATGTTTTGTAACATTATAAATCTCTTTACTGTAACTTTTGATCAATTTAATTCATCCTAATAGATTCAAAACTTTTGACTGCTAGTTCATATATATATATATATATATATATATATATATATATATATATATATATATATATATATATATATATATATATATATACACACACACACACACACACACACACACATACACAGACAGTATATAAACAGGACACAGTATATAAATATTCACTGAAAGAAATCCATCCGCCACCATGAAGTAACATGTAACATGAAGGGCATAGGTTGGATATTAGGTCACATAAATATGTCTGAAGACAAAGATGGAGAGATGGAAAAGGACACTTTCCTTTTCACTCAGAGCTTAAACAAGGAAGGAAAAAAAAACTTCTGCCCTTGTCTGCCCCGATTAATATAGAGACATGGCATCTTAATAAAGTGCAAAGATAAAAAAAAAAAAAGAGGCTAAATCTGCCAGCAATCATCTGGGCCCATCTCCTGTCCTCCACAGAACCCCATAGAGGCAGCAGGGAAGCCCTTTGATGTCATTAACCCTAACTGACAGACGTTTAAGCTGATATTACTCTAATTAACTGCCCGCTGTCGGCCGCAATGATGCAGTCGGGTGGAGAGCGTGGGCACTGCCATTCCCTCTCCAGGCCCCAGCACTCGCCCTGGCGACATCACTCGCCATCACAGCTAAATTAACAGTTGTGAAAATCCAGTACCCCCACAAGCCCCTGCTCTTTATAGCCTCTAAATGGCATTTCAGTTCCTATCAAGACGGGAATCAGGGGACGTGATTTTTTAATACGGTAGCAAAACAATGGAGGCCATTAATAGCCCGACGCCATGACAGCGCGCTCACCGATGATTTATGAGTTTGTGTATAATTTGATTATGCTATTAATTCCACTGATTACAGCTGCAGCGAGTGTGGAGAAGGTCACATCCAAAATAAATCTTCGACAACTCCCTCTTTCTCGTCACCTAACACCCCCCCCCCCCACCCCCTTTACCCCACCGACATCACCACAAAACAACTGCCTCCAACTAGTTATTTCTGTAATTAAAAAGTAATGTAACAAGAAGCACAAACAAGCTTCGGGCTCTAATGGCAACATCACGGCAGAGCTTCAAATAAATTGAACGGAGGCCCGTTAGGACGGAAGCTTTTTTCATGCCGCAGGAAATGCAATGGTATGATATCCTAGCGTTTTCAGAGATAACAGGTTGAGATAGCTATAGGCTGCAATCCATAACGAATTTCACTTTGCAAGCTATGATGTTCTACTTTGTGTTATTTATATTGATCTAGAAAAGGGATATTAAGGTACATTAAAAAGGGACATTCTTAAAAGCTATTTGGTGCTAGTCTTTCTTTTGCCCACATTACTGCTATATTTATTTGATTAAAAATAAAAAATACAGTAAAAACAGTAATATTGTAAAATATTATTACAGCATAAAATAACTGTTTTTTATTTATTTTCAATTGTAATTTATTCCTGTGATTGCAAAGATGAACTGTCAGCATCATTACTCCAGTCTTCAGTGTCACATGATCCTTCAGAGATGATTTGATTTTTCAAGATTGACAAATGATTTTGTTTTTTCAAGATTCTTAGATGAATAGAAAGTTCAAAAGAACAGAATTTATTTGAAATACAAATCTTTTCTAACATTATTAATGTCTTTACTGTCACTTTTGATCAATTTAATGATCAACCAATAGAAGTATTAATTTCTTTAAAAACAACTTTTGATCCCAAATCACAGAAGTGACATCGACGTCCGGGTTAGCAGTAGCATAAGCCATCAGGCAAGTGTTATTTAAATAAACTCCTGATGTACTTACAAACTTTCCAATGCCTCGTTTTATGAGTACAGAACCTATTTGTACTACTGTAGAAGTTTGGTACCATTCTGGGCATTATTAGTGGGGTAATTTACGAGATACACCCTTGGATCCATTAGCGCCTGCACTAAGCCATTCGGCTTATATCTCTAAATAAGCTCTAACTTTAATAATGTTCGACCAAGGGAAAAAAGGCTTCTGGGCGGGTGTTTGGCTCGAGGTCATGGTGCAAAGGACCCTAGGTTGATTTTACTCCGAACCATCCTTTTAATTTCTTTAAAAACAACTGTTGATCGATAGTGTAACTAAGTAACAAATGATAAATGATAAACTAAATATAAATTAAGAAATAAAAATAAAGAGTTAATAAAGGTTGTACTCTTATTATTAATGAACTTAACCCAACTTTTATGCATAAATGCACACAGCAACTCAATCCATCATGCACTCAAAGTGAAAGCTCTCTTCAAGAGATAGTGGGTTAATTAAAGGGTTAATACGCCTTTCCATTTAAATTAGTACTAGACATCTTAATCTTAAAATAGGCAGTAACAATTAGACATTCCATCTTGATAATCTTAAAGTTACAAAACAAAATGGCCTTTTGACAATTTTTGTTTGTTTGATGAGAAGAAGAAAAAAAAAAAATCACTCTCTTTAAACAAAAGAGCAAAACATTCTGCACAATCTCCCAGCAGATAGTCAATAATGGGCCGGAATTGAAGCCATTAATCTAAAAAATCTTGAATGCATCCCTAGTGACCTGTTAGATCTCAGTCTATTAAACAAAGGCAAGAAAAGCTTGACTCGCTTGATTAAAGCAACACAAACACAACAACAAAAAAAAAAACCTGATGCCACATTTGGACGTCCTTCCTCCTCCTCCTCAAAAGCCAAACCAGGTTTGGGGAAAACATCTGAGCGCCCATGGGAAGCCCCCGAAAAAAAAAAGAAAAAAAAGAGAGAGCGTTTTATTAGCGTTCTGTGTGCGTCGACAATAAATCCCCTTGCCTTGCAGGAGATGCTAAACAAACAAAATTACCACAAGCAGCAAAGACCACTTACCTGTCAGGTTCATTGCCGGCAAATTCGCTTGTAATCTAGGGTGCTGGAAGCCGAGTGGGGGGCTAATGGTTGGCCAATAATTAAAAGAAAACAAAGCGCCATGCTGGCTGGCAGGCCTTTCTCTGCGAAAATTAAATCCTGTTTGGATCTGAATAAATTAAATGTTTATTGCTCCCCGAGAACACACGGTAAAGGGGGAGGAAAAACGAATGACAGAGAGGAAACGCGGCGTGTGAGGGAATGCTTGGAAGACAATCATCGCCTCTAATTAATGCATTTCCCCGTCCTCTCAATCTGTTTCTGTTTGACTGTTGTCTGATTGGAGCGCTGTGATCGCAGGTGCAAATCATAACCTGTCACGGCCAAATGTGTTTACCGGGCTTGAATGGATCACGCCGGCTCCAAAAAACATCCCAGCGACGGAGACGGAGGAACCGGAACGGGGGTGCAGAAGACGGAGGATGGCAGTCAGAGTGCCAAAGGTTATTTAGAAATTAAAAAGTCTCCGCTGTCAAAACTTGAGGGATAATGCGGGGCGAGGACGGTAAAGCATTTCATCACTATATTAGCGGAGCTGCTCGCTGATCTGTGAATAACTGAGAGAGTGAGCATTATTGAGTTTGCACCTCCATCTATCCATCTATCACCTGCAAGCAGGTATCAGTGTGATGAATGAACCCGCCTTCCCTCGCTTGTTCTCTCCGTCTGACTTTTGTCTCTCAATCCCTCGCCTTTTGTCCCCTCTGATGTCCATCTCTTTCCATTTCTCCACAAGTTTTTGAACTCTTTTTTCCCTTCTGTCATCTCTCTATATGTGCTTCATTTCTCTAGTGGACTCACCTGTCTGCTGTGACATTCTACAGAACTCACATTTGCACATTGTGCAGACTTCAAAGTTAGATTTTAAAGTTGGTTATTTTCTAAATGCATGTCATAGGCCCTGTTTGCACCTGATAACAAGATGCATTTTAGTCAATCGGATCACAAGTAGACATTCCTGTTTACAACTGGTGTTTTAATCCGTCTCTTTTGTCCAGTTTCAACCACTTCTGTCCTGATTTCTATGAGGGGAGGGTTCATGTATGAGCATTTTCAGATCTTCCGATCTAATGGATGAAAAAAGCTCACACAATTTACATATGAATGTGAAAGGAGACAGAAAAACATACGGAGAGCATCAGCTTTCGTTTCTGCTCTGAAAGCCGCAAGACCACACAGAACGCAGTGAGTGCGTGTTAGAAATCATGATTGGTGAGAGAACATTGTGCTTGGTACATTTTTCGTCTTCAAACCAAACTTGGGTCTCCATCTGACAAAGTTTAAATCCCGTCTGGCTAACGCACTTCCCATGATGTTTACGCATCAGGTCAGTAGGCGGAGAGTAGCCGGTCTTTTGTGGCTGTTTGAATGTTGAATGTGTTTTCGATTCCCTCTGGAAGTGGTCGAAAGTGGACAAGCTCAAAACGTTTTAGACCCCATTTACACCTGTGTTTAGCGTCGTCCACTTGTGATCCGATTGACCAAAACGCATCTTAATACCAGGTGTAAACAGGGCCATAGATCTTATTGTGAACACTTCACACATGAATATTCCATTAAAGGTCCCGTATTATGCCCCTTTTCACAAGATGTAAAATAAGTCTCTGATGTCCCCAGAGTGTGTATGTGAAGTTTCAGCTCAAAATACCCAACAGATCATTTTTTACAGCATGTTTAAATTGTCATTTTTTGGGGCACAGAAAAACGCGCTGTTTTAGTGTGTGCCCTTTAAATGCAAATAAGCTGCTGCTGGACGACCCAGGGGGCGGAGCTTCATGAGCTCGCGCTCAGTCTCTCAGGACAATTTCATCTCACGGAATGATGATAATATCAGAAACTCTCAGTAACGGTGTTCATTTCGAGTCGGACAATAATGCCTACAGAGTCAGAGTGCTGTATAGAGATGAAACAGGTATAGTTTAGTAGTTTAATTACGGTTATTATAACGTATTTGTCATCTGCTTGTATGTATCCATTATTTATTAATAGCCTACAAGTCTGCTGTCCGAATGATGATCAAACATATACTGATGAGTTTAATAAAGTTTATTGTACATCACACAAAAGATGAAGCGTCAGTTTTACTTCAGAAAATCACCGTAAGAGCTGAGTAAACACAGTAAGTTATAAGAAGTGCGCAAGTACATAAACGAATTTCGGTAGAGTTGAGGGAGCATTCCTGTGGGCGGAGGTTAGTCAAAAAACTGTTCTAATGACGTCATTAAAGAAGGAAGTAGAGGGATGTAGTCCAAACAGGCCGTTCGATGTAGGCGACTTCTGTTAAATAAAATATCTCGCTTGGCATTGAACTTTGAGCTTTATAATTTTACAGATATTATTTATACTCTAACAACAACATTACACACTAACTAAAGTTTGAAACATGGGATCACGAAGAACGGGACCTTTAAAAAAATAATTAAAAGTAGTTTTGAGTTTTGTGAAAACGACAGACATCTCTCTGGTGACATATGCAGAACTTCTCCAATCATTTAGCTTGCTTAAACCCGCCACTGCAAGCTTACGTTCATCTGTCTCCATTTCTGAGTGCATCAGCCACATTTCAAAATCCAATCAACAACCGATGCATAGAAACAAGTCTCGCCCTACATTTCTTCCTTTTCAATAAGCGAATAGTTCATGCAAAAATACTAATTCTGTCATCATTTACACACCCTTGTGTCGTTCCATAACTGTTTGGAACACAAATTGAGATATTTTGAAGAATGTCCAAGCTTCTCTTTTCCATTTAATAAAACTGAATTGTCAAGCTCTTTTTTAAAATAAAGTGCTTCCAGGGTATCTCCAGAGTTTTTCAAATCAAATTTAAGACTTAATACCTTTTTTTAAGATCTGCACAAATAAAAGCTGTATGCCCATACAGAACAAACCTATACAATCTCAAAATAAGTCTTTTATCTCAGATTCTTTTAATTATTGAACAGGCTGCAGCACACATACTCAGGACTTAATACTGCTGATCAGCAAAGCAGGGTAACTGTATATAATATATACTCAAGACATGTTATATTTAATATGTATTGAAATTGGTTTTTGTGCTAATATATCAATACATTGGAATTAGAGGACGACCGATATTGAATTTCTCTGATACAAGAGCAATGTTTTCATAGAAAAGCAATAACCAGATTATTGTGCCAAAACTAGTGAAATCTATATTGTGAATATGTTAAATAATGATCTTAGTCTTTCCTTCTTGTGTCAGGATGAATAAACAGGATAATAATAATGTAGAAAGTAAAGAAAGAAAGAAAGAAAGAAAGAAAGAAAGAAAGAAAGAAAGAAAGAATTTTGCCATAATACAGGCCGTTTAACTTTCGAATTTCGATTGCGAACTGCTCTGAAAGCACGAGCCTGTTGAACGTACAACAATTTTGCATTTCGACAACAATTTTAACTTCTTAAAATGACATTTAAGACTTATGTTATTGTATGAAGACTTTTTTATGAACTTAAATTTGAAATTTTAGGTTTTTTAAAGGACCATCATGGACCCTGGGTCCATATGACTTCCAAGTCTACTGAAGCAATTCAAATAGTTTTGTAGGCTACTTTTACTGGGGTTTGTTTTTGTTGTCATTTTGGGTCTCGAAGACCCGAATTATCCTTCACTTTCTTTATACGTAAAAGAGAAGCCAGGAAGTTCTTCAAAGTATCTCCTTTTGCGTTCTACGCAAGAAAGAAAGGCATGCAGGTTTGGATTGACATGAAGGTGGTTACTTTGTCATTTGTAGCTGAACTATTATTTTATTTACGAAGCAAATTTTGTCTTTCCTTTTCTTTTAAGATGCATTTGACAACATCCATATTGTACATCACTTTTGACGATTGAAAAGAAATAGTGCTCGATTTTAATAATGAAGTCATGGAGTAAAAAAAAAAGTCAGTGGCGACAACTGTTTCTTGCGTTCCCTCCGGAGATGATGGACAGCTTGCAGGTGGGTTCATGCCTCAGTGCGCTAGCATGCTTATCTGAATGTCAGCAAGGGTGATTAGTGGAAAACTATGGAAATCAAAAATGCTAATTAATCTGCCTCACAGACGAAGAGGCACATTAAAATTCGTAGATATCTCAGAAGAGACACATCAAGCTTAAATTGTGAGGTGGAGGGGTTAAGTTGCCTTTACTTGGAATTATGATCAAATCGTATCACAGAACATGATTACATAACTTCAGATGACACAAACAAATGATGATTTATTTGACTAAAAATTAAATATTGATATCTATCTGGTGTGTTTACATCGGAAGAGACATTTGGCAATTGCTCTGCCCTCTCAATAATCGATATCACCTGATCTATTTTGGCACATTAGCTTTATAGCCCTATTGACGTAATATGTACACAGACAGACTTATTTCTCAGAGCAGAGCTCGAACCAGAGATTGGAGTCATATGTGCATTTTAGATAAACACTCGACTGTTCTGCTTGTCTTTGGGGAGATGTTCTCTGTAACCTGGCCAGGCGCCAGCTCATGGTTTCTGGGATGATGGGGCTGAAGACTGCTCGTCTCTAAGTGCCACCGTTTCACAGCACTGCTCCCAGCAGACTCAAAGTGCTAAAAGCAAACACTCAGGGTCCTGCAGAGCTCTGACCCTGCTTCTAACTGCCAGCTTCGTTCCTTCCCCCTCAGAGGCGAGTGTGTGAGCTAAAATGTTAAAAAAACACACTCTAAAACCAGTTGAAAAAGACTCTAGAGTTAAAAAAATGGAACTGGAAAATAAAATGGAAGTCTTTACTTCTCTACTGTGACGTACTGTGAAATGGCTTCTCGAACTAGACAAAATGTAGGGCGGGACTTGATCTTGTCGATTTTGTTGTTTGCTATTGCTGTGATGTCACGTGAGTGACAGGTTGTCCCGCCCTCACATGTCATCAGAGAAGAGAAGAAATGTCGCTGCAAGAGGGAGGGGACTTTTTTTAATTAAAATTTACAAGGGCACCTGAAAAAAAAAGAAGAAAAAAAATGTGCATGGAAAATCATGCATAATAAATGAATTATGCATAAAATTTTATTCCTTAAAAAAATAAGGAAAATCATTTTTGATTTCATAGTGACTTTAAATAGCCCACCTTGTTGGCAGAGGCTATTTACACTAACTCTGCCCACTGACGTCTGGTTGGGCCAGACAAAATTACGTAAGACGCTGGATTGTCAACAGTAGCAATAGTGTACGTGGCATAAAGTTTTGACTCAAATCGACCCGTGTTCGAATCCACCTTTTGCCGAACTCACTTTACTCCCTTTTCCCATCACATTTCAAGATCGGAAAGGCATTTGTTTTCAATAAAAATGAAGAAAATATTTGAAAAGTGGAAATAAAGTGTCTAACGTGTGTTTAATAATAAAGTTCATCTGTTAGGGTTAGGGGGAGGTGTTATTAGCTAAAATAACAGCTTTATTGTCCCAATAAGCCGGCATCCATTTCATTATTTTAATAAATGTATTAATTTACACTCTGCTATTATTGCATACTGTTTAATGTCCAACAACATTGAGGTGCAAGTATAATAGTATCTGCCACTATTTATAAGTATAAGTAGCATCTAACTACTATTTACATTTATTGAAAATAAAATACTGCTATTTTCACAGTGTAAATAGAATCTATCACTATTTTCACTTAGTCTTAATAGCATATCGCTAAGAAATTGCTGCTAACTTCACTTATTCTATTCTATTGAATCTATTGCTATTTAAATGGTGTATATAGCAGGTATCGGCAAGAAAATATGGTATTTACACTAGCAAATACCCGCCCACCTTTTATTATTATTTTTCACTCTCTGAATCAAATGACTGCATTTTGTTGCTGTGCCTTTAAGATGCCCTAACAATTTAATAATTGTTCAATTATAAACAATTATAATTGAGATACTATTTTAGTTTTTATTAAAAAAAATTAAATGTTTTTTATTTTTACATTTTCTGTTTTCATTTAAATTTTGGTTAAAATCTTAATAATTTTGTCAGTTTTCTTTTTTTGTCTATATTTTTTTTTTATTCATGTTTATTTCAGTTTTAGTTTTAGTTATTTTAGTACATCAAGTTAAATTAAATGAAAATGAGAAATGTTGCTTTGGCAACTAGCAATTTTTCTTTAAATATATATATATTTTCCATATATTTAAAGGTACACTTTAACTTTTAGTTTAACCCTCTAGTGGTTAAAAAAGAAAACTGCATGCATTTTGTGGAAGAACATTGTTTTGGTTCAGCTTCGACTCTGTGACTGTGCGGGAAAGAGATTATCCTACTGCTTATAAAACATTCACTACTATACTTAAGAAATATAAGCAGTTTAGATCTCAAGCTGACTAGCTGAAGACGTTACTGTAGCGAAACCCATTAATAGACACGGTACTTTCTTGAAAATAAATTCCAGCACAGCGCTACAACAACCATAATGAAATGACCCTTCACAATAGATAATGCTTTACAATGAACTCTGTTAGAGAGATACCTTACCGACCTGTCATCTCCAAAAAGCCAAGCCAATGTTGATTCTTGTTTTATTACGAGCTCTGTCTCTCCCCTCTGTTCGGAAGTTGTGATTCCCCAGAGGTTCGAGATTTAGCTGCTCCATGTCAACATTTCTTGCCTGTTGTAACGAATAACCTATGCCACCATACACGTGTCAAAGTAACCGGAGAAACTTTTCCCTACTTACAGGTATGACGAGACACGCATGGGCGAGTGACATATGTAGGCAATTTCCCACAAAAACCACCCTAATATATAAACTTATAATAGGCTTACCATAGTGAATCAGCGCAAAACAGACAAAAACATGTTTTGTAAGATGTATTGATTTTGTTAAATTTTAAACAAAACAATTAAATTTCAACAAAAATGTTTTTGTGCATTTAGTTTTAGTTAACTATAATAACCCTTATGTGAAATGACCTGATAAAGTCTCTTTCTGCTCTATTCTGTAACAGCATCCTGTACAGTTTACCTGCAAAAGCACTGTGGGATTTCTCCCAGGCCGTAGAGGGGGAACAGGAAGGGAGTGTTGCCGTAGCGACCCAAGCATCGCAGGAAGTGTTGCGTGGCCTTCAGTCCTTCCTCTGTGAGGGTCTGTTGCGTCACCATAGCGATGGAGTGCAGGACGAAGTCTTGCAGGTTCTCAGTGAGCTTCTTGTTCTTCAGGAACTCGCTAAATGGTTTCTCAGAGTAGTCTAAAAAAAGGACAATTTTAAATCTGTTACAGTGTAAAAGGACAATATGACCTCCCACTAAGCCTGCCAGAGAGTAAAAAATAGACTACTAGACTAAATGAATGATTTTCAAAGAGGTTATTATAGCATGTTGCCTAACACTGTAATAAAAGGAGCAATTTACCAAAATATATCACTACAGCTACAGCTTTAAAGACAACATGAAACAGCACTCGATTTGGTGGGGGAGACACAGACTGAAAAAAGTAGAATTTCAAGGAATAAAAAAATGCAGTTTAAATATTCTTCCAATATTATGTATTTTTTTTTATTATTTGAATTCATTTTGTTGAAATTTACACTTCATTTACATGCATTTTTAAATAAAAAGATATAAATTTAGAAATTTACATACCATGATATTTATATTTGTTAAAATTTATGTGACATTGTGATGAGGGAAATAATGTAGGGTGGTGCTTCATTATCACTGCCATTTGATTGGATCGTGAATGTTAGGCAATGATATTATTGATTACTAATATTTCCCCCACCCACACAGACTCAGAGTCAGAGAGAGAATCTGAAAAACTTTTTTTCTTTAAGAAAACTCATTATGAAACTAAATAGGTCAATACTGACTCAATTTTGTATTCTCACAGAGATGTCTAATATGACCTGAAATCTACAGTACATGTCTGTGACAGATCTCTGATGCTCAATGTGAATGACAGAGCTGAAGGGAAACAAACACTAGGGGTCATACCCTGGAACTCCTCTGGGTGTTGCTCAAAGTCCAGACAGAAGGTAAGAAACTTCATCAGCATGCGTTTCTCCACCACAGTCAGCTGCTTACTGGCAAACACATCAGCTCGAGAACACGGGACCTTCAGACGAGGAACAAACAGGACAGAACAGGTTAAAGTAGTGACGTGTATGTATTCATGCAAGTTTGCATGTACAAGTCAAGTACACATATTAAACACATTACATACAGAGGGGGGTGTAACAATTGTGCGGAAAACAGCTTACCTTTAGCCCTAAATTACTCACACAGATGGATTTTGCACTACAATGCTTCATTTAGTGAAATGAGAAACACCTTTTGCGTCAACACTCTTATCAGGTACATTAGTAAATGGAAATGGATGAATCAAGCAGCAATTCAATTTAATCATATTATTTTAGCGGAATTGCTCCAATACTTTGAATCAGGATGCCTTATATCAGACCTATAATACAATGCACATGAGAAAAACATGAAGGATACAGAATTTTGGATTTAGATAGACAGACAGACAGACAGACAGACAGACAGACAGACAGACAGACAGATAGATAGATAGATAGATAGATAGATAGATAGATAGATAGATAGATAGATCAAAGACAGATAGATAGATAGATAGATAGATAGATAGATAGATAGATAGATAGATAGATAGATAGATAGATAGATAGATAGAACAAAGACAGATAGATGGATAGACAGACAGACAGACAGACAGATGATAGATAGATAGATAGATAGATAGATAGATAGATAGATAGATAGATAGATAGATAGATAGAACAAAGACAGATAGATGGATAGACAGACAGACAGACAGATGATAGATAGATAGATAGATAGAACAAAGACAGATAGATGGATAGACAGACAGACAGACAGATGATAGATAGATAGATAGATAGATAGATAGATAGATAGATAGATAGATAGATAGATAGATAGATAGATAGATAGAACAGACATATAGATGGATAGATAGACAAATAAAAAGACAGACAGACAGACAGACAGATATAGACAGATAGACAGATAGAACAGACAGATAGATAGATAGATAGATAGATAGATAGATAGATAGATAGAACAAAGACATAGATAGATAGATAGATAGATAGATAGATAGATAGATAGATAGATAGATAGATAGATAGATAGATAGATAGATAGAACAAAGACAGATAGATGGATAGATAAACAAATAAAAAGACAGACAGACAGACAGATAGAACAAAGACAGACGGACAGAGAGAGACAGAGAGACAGATCTTTCAATTGTCATTAGAGATGAAGAACATTTAACATTTATTTTATACTGTTAGAATTATGCAAAATCTCTGCTCTATACCTGCTCCACTTTTCCATTTCTGCAGGTGAGGATGCGGCTGATGTTCTTGAACTCTGCGTAACGGCTCACATTAGATTTGATGAGCAGATCCACCAATGCACCACGTGAATACATCAACTTTGAAGAGGGTCAAAGAGAACACTATAAATTTCATTTCACTGCCTTCTAAGTTCATTTGAAGCTAGATGGCCGACTGCGATCACTATGTGAGGGTGTTTTAGTAAGTCATTTTAATAGTTTGAAGCATCTATTCACACATGTAGGTGTAAACGTGAAGACAATAATGGAGCAGTTAACTATTTCCACATCTTTATGTGTCAGATTTAATTTCAGTAGATGTCTTGGTATTAAAGCAGTTATTGGTTTCCTATTATTCGCTCTTCATTTTTAACCAATACAAACCTTGGAGACAAGGTCGATGTTGAATCTGCGTCCTTCTTTTAACAGCTTTTGATATGTTATCTTCTTTTCCACCTCCACAGGTGGGTCTGCAGGGCTGCTGATTGGCTGCGGCTCTTTCTCTTCCTGTGATTGGCTGGGTTCTGCAATCTCAGATGTATGCTGCTCCTGATGCTCCTCGTTCTGGGTCTTAGCATTGGATTCTGTGGCGTCATCACCTGTAAACGTGTCTTGAGCCTCTGTAGAGCCTCCTTTGGTCTCTTCTGATTCAGTCTCAGCATTCACTGGCTGACAGCTTGTTAACGGGGTCTTCGTTTCGTCTTTCTCTTCTTCCTCACTATAAAGAACAGGAAAGTTCAATTCAATTCATTTATTTGTATAGCGCTTTTTACAATACATATCGTTTCAAAGCAGCTTTACAGAAAATGCATGTGTCTACATTACAAATTTGAGTGATCTGTTATCAGAGGTGACTGTCTAAGTTATGCATTTCAGAAATGTACATAATCTCGCAGTTAGCTAACAATGTATTAAAGGCAGAAAACAACAAGCTCATTGAAGAATTGAATACATGTAGTTAACAAATGAAAATTAGTTAGACAAACAAAAAAAACCCAGAATCAAATAATTATAACAAGAAAAGAAAAAAAAAAGCATTTTCTTATTGGTCTACATCCAACTGGCAGTTATTTTAAAATATTTCTCTGGCCTTGCACACTAAGTTTGTACACCATGTTTGTACACAATGTACTCTTATGTTTTGGTCTGGAGGTTGACCCTCAGAAAAGCACTGTCATCAAAAATATAATTCACAATTGCTAGTGAGTAACCTCATTTTAAAACATTTAGAGTTGGTATACATTATTTGGATTTTATGAGGAATTGCATAGATGTGTAGCAAAAGTGTAATTTCTTTATAGTTAACTATTATTTTACTTTTACTATTTTATTTATTATTAGTAGCATTTATAAATTATTATTGCTATTCATTATAAATTATTTAATTTATATATTATTAATTATCTGCCATTTTAGCACTTTTTACACACACAAAAACGGTGAAATTTTAATTAGAAAGACTGAAATAGCATTTTCTTGTCAAACGTACTACAATAATCTTTATTTACAACTTTGATGAATAATTATTTACAGTGTACTTTAATTACTTTTACTTTAATTTTAATTAACTTAGAAGTCAATTCAAATAGTTTCTGTCATGCAGCACGTTTATTATTATTCTGATTATATGCTGCACAATACCTTAAAAGGTCCCCCAAAAATATAATTGTTAAAAATTCATTGAAATTCAAAGAAAATGTGCATTGATGAGACCAAACATACAGGACCTGCTATCAAAAATGTGTGCATTTGGCCAATTTTTACCATGTGAGTCGTAAGTGAATCACAATTATTGCTAACCTGGCATAACAGAAAACTTCTAAGTTGGAAATAGAGGAGTCCACGGAGCTGAGAGGCATCACATCCTCTCCCTCATCAATCAAGCTTCGCCATACTTGCTCCGACTCTGCGATCTGTACCTCCTGCTGATTCTGAGAACACACATTATAAACCAAAATCAACCGTTGGCTAAAAACCACAAGGTGACCTACATCTTAAAACTGCTAAAAAGTTTTTTTTTTTAGTTATTCAGTTTGAACAATTCTCGGTTACACTTTATTTTAAGGTGTGCGTATTACAGTGTAATTATACATTTAAGTACTGAGTAATAATTGACAACATGACCTTAGGGTTAGGATTAGGGTTAGATGCATGTAATTATGCATTATTATATTTATTACTAGAGTAACTACATGTAACAAGGACACCAAACTCTCAATATATGTGAGTGAAAAAGCTAAAATAATGACCTTATATTCCTCGATCCATGAGAGCAGGCCATTGAATGTGAAGCTTGCCCAGTTTCCAGCATAGTAGTTCCTCCTGTAAAATGAATAAAAAGTGTAATTTATTCAACATCATTCAAGTGTTTGTGTGCATCTGCTTACGTAAATCTCATTACATAGACACTGAGCCTCAAATTCCACTTCACTTGAAGATACAAAGCAGAAATAAGAAAATAGCCAAGCAATCCTTCTGAGTTTCAAGGCATCTCCCAGTCTAATAGTGTCTTGAGTGGTACCTGTCCAAATGCAGAACGCTCTGTCCGACTCTGGAGCAGGCCGCCGCAATGACAGACTCGGTGAGGCCTGGGAAATGAACACAGACAGAAAGCATTGTCACTGACCAGCATTGCGTCCTCCTGCCCGACCTCTCTCTGAATTGAATGTTGTTTCACTCCATTTGCAAAATGCGTGGCATTTCAAGCACACGTCGCTGAAATAGTGAAGCAGTACGACTGCTTTTACAATTACATTGACGCAAACATAATAGCATTAAGGCTCGCTTGAGGCGTATTCGCTGTAACTGCTGTGGATACATCCAGTTAGAAAACGCAACTCAGCATGAGGACATCGACACAGCTAACAATACTGTATTTCATTCAAGCTTTCATCTCCCATTTCTAAGTGAAGTCAGTCACTAGGTTTTAGAATTCACACGGTAAGGGTTGAACTGTCCAGTCAAATCGTTCTGTGACCCAGCAGGTCGACTAATGGCAAAAAGAAAGTTGCTGTTAAGATTTAAATAGGCAAATGCTTAAGAGTCTAAGGCTGGAACATTATTGCAGTGATTACAGCATGTTATATGTTTGGCAACAGTTCTTCTAACCCTAATTGATGGAGTGTGTAGCTTTTCATTTCTTAAACAAGCATGTAGGAAGACACATCATGGCCATATATTCCAATGTAAAACATCTTGTTTTGAGAATGCAAGAGTCCAGCACTCTGTAAAGTCTCCTCCAGCACATCCCAAACACTTTCAATGAATTTAAGGTCTGGATTCATGTGTGAAAATGATCCTTCATGCTCCTCCCAACCATTCTTTCACAATATGAGCCTGATGAATCTTGACATCATCATCCTGGAATATGGCCATGATGTGTCTATTAGGGTTAGAAGAACTGTTCCCAAACATATAACATGACAGAGCATAATAATCACTGCAATAACGATCCAATCATAAAGTATTTGCCTATTTATATCCAAACAGTGATTTATTTATTTATTTATTGGCCAAACAGTGTTTGTTTGGGTGAACCGCACAGGTGTGCAGTCATTTGTTCAGTGACACAAATCAAATATCATTTGAGAAAATCAATATCACAACTGAGAAATTGGAAAATAAATGGATAATTAAATTTAAGATTTCATTATTTGCATACATTTTTACATTTACATTTAGTCATTAAGCAGACGCTTTTATCCAAAGCGACTTACAAATTAGGACTAAATTAAGCGAGTCATCATGAAGAGGCAAAAACAACGCAAGAAGTGCTCAAAATACGAAGTTCAGGCATTATTCAGAGTAGCATAAGCATAAATGATCAAATTACATCCGTTTATCCACATTTATTTATTTATCCACAATCAGCGCTTGATTTTTAAATTAACTGATCGGTTTTTCAGCAGGGCAGCAACTAACGCAACTAAAAATAAAAATATTACAAATATTTTGAAATTGAAAATAATTGAAAAAACTAAAATTACTAACTGTAAATAAATAAAAAACAAAATGTAACTAAAACTGAAAGAAAAATCTAAATGATAAATAAATAACTATAAAAATAAGATAATCTGCGTATATAATAAAAATGAAATGAAAATTAAAATGAAAGCTGAAAATAAAAATATTAATAAAAACTATAGCATATAAATAATAAAATAACACTGTTTCTCATTCTCAGTGGATTTAATGATTTATTAGTTTTTTTTATCAATTTCTCATTCTTACATACAAACCAAAAATCTACTATTATAAAACTATAGAAGAACTATGGAAGTGTCATGACTGTTCTTACACGGTTTATGAAATTGCAGCATGAATCTGCAATGACAAAGGCCGCTGATGCTGCACAGCGTTTGGACGGTCATTTACAGTGTAAACATTTCCCGGATAACTCGCTGACTATTAAAAACAAGTACTCGTACACGCCAATGGATTCAAATGGTATATTTACATGATGTTTGAGCTGAAGTTTACATAGTTCGCAAAGCCGCAGTAAAAAAGGGCGAAGGAACGCGTGGGGTCCCTGAGAGCAAGATTGAGCAGCACCAGGGCTGAAAACAACTCCATTAAGGCACTGAAGCGTCCCTGTCCCTCCATCTTTCTTCTTCTTCATCTGGCCTTGCACAGCCCCATCTCACACACACAATGGAAAAGTGATTTATTCCGAGCAGGCCCGTCGTATCTTCCCCAGCACTGGCTATTTCACTGATGGAGAATCCTGGGATTCTAGACACCCACATGCTCGCCTTGCCTACAGTGTGACCAAAACCCTCGTCCAAATTTAATGGCATGATATTGAATTCTCCCTGTTGACTTTCATAATGCACGTCCCTGTTTTTATTATGCCGATTCATTGTTCCATGTTATTTATATGTGTGTATATATATATATATATATATATATATATATATATATATATATATATATATATATATATATATATATATATATAGAAATATATATATATATATATATATATATATATATAGAAATATATATATAGAAATACAGAAGTAAAATTATTTGCATACAGCTTGAAACATTTACTATAAAAATTAAAAATTACTAGTGTACGGGCCTATAATAATTAATCTTTATGGGGTTTACAGTGACATTTCAAAAAGTCACCTAGACTGAAGAAACATAATTTTATATATGGAAAAGTATCACATTAACTGACTTGGCCTTTTTAAACAGATGCATCTCAATTACGCACCTACCAGAACAGCAACGGTCTGAGGTGCCGCAATATATCTGTCCAGATAATACTGAAGATGTTTTTAAAAAGTGTAAATAACCTCTCGCCACCATCTTTTAATGCCATTTATCCTATCCGGTATTGATTTTTCTACATCATGTTTGCTAAAGACAAACATTACCTGCCATAAAGTTCTGATGCTACATAGACATACAGGCCGATAAATAATAGATTTGAGCTGGCAGGACTTTGATGACCGGGCAAAGCCCGGAATGCTTTCAGCAGGAATTGTATGAAATCATAAATCACTCTTCATTTTAGAGAACATTCCAAATGGATTCTATCTCTGCACCTTGAAAGTCATTTTTCGGTTATTTATAGTCGAGGCTGAGGGAGCGAGGGAGGGATTGTGTGTGTGTGTGTGTGAGAGAGAGAGAGAGAGAGAGAGAGAGAGAGTGGGGGGGGGGGGGGGGGGCAGGTCACTTCTCTTACACTCCACCCATTTATGTCACCCATCCCTTTCTATCTATCTCTCACACACACACACACACACAATGCTGTTGAATCCTTTCATTCACATCTGTGGGAAGTGTAAAGGTAAAGTTCAACCATAAATGAAAATTGTCATCATTTACTTATACTCCTAAAAATAAAGGTTCCAAAAGTTGTTGTTTATTTATTTGTTTTTTGCAGTGATGCTTCAGAACAGTTTTGGTTCCCCAAAGAACCCTTTTCTACCATAAAACCTTTTGTCATGGAAAGGTTCCATGGATGTTAAAGTTTCCTCATGGAACCATATATGTCAAAAAACACATTTTCTTTTTAAGAGTGTACCCTCCTCGTTCTGAACCCGTATGACTTTTCTTTAGCAAGAAATGTGCAATGATGTAGAAATAGCGTAATGATGTATGATGTGCGGAACGAGCTGTTATACCTGTTGAATAAAGTGTCATATAACAGGACAACTTCCCACCAGTCATTGTTTCGGATTCTCATCCACAGACGACAGGTTTTATTGTCGTATCATTGCGTGATAAATATAAGCAGCACGGCACAACGGTTCATATGCTCACTGTCTCCAAATTATGACCAGAAAAGGATTAATATTAAGTCTGCTGTTTAAAACAAATAAAGAATCAATGTAGGAGAATGGTTATTATGCGCAAACAGCAGGAAACTCTGTATATTCATGCAGTGTGCGCATGTCAAAAAATCTATTCCGATTTGAAGCTTGTGACATACAAACGTGCATATCAACCCGATCACATGATTAGCGTTCATGTAAACACTACGTTCGGATTCATCCATCAGTATGAATTCAGCCCGATTGAAACAAAAATTGTGCATGTAAACGTAGCCAGTGTCCTCAAACTCGGTACCATGTGACTGGTCATAAGACCCACAACAAACCAATAGTGTTTGGCTTCACTAATGTTCTACATAGGGTGATGAATCCTGACTATAGACAGTAGTGGCCAAAAGTGATGTCCAGAGATTGAAGGAAAAATCTAATTCAAAGTTGACATGAAATCAAAATTGACACCATTTAGTCTTCTGGTGAACAATTAAACCATGCAAGTTAATACACAGGAAAAAAAAAAGTTTGTCGTGGTAATATTTAATCAAAATCTGAAGATTTGCTTCCGCTCTGGAATGGCGTTCCCTCTCTGATGACGTCAGTTTGATGCCCTCTATTCAATATTCAGTGTTGTGGCATATTCACTTGGAAATACGTCACAACACTAGGGGTGTGCCGGTTTCAGAATTGGTGATGACGGTTATGACGTGAGTTAAATGTGACGGTTCATAACATAACCGTCGTCGGGGGGGTTGCGACGTTCGTCTGTTATAGGACAACTTAGTTTGAATAAAATTAATATTTGTGTAGTGTTCAATGTTGTTATCAATAGTAGAGATACGCGGATGGGGTATTAGTTCATCCGCAACCGCATCACAAAACTCATCATCCGCACCAACGTTTTTTGAGCCGCACCCGCCCGCCATCCGCTGATTGTTTTGCGGTCTATGGACGATGCGATGCTCTGCTGATGCGAGCCGCAAGAAAGCCCTTGTCTGTTCTAGAAAGGATGCAGCAAAGATATTTAATGCTAATGTATGAGGCATAGGCCTACGCTGAGTTTCATGCATTTACGATGAGATGCGCTCTAGTTCAACTTCACAATGCAATGCAAGTGAACGCGGCGCATCGGAGCCTCGATGTCACGGTTATTATATTGTCTCCTATATTTGCTTTTTGCATGCAATTGGTTGATGAAACATTTATTAAAATTAAGATACAATTTGTACAAAACGAAATTCGCTTTAAAGAAAGGCTTTCTACAAAGCAAAACTTAATGGAGTGGTAAAAATCATGTCTGACGATTTACAAAACAAAACTTCATTAAGTGGTAAAAACCATGTCTCCCGATTGCAAATGTTCATTGCTAATGTTTATTATTGCAAATGTTTTTCATTTGTTTAATAAATCTCATAATGATGGCACATCACTATATCATAGCTTTTATATATTTCAAATGATTGGCGGTCGGTCAAGGGGTACTCGGCAAAGAATCAAATACAGTTGGAAACGATGTAGACCATTAATAACACAGACTGTTAGTGTTAACAATTGTTTTTAAACATTCTCTATGATAAAAAATTTTGTAAAAAATATTTGAATAACACGGTTTTGGCGGTTATAGAGTTCTAATGACGGTGTTCAACTATAACCGTCGGTCTCACGGTTATATACTAACCGTCACACCCCTACACAACACCGAAGTAAAGTCAGTTGCAACTTCCGGTTCACGGGGACTTTAATTAATAATTCACAAAGTTGTACCATATAAAATGTTATGGTCCCCCAACAGACATTCTACTGACTATAAGTAACTTTGCAAGTACATGTCAACTTATTCTAACCCTAACAGTCTACTAATACTCTAACACTCTGAGAGTTAGTAGACATGTAGGTGCAACGTTACTAATAGTCAACAGAATGTGTTAAAGGGACCATCAAAATAAAGTGTAAATTTGTAATCTAGATACATGCATTTTCTTTAAAGCTGCTTTAAAACAATATGTATTGTGCAAAGCACTATACAAATAAATGTTAATTGAATTGAAACCAAATGTTACGATCAACTAACAATGCCATTTGTAAGCCAGAATTTTTTAATTATATCAGACATGCTTGATTTTATGCCTCCCCCCAAAAAAATAAAAAAATTGATCATGTTAATCAATGATGTATATTCAAGTCACTGCATGAATCGCATTTTTAATTGCATGTCACTGACCCAAAAAAACAACCTGCAATATTACAGTATGCAGCAAAAAAATTGTTATGTCCACTTAAATGTCAACATTGGCCTAAATGAAATCTAGACACAGATGTCTAACAGACAAGCATTAAGTTTCAAAGACATAAACCCTGTTACAACGATCACTGACAATCTGCAAGCAGTCTGCGACTATGGAGGTCCAACTAACAATCAATTCCACACTAATGCTCAAGGGCCATGAGAAAATCAATCACCTGAAAAGAGCACAGGGATATCTGTGAAGGTGTTCTGTAATCACATGACTGCTAATAGAGGCTATTCAAGCTAAAGGCACATGGGGTCCAAACATGATGAATAGTTACATTAACCCAGGCTCAAAGAACGGGCCAGTGAAATGGCTGGCTTGTTTTCTTCATTGCTGCTCTATTAGCGGCAGGTGAGGGCACAGATCTGATATGAGATGAACTAAACGTGGATCTCAGTCAGGCCTGTCAGCCAATGATTGCTTAGCCTCTAATGATGCTCAGACGTGTCCCTTCACATCGTCTGCATCCTTTAGCCTCTACAGCTGCTGTGCGAGTGCCCTGATGTGCTTCAGCGAACATTTATCATGAACTACTGCTAAATGCAGTTACCCTTTTGGACTTCTACCAGTTGGCAAAATATCTTTCTGTGCATTAGTGCATCTAAATGTGTTTGGTACGTGTAGTGGCAGCTCCAGAAAAGAGCGTATATCTTATTGGTTGATGAGTGTTTAAATGTCGCATGAAGAAAACCCTTTTTGACAAAAAAGTTTTGTGATTGAAAAAAAAAGTTAAGGCAGCGGTGTGAATAGCTACATAGAAATACATTGTTTTGATTCATAAAACAAATGACCTTCATCTGATGTACGTGAACTTAATAAAAGAGATTCAAAGGTGAACTTCACAAAAATGCCCAGGACACATTTTAGGACTCATTATTATATAGGCTACATAAAAATAATGAATTCTATTTTTTAGGACCATTGATTTTAAGCACATTTTCAACCTATATTCTCATTGCCGTCTGGATAATTCAGTTTCTCATATTATTCTTGAGAATTCTTCTTAAGATTTTCATTACTGCAATAATGTACTTTTTTTTTTCTAGGGCAGTCAAGCGATTAAAATGTTTAATCTAATTAATTACATGACTTGCTGATTAATCAATCTAAATAATCGCTAATTAATCGCACATTCAATTTGGCAGTGAAATTACCCCCAAAAGATCATTTAAAGTCATTATTGTGTTAAATGAGAAAAGCAGTATTAGAAATAAACATTTTATTTGATTCAACATAGAATTTATTACAAAAAAAACACAATAATAACAATAAATATATATATATATATGTAACCCTGGACCACAAAACCAGTCTTATGGGTAATTTTTTTTTAAATTGAGATTTATACATCATCTGAAAGCTGAATACATAACCTTTCCATTGATGTATGGTTTGTTAGGATAGGACAATATTTGGCTGAGATACAACTATTTGAAAATCTGGAATCTGAGGGTACAGAAAAATCGAAATATTGAGAAAATCGCCTTTAAAGTTGTCCATTTCTATTGGCGATTGTGCTGCATCCACTCACAAAAATAAATGTTTTATATATTTAAGGTGGGAACTGGGAAATTTACAAAATATCTTCATGGAACATGATCTTTACTTGATATCTTAATGATTTTTGGCATAAAAGAAAAATCTATAATTTTGACCCATACAATGTTTTGTTGGCTATTGCCACAAATATACCCGTGCGACAAAAGACTGGTTTTGTGATCCAGGGTCACACATATATATATATATATATATTATTTTATTTTATTTTTTTAATTAAATGATATTCTAAATAAGAAACTAAAACTGCCAGTAGTTGGCAGTAAATGTCTAAATGAGTAGGCTAAGTCATTAATTATTGATTCATAAAAATGGATTCATTCAAACAGTTGATTCATTCAGTAAGTAAATATGTGTGTTTGACTTTTATTAATAAAAGTTCTCTTGCGCTTTTGCCTCCGCCATCAGCCGTCAGTCATTGCGCCTCACTCTCGTCACGTGACTCCTGCGGCTCTGCGCTGCTTTTCTTACTCTATGGAGCAGACGCGGCTCACTTTATAGCCTAACTGTAGTGTCCGTTGTCCAACTGAACTAAATTTATTTTATTTCTATTGAAATGCAAAACGACAGTGGGGGCAGTAGGCAAGTAATGTAATCGGTGTAAGGCCGAACACCGTGGCCTGTAACTACCACTGCTACTATACTATACACACTCATAATTAGGGATTGCACAGACTAGTCGACTATGCCATGACACTTTAAGCTCGATGTCGACTAGTCACTGATCATGGCCTATAGATGGCGCAACAGGACAAGAAATCTTTAAAGTCCACTTTTACGCTTCATTTCCAACCGTTAAAATGACAAATAAATGCATAATCCGAGAGCGCTCAACAATATGTAAGATTATACTATCTGGATGCTCAAAATCTATCGGGTGAATGCACGTTTTAAACAGCTTATTGTGCGCGCAAGTTAATCGCCGTTCTAAACTAATGCACTGCTGCATTGTAACGCACACACATACAGACAGTAGCTCTCACATCACACATACTGTGCACAAGGCAACCCGCGTTCAAGTCTCAGCACGAGGTTTAGGCTTATTTGTTCATTAATGATGTCATCAGCGACTAGTCGATGTCAACTCAAAGTCGTTCAAATCTGAAGTCGTTCAATCCTAGCGGGTATAGAGTGGTGCAGGGATGACATCAAAACCCGGTTAACTAATTCACCGCTGGTTCCCTCGAGACTTTCCTTTGGGGTTTTATAATGGGGTTTTCAATTTATGAGTAAAATTAAGCCTGTGGTAAACATAACTTGACTAGGCTATATTTTGACGTTTTTTACTGCACACACCCATACCGGAAACACAAAGTTTGAAGCAGTTATGTTTACTTTTGAATGTACGTTTCTAATAAGTAACTAGATAAGACAGTTTGGGGTGTGAGTGTGTGCAGTTTATGATGTAGAACAAAACCGTCAAAGTATCAAGTTATGTTTACCACAGGCTTTATTTTACTCTTACTCATAAATAAATTTAAATTTAAATTTATAAAACCCCATTAAAAAAATCTCAAAGAAACCAGCGGCAAATTAGTCCTCTGGGTTCTGACGTCATCCTTGCACCACTCTATTGCACATAATTGTACAAATTCTAAAGTGGGATATTGTATAACTGGATTATTTTTATGTAACATGTTTGCTATAGCCACTGCATGGGATCATGAGAATATCAAGCTTTTTATGAACAGGTTGCAGCAGGGCTTCTACATTATGGCGAGGTGAATGCTACAAAATGTGTTTACATGAGGCATTCCAAAATGATTCTAAATTTTGCCAGAAAAACAATAATGTGGAAGATAGAGTGGGAAACTAATTCACAGGTCAAGCATTATTTATCTGGCTACCAACATGTCAAACATTTTCAGCTTGAAACTGGCCACCTTGTTTTTTTCTGAAAATGATTCCTGCAAGCTCAGCAAGCAATGCAATTCCATTTGGAAGCAGGACGCGATACAAGGTTCACACTTGTGCCCCCTATACAATAACAATTATACACAGATTGCACGTATGGCACCATTTTCCCTTCCATATCCATTTTCAACATATATGCTGTTGATAGGACTGTCACATAATAAAGAAATGAACAGTGCCAAGTTAAAGTGTAAAAGTTTAGGGCATATCTGAGCCTTTTTAGACAGTCTAAAGCTGAATAATTATTTTAATATTTATGCATTTTAAAATGTGCATTCATAACTTCAATGAAACGATTCATATTTGACCAAATAATGATACCAGACAATACTAAATAATTATTAATAAATAAACTGAAATATCAATACACTGCTGCAGATTATGGACATTTCAGTTTACTAGTTTATTAATTATTCAATATCACAAAGCAGAGCAATGCAATGCAGAACTAGCCTATATTCTGCAGATTTGTTCCTCGTCATCCTAACATTTTGAAAACTGTCATCATTTACTAACCCTCATGGCGTTACCAACCTGTATGACTTTCTTCTGATGAACACAAAAAAGTTGGTTGCCAAACAGTTTTGGTTACCACTGATTTCCATTGTATGGACAAAAAAGAATAATAATTTGAGTAACATGGGCCATGTTCAAACAGCAATAGAATGTGGTTGTCAGTCCTGTATTTGAGTTACGGTGGCAATCGCATACATATCACACCCGTAAATTTTCAGGACTCACAACCACATTCTTGGAAAACCTGCGCTGTGTGAACGGAACTGGACTGGACAACTAGTTGTCTGTCACTCACATCATACAGTGTCTACAGTGCGTAGCAGGTTTTCATGTGTGGTTTCGCTTTTTTAGGGAACAGTTTTTAGGTAACAGTCACTTTTCTCCACTGGAGCTGCTCACATCAGTTTTGTGTTTTATGCACGACTTCACTCAGATAAAAGATTTGACGGATTTCACTCGCGGCTCAATTGGACTCTTGTCGTGTCAAAAGTGATGAGGCTTTTCAGTTTTATAGATATCACCATGTTTGATATTACTTAGGTCACTGTTACTAATGTTACTGATAAGAGAAAACGGGCTTGACTCCCGTTGCACGTTCATACAGACAGTATTCGAGACGCTACTGTAAGTTGCTGTGTGAACGGGACATTTCGAGACTCACACTTGTAGGTAAATGTGGTTGTCAATCCCAAAAACAATGTGAAAATAGCCATGGGTGAGTAAATGGCAGAATTTTCATTTTTGGGTAATCTATACCTCAGGCTTTAAAAGTTTGGCATTCTATGAGTTTACATTGCCTTAGATTTACAGTATAAACTGATATTGATTTTCTACAGCCAAAACAATGCAGATTCTTTTTGTTGAAGTGTCCAATAAGCAATATGGAGAAACTACTTTTAATGGTGTTTTTTTTATTTAATAATGACTCAATAATAACTAAACAATCATTAGCCTACGACAATAAAAATGTGTAATTAAAAATTTCTTCTAATTATAAAATATTTATATTATTCAATTTTTTGTCATTTTCTCTAAGTTGTTTTTTTATTCAGATGATCACAATATTGTATTTTCCTCTTTGTTTTGGGCCTCGTCTAAATGTTAAGCTACACATTTCTTCACATTTTAGAATGAATGGCTGTTCAGAAAAGTAATCCAACAAATACATTCAATAAGTAGCCTAACTTTACTTGTGAACATTGTTGGGTGCAAGACCCAATTGAGACCCAAATTTTATAGTTAAAAATTGTGGAAAATAATATATGTAACAAATTTTGGCGAAATATCTTTGTAAATATATTTGTAAAAAATATATATTGATAAAAAATTATCAATACATCTCTAAAGCCGTGTTTCCACCAAAATCTAAATTAGTTGCTTAAATAAACAAAATAATCCTACAATAGTAGACATAAGCCCATTAAATACAAATAAATAGCCATGTTTTATAAAAATGTTCACAAAACTAAATGAAAATGTTGTATGTAAGATAACGTTAAATTAAGTTGTAGGTTACGTTTCTAATGTCACAGGTAGCCTAATAATCTCAAGGTTTACTGCTTACACGATTCTTTTGTAGTTTGGTGTACTAAAGTGTTCTAAAATAAACATTCACGAGTGTACCTTATTACTTCTTCTCACTGCTGATTCCTGATGGTTTAGAGGACGAGTCGCCCGCTGTCGTTTCAAAGAATAGTATACGGCGAGCGCGTCAAGCATAAAATGCCTCGTCCACTTGGGGAGGCGCGCGCGCAGTCAGAGAAGAAGAGATAAAAGCCCACCCACACTGACAACTGATTGGTTGACTTACCGAAACGGGCCAATCAGGATGCTCTCTCTCGCTCCCTCTCCCTCTCTGCCGTGCGCGCGCTACACGGTTTGGAACACAGTCTCTGGCCCTGTCCCAAATGGCACGCTCCGGACTTGTGGACTTCCTCAGAGTCCACACTTTGGTGACGTCATGTAGTGCAGACCTATAGGGCCCTTGGCGCGAGTCCACGAGGGCGCATTGAGAGGTATTATTGGGACAGACTCGATCGGCACGCCGGAAATAACGGCCTGGTTGTTGTTGGACAGGAGAAATCACATTTTTGCGCTCCGACGTCTTATCGGCATGTCAACTACACAGCCTAATTTTACAGTTCTATATTTTGATATTGTGCATATCACCTGGGCATTAAACAATAGATATATCATGCTTATTTAAATGATGTATACAGTTGTACATAATAATAGGCTACATAATGTTCCATTTGAACTAAGATTACAATTTTAAAACATAATTTAAACATTTTTTTTTTTCAATTTACAGGTTTCAATATTCATACTATGTTTACATATGACTCAGTAAAGCCCTGACATTCGGTTCTATTTATTTAATGAATCATAATGCGATCGTATTATTAAACGCGCTATTATTATGTTTGAGACATCAACCACTGGTCGATGACCATAATGTTTGTATAAACTGTAGGTAACAACTGGTAAAATGTACATTTAGGTCATAAAAACCGTAATATTTTCTTCTCAGCCATGTCAACAATTATCCGTGAGTGAAATCTCCTCCCATCCGTTGTCTGATTGGCCTTTCGCAAGGATTCCTGGGTAGATAAAGTGCGTGGAGCCTGCTTCTATGCGGGCTTCACGGAAGACCGCTTCAAGGGTACAAAGGGGGCGCTGCTGAGCACACTTCAGAGCGGTAAAATGCTGAATGGGACGGCCTACGGACTCGTAGACTCAGCGAGCACGCGCAATTCAAGTCCACGAGACCGAAAGTCCGCATGAAGTGCGCCATTTGGGACAGGGCCTCTGTCTCGCATGCGCACTCTTGCTCGCTCGCTCTAGATTCCGGGAGATTTTAACTAATTTGCGGGCATCATGGAGCCGCTATTAATATGCGGGAGACTCCCGGAACTTCTGGGAGACTTGGGATGTCTGTAGGTACTCTCGCATATAGGCCTAATAGTCAATACGAATGGAATGTTATTATGTGTCATGGAACATTGCGCTCCCCAACTCGCGAAAGGTCGGATGTGCTCCATCTTTTGATGGATTCAAGGTTTTCTAAACAAAACTTATGTAAGACACAATGTCATTAGACACAATCCATGTCATTAGAATCAATGTAATTAGACACAACGTGCACACATGTGCAGGCCAATGCTTTTTTTTTTTTTTTTGGTGATGACGGTGACGAGCTCAGACCCGCGGTAGGCATCATGTGACCACGGTATTGCGGTAATGCGGTAACCGCCCCAGCCCTACTAGCCACCAGGGTGGTTCCCCGAGAACTAATGGTTCCCATAGGAGCGTTTTCCTGGTTGCATTCTCACCGCCAGTAGGAACTCTGAAGTGACGTAAGCCACGCTTGTTGTGACTTATTTTGATGGCGCGGCGAACCTTTATTTTGACGGCGCTGAGAACGCCAGAGCCTGAGCAAACAAACAATGCTCGTATTCTCCGTGTTCATTAACTGTCTAAAACGTTATTAGATAGAACTGTTATACATAGAAAGTAGACAGTAATGAAAAGTTATTAGTGTATGCCGTGTGGTTGATGTCCAGTGTTGCTACCTGAGCAGAAATACATAATCATGTTTCGCTTGGTCCCTTCAAAGTTGCGTTAGATTTTCTCCTCAGCGTAAAGGTTGAGAAGGCCCATCTATCACTGTTTTCCATGTTCGTAGAGTTAGTTTGTGGAGTAAATATATAGGCTATAATATGTGTGTTTACAAAGCTTTTTTTTAAAAAAAAAATCGGTGTACACTAACGTCAAGGACAGTTCCTATAGTGCTGGTTTAGACCCTACTCTGAAGTAGGAGCTAAAATAGTTCCTCCAAAAGGAGTTCCTACAACTAAAATCGTTTCTAGTTCCCGCGGTGCGAACACGCCAAAATACGGGTACTTCCCCCAATAGTTCTTGTAAATATGAAAAAGTTCCTCCGGTGCGAAAGCCCCTAATGATGTAGCGCCGAAAATTACTTGTCACAGGAGATTTCATCTCTTAGCCCTTCTATTTGCTCGATTCATCGCATATCTTATATCTCCGTTATCATGAATCCCACATCACACAACAAAAACAGCTCTGATCACTGCGTCCTCCATTATCTAGTAATTCATGTTGTTGAATGGCCCTAGAGGACCATGCCCCCTGGTGGCCAGTTCCTAAAAGCCCGTAACTCGAGTGTTTTTAAACGTCTTTATACGTCTATAAGCTCCAAGTTAATTTCGTAGGTTAAAGGCACACTATGCAGTTTCTGTTTTTCTCAAACAGCGCCCCCTAGAGTCGCTGTGGAGTACTTGTATTTAACGTTACTGTCGTAAATACCACTCACACAGAGCCGTCTCTGCACTCTTCCGACCGCGCTTTCTTCGTCGACTCTGCCATGATTCACGTCTGAAATGTGAACTAGTGTCTTCCATAGAGGCTGCTTCATATGTTGTTGATGTATGTGACGTCGTGCCTTAAAGCAAGTCGTGATTCTCGCGAGATTTGTCGGGGCGCCACCTCTCAAACTTGCATTGCTGGTTTTGAAGCGGTGTCCCCCCTGCATTCTGTAGATTAGGCATGTGCTGGTATCAAATTTTCATGCTGCGATTAATTGATTGAGCTTTTATCACGGTAAACGGTATTATCACAATATTTTAATTGCACAAGAGAAACGGATGGATTGGGGGGGGTGTAAAAAAACAACTTGCATCACAATAGGTGTAATTGTGATTGTCAAAACATTTGGTAACTAAACAGAAAACAGTTTAGTGACAACATGTTACAATGTTTACATGGTACAGTGACTGGTAGGCTACTGTTTGTATTATTGCTTAACACAATTTTCACGATTTCAATTCAATTCTTGGATTTGATTTCAATGTTGATTCAATATTGACTCATTTGGATAAATATTAGGTAGGCTACAGCAGATAGCCTACATGTACATGCTTTTAGAAGGGGATAAATCGTCGGCAGCGTTCCTCCTTCCGCCATGCTTCTTCTCCATGTGAGGACTGTTTACATTAGACTAGAGTGCGCACTGCGCCGCATGCACACAGTGCTTCATCATGTGGGGATTGTTTACATCAGAGAGCGCATGTGTTTTGCGCAACATATACGCAGTGTTTGTTTAAGCGGTTGATGGAAAATAAGCTAATGCGCGTTCTAAAAATCTAAATTCGGATCTATTATTTTTCATTGAATTGAAGTGCCCGCGATAACAATACCGTGCATATTCATTACCGCGATTTATCGCATTACCGAATACCGGCACATGTCTCCTGTAGATATATAAAAGCATTTGTAATACAAAAACAGATTTTTGGAGTAATCCATTGAACCTGATCAGCTTCAGACACCGTACTACACCAACTGCAGCAAAATACCCTGAAGCCAGGGGGAATTTCAGTTTGCTGTTTTGTTCTTGATTATTCTATTTCACTGTGGGCCTTTGAGCCAAACAATATAAAAAAAAAAAAATGAAAAGGTCCACAGGCATCTGCTCCTACCTCAGCCGAGCCTGAGAGCGGACTCTCTGGGGACAGCCGGGTCAGGTGCGAGTTCACCAGCTGACGGGGCGCGACCGACGGGAACGCAGTCCTTCACACAGTCAGAGGGTCTAGCAGGCATCATTATGAGGGCCGCAGTATTCATTAACAACTGCTCCCTGTCCATATCCCCATTTGTGCCTGTATCCAGCAGCAAAAAACGGGGGTAACTAGGGAGTCTGGGACAAGCACGCTTGTCTGAGCAACCTTGACACGGAACAGAGTCTGAGCAGAAATAGTCCAAGCTGTGAGTGTCCCCGTGTCACCGGTTGCCTTGGGACCAACTGGCTCTGGTGGTTTTGCATGAGCGGAACCAGAAGTGGGCCAGATATATTCATTTGCACACCATCAATCACAGCACGAGAACGTTGCTCTTAGCAATCGCACTAACCCCTCTTTTCTTTTTTACCCATCTACCTCTCCTCCCTGTTGTGAAGAACAATGCCCCGCACCGGGGAGAAACTTCATCTCCCGCTGGCTTCAGCACTGTCCTGAGGATCTGGCCTGCATATAAACACACTTCTGCGCTTTGAATCAGGACACAGGAGAGAACGAGGACAGTATCATTCCAGGGGACTCGAGCTGCACCACACGGTCCAGCAAAGTATCCGAAGCACAAACCTACAATTCACTGCTGGGTTTGAAGCAGGTCACAGAGTCAGGGTCAGCTCCAGTTCTGTTGAACCACAAACTGGTTTATGTGCGCTACTTTAAAGCACTGCTGCACTCAAAGTAGGGCTAAACTCTAGACCAGGGAATGTTAAACTAGGACTGGCCACTGTGAAACTCACTGTTCATTCTGGGTTCTGGTTTGATCCCTGCAAATTCACAGATTACAGTAATCCTGTAATAACTGTATTGCAAATTGCTTTGAATAAAAAGTGTCTGTTAAATAACTTACTAAAATACTTACAAAAACTGACTTTGACTTCAGAAATTATTAGATCTCTTTTTACAGCTTGAAGCAACATTTTATTAAATTATCAAATTATTATTAATAATACTTAATAATTAATAATAATAATACTTAATGATAATATAATATTATGATAATGATAATATTCACAGGCAGTGAAGAGAGACAATAAAGTTGTTATTAATTGTAATTTTTGTTGTAAATAACTGTTATAAATAATATGTGTGCATAATAATAATTGCCATTTGAATCAGATTCTGAGAATTTCAGATGTTTTTATATTGACAATAGACAAATTTGTTAATAAAATTATTAATAATCATAATAATAATACATTTCATTATTATTATTTGCCACTTGCATCAGATTTGGAGGATTTCAGATGTTTTATAAAGTCAATAGACAAAAAATAGACAAATTATTTATATTTGTAATAATAACAGTTGGAAATAAGAAGTTAATAATAATAATAATAAATATTATTATTATTATTATTATTAGTGGCATAAGGTTTAGAGAATTTCAGATGTTTTTATACTGAGCCAGTTTTTTATATTGACAATAGACAATACACAATAAAGTTGTTATTCAAATTATTAATAAGTGTTAATAATAATGCAATTTGCATCAGATGTGGTTTATACAGTCAATCGACAAAAAAACCCCAATATAGACAAAGTTAGCAATATTATTACAGTTTTTCTGAATTACTAAAACACTAAACTCCATTCTCTGAACCAAATAGCCTAAACCAATTTGTCGAATAAATCACAATTTCTGCAAAATCTTGATAAATACTGATAAATTTCTGTCACAAAACACTAAACACAAGAGGCAAAAGTCAAACACGACTCCAACACAGTTGTCATCGTCACACACAACAATTCAAAATGGTTCACACTTATTTCTAATGATGTGATCAAACCAACTGAATGAAATATAAGCCAGTTCAAACACTGAATGATGATACGAACAATAGATGGAAACAATATGAGAGGGAGAGGAGGAAGAGTATATGTAAGATAAGAGGAGGAAGAGGATGAGAAAGAACATGGACAGTGTTATCAAGGCTGGATGTGTCAGACTAGAAGGTTTTCCCTTTGTCTGGCATGAGACAACATTGCCTGTGATGTGGACTCAGGCCAGAGCCAGCAGGACGACATGATGCTGAAGCAGAATCAATCTCTCATTGACCTTGATTTTGCAGTTGCACAACTTACAGTATATGAGTGTACCGTAAAATGCTTTTCATTTAGAGTTTTATTTTACCTTTTTGGCTTTTGCAGTTGGACTGCTGTATTTTTACAGTATATGCAAGTGCTAAATATACAGACATTCAATAGGCCTACTATTCAATATTCAGTACAATACTAAAGTATACTTGCAGTACATACAGTATACAATATATTCATGCAATTACTATAGTTTTTTTATGTAATTGCAAAAAAATGTTGACTGTATACAATATAGCTAATTTTTTTTTCTGTAACGTTCTGGATGCTGTGTTCTCCATTTTTTGATGTAGTGTCTAATGAATGATCTATTGTGCTTATTTTACTTACTCGTGTGTATGATCTGAAAGCATTGTTTGATTTTGAGTACCGGTAAATGTTTTTTAAGCAATTGTTTGATCAATGGTTTTGTGAGTTTAGTTTGAAAATTTGGATAATTTTTTATAGCATGTTAGAGTCAGCAAAAACGTGTTGTTTCGTGTGTGTCACTTTAAATGCAAATGAGCTACTGCTCCCGGCACAACAGGCGGAGCTTCAAGAGCGTGTGCATGCATGGGTGTGTTAGCAGCTCCGATTACCTCACACAGACAAGCATTAATATGTCAGAAACTGTTCTGCCTTTTATGTTCAACCGGAGTCGGACAATGATGGAGAGACTCAAGAAGAAGTGACAACATATAGATTGCAACAGGACGTTTCTGAATGGTAAGTTGATGAATTTATGTTGCTGATGTGGAGTTAACTATCTTCAAGTCATTGATTAGCATATTCTGTCATGATCATCTATAAATCGCTCGTGTGGGAACTGTTCAAGATGCCTACAGAGTGACATGTTATGTGTTTCGTACTATATTGCATGTGAAAAGACGGATGCGCTTGAACTCTCAAATGTGCTTTACTACAACAACTCTTCCTCTTCTCAACATGGACTGAATGTTTGCGGGGTTTATGTAAATTTTAGGGTTAGTGATGTCACTAACCTGGGAGGATTGTCGTGTAGTCCCTACCAGCCGTTTGTTGTTGTCCTTAAAAAACGATTTCTTTAAAAGCAAATATCTCCCTTTGCTTTCAACTTTGAGCGTTGTAACTTTGCAGATGTGGTTTATGCTCAAAAACAACATTACACACTAACTAAAGTTAGAAAAGTGAAATCATAATCAACCACCCCTTTAATGTTTTGAGAAAATTGGTGAAGGTTTCAAGAAATGTGTCTTAGCATTTGTGAAATACTGTAATATTTTTAATAATAACTGTTGACACCTGTTGGAAATAACAAGTGCTCATAATAATTTGCATTAAGTTTGGAGAATTGCAGATGTTTTTATATTGACAATAGACAATAAACCGTTGTTATTAATATTATGGTCACACTTTAGATTAGGGTCCAATTCTCACTATTAACTAACTATTAACTACGACTTTTGCCTCAATAAACTCCTATAAAATAAATAAATTTTAATGCTTATTAATAGTAAGGTAGTTGTTAAGTTTAGATATTGAGTAGAATTAAGAGATGTAGAATATGGTCATGCAGAATAATGCTTTAATATGTACTTTTATAAGTACTAATAAACAGCCAATATATCCTAGTAATATGAATGCTACTAAACAACTAGTTAATATTGAGCCATGCTGATATGCTTGTACTTCAGAAAGTAGTTCTTCAAAAACGGCCAACTTAAGATTTAAGCAACGAATCAAAACAGACAGTATTATGATCCACAGTTATAAAGTAACTAGACTAAGGAATGACAGTGACAGACAGAATGAACACAGTGAAGTCAATGTTCCTCCATCACCTTCTCCAACTCATCTGTGATTCAGCATCTCTCATTCATGACCAGCCTGTCACGCTATTCTGGGATTTATTTTCCTCTATATTTCCGTTTCCATCCTATCACACATTTTAACAGTGAAATGACTGTCAAATGAAATATATAAATGCCGTTTCTCATCATATTATGTCAAAAACACACATTAGCTTTAGCGTTCATATGTAGCTGTGTCTGTAGCAAAACACAGAGACTGTCATCCTACACCCATTTTCCATAGCGAAACCGGACACAAAATACACGTCTGGAGAGCCAACCATTAAAAATTATCATATTAATGTAGGCATTTCGTACCTGTTCCGAGAATGACAACATCAAATTGAGATGGGAGATCCTCCGCAGCCATCTTGAAACTACACATTGTCACGTGACACGCTATAGCGTGACGTACACATACCATTTAAGCACACAGAAGCCAAAAAATGAAATATTTTAGAGCCAAAAATAGAAAATTTTCTAAATGAAATACTGCATATTCTAGAACAATGTTATTCTCGTTTTTTATGTCGACATTTTTCATTCATGTGTCCTATTCTTTGATTTCCCGTGTATCTAACTAGGCTGAAAACCCTGCTGATTTTTACTTCTGAATAATAAATACGAATACGACGAAGACACTGCTCATGAATATTAGGTTGTTAAAGTGTTTATGTTTTACAACTGTAACAAAACAACTATAGCCTACTACGCAAGTGGGCTAGTCTATCCAAAATAAACAAATATAAAATAGTGAAGTTCAAGTCTTTACAGTTTAATTGTCTTTAATTCACAAAATGTGAACCAATGAAATATTCCATTATTATTTTAAAAACTGGGAAGTTCAGAGTGTTTTAGCTAGTCTCATTAATATACATGACATGAGACACCCCGGCCGAGGTAGGCTAAGGCATCAGAAAAGGAATCAGAATACTTTAGATATGGGAAAAACTAAACTTTTTTTTTTTTTTTTGCCGATGGCTTTTGTTCCCAGCTGCTGTCAACAACATAATATTGTTTCTTCAAATAGCAGTAGTTGGGAAGAAGTGTTAATGACGAGCTGTCAAAATACCCTCCTGGCTCTCACAGCCACTGACAGCCAGCTATCAAGATGTATTTAAAAAAATATATATACCCACACACATCATAAGACATCTAACTGTTCATTATTAGAGATATTAATATATATATATATATATATATATATATAAATGCAAGAATACATTTAGGCCTAATGACAAAGAAATTAAAAAGAAACAGTTTAAAGCAAAGTTATTTTAAAAGGTCATTTTGAAGCTTGTGACAGCTTTTTAATTGAATTATAATGCTGCCTTCACGTGTTATCTGAATTATCATAGCCTAAATATAGGAGTTTCTATGAGTTTAATTAGGGGTTTCCTAGTTAAAAATTGGAAATGAATCCCCTCTCAAGTCGTATTTACCACTGGAAAGCTCAGGGACAATTTTGATACCCAAGTTCCCGAGATGGGCAGGCCACAAACTTGAAATATGGTGGAGGGCAGAACGATTGCTGGTGTGATTTATTACATTTTTCCACAACAGCTACATCGCCTTGTCTTGTCATTAAAGTAGTGCATATTCATTGTTTTATACACTGCGAGCTGACTATCTAGGTAGTGTGTTTATTGTTATAGTTGTGAATGAATGGGATGCTATATAAATATCTTTTTGACTTTAATAAGATTTCCCAATAAATAAACCTGGTGTCCTTCATGATTCCTGTTCTTTCCGATACAAAGCACTTGAATATGACGAAGTGCTTCAGAAGTGGGAAATTTCCGAAAGCATGCGAAGGCAGCATTAAATTGGGACTCTCGTAAAGAATACCTTTTTTTTTTAATGAATGACCCCTGTTTGATTTATTATGATTGATATTTTTTATTATATCATACAAATGCTTATGATGATTTTGAATCTTGTTCATCTAGGTGTAATGTCCTGTCCATAGACCCCACCAGCCCCACCCAACATCCATCGTCACGTTGCTACATCCAGAGCCCAGCCAGCCATCAACCCCAATCATGGATTACAAACCAGAGCCCACCACAGACGGGGAGCTTACGCCCGCCAGGGACCGTCCGCCACCGAGACTGAGCCCCAAAATGAGTCTGACCATATGCATGAGCCGGTAACATCCGTGACAGACAGGACATTGGTGGAGCTGGACACTGAGGGTGCTTGATAGAATGGAAAATGGAGGTAATGCTTCCCACGCCTTCTGAACCTTCATCATCGCCACTGGTCCTGCCCAGAATAATGCCCGTTTCATCGTCTTGTATTCAGAAGGAGTTATCCTCGCTGATCCCGCCTAATCTCCCTCTTCCAACTCCACTGCATTAGTCAGCAATTCCGTCAGCCCCGCCTTCTCACCTAACACCATGCCGTTGTGCGGTTAAGCCTCAGGTCTTCCAGCACCTGCTTCGTCCAGCAAGTAGATCCCCCGGCCCCGTCTCCAACCGCTGATCTCGTCACTCCACCTTGGTCCATCAACCTGTCGGCTCCACCTTGGCTCCTCCCTCTTTTGGCTCCACCAGAGACTGTCGTCCGTACGGCTTCACCGGGCTCCCTCGTCCCTCCGGCTCCACCCTGGTCAGCCGTCACCCTGCCTGCGCCACAGACTTTCAAGCCATCCTCTGCACTCCGTCTCTCCACCCCTTCGGCTCCAGTGGGCTCCGCCTCTCTCCGGCTATGCCTTGGTCCTCATTCTCACCGGCTCTGCCTCAGTTCTCAAGCACTCTGGCTTCCACCTCGGATTCTCGCCACTTCGGCTCCGCCTCGGCCTCCTGAACCATTGGTGTTGGCCGTCCCCATCTGTTCTCCGTCTGCGCCCTGGGCTCCACTTCCTATGGCTTCATCTCCGTTAGTTGGGCCTCGGGTGTTGTCAGCCAAATCCCCACCTTAGTTCCTCCCCCTGTCGATTCCACCGTGGGCTGACAACAACCACTCTGAACCACTACCTGGCCACTCCTCCTATCTTTGCCTCCCTGGCTCCTCCCACCATAATTGCCATCCTTGTTCCTTCCACTGGGGCTTCGTTTTTCACCAGTCCCTCGTCTGCCTCCTGAACTACCTCCCTGGTTCCTTCTACCGGGGCTTCGTTTTACACCGGACCCTCGTCTGCCGCCAGAACCACCCCCTCGGCTATTTTATGGTGCGAGGCAGCGCCGTCCCGGAGGGGAGTGTTCTGTCACAGTTATGCTCAGTTTTGGTTTTGTTTAGTCACCTGTTTTCTTTTGTTCCTTTGTCCTCCGTTTCCAGCCAGTAATCAGTTTCCATGGATAATAATTTGTTCATCACAGCTGTTCATTGTGGCGAGCAGGACGAGGCCGAGGGCCGTGAGAGAACGGCGCGAGGCCGGTGGCGTGATTACTGATGAGCGACACCTGCGCGACACACAGGTCTCGTATCTCTCACAGAGGAGCGAAAACACAAAAGGAGGAGCGACGACAGTGAAGATCGAGAGAGGCCAGGCCTGGATTTATGTTGTGTTTTATTATATGTGGCAGCAGTCGTCCGTGAGGGTCTTTACTTTCATCTTTACTGCTGTCTTTACTTTCATTTTTGTATTTGTTTATTTATTTATTTATTTATTAAAAGCAAGCGTGCCGCACAAGCCCTGAAAAGTGAAGCCAAAACGTCTCGATCGCCCCCCGGTGACTGGTCCTAGTATAGGTCATAAACCCCGCCTCGCCGTGTTATTCAACGGGACTTGAGACCAACTAAACAATTTAATTACACTTCAAATATCTTTTTTCCGAAGGTGGTTTCTGTCATTACTGTAGTTTTTATCACGCTGATGTAAATTCAAGGGTTTGTTTTTAAAATAAGTTTGTTTTTACCAATGGAAGAGAGCGAAGGGGCGTCGTCCATATTTTTTTACAGTCTATGATTAAAAGTTGTTGAACGTTCGCCGGTTCCCGCCTCCTTCTTCCCACAACATCTAACCTTGCTTCATTCATCACTTAGTTCATCACCATGTGTATAAGTTCCCCACCTTCACTTATTATTTGTCCGGTATTGTTTGTGCACGGCACACTGTTTCGAGTTTTTTGGCTTATGTTGAATAAAGACTGTCGTTATTTGTACCTTCGTTATTTTTCAAAATGGTAAATGCTTTTTTGCTTGTGTTCCCAGTCCAGTCCTGATTCCAAATTGTTTTCTGTGGTACTGATTTTTAAGAAGTATTTGAACCCAAAACATGTAGACAGGAATAGGCATCTGAAACAAACTGTGTTGTTTTAAAAAGAACATTGTAAAAGAATGTTGTTTGATGTTATAAGTTCACAGAACTTTGGCCAGTTTTTTTTCCGTCAGATGATTAAACTACACACATCTCCAAAGTAAGCTTCTGAACCAATTGCTCCTAAAACAAAACAACGGGCCTTTTTAGAAGCTTAAGGGGTTGCCCACTTATAATTCATGTATTTCAAGAACATTCTCCTTATCTCGAGATATGCCAGAATGCACCGGAGAATATATTTCAGAGCAGCTTTGTCTATTCTCTGAATATTCCTATCTGCATGGTCCAGATGTTTCTGTGGCTTTCTTCATCGCCAGTCAAGGGTTTTGAAAAATCATCTTGTATAAGCGTGGTGAAGAACTCGCTTTCTATTTTCTGCATTCCGTAGATCTCTAGAACATTTTTTTGTGTGTGGCGTAGTTCATTGGTAAACAAAGAGAGATGACCATATCTCCCGAAACAGAAAGAGGCAGTACTGATAACCCTTAAGACCTTCCTTTTCCACAGCTTTCTTGACTTTAACATCACAGTCTTTGTCACTGATACTTATTTCTTAGGCCGGAACGAGGACAGGTGTTTATAGCTTCAAATAAGACAGATTGGTGACACTTGATCTTCCTTAGTCTGCTTTTTTTAAGCATGTCTTGTCCGTGCTTAAAACAACAGCGGAAAACAAGACAGATGGCTTACAACAGGAGAACCCTTTTTTCTTCTCTTGCTCGCTCTCCCTCTCTCTCATATCTGACGCACCAGGGATGCTTTTAACAAGAGAGTTTGTCGCAGTGTTTGTGATGGAGGGGTGTCTTCATGTCAACGGCTTGTTCTCTGGGGGATACGGCTCTTTTTTTTTAATCTGAGGGAGAAATGAAAAGCAAAACCTGTGTGGATTGAAATCATTTCGTGTTGGGTTTCATCATGTGCCATCACCCCGTATGTTCAGAGGCATTTAGTTCTGGCTGGTTTTGAAAGCAAAATCAAGGCGACGAGCGCTACAATGCTTTCCGCAAGAATCAAGCGCTCTTTATCTTGCGAGAGCCCGCACCTTTAGTCATAGTCTTCTGTGAGTTCCTCAGGCTTTGATGCTCGCTTCTAAGAGCCAGTGGAGATAAAGTCCTCATTCATGGCTTCTGTGTTTGGAGAGTGCGTCTACTTTTTTGTTGCCCGTTAACACTTTCAGGCCGGGTAAAGATGTCTCCAAGGACGGGTCCTACCATCTCCTGCTTGACTGTTGTATCGTACCAGCACTTCGGAGAGTAAATGTTGATTAAGAAGGATTAAGATTAAGATTCTGACAAGGAAAGAGTACACAATTCATCAACAGAGCCACTGCAACGATAACTAGACTGTGTAAGTTGCAGGCTTTGCCGCCAGTGTTTGTTCAAAGATCTGGCATTCGTTCAGTCATGGATTTCTAAATACTGTGGCAAAGTTTTTCATACTTAACTGCAACTTTGAAGTGGAATTCAAGGAGACTTCACAGTTGATTTCATTTCTCCCTCAGCTCTTTTTGAGGGTGGCCATCTTGAATATAGAGAGAGGTGAGCAGTGGCAAAGCAACGCACAATGACACCATCTGTCAGGCCCCTCGTAAACTCTCCAAATGAAACATCCACGAGAACATTATTGCATTATAAATCTCGCCGTAAATATAAATTAAATTAGAGATCAGTTATCAGAGTGTGTCAGTCCGTGAATGCATGGGTGATGCAGAAATGGCCTGATGAATACATATTAGTGCTGATAAAACACATGCAAATATTGTCATGCCACAAGTACAGAGGTATCATTTTATCTTTTTTTTTTTTTTTAATTGAAACTCTGTCAAGATAGATAGATAGATAGATAAATAAATTAATAATTCTTTAAAATATTGCACATTGCATTGCGACTTTACAACAAATCTCATTAATTTATTTAAATGGTAAAGTATTACATCATAACAGTGCTTGTTAATACCTTAATGTATGCTGATTTAAAGAGATAGTTCACCCAAAAATTAAAATTCTGTTATTATTTATTCACCCTCATGTGTTTCAAAACCTGTATGACTTTCTTTCTTCTGTGGAACATAAAAAAACTATTTTTTAACTCATGTAACTATTTTAAGAAAAATGTTTTTTTTTTTTTTTTGTCCCTACAGTGGAAGTCAATAGTAACCTAAACCGTTTGGTTACCAAACTCAAAATATTTATGTTCTGTAAAAGATAGAAAGTCACACAGGTTTGGAACAACATGAAGGTGAGTAAATGAGAACATAATTTTAATTTTTGGGTGAGATATCCCTTTAATTTTTTTTAAAGAAAAAAAATCAAGTAATATAATACAATATTAAGTCATATTACAATAAATAAAATAAATAAAAAAAATAAAATAAAAAAATCAATGGAACTTAATGGAACTAAAAATAGCCTTCACTCGTTTTATGTAAAATAAAGATATTGCATAAAGATTTTTCTTTTTGTCGGAAAACTGAGATTCATCCAAGGAGCATTTTAATAAATAAATCAGGTCACCTTGAGATTCCAACGGGCACTTTACTGGACAACCGGACCCCTCTACGTAACGTTCACCATTATCGTAAGTCCACATCACTCATTCAAAGCGCTGAAGACAGCACAACCCTAGAGTTGAAAAATGAAATAACACGTTTCAGTTTGACGTGACCGAAACAGTTAACCTCCTTTGGCCACTTTTCTCCCAGAGTAATTTTTGTTGATGGACAGTGCCGTACACACAGCCGGTGTGTCTTCGAAAGCACGAGGCTCTCACAAAAAGGTCCAGTCACCCGTGATTTGGCAGCAAGTGTGAGAAGAGTGTCCTTAAATCATCTGTGGTGGCTTTCTCAGAGAAATTAAGTACGTCGAGCATACTCAAGTGACAGCTTGTCTTTTCTTAAGTAGTATTAAAGGGTGATATTTTACCCTAAATTAAGAGTCAGGCAGGCAACTTTTTGGCACGTGTCACAGCCCAAATGGATTACTGAACTGCTGATGTATGTAGCAATCCGTTGAGTGAAAAAGATCTGGGAGTGTAATGAATTTAAAATGCTGTAATAGACATAAATATTTATCACGAGTGACAGTAAAATTAGAAACAACATTCAATTAAAATCAGTTGTAATTTATTGTTGTTATTGATTTGCGTTAGGTGGAAATGAATGCAGAAACATTTCATTACACCAAGAGGGGCTGCTGATCTGCTTTTGGCCTCAGTGTAATATTTTACACGACTATTAAAACACAGCCTCTTTCTGAAACATGAACTCTCTTCCTCTCTGTCTCACCTTGTCTCATCCATTTCAAAACATTCCTTTGTCTCATCCATGCATATATTATTACCTTGTCTGTGTTCTTCTTGTCTTTTGTTTCATCTTTCCTCTTCTATATCTCTTTCTCTTATTGTATCTCATTGTATTGTCGACTTTGTCTCATCTTTATCCGTTACTATCTCTCCACGTCTCATTTTTCAGTTTATTTCTCTTTTTTGATCATTTTGTCTCCTTTGGTCTTGACGCTTAACTTGTCTCTTCTTGAGTTGTCTCATGGCTTCACATTATCTCTTCACATCACATCTCTGTATTTCTGATTTTTGCTTTTCTTTTCAATGCTTAACTGGTCTCTTCTGGTCTCGACTCATCTCATCTATGCTCAACTTGTTTGTCTCCTCTTGTCTTATCTCTTCTCTTTTCATCTCGTCTTGCCTCATCTCGTCTCTTTTATGCTCAACTTGTCTCTTCTTGTCTCTGTATATGCTCATCTTGTCTTAAAGGAGAACTCCGGTCAATTTTAACATTGAGCTAATTTTTTTGTAAATTTGGAGTGCTGTCAGTACAGAGAACAACGACAAAAATCGGTGTTGCCTACACCGTGTTGTCCTCTTTTTAAAATTTGCACCCTGTTGACTTCAATGGGCCAAGTTTTAAACCTGCTTTTAGCCTCTTAACATCCTTGATGTGTCATTACAAGTGCACAGGTCATGTGAGTGATTCCTTCAGAGTGAACACGGTGAATCTGACTGCAGTAGATGTGAAAGATATGAATAAAAATGAAGTTAATTCGGCCAGTGCTCATACCTGTATTTACATCCTGTTTTCGGTCGAAGTCCACAGTAGTCGATTGTTGCCCCATTGAAGTCAACAGGGTGCAAATTTTAAAAAGAGGATAACACGGTGTAGGCAACAGCGATTTTTGTCGTTGTTCTCTGTACTGACAGCACTCCAAATTTACAAAAAAATGAGCTCAATGTTAAAATTGACCGGAGTTCTCCTTTAACTCGTCTCTTCTTTTCTCATCTCTTCTCGATTTTGTCTCACCAGCCTAATTCCATCTTGCCTGATCTTGACTCTTCTGTGCTTAGCTTTTCTTGTCTTGTCTCAACTGTTTTTTTCTCCTCTCCTCTCTGCTCGTCTCTTCTTGGCTCGTCTTTCATCTTATGGCTCCTTTCCTCTCACTTTGTCTCATCGCTATCCATTGTTATCGCGTCACATGTCTAGTATCATCATTTTGTCTCCTCTCTTCTATGCTCATCTTGTCTCAAATCTTTTTTCGACTCAATTTCTATAAGCTTTTCTTTTCTTGTCTTATCTCACCTCTTCTTGTTTTGTCTTTTCTCTTCAACTATATCATCTTCTCTCACTGACTCCTTCCCTTTCACTTTGTCTCATCGCTATACATTGTTATCGCTTCACATGTTTTGTGTCATTAGTGTCTCCTCTCTTCTATGCTCAACTTGTCACTTCTTTTCTCCTCTCATCTCGATTTGTCTCATCATCTTGCTTCTTCTTGTCTCTTCTATGCTCAGTTTGTTTTGTCTCGTTTCTCCTCTTCTTTGCTCGTCTCCTCTTGTTTCCTCTCTTCCCTTCAAGTATATCATCTTCTTTTATTGTGACTCCTTCCCTCTCACTTTGTCTCATCACTATCCATTGTTATTGATTCATGTCTTGTGTCATCATTTCATTGCATCTCATCTATGCTCAGCTTGTCTTTTCTTTTCTTGTCTTGTCTCATCTCGTCTCTGCTCTTCTCTTCTCTTCAAGTATATCATCTTCTCTCATTGTATGACTTCTGCCCTCTCACTTTGTCTCATCGCTATCCATTATTATCGCTTCACATATTTTGTCATTATAGAATCTCCTCTCTTCTATGCTCAACTTGTCACTTCTTGTCTCTTCTATACTCAGCTTGTTTTGTCTTGTTTCTCATATTCTTTGCTGGTCTCCTCTTGTTTCGTCTCTTCCCTTCAAGAATATCATCTTCTTTCACTGTATGACTCCTTCCCTCTCACTTTGTCTCATCACTATTTATTGTTATCGATTCATGTCTTCGTCATCATTTTCTATGCACAACTTGTCTTTTCTTTTCTTGTTTTGTCTCATCTCTTCTCCTCTCTTCTCTGCTCGTCTCCTCTTGTTTCGTCTCTTCAAGTATATCATCTTCTCTCAATGTATGACTCCTGTCCTCTCACTTTGTCTCATCGCTATCCATTATTATCACTTCACATGTCTTGTCATTATAGAATCTTCTCTCTTCTATTCTCAACTTGTCTCTTCTCGTGTCTTCAATCCTCAACTTGTCTCTTCTCGTATCTCTTCTCGTGTCTTCAATGCTCAACTTGTCTCTTCTCGTGTCTTCAATGCTCAACTTGTCTCTTCTCGTGTCTTCAATCCTCAGCTTGTCTCTTCTCGTGTCTTCAATGCTCAGCTTGTCTCTTCTCGTGTCTTCAATGCTCAGCTTGTCTCTTCTCGTGTCTTCAATGCTCAGCTTGTCTCTTCTCGTGTCTTCAATGCTCAACTTGTCTCTTCTCGTGTCTTCAATGCTCAACTTGTCTCTTCTCGTGTCTTCAATGCTCAACTTGTCTCTTCTCGTGTCTTCAATCCTCAACTTGTCTCTTCTCGTGTCTTCAATGCTCAACTTGTCTCTTCTCGTGTCTCTTCTCGTGTCTTCAATGCTCAACTTGTCTCTTCTCGTGTCTTCTATGCTCAACTTGTCTCTTCTCGTGCCTTCAATGCTCAACTTGTCTCTTCTCGTGTCTTCAATGCTCAGCTTGTCTCTTCTCGTGTCTTCAATGCTCAACTTGTCTCTTCTCGTGTCTTCAATGCTCAGCTTGTCTCTTCTCGTGTCTTCTATGCTCAGCTTGTCTCTTCTCGTGTCTTCTATGCTCAGCTTGTCTCTTCTCGTGTCTTCTATGCTCAGCTTGTCTCTTCTCGTGTCTTCAATGCTCAGCTTGTCTCTTCTCGTGTCTTCAATGCTCAACTTGTCTCTTCTCGTGTCTTCAATGCTCAACTTGTCTCTTCTCGTGTCTTCAATGCTCAACTTGTCTCTTCTCGTGTCTTCTATGCTCAACTTGTCTCTTCTCATGTCTTCTATGCTCAACTGTTCACTTCTTGTCTCCTCTCGTCTCAATTTGTCTCACCTGTACTCATCTCATCTTTCCTCTTCTTATCTCTTCTCTGCTCAGCTTTCCCCTTCTTTGCTGGTCTCCTCTTGTTTCGTCTCTTCTCTTCAAGTATATCATCTTCTCTTATTGTATGACTCCTTCCCTCTCACTTTGTCTCAAGTTATCTGTCTTGTGTCATCATTTCATCACATCTCATCAATTCTCAACTTGTCTCTTCTCATCTCTTCTGTGCTCAACTTGTTTCTTCTTGCCTCATCTTTTCTATACTCTTTTGTTCACTCTTGTCTTACCTCTTCTCTTCTCTTAATTTTATTGATAATATTACTTAGAAAGAAGATTGTTTATTGCTTGACTTTTTAACAGACGTCAGCTCTTTTAGTAAGTAGTATTTGTCTTATTTTATATGATTAATTACTTAATGGTATTCCTATAAGATATTATATTTAGTTAAAATGTGGATTTCTCAGATGATAAAGGCTTAACACTTTAAATCTAATACTGCTTAGACTACTAACATATGCCTACACACACACACACACACACACACACACACACACACACACACACATATATATATATATATATATATATATATATATATACTGTATATAAAGATCTATTACACGTGTGTATAAGTGGTGAATATGCATACTGAGCATTGGGGCGGTGCTGGAGGGGTGGGTGAAGGGGGCGGTGCATGTGTGTGCCTGCAGGGCCAGGTATGATAATCAGGTATTCATTAAGATTAAATATAAGACGAAGGGTTGAGGTGCGATTGAAAGCTAGGTAAAATATGTATCTAATTTTCTAGATTGCCACCTAGCTTTTTAATTTCAGCAGGTACTTGGCAGAAATTTGCATGGCATTTAGACACTCATTACAATATTAATCTTCCCACAAAAGTTGCAAGGGCTCAAAGGTTAAGCATGATTCCTACATTCATTTTACAACGACTTTTTTTGACCTGTAAAGATTCTCATTAACAAAGGTCCTCATTTGCTTCAATAAGTGGTTCATAATGAGAGCAAAGATAAAGTATTGAAAGGAAAAACGTGAATCAAATGTGTTACAATAAAAAAAAAATTGTATAGAGAGACTGACATTTTTACATGTTGTAGATTTTTTATATATAACATTTTATGCAGAATGTTGTTCTCTATTGAATTGAAGTCACTCCATATATTTTCAGAGGGTCTGTTCAAAAAATAATCTGTGTCAGGTTTTTAACATATGGGTACAAGAACTCAAATGATGACAAATAACAATTATACTAGCACCATAATAACCTACTAGAAATTCTAAGCAAGCCACTTCACATGTCGCTTCAAATTAGGCCAAATGTTTAAACAGCAGAACTCTTTCTTTTATAAATTACCTAAAAAGCAATGTTATATAACAACAGGAGTGCTTATTCAAAGCTTATACAGTAAAGTTAGTTCACCTCAGTTTACCTTTGCATGTTATGCAGTTGATAGCAATAATGTTTTGGACCTTAAAGTCAGTTTGATCACAAATAAGAAGCATAATAAATCATGAATCTTTCATGTTGTCTTGATGATATTCTCATGCTTGTTATTGCGCTGTAATTTTAAAACTGAAATGGAGACTGTCTGTATGGCAGGACAGACTGTGAACAGCTCAGCTGTCATATTTAATATTTGTTAATATTACAGTTGGATGTATTAGTCGAAGAAGTCTTATAAAGGTGTAAGTACATTGTTGCTATTCAGGCATAATGCCATAATATGGTAACTTTCAATAACTTCTACAAAGTCATCATTAAGAAGCATTTTATAAAATTGAACGGATTCACTTACGGCGTTTTACCAAAATGATCATTAAAAGCTAAAGACTCCGATGAAATATATATATCTACCGTCTGTCTAACAGCAATCTAAAAAGTTGTATTCGCTTTTGATAGTGAGAACTCAAGTCCCCGCCCATAACTGGCAGATGGCCAATAATATTTGAAGGCGTGTGCTATCGCGTTCCTTATTGGCTGAGAGAGCTGTCACTTCGGCCTGTAGTGGGCTGGCTAATTGAATCGCTGAGTGCGATACACTTCTATCCATCTCACTCGCGAGGAAGGTAGTTGCACATTACCGACTATCAGCAGTGGCTACCGGAGACGCATGAGAAACACCGAGTGAAAGCCGCGAAACAGTGCGAGGAGCCAGCAAAGGTGTGCTTGACTCAAAAAGTACGGAAAGGAGGAAACTTCGCATAAACTATGGCCGTATCAGCAACTCCTCCGGTGCTTTCACCGACCTCCACTCCCGGGGGCGCGAGCAGCCTGTTCCGTCCCGACTCTCTGTACTCCAGCCCGGCCGAGTCCCCGCGACTGACCAGCAGCATGATCAACTCTTTCATCACCGGCACCGGTGGCGGCGGCGGCGGCACGAACGGGAACGGGCCCGGCGGAGTCCATAATAACGAGTGTAAGATGGTGGAGGTGCACGGGGTGAAAGTAGCCTCGTTCACCGTGGACGGTCAGGAGCTCATCTGTCTCCCGCAGGTGTTCGACCTGTTCCTGAAGCACCTCGTCGGCGGACTGCACACCGTCTACACCAAGCTGAAGCGGCTGGATATATGCCCGGTGGTGTGCACGGTGGAGCAGGTGCGGATCCTGCGCGGACTCGGGGCCATTCAGCCGGGCGTGAACCGGTGCAAACTCATCACCCGAAAAGACTTCGAGGCGCTTTATAACGACTGCACCAATGCCAGGCAAGACTTACATCACATACACTTCAGATTTACACCGAGCTGTGGAATCTGATGCTCTTTTCAAGTTCATTCAGAGCTTGCGGAGTTGGCAAAGTTGGTAACACTTCATGATAACTTTCATTATAAAAAAAAATTGCACATTGCACAAAAATATAAATTAGAGTATGACGTTTTTATTTGAATGCACGTGATCTAAATTAGTTACCTTTTAATAAAGCCTAGGCTAAATATTTTCATATTTTAATTAAAGTTATTATAAAGTGCTACTTGTGTAGCCTACTTTTCAAAACTAATTAAAAATCCCAAATCAAACTTTTGTCTAAAATAGGTTCCAGTCAGTTTATTTTCTGCCAAACCACCTGCAGTTTTGTTCGTTTCAAAGCAAATAACTGTCATGAGGAAAATACAGAAGTAATTATAAATCATAAAATGAACAGCTTTCTCCAGAATCAAGCAAAGAATCTTTCTCCAAAATCTTTTTGATTCATTTTCCTCGCTTATCCGGTTTTTACGAGACTCGCTTAAACATGTTTATTACAGCGCAAACATGGGCTATTTATTATCTAAAAACGATTCAAATAAACTAAAAATATGAACTTTCAACGATATAGGCCTATAAAAATGAATAGCAAATTTTAATAGTAGGTTATTTCATCTGCCTTTTAATACATTTTATTTGGTTGGAGGCAAATTTTAATAAATCATTGCACTAATTGAACTGGCAAGGATATAAGTTAGGCAAATATTAATAAAACAACAACAACAACAAAAAACTGTCTTCATAATATTTATAAGTTACCTTTTCCTGGGATCCTGGGCGGATTTAGTCTTCATTGGGACATTTTGTTAAATTACTACATTTACTCCTTAAACTACACTGAGTATTTAGAAACTTTTGAGCTTCTGATATTTGACGTTTTGTCTTTTATTCTTCCTTATACAACGACAGCTCTTTGGACTAGGGGTCATACTTCGGTTGCATTTCACTTTCTTCTGTTATTTGCTCCACAGAGTCAGGCTCACATAAATAGACGTCAGTATCATTTCATGCGCTTTTGACCCATGTCATATCCAGGGCCAGATTGGAATTCTTGTTTGATATCTGTTTGATTCTGGATGATGATGTCCCACGTCTTATTTGGGATAAGATGCTATTGTTGCATAAATCAATGAAGCACCTCTCCTGGATCTGTGGCTCTATTTGGTGTGGAGATGTTATTCTTAGCTTGTTATCATGACAGATGCATTAGTGTTCTCAGGCTCCTCTAGCAATATCAGCTTGTGTGTGTGTGTGTGTGAGAGTGTGTGGTGGGACTCAAGGGAGCAGTACACCTATAAAGACCTTTATCATCCACTCTCAGAAAAAATGGTGCAAAAGCTGTAACTGGGACGATATCCTTTAAAAAGGTTCTAAATATGTACCATTTGGGTACTAATATGTACACTTGTGGTACCAATATGTAACTTTGAGGTACTAATATACACTCTTCAGGCACAAAGGGGTACCTTTTGAGAGGGTGACAGCTTTTGGACTTTTTTTTATTTAGAAAAAAAGTCTCTAATTATATGATGAAAACTACACAATCTTCACTTTTTATGGAATGACAGTCACAATGTAGTGTGTGTGTATATATATGTGTATATATATATATATATATAGAAATACACTATATAAGAATAATTCTGTTATATTTAATATTGAGTCTAAAAGTTCAAAAACCTAGTACTGCTTATCTGCAATGTCAGTAACTATATGTATTCTGTTCCATGAAGTACTTTGCATCAGGTCTAGTATTTTCTATTTCCATTTCTTACTTTCTTACAGGTAAAAGGTCAGGTATTGAAAATTGGTTGGAGGGAGTAGGTTCAGGAACGTGGTCTTAAATTGCACTTTTGCACAGTGAATGTGTGCGTGGAGATGCACATGTGTGTTTAAGAGAGAGAGAGAGAGAGAGAGAGAGGGGGAGAGGGCGCATATATCCAGATGGTCATTCTGGGCAAGGTTCGGTAATTAACCTTTTAACATCCCCAGCACAACCTCCAGAAGAATCCCCCGTCACTTTATTGGGCTTTGCGCAGTTCTGAATCAATCTGCCGTGCACATCTAATTAGAAACGAGAGCGAGGAGAAAGTGAGCGGGGGAGAGACCGTTTTACAACATTATTTTGTTTAATTTTGAGTCCAGGCAAAATGGACAATAAGAGAATGAGGTGCGGAGCGCTGCGCTTTTCACTCTTCTTGTCAGATTGCAGCATACGGTCGGATAATGAAATTGCCCGAGCAATGGGCCCCCCTGAAATTGAATTTGCTCCTCGGCATCGTTGCTTTACAGTTCACCTTCGCAAGCATCGCTTTTATAGTCAGATTTAAACATCATCCACCGTCCCGCTACCAGATGGCTGAAACTAATGTGCGTGCTGGCCCCTCGCCTCCTCTCTCTCCCTCTCCCTCTCTCTCTCTCCTCCTTCAGCACAGGCTCATTGGGAGAAGGGCTAAGCTGGGACAAATGGGTGTCTTTTGCATCAGTTTGTATGGGACAGCCACGGCGAAACAAGCGAGGATGATCGCCAGCCCGGCTGTGTCTCAACCTATAGTGAGCTGCCTATTTAGGGGGTGTTTAAATAGGGCACATTTTTAGTATTCAAATCAGCCAGACAGAGCGCAACGGAACTAAACGGGTCACACAAACACTTATAGAACAAGATGCGACGCAGTGGCCAAAGGCATTCGTCTCATGCATGTGTATGTTGACCAACAAAACTGATAGGAATGGGAATCTCAAGGAATTTTTGCAATACTGATTCTGTTTCCTCTTAATGATTCCTTTACAGTTCCATTATTGCTGGATTCATTTACTGTTACATTGTAAAAAATTATTGTTGGTTTAATTAAAAAAAGTAAGTTATCTGGTTGCCTTAAAATTGAGTTCATTGAAATAAAAAATTTGAGTTACAATGGAGATATATAGAAACTCAAAATATTATGTTATCTGAACCACATTATTTAAGTTGATTTGACAAAAGATGTGTGATAACAAATCATGAAAATATTTTTTTAAAGTGTAAAGAATACATATTTGGATGAAATAAATGCAACTCTTAATGCATTTACTGCCTTCAGCAGTCAAACAATGAGATCATATCACAGTTCAACAGAACAGATAAATCAGATTAATTATTGCAAAAGGTGTTTACACAGACGTCTTAAACATGACATAATAAAAATTGGTCCTAGATTTTTTGAATAGCTACATCACATTTTAAGTATTAACAAGCAAAAAGGAATCCTATACCATTGATTTTTTTTTTTTAAATAGATTGTCTCATAGATTGTCTATCTTTAAGTGACTTAATTTTGAGTTGGACATCATGAATTAACTTCTTTCTGCTGGGACTGATTCGTAAGTGTTTTTGATTCACTTAAAAGTAGTTACAAGTAGTTAAAAGTCATACACTGCTGGTGCTGCTGTGTGTTTTGATGCACTAAAAAGAACCGACTCATAGAGTCATTCGTTCAGGCTCTAAGTTTTTGATTCACTAAAAAGAACCGGCTCATCAGAATCAATTGCTCAGGAATCGGACTAGACTTTTAAAATGCCCATAATGCGTGTTTCGTCTACATTTTAAGGGAAGAGAAAGTTATATAAATCATAAAAAAATGGAGCCGGTGTTGAAAAAGAGTCGGTGCTTGGGCTCCGGAACGCAAGAACGCGTCCTGTATGCACGCGCAGCAAGTTGTCCCGTTCCAAGTCAGCAGCTCAATATGCTGTCTAGGTAAGGAGCTCACTAGATTTTCAGATAGGACTTATAAATATGCAACGGGATCTGTAAAACTTGACTGAAACACAGAAAGTGTCCAAATCAGCAAACGCACGCGGCACTTACGGCCCGCTTTTATGATTTCTCAGCTCGCAATTGATCTCCAGGTTTTAATGCATTCATTATTTATTAAAACGAAATTTGCAAGCTAAACATAACACTAAACTAGTTTGCACTTGGGGACTGCACTTAGGAAATTGAATGGGAATTACATTAGAGATGAACATCTGTGCTTGCTCTCCAAAGGTGGATTAGATTAGTTTAACTGTTTTTTCCCCCTCTCCACCAAGTGCAAGTGCAAAAATAAAAAATAGTGCAGAAAGCTCTTGTCCACTAATATTTTTTTTTGCACCGCTGACCAGAGAGTTTCTTCACGCGAATAACATCATAAAAAGGAGAGAAACATCCCACGTGCATTCATGCCAATCGCACTTTAGCAGGAATTGTCAAGTTAAATCATAAAACGCATTACTTGTTCGAAAGCCTGTCATATTTTTTTTTTTCGTCTCTTGAAGCGATTTGCTTTTTTTAGTCATTAATTTAAAATGTGTCTAATTCCCATCTTTGCCCCAGGCGCGAGCTACCATCACACTGCGCGTCAAAGTGCTGCTTTTCAAAGATTCCCTAAAATGCACAATTTGACACCTTTAAGAAGCATGTTCTGTAAATGAATTTGAATTAGTATGTTGTTGAATCTTTTGATCGATTTTGTCTAATTTTGAATCGCGGTTTAAGTTTGAACACTCAATAAATTTGGGAACTTTAAAACAAAGACACCGACAGACACGTACTGCTGCTAATACACAATTACCTTCGCATCCCCTGTCAGGAGTGCGCGCTCCAGTGCGTGACCGCGAGCCTCCAGTTTCGTGGCGCGCGCGGACGTGTGCGCGCCCGGTCCATATGGACGGCAGCTCAGCGCCTGTGGCTTCGCCCGAGGCTGCGACGCTCAGCTCGGCCTGGGCACACGAGACACCCCGCTGTCTCATCAAATCTCCTCAGATTGTCGCTTTTCCTTCGGCACACCTTAATGTCAGCCATTAATTATACATCCACCTTTTTGGGGGTTGTTGTTTTTGCAGATTCACTCTTTCCTTTACCCTTTCAGCACAGTAAATTATGAATTAAGACCACTTGAAACGTCAAGAGGGGCTTCAGTGTTTTTATGACGGTAGCCTATGTGAACGGCTGTCATATCTCATATTCAGTTTTAAAACAGGCTGTCATGATTTGAAACCTGTTTTTATTAATTTTTAAATGAAACAAACTAACATAACATCAACAAACAAAGATACAAACAAGCAGATAGCGCTGTATATAACAATTTATGCACATATTAGTGCTGTCAAAAAAAGTATCACAGGTTTCAGAAAAATATTAAAACATTAAACCGTTTCCATCATTGATAATAACTAAGTATCAAACCAGCATATTAGAATGATTTCTGAAGGATCGTGTGACACTGAAAACTGGAGTAATGATGCTGAAAATGCAGCTTTGCATCAAATAAATAAATAATATTTGAATGTATATTAAAATAGTAAACCATTTTTTAAAATTGCAATAATATCTCACAATATTAGTTTTTTTTCTGTATTTTTGATCAAATAAATGCAGGCTTGATGAGCATAAAAAAATTACGTTTTTCCAAACTTTTGACCGGATATATGAATGTATGTGTATATATGAATGTGTGTGTATATGGATATATGAATGTGTGTGTATATGGATGTATATGGATATATGAATGTATATGTATATGTGAATGTGTGTGTATATGTATATATGAATGTGTGTGTATATGTGTATATATATTTGGGCCACCATGTAAGATGTGTGGATAGATCTAGTTTTATTTATAGGTAGTTGAACATATTTTGTAAAGACAAGCTGGCAGCTGGTCTTCCAGACTGACTATTCTGTCCGTCTATGTCTTACTGCGAACATGCTTGAGACGTGAGAGTGCTTAACTGCTGACGGGCTCTTATAAAACAACTTGTGGCCATGTGAGTTCTCATTAATGTTGGCGGGTGCCTGTTCCAAGCCGCAGCGCTTTAATAACTAGTCCCATGCGTAACCAATGAATTAGAGGCAAAGCAAAGACACATGTGGTCAATTAGTGATGGAAAGGCGCTACTAGAATCTTTTTGAGCGCGGAAATCACGAAAACAAATTAAGAAGCCTGCTACGTATGTGAATCTGCACAAACTACACATTCACATCCGCGTTCATTAAACGATGTTTGAGGAGCGTTTAGAAGCCGCGATTACGAAGTTAGCTCCTGATACGCAGTCTCGATAGGGATGAGGAATAGCAGGTGTTCACTGATGTGCAGCGACGTGGGAGAGAGATAGAAGAGGTTAAAACAGACAGATGGATATGGCCTGTCAAGGATCTCACAAGAGGAAAAATGACACTTTCCGCTCGCCGTCCGCAGAGTTACGGCAGGAGGAGAGAAAGAGAATAGTGTCATTTTGACTTTGGGAAAGTCTCCTCCTGAGCTTAATGACACATCTGCAGCCAGGCTATATTTATTACAGTCATGTAGAATAAAATTGATTGTCTCCTAAAATTAATTTTTGCTTTGCCTCTAGCAGTGCTTTAATGGAGGACACTAGGCCCCGCGCAAGAGTATTGTTTAATCACATTAGTATCACAGCCCTCAGGACAGCGGAGATAATTGTACAAACGAACATCGAAATATGTATCTCTAACTCTTATGATTGAATTATGCAAATGACTTATCTCCTGCCCTTCCAAGCACTAATCATCTAATTAGGACTGATGTTTTAAATGCTTGTTTTTTCGGATGGGGATCCGGGGAGAAGCAGGAAGCAGAAAATTGAATGTGACACTGAAATCGGCAAAGTAGTTTGTACCGGAAGAGCTGGTGTTTTCTCCCCCTCCCCCCTCCTCCTCCGCCCCGCCATTGTCTGTCGTGGCGGCGAGAAGGCGATTAGAGCCGTTTTAGGAAGTATTTTAAACATAAGCCCCATCTAATCCATTTTCAGGAGTTCATCATTTTTTCTGCCACTTTAATAGTTTGGTTTAACGCTAAGCGCTAGCTCGCGTGGAGGGGCCGGAGGGGACTAAAGCTGGTTAAAGAAGCGCTAACTAGCATCCCAATTATGCCGATTAATATTTCATGACATGTTCTGCTGCACTTCCCCATTCCTGCAAGCTAGCAGCTGTTGATCCGTTCGCAGAAAGCGGTTTGCGTGCCGGAACGAAGAGGTTATGGTAATGACGGGCGAGCTCAAGTGAGTCTTGGAATACCGTTTCGATGGACTTGAAAGGAGATGGAGATGACAAAGTCGTGCTTTTCTCTGCTTAGAAGAGTGTGTACAGTTGTCTCCCACATCTGGAGGCCATAATTTGCAGCATTAACCCCCTTCTATCTAGCTTGGGGCCTTGGGCAGATGGGTTCACCTGCCCTGTTAGTTACCTCAAGGGTGTCCTGCTTGGAAATGAACTGCTCAGTCTTGAAGTGACCATAGATTTGAAATGAAATGAATAGCATTAGCAGCCCATGGATCTAGTGCTGTGTTTTATGTGCTTATATGCAAACTTTAACATTTGGTTTAGTGTGAATTGAACATTAATGTTGTTGAATTCTGGTGATTTAAACGGGTTCTAACTTTCTTACATAGTTTTATTTTGTGAGAATGATAGTGAAGCATCAAACAAATCTGCTCCAGTTTTACACCGTACGCCACCGTTCTCCTACAAAAGTGTCTTTATGAATTCGTAGTTGTATTTAACTATAACCTAAGTAACTATATTGTTGAAAATATTTTTTAATTGTTTTTAATTAAATGAAACATATTAAATATTTAATTTTTTATAGCATAATATAGCATATTTAATATATATATATATATATATATATATATATATATATATATGTATATGTATATGTATATGTATATTTATTTATTTGTTTATTTATTGTGGACAAATATGCACAAGAGGCCAAGCAATTGAATTTTGTGGAATATAAATTAAATATAATGATAATGCATATAATTATGTAATTAATATAATTATTACACTTTGAATAATACATTAAAATGTGATTTTTAAAATGTATAAAATAATAATTATATTTATGTGTTATTTATTTGTTTATTTATTTATTGTGGTAAAATAACATACAAGAGGCCAGGCTTTTGTATTTTGTGGAAATTTCATGGAATATAAATTTAATATAATTATTTAAATAATGTACTTATTAAATATTTAATACATCAATGTTATTTTAAAAATGTATAAAATAATAATTTGATTGATTGATTTATTGATTGACTGATTGTGCACACACAAGTAGCCATGAATATAATTATTAAGGTATACATTGTAAACACTAAATGGTGATTTCTGTCAATCACCAGTGATTTCACTGCATTAAAAGGCTTTGACAGGCTGCGAAGGCATACTAATGTCAAGTTGCAGTCAAACGTAGAAACATCTGTTTGCTCTGGATTATTAAAAGAAGAAATAAAGATGAAAGCAAGGTGGAATGTGAGGAGAGAAAGGGTCAGGGAGGGTGCGGGTGAGTGTTTGTGTGTATGTGAGTCTCTTTCTGTGTCTGGGTTAAATCAAGAAAAGCCCAGGGTATGTGGTGACATCATGGCCGGTTTGGTGCTCTCGTCGGATCTGTAAGGGATTCATTCTGTCTCTATCTGCCCTGGAGCGGCCCAGCTCCAATTACCCCCCCCCCCACACACACACACCCCCTTCTGCGTACCGCCATCCGGAAGTCTGCAGAATAAGCCTATAAAACTTTTAAAATCCACCCAGGAGCGATGCTCTCTTCACATCATGCACGTGGAAATGTAGATCATGTTACAGAAAAACACAATTATTTTAGACAAATGCAGAGGATATGGGTACCTTATGATGGAAGATAGTTGCCAAATGTTTTATAAGTATCATGTGACCTCCACCTGTAACATGCCACATGACTTCTGTCATTCCCTGCACTGTCCTTTAACAGGATTTTCCTATACACATAATATATATGTGTGTGTGAGATTTAAATATTGACTTATTTTAGATGACTATTATACGTTATTAGTTCGAACATGTCTGGAACGTATGCATATCAATTACTCCATTATCAGGAAAAAACTGTACATGGTTATGTTATATATATATATATTAAAGCAAATTTACAGCAAAAATAACTTGATGTATATAAGCACAATATGAAATCCCAGGTGAAAAAGACGTACTGTTAAATGTATTAAAAATGCATTAAAGTATATTTGTATTGTACTAAAAACATACTCAAGTAAATTTTTTATATATTTAATAGTACGTCTTTTTCACCTGGGATTACTCATTAACGTAATGAATGATTTCAGTCATACCACCAGGTCTGCATGGCTGTTTTGAGTTCAACTCATCCAATCAGAATTGAGATATATGAAAAATATATTTAATAATCACATTTTAACTTAAAGTAAAACAGATGAGCAACCCACACCTCGTCCAAGACGACAGCAAATATTCAGTCTGCTTCAGTTTGCATCGCACTTCATCCGTCTCTTAGTTTGAAAGAGATTCAAACAGCCCTGAATGCGAATCTTGGGCGTGCTCAATAACAGTTGCGTTTATGTGTTTTCCATTCTCATGTTTTTTCCTCCCGTGCCCTCATAAGTATGAAGATGGTTTCCGTTAATAGCGGCCCTGGGCCTGATTGGAAACACGTTAAGCATGTGTACAGACTGTAAATTGGAACCACACTATGAAGCAGGTTGTGTGCTTGTTTATTCACCATTATGATGTCCGTGTCTTAAACGTTCCCCACAGAGACGTCCAATCAGAAAGCTGGATAAAGACCACACCCTAATAATAACAACTTTTACAACCCTGTAGATTAGTAAATACAACATATGTCGCAACCTTTGTACAATCGGAGCACATATATTTTATGTCATAAGTAGCTTGCAGCAACTCAGATGGTTCTTCTCCCACAAAGCAATGCGTGTGTGTGTGTTTGTATGCATGTATGGATGGGTGGGTTGATGTTGTGCATCTGTGTATGTCTGAAACAGTGTAAATATTGTGTCTGTCAGTAGCAATGGGTGTCATTTGTGTGTGTGAGTATGTGTAGATTGGGGTGGGGGGGTGTTCCTCTGATGAAAACAATCAGGCCCTGTGTGGTTTCATTACAGGGTAATGTCTCGCCAGATTGTTACGGATAGTTAAAATGAAATGAAGTGAATTAGGGAAACAAGGGGGAGAGCATGCACAGCTTTATTGCTTTCTTTTGAAGACACACTGACAATGATCTGCCTTCAGTTTAGTGCATGTATCAGATAACATATCAAAAACTGGCTCTGAGTCTGTGTGTGTGTGTGTGTGTGTGTGTGTGTGTAAAGGTAAAGCTTGTGGCTCGTCTTGTGCTGCATTCTTGTCAAGTGAAGGATACATTGTCTTTCACTTTCCTGTCTCCATCTGGACACAGGTGTGTGTGTGTTAAACTAATTTTCATATCAGTTATTTCTGACTTTTGACCCATATTTGACACACATCATCATATATTAAGGAGTTTTCAAATATTTTGATGACCAGGACCCCCTTCCTAATATATAAAGGCAGTACAAAAGTAGTCATTCTAAATTATATATTATAAACGCATGTTGTTTGCAAAATTAAATAATCTGCTGCTGTTATTTTGTTACCGTACTGAATTATCTGACAAAATAATGGCTAAATGAAACGGTAATATTCTAAAATTCAAATTTGCTTTTAGAACTTGCTTTGACAATCCTAAAAATAAATTTTGTAAAATATTTTTATTTTTTATTTTCACATAAAAAAAGAAAAAAAAGAATTATACCCCCACTTGTGCACCCTTGCCGCTTCCTGAGGGTCACCGGACCCCATTTTAAAAACTCCTATTTTAATTAATTCATATTATAATAAATGGAAGTCAGCAAATATAAGTTATGTTAAAATATGATTTATTATATAATTAAGTGTGAAACTTATATTAATACTTTAATGTACAGTCTCATGCAATTTTAATAATCGATTCATCTGTCAATTATTTTATTTGCGTAATCGCTTTAAAAATTTGGCTGTTAAAAAAAGGAACAAATGTGTGCTATTATTCATTAAATATGACTAGAGCAAATTTCGGTGTAAATAAAACCATTGTGACATAAATTGTCGCATTTAATCTAATGGGACAAAATAAATATGAAACGATTAATGCCGATTTACAGTACATACAAATTTATTCTGCTTGTTTTTGATGAACAATGTCGAATGTGTGCAGAAAAATGAAATGAAACTTGTAATGACATTTGCTTTGAAGATTATCATCAATTTTATCTCAACTTAATTTGATCAAGTAGAGTTAAAATAGTGTCAATGTTTTGATTTTGAGCTTGCGATCAGATTAACTGTAATTGAGCAGAATCTAATGGTAGTTTACTGCTTTTTTTCTCTTTCTTATCTTTTTCACTGTGCTGTAATTCAACAGTACACACACTCTTCCTGGCTTTTCCCATGGTGCCTCAGTGTGAGATTGCAGTGTGAGGGATGGCAGGCACACCTGACCCGTCTGTTCCACAGGGGCTTATGGGTAATGGATGGGTCAGAGCTTTTTTTTTGATGTTTTATTGAAAGATCACCACGGCTGTCCTGGCTTTCGCCTGACTATAAATCAGGGTCCTCTGTGGCCGGCTGGACTGTCCAGAGTGTGGTTTATGTCAGCCGAGGCAGGAAGGGCCTCCGATCCCATCACTCCACCTCACCTATATCACACACACACACACACACACACACACACACACACACACACACACACACACACACACACACACACACACCTCACCGGTGGGACCCCTAAACAATGTGTCTGTCAGACATACAGTACATACAGGTATCAGTCGCTTTGATGCTTGCATGATATATGTAATATTATATCAAGGTAGCATGTTTACAGTATTTTTGATACTGTATGTATGTTTAGGATACTGTCAGTGTTCTTAAGATATTTACTGTATCAACCTGCAACCGCCAATCATTGAGCTCAATAGAAATCGCTAATGAAAATGGTGGACAAGAATGTTTTTTGATTAGTCGGTTATGTTGAACCTGATTTTGAACACACTTTATAGCATACACTTTTTTTTTTGTAGTTTTTTTTTAATCCAACAAAAGTTGTCGCACTCAATGAAGATTACTTAAAGAACAACTAAACTTTTGCTTTTTTAATCTGGAACATTGATTAATTAAAGTAATCGGCAATTAATATTAATCGATCAATTACATTCATGTAAATTCAGGATTATAAAACTTGTACCAGTTTCAAATGGTAATATTCTGTTTCTAATAGTAAAGAATAGAAATTTTTTCTGAAATGTTTTTTTAATATGAAAGGAATGAATGATCAGAGTTTTTAGTTGTAGCACTTGTTAAAAGACATATTGGAGCAGATGTAGAAAAATACATGCTTTTCATTCATTTAACACAATTATGCTTTTTAACCATATTAATCGAACAAGTAAATAGGAGACTAAGTGATTATTAAAGTAGTAGTAAATTGCAGTACTAGATCCATAATGTTTTAAGGATAACACTGGACCAAATGTAAAATAACATGCTTTTTACTAATTGCTTTTAAACTTTTTGTACTTGTCTAATTGATTAATCAAACAAAAAACAGCTTATCAAAACAGTTGCTAGTTGCAGCCCTTTATCAAAGTTATGTTTAAGAACAAAGTCTATAAATGATACAGCATTGATATAACTGGCTCTTGTACTTGTCAGAGCTTTTTTTCTTTTCTTGATCAACTGTCGTTTGTTTTGCTGATGCTGCACAAACGGTGTGGTTTTCTCACCACTCTCCCTTAATATCGCTGTTAATGAGTAAGTTGATGTAGTTGAACGTTTAGTTAATAAATATGTCAGACTTTTACCTCTCTCTCTCCCTCCCTCCTTCCACTCCTTGTCTCTCTCTTGCAGTTTCCCAGGCTCGGCGAGAAATCGCAATTAGTTTTAGATTTACGCTACGATGACAGACAGTGGTATATAAATAGAGGTTAAACACACAATTTACATATTAATTTCATGATTCATTTAATCAATGATTTATGTGGATATAGATTGCTTTTAATCCGCCTCTCAGCGGCAACGTTTGCTCTCTCGCTCCCGCTCTTCTCCGCTCTTCGCCAAGCATGACAGAATAGAGTGCCGAGCTCTTTCTTTTCCTCCCTCTATCTCTCTCTCCCTCTGTCTCTCTTTCCTCTGAGCTGTTCAGTGGCTCGGAGAGGAATGCGAACGGAGGGGCTCCAAACGGCGCTCCTAATTGGTTTAATTTTTCAGTGCGTGCACCGAACCTGACACTCGTTTACTGCGCGCCGCTGTATCTCCTTTCTCTCTCTCTCTCTCTCTCTCTCTCTCTCTCTCTCTCTCTCTCTCTCTCTTTCACCATCTCTCTCTCTCTCTGATCTCGCTCTCAGCTCTCTCTCTCTCTCTCTCTCTCTGATCTCGCTCTCAGCTCTCTCTCTCTCTCTCTCTCTCTCTCTCTCTCCATTAATAAAAGGGTAATAATCGCTCCGGTTAAAGGGATGGTAATGAGAGCAGTGGTTATGGTGATTGGTGGCGGCGGTTGTGTATTCATAACAGATCTCTCATACTGAGGCAAGAAGGCTGTAATTGAGCCATGATTGAGACACATACGCTCCCCTCTGCTGCGGGACCAGTGGGAACGCCGGAGAACTGAACGAAAATGCCTCTAAAGGCGCCAAGCAAGGCTAAAGTTTCAGACAATGCTACTTGCATACAGTACGTGTAGTACGTAAGTTTCCTAGTAGGATGGTGTAGTGGTTTGGGATAAACCCCTGTGAGCTTTTTTAACATTAGTTATGTTTCCATCCACCTGTTTTTATGTGAATTTTGGCATAGTATAGCACAATGCTGGATAGAAACACCAAGATGGGCATAACTTCAAAAAATGTGGATAAATTTTTTTTTTCTCTCGATAAAAGGACATGCAAAGGATGTGATTGGATAACTGGACTAACCAACGCACCAATTTAATTGCGCAGCATCTCAAATGTTTGTTTGGTCATTCCGAAATGCCTGAGCCAAAGTCTGTCATCAAAATGATTTGGTATAGTTTACTTTCCAGAACTGTCTCACACAATTACGTTCCCAAACACCAAGCATCCACCTCCAAACGTAAAACGTTAAAGTTATTCATGATGTATGAATGAACGGCCACAGTGGCTTCCCCGATTGCAGCAACATTTTTATTACAAATACTTTGCGCCAATTTCCCAGGAAGTGACGATTTTGTGCTCTTGAACACATGGGATGTTTTAATCTTTATTCGCAGATGTTTTATGTGATAATCGAATTTTAAGCATTAGCTGTTTCCATCCAAAGTTGCGAATATAAATTTTATATTTTTGCCATTTGACCTGGACAAAAAAAGTTGCTGTTTGGATTCAAATGCTTGAGTCTATGATCGAATCTTTATTGCAGTGATTATTATGTTTCTAACATGGTTTGGCAACAGTTCTTCTAACCCTAATTGATGGAGAGTGTTGGTTTTCATTTTTTAAACAAGCATGTAGGAAGACACATCATGGCCATATTCCAGGATGACAATGTCAAGATTCATCAGGCTCAATGGTAGACTTTACAGAGTGCTTGACTCTTGCATTGTCAATACAAGATCTTGACCAACAAACATCACACCAATTATTTCCATCAAGATGTGCATCATTTTTTGGTCAAGATCCTGTTTTGACAATGCAAGAGTCCAGCACTCTGTAAAGTCTCCTCCAGCACATCCCAAACACTTTCAATGAATTTAAGGTCTGGATTCATGTGTGAAAATGATCCTTCATGCTCCTCCCAACCATTCTTTCACAATATGAGCCTGATGAATCTTGACATTGTCATCCTGGAATATGGCCATGATGTGTCTATTAGGGTTAGAAGAACTGTTCCCAAACATATAACATGACAGAACATAATAATCACTGCAATAATGATCCAATCATAGACTCTTAAGCATTTGCCTATTTAAATCCAAACAGTGACTTTGGCCGGGTAGTGTGTGAGAAATGTTGTGAGGCATATTCAAATTTATGTCGCCTGAATGAGCACCAGTTCAATTGACATTTTGCCTCTGGCTCTGTGATCATTGGTGACTGACAGATCGCCCACACCAATTTATTGTCTGATATTTGGTAATTTTCTAAATCTAGCCAAACCCAATATCAATTTTTTTTGTTTCTTTAGACACAATCTTGTAGTGTTCATTTCAATACAGCAATTTTGTGTATATCTTATTTGCTGGATTTAATAGTATGCAAGGGAGGGCTTGTATATCATACTTTATCGCACTAAAGTCACTATAGGTGTCAGTGTACAGTTCAATCCCTCTGCAGAATCCAGTCCTCTTTAGTCATCAATCCATTTCCATTGGCTGAAAGAAGTTGTTTTAGGTGTTATAATCTGAGCCTGATTGGAAATCTCAACCATAACATTTAATCATATATGTTGTCTTACCCAATATATGACATGATACAACCAAAACAACAAATGATCTAGTTAAAAGTTTAACTTTAATTTTTGCCTGTTAGCATACTAAACAATTAGCCTGTTAAGCTATAACATTTGGTCATGCATTCTGTTGTTGTCTACTGTAAAAAAAAGTTTTTAACTTTAATGGTAAAAGACTATAAATATGCAACGATAATACCTTTTAATTGGGAACTTTTAAGTTCCTTTACTATAAACTGTATGGTGAAAAACTGTAATATATTTAATGGGACATTTAATCTAATTTTACAGTAAAATACTGTAAAAGTATTAGTTTTTGGAAGTGAAAAAGATAAAATCATGTCATAATTCACAGTGACAAAACGTAAATTGATGTTCCCAACTCACATTTGATAGTTTTTCATTTAAATAATTCTTTATTCTTATTATTTTGTTGTTATTATCAGTTATCCTTATTATTGGTTATGTACATTAACTTATGTTGTTAACTTAATGTTTATTGCATTATTTTGGTGTTTTGTGTGTTACCATGATGGTATGTGTTTTGTAATTGTGTTTGATACTGTGCATAATTAGTATTTATCTCAGCTTTTGGAAAAGCTGCTACTATATCTTTGATTCTACCTAATCTTCGTTCTATCTAATAACAGGAGCTTTTTTAACCAGTTAGCGATATGCTAAACTAGCAGGATAAGATGTTAGCTTGCTAACAGAAGGCTAACTGAAATCATAAAGGCATCGTCTTTGGTAATATGTGATGATAATTTAAAAGAGTCAGGCACTAGGGTACCAATAAAAGTTGTCTCAGCCAATGGAATCACTTTGGGTTCTGAATTGAATTGTGTAGTCGACCATTAGCATACTTATACCTTTTTCAGTTCAAATCTATATCTGTATATCTGTTTTGATGGCCTGTATATTCTTTAGACATACTTTAAGCATTTTGAAGTCATCATACTAGACTGAGTGTATGAATTTGGTGTTACAATAACACACCCACTTTGTATTCAAGACGTTTTAACATCTGTCCCCTGCATACTGTTCACACTTTATTCTCTTATCATATGCTACATTTGGATGAAAAATATGTGCAGTACATCCAAATGACAATCACTAGGGGGAAAAAAACATGTTACTTAAGTGTTTTATCAGAGGATTCAGACAAACAGACCCTTTTTCCTAAGTCGTAAATGAAGATTAAAGCTCATGTTGGCGGAGAAGAGACAAATTGGGATGATTTATTGGAGCTGACATGGACGTGTCACTAAGGGGGGAGACCGGAATAAGAGAGAACGTGAACGAGTGGGGGAGGAAAGGTAGAATACGGAATGGCACGAGATAGCTGTTCATCTCGAGGAAGGTAAATAATGGTCTTTAATTATTTGCTGGCGGAGCTGTTGAAAGCTCGGGCTGATACTGTCATTGGGACGACGCAGCTGGTGTGACTTGTGGTTAGGAATGTTAAAGGTGATAATGGTGTGTGTGTGTAAAAGAGAGAGAGCATCGAGGGAATGTATCTCTATATGCGTATGTGCGTGAATGATGGCTTTGCATGTAATAAAAACACACTGGAATCAAGCGGCAGGTAATAGGGCTGTGTTAACCTCCATCCATTTAAGAAGAGCCCCAGGTCCATTGATTGGACGCCCATCAGCCACATATAAATCCATCAGTTCAATCAATAAATGACTCATGATTGAATTGCATCATCATTAGTGTTTATGACACACAATCTCTCCTCATTTACCCTGAACAAAAACGCTGGAAATGGACGTATTCAACTGTGACATCATGGGATCGGCCAAAATCTATTGTATGCATTTTGCTTGCTTTAACTTGATTTTTGAAGTATGCCATCATCTGGGGCCAGTTGCATAGACATAGCCATTATGGTAATACTGTCTTAAGAACTTGTATGACCAACTAGCAGTTAGTTAGGGGTAATCAGACTTACTTTTTGGTATTAAATTAAACCACATGTTTATGTAACTGACATAATAAAGTTATGAACGGTATAAAAGAAAGGAACTTGTAAAACTTTTCTTATCAGTTTATGCAACTGGCTCCTGTTTGATTAAATAGCACAGCCAGTATTTTATTTTATTTTATTTTATTTTATTTTATTTTATTTTATTTTATTTTATTTTATTTTATTTTATTTTATTTTATTTTATTTTATTTTATTTTATTGTTTTATATCTTTTTCAATTTAATTTAATTTAATTTAATTTAATTTAATTTAATTTAATTTAATTTAATTTAATTTAATTTAATTTAATTTAATTTAATTTAATTTAATTAATTTAATTTAATTTTATTTATTTTACAAAACGCATCACTTCGCTTCAGAAGGCCTTTATTAACCGCCTGATGGATGGATGCACTTTTTTGGGCTTCAATAACTCCGTTCACTCCCATTATAACTTTTTAATATAACTCTGATTGTGTTTGGCTGAAAGAAGGAACACATATACACCTAGGACGGCTTGAGGGTGAGTAAATTATGGGATCATTAAATTTTTTGGGTGACCTAACCATTTAACCTTTGCAAAGCCAGTATCAGCAAATTCATTGCGCAATACTTTCCATACATTGCGTAAAACTTGCTGCTGTCACTATGCAGCCTTATCAATGTGAAATGTGTTTCTTCATCTAAGAATTAGTAACACAGTAGCAAGAAAAACACTGTTTTGAGTCAGAAGTACTGTAGCTGATTATTGAGAACACTCTGGAAGACGTTTCTGTCACATTTAGGTTGACTTCCCGAAAACTGCTCTGTTTGTGACTTGATGACATTAGCAGTGTTGTGCAAGTTACTTCCAAACTGTAATACATTATACATTACTTGTTACTGTTATTTAAAAGTAATTCTTTACCTTACAATATTACTGTCTCAGAATTGTAATGCGTTACATTACTCCTGTATTACTTTTGAGTTACTTTCACCAAAATAACTACAGAAGTAGAACTTAACATTCTAAAATGACTAGGGCTGTAAAGATATGTGATATGAAACCGCGACACTCAGATCCACGAACCTGTGTCACGGTGCGCGGTGTGAGAAGGCAGAAATCCCCCTTCCAATTCCCAGAGTTATCCTTCCCGTCCAGATCCAAAGCTACCACATCTTTAAATTACTATTAGTATTATTTGAAATTAACATTATAAAATACGGACCTACACCACAAAACTAGTTGAGAATAAATTCTTTAAAATTGAGCAATTCCAGCGTGGACCTGACATTTGCTGTAAAAACGTGAAATATAAATTCTCAGAAAATGCATTTAATACCAATATATTGAAATGACTGTTTATATATCCATAGGCTACTCCTTTAATAAAGGAGACCAGATATTAGAAAAATATCAATCTACACACATGCATTTTATATTTAATATGAGGGAAATAGACATGTATGCACAAAAAAATCTTTAACTTTTAGGTAGCAAAATATTTTTTAGTAATTCTATGAATTACGCTAAGCAAACCAAAATTAATACTACCCACCGGATGAAGAAGGGTTGGCTCTCCACAGAACATAATATATTAATTTTATTTTATTTTATTTTTCGCATTTATGAGGAAAAAACAATGGTCGTGTCAGTTCTCAGTTACGGACGTGAGCGCTCTGAAAGCGGCACTAAAAGACTGCTTTAAAGCTTTCACAGAGACCTCAAACAGAAAGCACGAAGCCTTTCTTTAAAGTGAATTTCGTTTTGTATTAATTGTATCTTAATTTTAATCAATGTTTCATCAACCATTTGCTTGGATAATGATTTAATAAATAAGAAGTAAATATAGTAGACGAGATAATCAGGGCACGGAGGCGCCCGCGCGTGAATTGAAGCGCGTCTCATAAATGAACCGAAACTCAGAGTCTACTTGCCTCACAGTCAGACATGTCTACTTTTAAACAGAGCAATTCAAAACGAAAGAAAACATACTGCTCTCTGGTTAGAAAGAAAACACAGAACAAACAGAGTAATGCGCATATGTCCATCCCGCGAATGTACAGTCTTCTTCTACCATATTCTCATTATTAGCCGCTTTTCCACTGGCCAGCGCGATCACAGAGACCGAAATCATGCCTCGCGGCACTCCTGCTAAACCTGTCCTACACACGCTTTTACTGGACTATGTCACACAATACAAAGGTACACCAGCAAGAGGGAGATGAATGAAATAAATCGCCATACAAATATATCAGAAGCTGTCATTTAGTCGTTATTTACAAACTTGGACACCACACGCGGCTATTGACTGACCACGAACATGTAATAACTTAGGCATTTTTCATTCGTTAATGTCTCGCGGTCTGGCTGTTTTTTCCCCCGTTTTTTTTTTTTTTTTTTTTGAACAATAAAATTTTGGGCTAAAAGTGTGTTGTAACGCAAGCGTTACTGAACATGTACCGAGTAAAATATTACTGAAAATTGATTAGTAATGCCTTACACTACTGCGTTACAACAAAAAGTAATAAGTTACTGTAATACATTACTTTTGTAACGCGTTACTCCCAACACTGGACATGAGTGAGAACTTCTGGATCAACCAATGGCAGGAGTTTGGGATGGGAATCGGATCATGGGACTATAGGGGGCAGGGCAGAAGGCGTGATTGGAGTGTTTAAAAAAACAGTTTGATAACAAACATGCGCTTGTGATGTGTGATGCACATTTTACCTTCATCATGATGAAACAACATCATCAGCATATTTGGATATTGTTTGTGGATTACTATATATGAGTACTTACAGTTTGCATGCTGTGAGTGTATGTTTTGTAAACTGACCACTCTGCAGAAAGAAGTACCCTCAACACCAGTGATTTTCCAGACTGGCACCAGGCATGCTGGCATGGGCGCAGACTGCGAATCAGAAGAGAGCTGTTTGCAGACCCTCACCTGCCGTAAAACCCAGCCCAAAAACCCAACCCACCTTTTACGAGCCCCGCGCAGCTCATAACGCACACCGGCTACACACTGGAAAGCATGAGCGTGTGTGCGCAAGTGCGTGCTTTTTTGGCAAATGTGCATCCTGGGATGCTCGCACGACCGTGCTAATATCTCTCGTAACCATTTCAGCTCATTAATTTTCCCCTCAAAGTTTCCTTCAGTCGCCCCTGCACAGGGTGTACGCTGCCTCTTTGATATTCAGAGTGCGTCGAGCCGTTTGGATGAGGAGAGCTCTCTGAATAGACATAGCGCAGAGTTGAATATCTCTAAAAGAGGACTGATGCGTTTGGTACAGCGAAACATATGAAGTGGAGTTATCTGGTGTTAACTTTATCTTATCTGGTGTACAATCGTTTATCTCAGTGTCCTAGTCAGCAATGTGGGAGACACTAGACTACGCAAGCTTGCTGCATAAACTCTTTCACTGCATCACAAACTTTCAGAGATGCATCAAGTGATCTGCATTTTTTATTTTTTAGCAAGCCAGACTTCCAGAGAGGTATTAATTAACATGAATTGGTCTGAAATGTCTTAGGCATACCAGCATTTTTCAGGATGTGTCCAACACCAAGAAATGCATTAACTAATGTGAATGCACAAACACATATTTTTCAGCATGTCACATATACTCATGAGAGTCTTACACATTCTCAGCACGTCACAGTCAGCCAGAGATGGGTCAACTAATGTGGAATCTGCCTGATAATCATGGCTTACAGATACACTCAAATCTTGAAGTGTCGGAAACACTCAGAGATGCACCAATGTACATGAATCAGTCTAAAATCTTATATGCACACGCACTTTGTCATCACGTCACAAACACCCAGATATGCATCAGGTAACAGGAATCGCTCTGAATTGTCTCACGAACCACAAAACCTTTTTCAGCATTTCACTAAAACCCATGGTAATCAAGTCATTCGAATCATCTGAAATTTTTCACACATACAAATAAATTTTTTATACTGCATTTTGCACACTTAGCGATGATTAAAAGTAATGTGAATGGTCTGAAATCTCTTGCATGCATCTCTTCACACACATTTTTTTTTACTGCATTGCAAACATCCAGTGATGCTTAAAGTAACGAGAAACGGTCTGAAATGTCTTCCACTTACGCAATTATCAGAATGTCACAAACACGCACTCATGCATCACCTACCATGAATCGGTCTGAAATATCTTGCTCATGACACAAGTTTTTTCCATACATTGAGATATGCATCAAGTAATGTGACTCATCTAATATCTTTTGCACGCATACACATTACACACACGTTTTACTGCACGTCAGGGACATCCAGTTATGCGTAAAGCCATGTGAATTGGTTTGAAATGTCTTAAACTAACATGCTTTTCAGCATCTCACAAACAAACACAGATGCATCATATAAGGTGAATCAGTTTGAAATGTCTTGCACATACTCATGTTTTTCACAAACAGTTTGAGATGCATCAAGCAACATATGAATCAATCTTCATAGCTAATGCATATAAATGCATGTACGTTGTGTTGAACTCGCACCTTCTTGACCAACTCCAGCGCGCACATACTCAGCAATTGAAGGACACCAGAGTCATAAACATATACATACGCGGCATCACGCGCTGGCACATCCCTATGTACGGTATTGCATGGGAATGAAAGCGTGTGTATTTGAGCAGAAGCGCATGGTAAAATGGGCCGGTGAAGAAGCGGGTCAGGGTTAGTGTATACGCAAGGTCACGTTTAAAACACACGGGTTGGAAGGGCCCATAAATCAGCCTGCGCATACGGCTGCCCTCCGCACTGCCTGATTTAACACCTGCGCCCAGACCTTCCTTGTCAGGCCCGGCATTCTTTATTACCCGCCTCTGCTCACTATAGCAGCAGCGCAGATAGAGTTCACCTTTGAAAGAGCTGCAGTAACTCTCTCTCTCTCTCTCTCTCTTGCTGGTGTGCTATCTATCTCCTTTCTCTTTTCCTCTCTGCCCTATGGTCACAGTTCAGGGAGTGGTCAGATATGTGAAGGTAGAAGGGGAGACGGTCACGTTCAGGAAATTGACCATTTAATGCTTCCTTTTTGTAAAACCGGAAACAGAATGCGACTGTGCCCGGCGCATGCAATACATGTGTGGTCTTGAACTGTTATTTAAAAGTTACTGTTTAGTATCTTGTCTTTTTTTTTTTCTTTGCAATATTGAGAAGAAAAGTTTACATTTACATTTCATCATTTAGCAGATGCTTTTATCCAAAGCGACTTACAAATGAGGAATACAACAAGCGATTCATCGTAAAAAGGCAATAAACATCAGAAGTGCAGGTAATCAAGTTTCAGACATTGTTTAGAATAGTACACGCTAGAACAGGGAGAGATTAAGGAATCGTGAACGTATAGGGGATTTTTTTTGTCGGGATGCAGTGAAGTGCTGACGGAAGAGATGGGGATTCAGTGTTTCTTTTATTGTCAGGGATTCGGCGTTCTGAATAGGGTAGGGAAGATATTCCACCATCCAAGAACTGTGAAGGAAAATGTTCTGGAAAGGGATTTTGTGCCTCTCAGTGAAGATACCACGAGGCGTCGCTTACTTACTGACCTCAGGCTTGTGAAGGGGATGTAGACTCATAAGAGCGGGGGGAGGAAGCACTGGGCAGGGCTCGTGGCTGTTCTATATGCAAGCACCAATGTCTTGAACTTCATGTGAGCTTTAACTGGTAGCCAGTGCAGAGAGAGAAACTGAGGTGTGACTTGGGCTCATTGAAACCCAGTTGTGCTGCTGCGTTCTGGATCATTTGTAGAGGTGGAAGTCCAGGCAATAGTCCAGCATAGATATGACAAGGGCCTGGACGAGAAGTTTGAAAAGGCCTAGTCTCGCCAGACCTTTAGACTGACAAGGTCTGGACACCATGGCAGCTTTCATTGACCAAGGACTGGCTAGAGGCCGTCTGACTGACATTTAAAGCAGCCGATCATAGTTTGTTTTGTTTCTCGTCATGTTTAGGGGCGTGAAAATGTCCCTACCATAACAAACCGGTGTGTAAAACTCTTGGACGTATTTTAAAACTTTACATACTTCTCATACTTTTGAAAATCCAGCGTTTAGTTGATCCTGGTAAGCGCTCATTGTCACAGTTGTAAGCATGACAGCGTTCTTCTCAATGAGGGGGTTTGGACTCCACAAACACGTCTCCCGGACATCCTGTAGAATTCATCCAATCAGATGACAACTTTGAAAATCCTGAAGTGTTTCCAGTAAAGTGTGCCATATGCATCAGACGTTCAGCCAGCGGGCTGAGGCTTGGAAAGGCCTAATCTTCCTGATGTTGTGCAGTGCAAACCTGCATGATCGTGCCGCCCTTGCAATGCGGCCTTTGAAGGTCAGCTGGTCATCAAAGATTACCCAAAGATCTCTGATGGGATTATTGTTGATGAACCTAGCTGGATGATGAAATTATGTTGTAGAGTCATAGTGGCAGGGAAGACGAGAAGCTCTGTCTTTGCTAGGTTGAGCTGTAGGTAATGTTCTTTCATTCATGCCAAGTTGTCCACCAGGCAGTCTGAGATCCGTGCAGCGGATTCAGAAATGAAAAGTACAGTCCAAACTGCATTTGCACAGTTGACGGCATCCTGCAGTGTGACATGCGACACTCTACCTAAAACAGTTTGAAATAGCATTGTGCTAATTATGTATAATTTACCACTTATGCATGCCGTTTTTCATGACCTCATATTCATTCATATATGGATCGCATGTACAGGAAATGGACCATTTAATGCTTCCTTTTTCAAAGCAGAATGTGACTGTCTGCGCATGGCATGCACGTGCGGTGTGTGGTCTTGAACGGTTATTTGAAAGTTGCTGTTATTGTTTTGCAAGTTTCTTTGCGCTCTCTTGAAGACAAGTTCAACGTGCATTTCTGCAATAAGCACGTGACCTGCAGTAAGACATGCAAAACTTTTTTTGACAGCATTTGCTAATTGTTTATAATTATCATCGACCTCATACCAATTTAGACACTAAATAGAGGGCACATGCTGGAAATTGACAATATCATTCTTCCTTTTTGTAAATAAAGGAGACTGCAACCATTGCAGTTGGCATGTTGGGTCGAGAAACCGTCTGTAAAAGCTAAATCTAAAGCTATTTTAAACATGTTATTTGTGTGTCGTTAATTTGTCAAACGGCAAAAGTTTTCAGCATGTCTAAGTGTATATTTATCAGGTCACCGCTTCAAGCAGTTGCACATGTCTTCCGTCTTTTTTGACAAATCAGGATCTCGGTTATAATGTATGTTAAATAATAGAGCTCACCGGAGGTCGGGTCTTTGCTCTTTTGTCATCTGTAATAGAATCTTCTTTTCCCTCATTCCTTCTGCTGTCGCCAGGCCGGAGAGGCCCGAGGGGCCCTCAGGGGGACAGCGTGTAAGAGATGGACTCTGTAGCCAGGGGCCTAGAGTACTAAAATGCAAATGTAGCTTTTGATTGATGATAAAGTTGGCCATAGGATGATGGATCGTAAGAGTTAATAAGGAGATTTTAACAGAACGCAACTGCACATGACGAGCCGAAAAACTCTTGTTCTTCATATTTATGTATGTCTATTAAAATTACAATTTTAAACCAACACCAGTCCCTGTAATTTAAACATATTTAACAGACAATAACAGTCAAAAATTTGAAGCCTGTTTTCAACTTTTTAACACTGCATTGAAATATTTCATGCCACAGCAAGCTTATGCCGCCCAGTACGCCCACAAAAGCGCTTTTGTGTGTGTGTGTGTGTGTGTGTGTTCCTCACTCGACTTGTCAGGTCCTCCCTAATAGCAGCTTTACGAATAAGTCTCAAACATCTGACCACTTTGTCATAATGCGAACGTGCTTGTCAGCAGGTCTGTGAATGTCTTACAGGATAGTTTAATTATAACGTCAGGCCGCGATACGCATTCTCCGTCGACTGACTGGCAGGTAGTCGCTCCGCCCGCCGTTCCAAGACTGGGAAGAAAAAGAGAAAGTCGGTACTGTTTGATTACCGTACCTCTACGGTCCGTGGGCAACAATTGTTCTCGACGAAGCAAAATGCGAACGCTACCGTTAAAAGAACTTCGGCAAAATTCCTGTCACAGATGTAGCAGTTTCACGCCTCTCCTGTCAAGAGCCTCTCGCTTCAGTGCCGTTTCCGTCCAAAATGTAGTCCTTAGCATTGTTCGGCATTTCTTCCTCAACAATAGTTCTCAAAATGATGAGTGCTATTATTTGCCTGCTAACACTGACACATAATTGGATGGTGTCTCCCTTAATCTGAGCTGTTAGGCAACAGCGTTGTCAAAACGCTGAACAAGTTATGAGATTAATTTCCTATAGAGCATTGTGAGCTTGTCACTCACAAAGTGCTCATGAATTATTTTAGGGGCACGCAGAAAGTTTTCAACGTCACCTCGAGACGAGTTCAGAAAGATTCGGCTTTCAAATAAAGTCGCTTGTTGAGGGCAGTTGCCAAGCAGATTACAGTTTCTGCTTGGCAAATTGATTGTTATAAGGATACAAGAATGAGAGTGTTCATGTTTATCACAATGCCACGTTTAAATATTAATGTGAAATGATGTCATTATAAAGTCAGTACATTGTCACAGGCTTAAAACGTAATTACCAGTCCAGCTTCACACTGTAAAGTTGCATAAACTATTGAAAAAGTAACATTTAAATCAGAAAGCCTCGAAAAGATGTAGATTTTACCACGGTTAATGGGTGTTTAGGCACAACGCAAAGAAGCAGAAAGATAAAGTGCACCGGTAATTAATTACATTCATTACTAATAACCACAATTAAAAACTAGGTTTTTACATTTTCAAAAGGAAATATGATTGGTGCTTGCCCGAGCAAAATTCCCCCAAAACACCTAAGGTGACATTCAAGTTGAGTGTTTAACACTGAGGTTATGAGCAATTAGCTGTTGGGAATCACATGGTACCTCATGATACGATACGATACACAATACTTGGCTCATGATACCGATAATATCACGCTACAGCAATTCTGCGATAATCAATATGTTGCTAGACAATCCTATAATGATACATCACGATATCAGTCAAAGTATGAAAACAATATGCCCGTGAAAAGGTTATCTCTCGTGAAAAGGTTTTCTCTCTTTATTCTTACCATTTTAAGTATATTAAACCTTTTTAATGAGATGTGCAAGTGGCTTTGCATGTTCGTGGTATTAACCGTGTACTTCTACCTGGCAGTTTTTGTATATTGCGTACTCTTTGTCTGTTTTGTTTGTCCCATCAATGGTATAAAAGCCGAAGTGCGTCCAGACTTGGGACTTAAACGTGGCTGGGGCATTTATTATTTTACTCGCACTGCTGTCCGCCATCCCGTTAAAAACCTCTTTTTCTTAGACTAGTTAACTTGTTCACGTTTCCCTCATTCATGTGTTGAGCGCCACCTCAAGGAACCCCGAAGTACTGTAGCGACGCTGGGAGCAGGGAAATCTATTTAGAGCGCCTTATTCATTAAAATATCGATATTTGGCGCCAGCGTATCAATTTTTGTATCGCATGGAGGACGACAATGAGATATTGCCCTATAGATATTTTGACCCCTATGAGCAATAGTGTATGTCCCTTTTCATATAATTATTCATTAATTATAATTATTCTCTTATGTATTGAGGTTTACTTTTGGTTTTCAGTATTATTTTTAAGTCAAAATCTAAATGAGCCATATTAATGCACACTCCTGTATTATTATAGTATTAATATAACTTTCTCTGCCTCTGAAGTACTTTTCAACCAATATCCAAATAGCTATTTAGGTTTTGTTTTAGAAAACTCTGTAACACTTTATTTTACAGTGTCATTGTGTCATGTACTTGCCATAGTAATAACAGTAAATTATGCATAATTACATGCAAACCAAACCCTAATCCTATCCTAAAACCTATAGTAAGTACATGTTGTCAATTAATATTACTCAGTACTTAAATGTATAATTGCAATGTAACAATGACACCTTAAAATAAAGTGTAACCGAAAACTCTCAAAATTCAGTCGATTATCCAAAGGATAGAAGCATCTGCTAAATTGATAAATGCATTTTCTCATTGAATATCCTGAAATAAATCAGATTATCAAAGTTAAATTGGAGTTTTGGGCTGACTTTAAGGTATGTCACTGTTGAACATTTAATTGACTGATGCTTGTGCAATAAATCAAAATAACATGTTTCTTTTATGGAATGGCGTGATCTTAAAATGATTACACACATTATCAAACCACAATTGATCTCGAATGGTGTACAGCCCCTCCTCTTGGGACTAAAGTCAATGGCAGTGCTGTAAAGTATGCTAACATTTCAGCTTGGATTTAATAAAGTACAATAATGCATTCAAATTGCACTCATTCTCATCTGGCTGTTTTTCTCTCTCTTTTCTCATGTGGCGATCCACGTTCCCGCGTGTTCCCGGATTCCTCACTTCAGGTAAGTCCAAACGCCGTCTCCCCGACACACTCGCCATAGAAGCACAATCACACATCACAGAAATCTGATCTGAATCGACGGCCACAGAGACTTGTCGTAAGGAATGCCGAAAGAGACACAGGCAAGGTCATGGTGTCACAGCCTGAAAAATGTGCCATTGATAGGGGTTAAGAGAAATGTCCACTTCACACACACTCTAGCTCCTGAGAGGGCCGCAAACAGCGCTCCTTTTTTTAGAAACAGGTGCTGCATCGCATTTCTCCCCTCAGGCCTCCTGCAGCAGATAATGCACGCCATGACATTTGGTCCGGCTTAATACACCTCTTTGTCACAATCGCCGGCGTAATTGTCTTCTATAGAGCGGCATGCTTTTAATTAAAGTGAGTGGTAGGCTCTGACAGAAATGATTTATTTCATGCACTCCGCTATCGGGTCGCGCGCAAGCACGCATAAGCGCAGCCACAAACACGCACGCCTCCGAGTGTCTCGGCGCACGGGGCAAATTAATTACAGCAAATCAAATTAAACAACGCCACCAAATCACACTGTCTATCTGTGTGTGCCGTGGCAGCCCCAACAAGAAGTTTATTAAAACGAAGCAGGAAAAACGAAGGAGAGAGTGAAGCGTGGAGAAGAAGCGGCGACGGTTGGATGGAGAGGGCGACTCAATTAGGGAATTAATGCATCGTGTTTGAAGTACGAAAGTGAGAATATCACCCACTGTCGTTGGGGTGTGAGAGCGAGTCCTTTCGCTCCTCTTGTCAAGTTTGGGTTCAGAGGTTAAAAGCGTTTAGTTTGTTTGAAGCTCTCTAACAGTATTTAGTCTCCTTTTAGATCATCCATATGTCTGTGCATTTAAATCATTTTATTTCAGGAATAATGCCTCTTTCTTAAGGTTTAAATGCAGTAAAGCAGCATTAACACAATTGATTAGAGGGCCGTACGAGATGTAGTCCAGCTGAATGCACACCAAATGTTTAATTGTCTTAAGGGACCTAAATTAGCCCAGTTCCTTCCCATAGCTTTGTCTCGGATCGATCCGTGGAAAAAGAAGAACTCGCTAGAATCATTCGTTCCTTCTGGCTTAAATATACCTGTTTCTTGTCATCTGTGTTCGGTGGCTGAACAATCACGCTCTTAAACAATAGCCTTTCTTTGCTCCAACAGAGCTGCGTTTGAAAACATCCTGTTATTCGTTTCAATGTTATAAAAGTTAATTAATTGTCCCATCCTGTCTGCTTGGGAGGTACAAAATGCACGACTCGGAAAAAGTGATTACAGTGCTGCAGAACAGCATGAAAAACAAACAGCTATCTGTCATTTGAGGTTTAGCTCTTTGTGCGGCGGCTTTTGGTGATGGCGCACGACAGCGATGGAGGAAATAATTCAATTAAAAAATAAGTAATCAAAGTCTTTGTTTGGCAAGTCAGTTTCAAAGAATTAATCTTGGAGTCAAGTCGAGTGAAGACCTTAATTTAACCATTGCCTGTTGTATAAATAAACCATGCTAATTTATAGCTTTTTTATTACCTTATATTAAATCATAAAATAAGACTTTTGCGGCACGTTATACAATATCCATTTAGCATTATCAATTTCATAAATCTAATGTGAAACCTAAATTGCCATTAGAGTTCTTATGGACTTGTTGCAACAAACAAAAATGGTAATGATATATTACAATAACATATATACAAATCTTACAGTACTTGCTGTAAAATAAATAACAAATCATTTTTTTTTTAGTTATGCATTATAAGTCCTTAAAATAGCTTTCAACATTACTACTTTTGGGTGAATTACTCTTTCATAATATATTCACCCTCATTTAGTTTCAAACCGGTCTACGGATGTTTTTAATTCATTATGGTTTGTCAATTACATTGTGATTGACATAAAAATGTAGGAATAAATATGTAAATATGTAACAGATATCATGCTGAACTGTTGCCCATTCATATTAAACATTTCTATGTAAGTTTAAATGTGCATCTCAAATAGATGAGAGGGAGTTATTATTATTTTTCACTCCCTCATGGTGAATTTCTCTATTGTTTCTTGTTGCTCTACTGTGTGCACAAAATGAAAGATTCTCTCTTTTGGGCCACTCCTGTGATTTTTAATTAAATAAGGGTCATGTGTATAGTCCACCTCCCACGTTTAAAGGAATTTAATCTGGAGTCAAGACACAAGTGTGTGTATGTGTGTGTGTGTGCGTCCCTCAGTCTCAGCCATGTCACTCATAGCCGTGACCCACCGTACCCCAGGGCTGCGCGGGTCGGTGTGAATGGAGCCGTGTGTGTGTGAGATTGAAAGTGAGACAGACTTGCACCTGCACCCTTAATAAATGTAGTCAAGCAGCCTGGACATCTCTCTTATTCCCCCTGTGTGTGTGTGTGTGTGTGTGTGTGTGTGTGTGCGCACACAAACACACATTCGCTGATCTTTTACCGGTCTCCCACTATAACAGCCATTATATTCGAAAGGACACATTACTAGTTGAAAAGATTTTCACTTTTGGGTGAATTACTCTTGTCTTTTAGCATATATTCACCCTCATTTAGTTTCATCCTGTCTGGATGTCTCTCTTCCGTACAACACAAAAGGAGAAATTTTAAAGAATGTTCATGCTGCTCTTTTCCATACAATGGAAGTGAATGGGGACTGGGGATGTCAAGCTCCAAAAATGACAAAATGGCACAATAAAATATCAGTGAATAGCGCGCTATATTCCAAGTGTTCTGAATTCATAGAATAGCTTTTGCGACCAGATTGAAATTTAAGATGATTTAAAAGGATTATGAAACTAACTTCCTACAGTTAGTTTCATAATCGTTTCTATATAAACATTTAAATGCTGAGATGTGTGCTATTTTTAGAAATCTTGTAGCATTGTGCAGGTGCCATAAAATTGCAGCTTTTAAAGATTTATGTTCATAACGTCAGTGTAAAGATTTAATTAAAAAGCAAAGACTACAAGATGCATGTAATTCAAACAAGGCAATTATTTCAGTTTTATGCTGACGCCATTACCATAGAGACCCGCGTCATGTCAGACCCCCCCCCCCCGCTCCGTACACAACTACACTCCATTTAGCCTGTAGTTTATGCTGATCAATGGTTGGCAATTACAGCTCAAACCTTTTGAAAACCTTTCGAGTGAGAGAGACACAGAGCGAGAGAGAGAGAGAGAGAGAGAGAGACAGAGAGAGTATTATTGAAAAGTCCTGAACAAATACTGTGTAATTGGCTCGGGCCAACAGGGTAATTGGCTTGTTCAAAAAAAGGAAAGCGTAACCCATAGAGGAGAAAGTCAGGGGAAATGTTAATATTGCACTATTGTTTAAAAATTATGATGACTTCAGCAGCAAGCAGAGGTAAGGTGAGAGTGGATGGAGTGTCGACTTCAGACAGCAGCAGGTAAATAAGCATATCATTAACAAAGGATTGTTAGCGTGTATTTTTTCTCAGGGGCTAATGTATTCAAAGAGGTGAGCGGAGTGGAGGAAGAAAGGCAGTTTTGCGCTGAAGTGTCACTATTGGAGTGGAGGAAGAAAGGACTAAGTAATATCGCGCTGAATAAGGGCTTCTGCTCTCTCCGGAGGTCAGGGCCTCCCTGGTGGCCGGGTACGAGAGTGGGGGGGGGTGATAGCGGGCTGTGCCACGAAATAATTAGTTAACACTGGATAAACAAAGAGAGGCTCATACACAAACACACACAAACTTTGTACTTGCACAAAAAAACTCAGCCAGCGACACGACAAACTATCGCACAACCTTGTAGACACAGTGTAACACACTGTTCAAATATATCTGAACATATTTTTGTACATCTTAGCTACATAGAAAAAGGTCATTTTCTTGATCAGTATTCTTTAAATCTATATATATATTTTATAAGATATCTATATCTATCTATATCTATATATATATAAATACAAAAAAAATTAATTAATACATTTTTTTAAAAAAAATATGTGTATATATGTGTGTGTGTATAATATATATATATATATATATATATATATATATATATATTTTATATATAAACTTTATTCAAGATATATTTTTTCTTTACCCCTCAGGCTACTATTTTCCCCTGTTTAGAGCATAAACAAAAAATTTTTATTTTTGTTTTTATTTTTGTATTATTTATGGATCATTGTCTTTGAGCTTGGTTTTGTCAGAATTAGCTAACTTTTGGGGTCAGTTTCGTCCCTAAAGCATAAGTCAGCAAATACGCACACTCCAAACCCTCAACCACAGATTTCCTTACGCTCCTGGTCTCTCGTCAGACCCGCACACGCATGCACACCTCTCATTCATGCATTTGAAGCCGGCTGCACGTATTAAAGAGAGAGAGAGAGAGAGAGAGAGAAAGGGAGAAAAAAGGGAGACTGGGGAGGCTGTATTAGTTTTGACCTCCTCTGGGTGAACTGAGAAAAAGAGAGATTTGATTAAATGGATGCCCAGGGGTCATGACCCTGTCTAAACACACTGCAGCCCTCAGCATTAATCAAATAATCCTCCAGAAATGTTGACCAGCGCGACACTCCCCACCTTCCCCATGCATATACACAACCTGGGGATTTAAGAGTCTCAGTGTGTGTGTGCAAGTGTAAACAGCAGCCTTGGTCTAAAAAAATACCACTGATTTATGCCACCTATTTTTCACACAGTCACACCTTTCCTAAAGGAGAAGGACTCTATATTATATAAGGGGGAAATGAGGAAACTTAAGCATAGACAGTAGTGTGTTTATAGCTATCATCTCTGTAGAAACGCAAACGTTAACTCATATCTTATCTTGTGAGGGGAAAAAAGAGAGAGAAAGAGATATACAGAGGTAGCCAGGGATGTAAACAATAAATTCACGATTAGGGAGCACCAATCATAAAAATATTGTCTTTGAAAAATCAAGCTACCATAAACAGACAAAACTGTCTTTTAAACATTCCCCGTTTAAAAGACACTGGTGCAAACATAGCCATGCATGCCACCAGCAAAACTGGTCAACCAGGGTAGTCTTGCTGGTTATTATAGTTAATGGTGAGGACACCAACTTACCAGCATCCTATCCTGGTGACCAGCATCCAAAACCAAACATATGCAGTATTTTAGCTGGTTTTGTAAGCAGCAACAACTCAAGATAAAAGAGCCAATGTTAGACTACATATTCTGAAAAGGAGATGGACATAGGTCATCGTGTGCTAGTCACACAATAGGAATTAGCCAGGCCAAAAATGCGTCCTGATTCTTTTCGCCACTGAGTGGCTTCTGACAATGGATGCTGTCTGCCTGCCGCAGGCCAACAGAAATTAGAGCAAAGACCAGCACTGTCAAGTGTCAGAGCGAGAGAGCCGGACCTTTTGTGATGTTTCCAGTGAGATTAGGGAAAGTGCGCTTCATTGAGACCTCGGATTTATCAGTAATTATCACGCCGCTGCTTCCACACAGACCTAAGCCTTCTGGGGGCGAATGGGGGTGGCGACTCGCTCCCCGTTGCATTTTATTTTCATTAATCATAGACATGTGAAGTCTTAACTAAGCCCCCCCGATGCTGGCGGACTATTGGCATTCTCACTGACTGGACCCAAGTATGCGACACAAAAAACGGCGGGGCGGTATGCATGAGAATATTGTCTGTCCGAATAGCTGCCCCATTGGTGCGCATTCATTCTTCTTTTATTTGGACGCAGGAGCCGAGAGAAGGGGGGGGGGCTGTAGTTAGAAGGGCTAATGTGGGTGAATTACGAGGGAAAACCTCTGCAGCTGAAGGCCTGAGAGAGAATGGAAGTCAAGGGGAGAATAATGGCTGGTGTGACAGTCACGCCTGGGGCGATTCGTCTGTCCTCTGTGCATGCCGCTCACTAAACAGTTAAAGATTCACGAGAGGAAGATGAGCGCGCGCGCGTGTGTGTGTGCGTAACAGCTCCCTGGGTAATAGGACTACGGCGCAATCGCTGGAACAACAAGGTTATTCTTCAGGACGTTATTATGACATCTGTGTGCTAGTTAAACAGCTTGCGAATATGCTGATAAAACTGGGAGCTAATTTACAGTGCCATAAAGCCAACTTCACCTTCAGTTATTATCTGAAAATATTTATTACGCACTGTTAAAAAGTCTGAAATTAAATGCTTTACGGCCATTTATTCGCAAACGTAAAGCAAGCAGTGGCCCCTACGGTTATTACGAGACTGCTGTTTGTTAAAAACAAACTGGAATAATATAGATAAGAGCATGGTGCGAGGGAAGGGAAATTTCTGCGCTCTTGGGTAAACACGGCTGCAGAATCAATTCACTAATCTGTCCATTCTCTCTGATTGAGGCCCGGTGCAGGAAACGCAACGTGTTCACCCTTTTCCTGTCTAACCTTTTCTCCTTTCCAGCACTCCGTTTTGAAATTTATATATAGAGTGAAGGCGGTTGTGAAAGTCTGAGGTCATTTATGTTTTCCTCAGCACTTGTGATCCCTTAGCAGAGGCTTGAGGACCAACTGAGCACCTCCGGCTATGTGACTTTAATACAAGAAGTAAAGGTATGTTTCACTGCAGGCCAACCTGTAGACCCAATAATTGCCTCAAGGGCTTCCTACGTAAATCATCCCTTTCCACTCTTGTCATCTTTTTAGAAACCGCAAGGCTTGGATGACTACTCCACATTATCGTCAAACTCTACAAAGTTCTCTTCATCGAAGATACGGCTTAAAACACTAATTAAAAACGAAAGTGGTGCAAATTGAAAGCGATACGAGAGATACCCCTTTGATATTTGCAGATATCAGTTAGTTCTGCTTGCATAAGCTCGCAAAAAAACTTCTATCTCTGCCTGACAGAGTTTCCTACGAAAGAACATAGTTTCCCCGGACGTGAACGAGGGGGAGAGCGAGACTTCTGTGAAAGACAAGAGAGATTATGCTAATCTGAGCGCTTTTTGATTCTGCGTCCCCGGAGGTTACTCCCGCAATGGTTATTTACTTATCGCGCCATCCAGATAACTGGGCAAGATAATGGCCCCCACTACATATCACCGGCTTCATTTCACCACTAATCCTCTTCCCCTCCAGAGTCGATTCCTCTTTTGCCCAAGTAATGAGCTGTAAAATTTAATAATTCATTTTTTCCTCCTTGTGTGGAGTCAATCCCGAGTAAGGTTTGATCGGAGAAGTCTTAAACCTGCACCGATGCCGATTGATGGGAATTGCAAATTGTTTTAGGTTACAAACTGGATAGGCTTTTTCCCTTTCGTGGGAATTCTAACTTCTCTTGGATCTCAGTAGAAGACCAAAATGTACCTGGTGACACCCCAGCACCGGAACCATTTCAAAGTAAGGTTTGATCACTGCCATGCACCAATGGCGCTTCAGGGGAAATACTAGTTGTTAGAAATTGTAAACTGGACATTGATGGTATTAAATGGTCAAGGCTTGTGGGTGTATGTTGACTTGCACTAAGGCGTTCTGTACAAGGATTCTTAATTTGTGAGTTTGATTTGTACAGCCTTTTTTGTTTGATCCTGTTGCCTGGGACCAAGCAGAGATGTTATGGTCTGATCTGACAGTGGGATATCTGGCTTGTGATATATAGTTGATGTCTCTTTGAATGGTTCCTTCTGAGCGTTCTTGTTTGTTTTCTAGTGTGATTTAGATCCTCTATCCAGGCCCATAAACTGATTCTCGCAGAGTTGCTCAAGGCTGGGAGGAGTCATACCAAGGGATGAGAGGTTATGTTAAAAGAACTGATGTTTCGTCCTTCTATCTCTCCTCTTTTTTTTCCCTCCGCTAACTTTCCTCCACCCTCACCCCAGCTGTTTAGGCTAAATGGATACCTGTAATTCATCTTTGCACTCTGTGTTGAGAGCGTTTATGTGGATTCTGAGTGTTTCTCCTTTCTCTCTCGCTCTACCCCCCTATTCTCGGCTCTCATTCCAGCTTCTGATCCCAGACAATGAAAACAATAGATGGGAGCCTCTCTTTCGCTCGTCTCTTTTCCCACACCCCACCATTCCCATTTCATGCTCTGCCTGTCGGGACTCTTTTGTGGACGGCATTAATTCCGGCCACGCTGGATAAACTTTCAGCAAAAACAATACAGTCTTGTATTTGTTTATTTATTCGTTTAGTCGTCCTCCGCTCTACGACCATCTGCCTGGTGTATTAACATGCACAAAAAAAAGATTCTTTTTAACTTTCATTCGCATTAGTATTTACATATGATGCTCTCAGTTTGTGAACAAGGCATTTAGTCTTGATGTTTCGGCTCACAGGGTCATTTTTGAGGGGTTGCGTAGGAAGGAGTGACATCAGTAGCTTTTGTGGTGCTTACCATAGCCATAGAGACGTAAATTCCACCCAGAGGTCCACCCTTGTGTTCGGATCGCTCAGAGCTGAGGGAAATGGGCTGGAAAAAAAGTCTGTTATCCCAGCAGTGGCAGTATAGTTACAAAAGGATGTTTATATGGCTGGCCCTGTTGATATTAGATTAAAATAATGGAATTTGACCATCTTATGGAGCCATTTCTGGACTGCATTATGAACAGACTAGATTACTGCACAGAATACATTCTTTTTTGTTGAATGTTAAAATGTGCTAAATGCACAAAAACATAGGTGATTTGTTTTTGTTTTCTGTTAATACTTTCTCCTATTCTATATTAATGTGCAGAGGCAAGTAATTTGTTGGGTGATGGATCTGAAAATTGTAAAAAATTGTAAAAAAAATTGCTGTTTAACAATTATTATTATATTATTATTATTAAGTCATGTCACTTTTCTCATCCAATAGTGTCAGTGCAGTCAAATCAATAATCGTGTTGATTATTATTATTATTATTATTATTATTATTACAATTTATTAAGGTCCTTTTGTCAACACTAGTGAACACAGGAATTATACACTTCACTTTTAACTTTTTTTATTATACATAGTAGCTCAGCTATTAAGTTATTTAAGCAGCGTGACAAACTGCTACATTACGTTTTTCATGCGCATACAAACAAGCAAATTGAGAATGTTGTTAGAATTTTCATTTAAGTAGCACTGAGGGTCATTGACAATGGTTCAGTTTGAACAGATATGGGCATAAATATATGCAAATGTATTTCAAATAATAAAATGCCTTAGTTGAAATGTATCATGTACCAAATATTGTGTAGATAAAAGTTATTTAAATACAAATAAAGTATTTAGTATTTTTTTTAAAACACACAATCAATGTATCTGGACCTATTTTGAATGCAAAGAACATTTTGGTGTGTACAACTGCTTAGACGTCTGTCGTCTGTGCCATTTATATACTTATTTCTGTCTATGTTATACCGTAGCCTATTACTTAAATAAATCACATGTAAAACTGTGGGAACGTTTCCTGCAATCTAGCATCGAGTAGGGATGGGCAATATGACCAAAAGCTTATATCAAGTTTTAGATACCAGTTCCGATACCACAGCAACAACTAATACTAGGCTATCTATTTAAGTAAATGGCCAATTCTCAAGCAATTATTGAAAACAAGTAAACAGTCAGTAATAAAATAAGAACAAAAAACAAATGACAAGAAATATGACAAATAAATACAATAGAGATATAACTTAAATAAAGAGTGCTAAGTATTTAATGTACTGTAGGTCTACCTAACAGAAGTAAGAAATACTACAGAAATTGAATAAAGTAATCAAATGTAAAATAAAACACTGCATAGTCTTCAATGAATGAATTAAACACACACTGATACTTATTAAAGCTACAAAAGTGATTCAGTCAAGAGCAGTGAGTTATTTTCTGTCTTTTGTTGTTTAATTAACATTAACGTCACAGACAGCAGCAGTATATTAGGCTGCTGTCACTTTAAGAGCCAAGCACTGTCGGCACCGATAGCCTCATGGGTAGCGCCGACATATAGCGCCGCTGCGCTTCGGGTGACCCGAGTTCGAATCCCGGCTCGTGGACCTTTCCCAATCCCGTCCCCCGTCTCTCTCCCACCTCGCTTCCTGTCCACTCTATACTCATAATAAAGGCAAAAGAAAGAAAAAAAGAGCCAAGCACTGACCCAATTTACTGAACCACATTCAGTTCACCCAATTGTTTACTTTTCTGACCGTGTTTACGTGAATACTAAGATTTTGACATATTTTTGTGTGAATTTGACTATTTAGCCGCACACAGAAACCTGCCTATCAGTGTGTGAATACTAAATATGAATTCTTTTTCACAGCATATTGCACTTTTAACTTTTTTTAACATCAAATATGTATCCCGCTCTTTATTACTCATTCGTCCATATTTCTTTATCGCTCTATCATGTCAATAACTCCTGCCCACTAAAAGCTGCATGGATATATTTGCATACCTGATATTTAAACGATATAGAAAAAGTTTACACACACTTTATATTACCATAATGCTATATATATATTGTTATTTCACCTAGTCCTAGCAAACAATAATGGTCAAGCGTATTGGACTAGCTGGTTGCTAAAAACCAACAACAGATTAACTATCAAGACTGACCGGCTAACGCTAATTTTCCTCTTGCCAGTGTTCTTTTATTCCTTCATGTTAACTGTCTGAAGGCAAATCTGAATGATGTTTTGTTTTAAGCTTAATCAACAAGTAGAATCGACCATGACATCCTCACCTTTTCTTATCCCTTATTAGTGCAGAAAATCCGCTCACCCAATGCTAGATGTAGCCGCTCAGCTACATGCATTAAAGTTGGGGGTGGGGGGCCTGAACTAGTTGTTTCAGATAATCAGCAGCCTAATAAAGAGGTTGACTGGTATTTTATGTATTTTGAACATACAAAAATATTAATATTCAATGTATTTAAATACAAATGACATTTAAATTTTTATTTTAAATGCCTGTATCTGAAATACTGCCCATTGCCGAGTTTGAAGTGCTGATTTGTTCAGATGGCTCATCTCAATGAATTTTCCTAATATAAAATAAATAAATAAAAAATAAAGATTCAATGAGTCATCACCCAGAAATTCCTCAGCAAAATTTGTGATTGAGATTTTTGTTGGTGTTTATCACTGTTGTCCTTTTATATATAAAAATAAACGTTTTTAGTTGTGTTTCTTATATTTAGCATGAATCCAGTAGTAATAATAAATAATTTACTTGTTATATATAGGATATATAATTCTTAAATTCATTGTAGTTGGTAATTCTTTGCAACTTTTGTGTGTAGCCAACTACTTTTTCCAAAAGGATAATTTTGCCTTTACAAGTAGCTTGTGGCATAGCAAACAATTTCAAAGCAGCTTTTCCCGACACTGTGATAAAGCGATTACCCCACTGTTTGGTCCTAACCTTTTAAGAACATTGCAAGGCATTCTGGGTTTCCAGTCAGCGGCTTATTCAGCATCCCTTTGCGCTGCTAAAATGCAGCTGATGGCCACCTCAATAATTCACGACTCTTTCTGTGTTTGGTCATCATTTTCATAGGTGCCTGTCTTCTGGGCTGTTTTCAACTGCTCCATCATGTTAGTATGAATAATACATGTAGTATTATTTTACATAGGTGTTAAGTTACAGAGGGGCCGTGCTGATGTCCTTGGGCTATAATAGGGTGGGACACATACAAAACAGTGACGTGCCCCAGAGGACAGGGCAATTGTCATTGATATGAGGCACACAGGTGGATGTTTTCATGCTACTTGGAGCATTGAAAAATGCCTATGAGGCAACAGTCTTCATTTACAGTCTACATTTGTTACAATATTTATTCATCTTTTTTAAAATTAGTTTATATAAATACAACTGATCGTTGTTAGTTCAGTTCATGTTGGTTCATGTTAGCTCAGGTGGATTAAATAATATTAACAGATAGGACTTTTGGTTTTAATAATATATTAGTAAATGTTGAAATTAACATTAACTAAGTTTATTAAATGCAAGTGTTTTTCATTGTTGCTTCATGCTAACTTATGAATTAACTAATGTAAACCCTTAAACGCATACCTCGAGTATTTAGTGACCCGGGACGTCATTTACTAAAATGAAAGTTAGACATACCTTCATAGTTTTCCTCAGTCAATTCATTATAAGCAATATAACAAGAAAGAGAAAAAATACAATTATATAAGAATGCCTGTTTTCCCATTCATTTTTTGTACAAATTGTATAGGGTTGCTAACGACCCGAGGTGTGTAACAGTTTCTGCACAACAATAATTGAATCTGTTATGACTGAATAAGTGCAATTTACCTTTATTTCACAAAGTGGCAATGCCTGATACACAATGATGAAGTGACGTTTCACTCATAGTTACGCAGGCTGAAAACAAAAGAATAGGAAGTATCATCAGCAAAACTTGAAATGGCTCAGCGATTTACTGAACGCAATCAAATGTTAGTGTCGCTGTCACCTGATGGTGAATCTGGTGAAGAAGCTGTCAGCGATCAAAATATTGATTTTGAAGAAGTTAAAAATTATTGTTTTGAGAATGTTTGAGATGGCGAATATGAGCCAGATGCTGAATGTACTGGGAAATGAGCTCTGACGAGGACAGTGATGATGGTTTCAAACATCTGCTCAAACTGAACCCTTCCAAGCTACAAAAGGCAACAAAATATGCTTTATTTTATTCTTCTGTAATTGTAACTCTAATATTAGGAGAGTTTTATATTATCGCGTCAGGTAGAGAACCATCCGTGTTAGATATAGATACCAGTCGCTAAAGACCCGAATATGTTCAGGTAATTATGATTGGCGAACCATTCATGCATTTAAGGGTTTTATTAATGGAATCTTATTTTAAAGTGTTACCAAAGATATTCATATTAATTAATCATTAATCTAATTGATTTATCAAATTAATCTCAATTAATTGCTTGCATCAACACTCTTAAAAAATGCTGGGTTGTTTCAACCCTTGTTTGGGTCAAATATGGACAAACCCAAATTTAAACCAACGGTTGGGTTTGTCCATATTTGACCCAAACATAGGTTGAAACAACCCAGCATTTTTTAGAGTGAATATTTGCTGAAAATCCCCCAAATGTAGAGAATTCAAAGATATTACAATAAATGCATTATTTATTGTTTTAAAGCCCTAACATAATGTATATTTTTTTAAATAAAAGTTACAAAATAACGAGAGATGCAGTCTTGGGCATTGATGTAACAGGTGTACAGTTGATCTGTATCAACATCCCCTGCTTGCTTGTCCATCTGTCTGTCTGTCCTGTTCTGTCTGGTCTCTTTATTCTCCACACCGCTGTGTCCCGCTGACCCCTCCGTGGCTCTTTTCATTACTGGCATTCCAACAATGTATTTGTGTAAAAAGGAATCAATTAAATTCAAATCTTTCTGAAAGCAGGCTTTGCTAGAAAAACATGGGCCGGCCAATGTTTAGATTGTGCAGCCACTGCATCTTTTTTTTTTTTCTTCAGCTCTGTTCCTACATGTTCAGGTTGTTCTTTTCTTACCCCTTTTTTCTTATTTTCTTATTATTGTTTTTAATAAATGCAATACAAAAAGCTTACAGCCTTAATTGCTTTAAACAAAAGCGCAGCACAGTCAGACAACAGTCATCTCTATTTTCTTTTCATATCGCATCGTTGTTTTTCTTTTCCTCCTTGGCCTCATGTTCAGGGATGACCTCGGGTCGTACTTGCTGAGTAATCCATGCATGTTTGCAGACCGAAATCATTTTGTAATAAGGAAAAAATCCCAGTAAACAGAGATGTAAAAGTTTGGCCAAGAAAGGGAGTAAGGAAATCTCAAGGCTTTCCATTTCTTGGAGTTTTCTTGCTAGCGGGACGCGGGCATGGAGGAAAAGGAGGGGTGTTGTTTTCCTAATCCATTTGTCCCATTCCTTTGGAAGCGTTTGCAGTCAAAACTGTCTTTGTGTTTTTGACATGCTGAGTTTCAAAGTGAATCGAACCACATGCTCATTGTAAGGTCATCAGCAGAGCACAAGATCAGAAGAAAAAGTTCTGTTAGTTACGCACAATTTTTAAGGTGAAGTATGGGATTTTTGTTCCTAAAATTTGTTAGAATACTTCCTCCTCTCTTAGTTTTACATGTAGAGACATATGATGTGGAAGAATCTGTTTGTCCAAACAATGGAGGTCAGAGTGAGTTTGAAAAGATTCGTTTGGCGATGCTAGTGGTGCAGAAATGGCACACTTCAAATTTAATTCCAAAGTAGATGTTGTTGTTACGAAAGTCCTATTTGACGGAAAAGAGTGCCAGTGCAGAACATGTCAAATTACCAGGTCGTTGACTTGAAAAGACACCTCAGAAACGTCTCTCATATGCTCGGCGGCTGTCACTGTAATTTAGAACAAAGGTGTATGAATGTTAATTGATTTTCTATTTATGGTAGATGTCAAGTACTATTTATAATGCAATTTCACAAGCTAAAACTTGCGAAAAGAAGCCACGTCGAGAGCCTCGTTCTCTCCTGCAGGACCGAAGCTGTGGATTTCATTAGCAGCCTCACACCGCTACGGTTTGATTCTTCACAGGCTCGAGGAAGTTAACGGAGTCAATGAGATATCGCTTTGTCGGGAGGGAGCATGAATGGACTTCATTACCCAGATATCCCTAGCCCAAACATGGGAGAGTGCTGTCCTCCACCCCTCTCCCCGTGTGTCCTTTCAACCACCCCTCTTAACATTTTTCCTTCTATCTATCTCTCTTTTCCTCCCTCTATCTCTCCTGTGGCTTGTGCAGATAATGAGACAATGGCGCTCCAGTGTTCTTGTAAGCCCCTGTAAACATGGAGCTGCGAGGAGTTCAAAGGATTTGTTAAATTATTGACATTTAATTGGAGGTGCTTTTGTGCCGGTCCGCAGCTCAAATGCTATTCGCCAGCCTTGGTGTCGCCATGGCAGCTAATGAGCACAACAGCCATTCAGGCAGTCAGGGGTCGAGGTAGGGGCCTCAGGGGTCTCAAATACTTTCATTGTGTCACACAAGTGCTCCTGGACACGGATGAAACGGGGAGGCATTTTCCCTTTTTTTTTTTTTTAAAGGGGAGGGAAGAAGAATGGAAGTGGTTTTAGCGATATGTTGTGAATTGAGGAGGGTAAAAGAGAAATACGATTGAATTGGACGACAGGCCGATACCCAGAGGAACGTTTTATTGCTCGGGAGTTATTGCTCTTTCATCGCTCATGAGTCTTGTTTTTGGTTCTGTTTCATCAGCTGGTTCAGATGTTTCTAGTCGAATGCCTCGAGAGATATAAAATAGATGCAATTAGACCAATGTACCTTTTTATGTAACTGATTTCAAAAAGTTATGATCCGTCTTAAAGAAAAAAATTTGATGACTAACTTTTAAAAATTATTTTAAGAATATTCATTCTTATTCAACCAGCCCCAGGTCATCTCTCCTAATAAATTAGGAGAATTCAGCAACATTTTCAAGCTATTTTCTCTCCATTTAATTTAGTTTCGGTCTCTGAGAAAGAAATGTAATTAATTTATTATTTTTTTATTTTATTTTATATATAAATTATATATATATATATATATATATATATATAAAAAAAATATATATATATATATATTTATATATATATATATATATATATATATATATATATATATATATATATTTATTTATTTAGTTTTGTCCCACTTTAAATTGTCTTTAACTATGTAGTTAAGCACGCTTTATTTATTTATTTATTTATTTATTTACTTTTATGACCCATTTTATATTGTGTCTTTAACTACTATGCACTATAACATAATTAATCTGATACAATGCACTTGTGTACATACATGATTTGTACTTTTATTTAAAAAAAATACTTGTGTGCCGTTACATCTGTAATGAATTTCTATACTGTTGACTTACCCTTTAACCCACCCTTAATTCTAACCAGACCACCAAACCTGTCCCTAACCTTACCCTTAACCCAACCCAATAGCAGCAAAAGTGTTTTGTAATACAACATGAACACAATAAGTACATTTTGACAAGTACATACCGGTATTAGTTAAAGACACCTAATATAAAGCTGGGACCTTATTTTATTTTGGTTTGTTTGTTTGTGCTTGTAATGGCATCATGTATCTTAAGTGTTTTTTCCAGACGAAAGTCACTGGAGGCCGTCTAGCGCACACCTTGAACACACACTCAACATCCGTCTTCAGATGCAGAACATGCACTACACTCGTCCCTCTCTGCATGCCCCCCCCGTTGTCTCTTTCTGCCCCCCCGCACCCCTGCCGGCCCACCGTGACCTTGCGGCGAGCGTCGTGCAAACGTGCCGATAATGCTGTTTACATAGTCTTTAAGTGGGATGACATTACACTGGGGCACATGGCTTGGCAACCCTCAGTGGCAGAGAAGAGCTCATTTGCATAAGCCCTGTCTATGCTAAAAAAGAAAAGAGGGATGGAAGAATGAAAAGAAGAAAACGTGTGCTCGTTTGTGTGGGGAATGAATGGTAATTGAATTGAGCCGAGGTAGAGGACAGGAACGTGAGGGCAAAGATGACGTTCTCTGCTCACCTACACTATGGCAATACGTTCAACCATCTGAGGGTCATATATATATATATATATATATATATAAATATGTGAATTATATATGCGATTTTGTGAATTTGTTGTTGTTTAATTTCTTAGTTATCAAGTTTTATTTGTTTGTTTTTTAGCTTTGTTACTGTTTACAATGCAATATCACATTGCAATACACTGTGTATGTCATTTTACAATGCGTTTGAGTCCATTCTCAACCGTGTGAACTTGGTCTCTAGTAAGGCTTTTACGGTCCTTTTTTTACTAGGCATAGAGCTCTGATTCGAAGGTTTAACAGTGCTGTTTGCATGGAAGGGCTTGTATAACTCTACTGTAAAGTTAAAGAACAGGTTATATTCTCAGCTTCATCCTCCAGGATAGCAACGATCGAGAACCCTAATGATAAAGCTTTACGATCAACTTTAAAATCGACACTGATATAATATTGCTTGATCAGGCTGGGATATCCCACTGCTAACTGGCGAGTAACAAGCGGGGGTGAATTAGGAACAGCCTGAGGTTTTTCAGGCAGTCTTGATGCAGAGCTTTCCAGTTGTTGGCCACATGTGGAACCACTCTGGTGCGTGTAAGACTCTTGCTCTGCTTTCAGTTTATGCCCTTCCTCAATGATTGATAGTTTTGAATTGGACCAAATATGTTTTAATGCATTAAAGAATTCTGGGGTTAGAGGAAGTGACAAAACGGGGCCTCACGTGTCATCACTTATAAGACAAAAGCTTGCCGCTGTTTGCGGGTTTTACAAGAGTTTTAGTCAGGCTGGTAGTTAACATATTTAGCAATTTCGCATTTATATAAATGTTGGGTAGATCACTTACAAACTGTAATCCATTACTGAACACATGTAATCTATTACGTAATGTAATCTGATTACTTTTGACCCAACTCATTCATCACATTGATTTGAATAGAATAATCTTGTAACAAATTGATATAAAAATGCAAAGAGAAAGAACTTTTTCCACTCTTTGTTATCAACAAAGTGAAGTGCATTAAACATATGTTAGGCTTTCTCAAACTGGGGTTTAAGTAGGAACTGCAAGGGGTTTGGAAATGGATGAGAATCTAAGAATTAATTAAATGTATATAATGTTGCATTAAAAGAAAAATATTGAATAACATTTATTTATTTTATTTATTTTACTTGTTTGTCATGTGCCCTCTCAATTCATTGTGAAATCTGAGTGGGGAAATCTTTCGCCTTTTCACTTGTGAATTTCTCAGTCGCATGTGTTTTTAATTGTTATAGATGTATAATTATATTTATCATTTTCAATAGTATCTGTAAATTATGTAAGGCATAATGTACAGTCAGAAGGTCATGTTTGCAATAATGATTTTACATTATCTCACTTATTTTACATCTACTTACCAAATAAATTGACATGAAATATTGATTTGAGTTGGAATTATTTGATTAAGTGAGAGGCAAAAGTCCACAAAGTGCTCTGAGAGACACAGTGAAGAAGATTGGTTACCAGGGACAGCAGTCAGATGTACAGTTCAGTGGCAATTATGCAAAAATACTTGACCACAAAATGAAATGATTAATCAAGTGTTCCAGAGAGTTGTGTAATAAAGAGCTATGAAGTAACTACATAAAGGGCATGTAACAGGCTCAAGCTCATGAAGGCGTGATCCAAGGTTCTTCTGGCGTTTTTACAACTGAGGACAAAAGTAAATAAGTTAATTCAATTATTTTAGTTGAAATGGTAGCCTACATTGAAACAGAGGCAAGAAGCAGCATACATTCATTTAAGAAGTTACAGTTGCAGTTGAATTGAATATTGCAGTTTTGTTTTTCAGTGTATCACTTAACATCAAGAGTGTAGCATTTTTATGGCAACATGCTGAAGTCTGTTTCATTATGTTGCGCTCCATCTCACTGTTTTTGTCCTGTGTGTACGCCCCCTCGTTCTTTCGCACATCTGCTCTCTCAACAGCAGCTCTAAACTGAATTGACAGCGTAAATTCTACATCGGCCTGATTGGATACGCGAACTGGGCCGAACATCTCTCACACCGGCCTTGTGTGTATTGGAAGCTGAGGAGGCCAACTCAGTTCCTCTCGCTCTTATCTAGCTATGCGCTGCGTGATAAGTTGACGTCTCGAGATCTGAAGCTTTCGAGGCGCAGAAGATCTGCCCCGTTCCTCGGCGTCGTGATACAATCTCTGTCGTTGATTGATGCCATTCTAAACGTGGTGGTTTAAGAGATGGGCGCCTCTTCTTTTTTAGCGATTCACCGTGAAGATTGCGCTGATAAGTCGTTCCGCTAATTGCTATGAAATTAGTCTTTGCCATCTAAGCTGTAATTACTTCAAACTCACTTTATATTCCTCTCAAGTTTACACCTCTCGCCCACTCAAGCTCCTTCATCTCCTCACCTCCCCGTACGCCACTGAAAGTCTGACATCTCTCGCGTTCCTGCAGCTGGCCGGAGTGCTGAAGCGGCACTTTGGAAACCCAGTGCACACAGCAGTCGTTGCAGCCGGGACGTTTATCGGATTGCGAGGGGGGTGCCCTTGCGGGGACAGCGGCAGCGGTGCGGGCGAGATCCTGTCGATCAATGCGGCTCTGCATTTGCATTACAGTGCACGGTTAACTACAGATCTGAGCATCGATCCCATGTGCTAAAATGCACTTTACTAAGCTAGGTGGAGAGGAACGAGAGCAGGAAAGGGAGGAGATGGAGCGGATCTGGATGGATGACATAAAAGCTAAGCCAGTTATAGGCCTTCCAAAGGTTTCCAAATCCTTGGCGTTCTGATGTCAGAAATGGGAAACATTAACATGACTAATGAAGATGCATCTTTTTTAACACTTACTATTCTATATCTATTTATTAAAAAAAGAAAAAACCTTGTTACATGTACTGTGCTAGACTAACTGGGAATAGTCATAGCACTTGCATATTGTTGGTTTGATTGCTTCTATTGCTCTCCTCATTTGTAAGTCGCTTTGGATAAATGCGTCTGCTAAATGATTAAATGTAAATGACTGGCCTCATTTGCATGTCAGCTATGCCTATTGTAACTGTTCAAATTACTCACGGTTCGGTTTGTTTCATGGTTTTAGGGTCACGGTTTGGTATGTGCTATGTTTTTCTGGGAAAAAAAAGACTACTGTCAAATAAAAATAAAGAAAATAAGGACAAATAATCTAACTACAAGCAACAGCACAAATAAATACGATAGAGCAAAGATAAAATTAAAAGAAACAGTGCTTTTCAGGTTTTTAACAGTAGTTTTTAGGTACAGAAATTGAATAAAGTAATCAAATGTAAAAAAACATTACATATTTCACTGAATAAATGAAAGATTAATCCTTATTAAAGTTACAAAATCTATTCAATCAAGTTCAGTGAGTGATTTCCTTCTCTTTTGTTGTTTGATTAAAATTAAAACAGACAGCAGGAATATTAGGCTGCTGTCACTTTAAGACACAATGCACTGATGCAATACACTGATACTGCATACATGCGTTGTCTTTCTCGACTGTTTAACAATTATGAATTGCCATAAAACTGACATAATTGTTGTATGAATTTGTCCAAGCGCAAGACTTGAAATAGAACTCAATATTTGCGCTTCGGATGAGTGCACACAAAAATCTTCTCACAGCATTCGTTCAAGTTATATGTTCGCAATAAAAACACACGCAAATGAGTTTGATTTAAACACATTGTAAAGTGTGCTGTTCAGGTCTCACCAGGACCGTGCGCTATCAACACCCGGGTGATGATGGGATAAGTGACTGGTCATATTAGGGCAAGGCATATGGCATTTTTTTGATCATCGCTGTTGTAACGTATGGGGAAGCTAGAATGTGTAGGCATAGACAGAAACACACATTAGCGGAACTCTGTCTGTTTTACACGTTATTATTTTTAACAAACCATATTATAGATGCGTTGTCAGGTTTGAGATTAACCGCGGTGCAAGTGTGTGCTGAACCGTGGGTGGAGAACGGTACGGTCCGATTTATTAAAAAAAAAATTACGGAGAACCGTTAAATCCTTACTATTGGGTATTCCTAAACACCAGAAGAACTAATGCTTAGGGCCCTATCATACACCCGGCCCAATGCAGCGCCAAGCGCGACGCAAGTGTGTTTTGCTAGTTTCAGCCCGACGCAGTTATCATTTTCACATCCTGCGCCACGTTGTTTAAATGGCAAATGCATTTGCGCCCATTTGTGCGCCCATGGGTGTGCTGGTCTGAAAAAGAGGCGTGTTCTGGCGCATTGTTGGTGCGTTGCTATTTTGAGGCAACAGAAATAGACTGCGCCATTGACCAACAAAAACCTGGATTTTTTGTTATTTAAAGAGCGCGTTAATAATGTGAGCCTATAGGCGGGTGCACAACGCGCGTACACTCTGCTTATTACACACACTGGGATGCACAGCAGCAAACAAACATGCCAAATATTAAAAATAAAAGAATTACAATGTAAAAGATTAATATTGTGTACATAAAGATATGGTGGAATCCGGCTTGTCCCATAGATGGTCTGCTTGAGCGCTTTAACCTCGCGCATGAGCAGATCCGTTTGCGCTCTGGAGCAAGCATTTGTTCAGTGTTTGTGCTTGCAAATTCCGCCATTTAAATAGCAACCCACCGTGGTGCGAGCGCAACTGGCTTTTAAAGGGAATGGGAGATGAGACTCTGGTTGGTTTATTTCACGTTATGCCCAAAACACACCCATTACTCATTAAGAGAATAGGGACAACCCATTTTTCGCATCGTTAAACTAGCAAAAGTGGATTCGGACACGCCCTAAGTGAACTTGACAGCAACTACAAAGTACTGGAGATTGCAACAAAACAACACGTCTGCATTGATGAGCGCTTGTGTAAGTGGGTTAAGAGAAACACACAACTCTAGTTTAAAGAAATTATCGCTCTTAAATTCTGGACGTGTCAAGCGTTTATGTTCGTGCTTAATATCAGCATTAAGGATTCCAATGTTTGGTATAAGATTTTGGCAGAAGTTTATTTTTAATAATGGTTAATGGTTGCAGTCTGATTTCTGAATTTCGGTGTGGATTCTTCTGTGGTTTTGTCAAAATGTTACTTTGCAAGATTTTGAGTTTGTTCCTCATTTCATAAGCAATAATGTGTTTACATGGTAGTCTTAAAGGCACAGAATGAAAACAGTTTCTAGCACAGAAAACTGAATTGGAACACTGGGAAAAAATACTAAAGCAGGACTATGTCTGTATCTAAAAGATATTTCAAACCCTGATTACTAAGATTAGAAGAGTAGAGTTTTATTTTCTTATTTTGTTAAAAGAAAACAGGACAGGGCTATCAACAAGCATCCAGACTCTGTATCCCACAATACCTCTTGACAGTTCAGACTCACTAAATTAAAGAACACTCTTGGCAGACAAGTGCCCACGTCTGCAGGACGAGGGAGGAGAAACGGTCCTCACAAGATCTGTCATGCACACGTTAATGAAAGAGATTTATTTACGTTTCTAAAAGTTGCCATTAACACTGTGCAGAATGTTAATGGACGAGAATTTGTGGCTGCTTTCTGGGGCTCAATTTGGTTATTTATGGTGTGTTTTTTTTTTTTAAGTAAGGGCGTGGCCTTCAATTGACGTTCTGTTATCTTATTAATATGTGTATGTGCATTTCAATTGTTCAAATGCCACAAAAGAGCCACAGATACATTTAAATAAAGTCAACAAGTGACATTTTAAAGTAAACCAATTAATCATGCCTCTGTTACCAAATGTCAATAATTTTGATGCAAGACTGAAAATCTCGTTCATTAACTCTTTCCCCGCCAGCGTTTTTTTAGCCACTGCAAGCATTTTTTTTCATCATTTTCTCAAAACTTTCATGGCCCTTCAAATTTTTTGTTGTATGAATATCTGAACATGCAATATATCAAAAGAAACCTCTGCTTTTAAACAAGAAAGAAAAAAACATTTTATTCTAGCTTCATGCATTCTTTTTTTTATCAACACTTGAATGTGGGTTTCATTAAAAAAAGCAACATTTTGAAGAAAAAGCTTTTATGCTTTTATCGCTTGTTTCTGCTGCTTTTTTGCATGTTTTGATTCGGAGATTCTCTACTCTTAAGATATGCAATAGTGACAATATCTGGTACTGGATTATGAAATATTGACACACTATTGACATCTTCCTTTGTATTTTTGCAGTATGTATTTCTGCTTGGAAGTCTGTGTGTCTCTGTGTATGTATGATATGTATAAGCTATTCGACACCTTAATTTCCTTCGGGATTAATAAAGTATCTCTATCTAATTCCGTCAATAGCGGGGAAGCGTTGTCTCTTAAATGATGGAAAATTCCTGACTTAAGCTGCGATTTATAACAGTCCTTTACGAATGTTGCCTGTCGAACATGATCCCCACTGTAAATCATATCACACTGTGGGATCTCAGTTGTCATTAATATCAGACTGTACGGCAGTCAAGATGCTTTAAAAAGGGACGCACGCAAGAAGACTCGTTGGGTCGTTTTACATCAATCCGTGATGCATTCAGTGTCGTGAGCTACATTTACATGCGGGATAGAAATGATGGCTAGCAAATAGCGTTCATTTTGATCATGGCTTCTCTTGAAAAGAAAACTGGAAAAAACGAAACAAAAAAAAACGACAACGCGTTGGTTTGTTGTTGTCTCACTAATTGCGTCATCAGGTTCGGCCCATCTATTGGTTTTTGATTTGACGGTTGTTGTAGGAGAAGCCACACATTTGATTGCAATGGTCATTAATCGGATGGTTATGAACATGGCAAACTAGCGATCAAAGACTTAATTTGGCCTAGGATCTGAGGAATCTTTTAGGATTCACAAAATTTGTCTCAGACGGCCAAACCATAGCCAAAATCGTACAGTGTGCACCCAGATTTACTGTCTTCTGTGGAACACAAATGGAGATCTTTAAATCAGGATGTCCAAGCTATTGTTTTCCATACACTGAAAGTGAATGGGGACTGAAGATGTCAAGCACTGAATAACAACTTAAATTTCAGTGTTTATCACAAACTATTTGCATCTATTTGATTTTATTTAAATAATCACATTTTCAAAATGCATGTATTTAAATATCTTAGAATCAGCATTAATTTTAAAATTGTGAGAATATTTACATTTATTCGGATAAAAAGTATGACCATTTTTAGGCATCAGATTAAGTTGATTAGTTTGTTTGTTAAAGTTGTGCAAATTTATATTTAATTCAAATACATGAATATAAAATTTAGTCCTAAATATTTATTTGAATTTAACATTTCTTTTGAGTTTCACAGAAGGATGATATATGGAATGATATTAAAAAAGTTAAATATTTCAATGAACTATTTCTTTAATATGATTAAAGGAGTGCGTATAGGACATGTCGTCTTCCTCTGTTCCTCTATTTCATCTTTTCCTAACCGTGGGCCTCCTGCCTCCCATCAGGCCATAGCTAACAATGCACTCCTGATTAAAGCACACCAAGTGCTCAGCTACCTGCACCAAAATAGACCTGCTCTCACCATGAGGGCCGTCCCGTGGATGTATGTGTGTGTGTGTGTGTGAGTGTTTCTCTACATGAGATAAAGCCAGAGAGATTGAAAGACTGAGTTTAAATCCATCCAGAGTGTTATGTTTGACTGAGAACCGTTACATACAAGGATATAGCGTACACTGAGTGCACGTGTTCTGCGAAGCGCGCAAAACGCCTTCTGAAAGTGACTTACACACACACACACATTGTTGTCTTGTGATCTCTGGCTTAATGGGGACTGGAGTCTTTTTCATGTTTCATTGTGTGTTACTTTTACCCACAGGCTTGCTAAGTGTGTCCCCCTCTCCGCTCCGTTTCCCCCCACGCTCCACATTCCAGCCCCATGCACACAGCTTGTTTCCTGATATTGCGCATTGTTTGGCAACTTCAAAAGGATCCATTTTAAACATGTGTCCATTTAAGACTGTACAGGAATCCATACGGTCTGGTCCGCATTATGTGGGCCTGCTTAACTGTTCACATGTGGCAGCACTAATCAGAACATACATGTATTTACAGTGCAGACAGAGCACATACCTGCGGGGTGCGTAAATAAGACGCAAGCTGCTTTTAATAATCTGGGTGTAAATGCGTCACTGTGCGATATGGCAGTGATAGAATGTGCGTGTTAATTTCACAATGTAAGAAGACTTCTATGGAAATCCCTAGAAATAGTGTTATTAATGCATTATTGTAGTTGTCCTTGATTTGACGTTAATAATAACTGTTAATAAAAGTAAAACTAATGCTAAGTGCATCAAAAGATGTATATTTTTAAAGCAATGAATGCTTTTATTTAGCAAGGATGCCTTAAATTGGTTACAAAAGATTTCTATTTCAAATAAATGCTGTTCTTTTATTGATCTTATGGATTTTATGAAAAAAAAAAAAAAAAAAAAAAATCAGTTTCCACAACTGTTTTTTAACATTGATAATTAAAAAAAATGTTTGTAGTTTAAGGTCCAATTCTTGCTATTAACTAGTTGCTTATTAGCATGCATATTTCTAGGATATTGGCTGTTTATTAGTACTTATAAATCACATATTAAAGCTTTATTCTGCATGACCATATTCTACATCCCTAATCCTTCCCAATACCTAAACTTAACGACCACCTTACTAACTATTAATAAGCAATAATTAGGAGTTTGAGGCAAAAGTCGTAGTTAATAGTTAATAAAGGTTTCTTAAGCACCAAATCAGCACCAATGCTGTTGCACTTAAACAATACCAAATTAAAAACATGAAAACTAGGATTATTTTGCTTTCTGAAAATTGGTTTTGTGATTGAAATTGTTTTATAGCGGACAGTACTGTAATATTTTAGTACAAGCATCCCAAAATAATTGTAAAGGATATAAGTGCAGTGATCTACTGGAGCCATGGTTGCTTGGTTAGTTCATGCAGTAAAAAAGAGGATGTTGGCCTGGTGTGTTTAACCTTAACAGGAAGTTGACAGGCAGGCCAAACGCAGGGTCAGCCGTTAGCCCTGCTGACAGGAGACAAACTGAAGGGTCCAACATACTAAAGAGTGTGTGAGACACACAGTGTAATTGTGCCTTGGTGCAATAATGCACTTTGAGCGGTTGTGCTTTACACTCATGCATTTCAATTTAATCTGTTGTTCTTTAATTACAAGCCAACTGTATTAAGTAGAAGACTGTTCTGCAATGTGGACAAAACCCATTTACTTCCTCATTAAACAGTGTTATGTTCTTCACTACTCCATTTAGGCCCAAAGCAAGCACCCAGTTTCACTCAAGTCTGAGCAAATAGTCATTCAACAGGAGAAACCATTAGTTTAATTGGAAAGGCCTTCAAAAGAGGAATGTTTCTAGCAAAGTGACGGCCATCCGTGGCATCTTTTGATAGGACAAAAATCCACTCTCAAAGCCCCCCACTATTGATTTTCCACGTCTGTCACAGCCTACATTAAATTAGAGCGGATCTGGTAGGTGTTGCTCATGAGAGCAAAGTGAAATGCTCGTAATTCAGGCACTGTGTGATCTGTCACTAGTCGGATTTAAAGTGAATGACTGCTAGTGCCTGTGTGTGTTTGCGTTCAGCATTTAATGTAATTGCAACTGAAAGAGCAGCTTGAGATGTAACAGGTTTCAAATCATTGTTCGTTCCCAACTTTATGTCTGTAACCAACATTAGATGTGTTCCCCAAACATTAGCAATCGCAGAGCAATGCTAATGAACGTTTATGGTCACTCAGGAAACGCAGGCGAGCACAGGAAATTGATCAGATGGCCATCGCCATGGCGACTTCTTAGACCATGAATTAGTGGCATATCATATCTAAACTTGGCAGGGGTGAATTAAAAATGCATCTAGACTGCGCAGTGCAAAGTATATTTCAAAGATTGTTGTAAATAAAAGAGAATCAGATGTGGTACCTTTCATTTGTAAACTAACATCTTTAGCAAAAAATGTAAATGTACTTGTACTGTGATTTATAAGATGTTGGTCACAATGAAGATTCTGGTCACATTATGAACCTTTTTTGGTATAGTTGCACTAACAACATTACTGATGATCATTTCTGCTTTTGATTGACATTTTCACCCACTTATTTTTAAAGGAAATGCACATTTTATAATTCACATTGTATCTTTTTCAACACCTCTTGTGAACTATCCACTGTTCATGCAGTTCCGTGTGTGACTTTGCATAGAGCGGATCATTTAATGCTTCACCTCCATCTCCTCAGTACAGTATGAATGGAGCCGTACGCTGCTAAAAGGATCAAATGCATTTAATCAAGTCAAGCTGCTACAATCTGCCTAAAACAAAAGCAGGGTCAGGGTGACCCTCCCGAATGAGCGAAAAGCATTGCAATTCCAAATGTGTGTGAAGGGATTAATTTTGCAATTTATCAATTCGCTGCAGCGCTCTTTGGTATAAACAATGCGCCATGCGGTATCGGACGCCTGGCAGCTGGCTCTGGAAAAACTCAATAAGGTTACTGTGTCAATTGGGCTTGTGTGTCTTAAGCCCCTGACCTGCGACCTTTCACCTAGGCCTTGTAAACAGTCTCTAATCCCGACCTTTGGCCGGCTCTGGACCCTGAAGCTTTCAGTGCGTTGAATATGGCGTCTTGTAATCTGGTAAAATCATCACGGACAATTCATTGTCAGGAATAGAGAGTTCAAAAAGAGTCACCTCAACTTTTTTAGCTTTTTATTTGAAATTCTGTTGGAAAGGTTTGTTTCCACGGGTAAAGAAGGTGTTGGTGAATTAAAGGTTAACAGGTTATGAGTTTCCTGCAGGTCTGAGGTGTAAATAGACTTATCAAAGTCAGACTCACTTTTTGTCCTGCACCCTGATAGGTTCATAACTAATGATGTCATGTTTCAGAGTAACATGCTCTCCGCCTTATGTCATACTTGGTCAGCGTGAAATTAAAATTAACCCTATTTTCTTTCTCAATACATGCTCCTGACATTATTGTGCGCAATTCACGTTTCCCCCATTTTTATTGCATGTCATTCCAATGAAAACCGGACCAAAGCACGCACATCAGCGGCAAAAAAATGCACAGGATTGGGCGGTGGACAAAGGAAATAATAAAAAACAGAAAGAAGTCGGCGCACCAAAGCTAAAAAAATGCAAAAAATTAATAGTAGACTCACACGGGTTACATTTCCAGCACGCAGATCTTCGTCAGATTCTGTTTTTTATGTTATAAAATATTTTTATCTTCATGTAACTTGCTTCACCAACCTTTTCTTTTTTACCGATGTCGACACGCCGTTTCTCAACCCTTTCCGTTACTTTTCACAGTCCAAATAAATCCATGTTCCACTCAACAATATTTAATTTTCAGTTGTCAGGAATATTAGTAATTCTATTAGTAAAAGGGGTAGTAAATGCCATTTCATGTTGACTTTAATGTTTAGTGTTTTTGTAACTCAACAGGTCCAGTGTGGCGTTAGCAATGCCAAGGTCATCGGTTTGATTCCCATGGAACATGCACTGTCAGTTGTTTCAGATGAAATTTTTGGCAAATGCATTCATATGTTTGTATACAACCTCATGGTGCATTTAAGAGCGATTTGTTTTTGTCACTTCATAAGACCTTTCTATGAAACATTAGCTGTTATCTAATATATTTTCTCATGAGAACTTCAGAGATATTTAATCTGGTCTAATCATGTGTGCAGAAAATAGTACAGAGGTCAGAATAAAACGCCTAAACCAAAACAGCCGGGGAAAGAAGCCTTCAGCTTTCATCCCCAGTCCTCACATAGACTTGTTAAATTTGGAAAAGTCTCTGTTTGTAGGTACAAGAGCCACCGGCTCCTTGTGTTTACATCTTCCCATGACATTTTCCCTCCCTCCCCTGTTATGAAACAGATTAGGGTGCGGGTTATTAAATAAATGAAAGTAACCCTCCCTCGCCTCCTCTCTCTCTCTCTCTCTCTCTCTCTCGGCGCTGAGTGACAGTAATCCGCAGTGAGACGTCGAGCATCAGGGATAGAAGGTTTGTTCTGCATCTTGCTGAACCCTGTTCCTCCCGCCCCCTGCATGGATTCAGCGGGCGGGTTGATAATGTCAGAGAATTTAATCCGCATACAGCTAAGTGCCAACCCTCGCTATTGTCTGAAGGCACCCCCCCACACACACACACATCATCCCGCCCGCCGGGTCCACAAAGACTCGCGGTGGAGGGGACGTGTTGCGTCGGCTAGGAAGAAAGCCGATTGCTGTCAGCTTTGGCGCTGAGAGTGGCAGAATTACGGGAAGCAGATCTAATTTAATTGAGTGGGATCTGAACCTGGATACTTGAGAGAGGATATAGGAGAAGTGTGTGTGTGTTTGTACGTGTCAAGGTTCAACGGGTTTTGCTATCTTGATTTGTTTGCTTTCAGTCGACCGTTAATGTAAAGTCGTGCCGTAGACACAGAGCCCATAATCAGGTGATAGTGAGCAACACTAAGTTTGTCTGAACACGGCACTTGTTGCACTTCAACTTTTGAGGCAATTTCTGTGTGTTTTTTAAACCTCAGTTAAACCTCAGTTATGATGAAGTGGTCCTGAAATCAGAGAGCAGAGAAATGAGAAACATTGCTTATGTTTCACTTTATTTGGTTGGATGTTTGTGTGACAATTTGTTTTTTAATGTTAGTAATAATCGTTTGCTTTTCTCATCTAGTATGTAATAGACCAATTTATCAAGTACTAATTTCCCAATTTTATATTACTGCATTTGACTAATAACTCTGTCAAAGCCGATATGATCAATATAGGCAAATAGTAGCTGATATACTGTATCAGTAACTGTACATTCTTAGTGGATTTACAGAAGTCTACATTTCGAATATTTTTACGTTATTATGAGTATAGTGGGTTTTTTTTAAATTTTTTTTATTGTATTGTATTTTCACAAATGTATCTAATAATTCATTTGAATTATTTTGTAACTTTTTTTTATGTACACTGCTGTCCACAAGTTTGGGACAGTTTTTTTTTTTTTAATTAGATATAAATTAATTATTTTATTTAGCAAGAATGCATTTAAGCGACAATGAAAACATTTATAATGTTACAAAAGGTTTCTATTTCAAAGAAATGCTGTTCTTTTGAACTTTCCATTTACCAAAGAAATTTTTGTATTTTTTTATCACGGTTTCCACAAAAATATTAAGCAGCACAACTGTTTTCAACATCGATAAGACATTTTTCTCAAGCAGCAAATCAGCATATTAGAATGATTTCTGAAGGATCATGTGACACTGAAGACTGGATCAGATTTTGATGCTGAAAATTCAGCTTCGATCACAGGTATTAATTATACTTTAAAACATATTCAAATAGAAAACAGTTATTTTAAATTGTAATAATATTTGAAAAGTTGATGTTGAAAAATAGACTTATGATGTCAGCAGGAATAAAGTTGTTTTGAGAAGTCAGACTTTTTTCCCTTCATAATAATGTCGCTGATAATTCATATTACAGAAAAGTAAAAGGTCAGTTTTGATTTCATGTTGACTTTAAACATTCAAGACTCGCTTTGACAGAATGAAATGCAACACTTACTGAGATGGATAGAGTAAGACTGAGAAACAGGTGGAATGGAAAAAGATATCAAACTTACTCAGACTGATACGAGTGTGTATTAAAGCAGCATGCAAAACAGACAGTGAGTGTGTGTGAGTATACAGAGATAAGGAATCTCTCTGTCTGTTTTTTCTCACACACCGAAGGCCCCGACATGTGCGTCCGCTCACCGTTAACAGGCTGTCAGAGCGGGTCTCATTGCTGGGATGCTTTGAATCTATCACATCTTAACTTAAGCGCAGTCGGGCTCGGGCACATTGTGTCCGCCAGCTCTGAAGCGCATCTCTGCTGCGGGTTAAGGGGAGACCGTGCTGTTTATCAGAGCTGCTATTTTTAAGAGCCGCACATTGAGTCGTATCTCAGTGAGCTGTCAAGTGACGACAGCCTCTCCCTCCTCTTTCCCATCCCTCTCTCTCTCTCTCTCTCTCTCTCTTTCTGTCCGTCCATTCCCCCGTGTGGTAAATCACCGGCTCATCATATGTTCAGTGAAGAGTCAATACAGATTCACAGAGATGCAAGGCTGAAAAAAGGAAGTAGCCGTGTCTAAAGAGGAAGGATTAATCTGTCAGTTCAGGTGGAACAGATGTACTGATTGAGGATTTTTATATAACGTGTGTGTGTGTTTGGGGTGGGAGGGGGTGTTTAAGTATATGTTCAAAATGTCCCCATAAAGATGGCAATATCCGAAATCCTTGTCCTTGTGGGGACATTTTTTGGTCCCCATGAGGAAAACAGCTTATAAATCATACAGGATGATGATTTCTGAAAATGTTAAAATGCAGAAGGTTTTCTGTGATGGGTATAGGGTTATGGGGGAGAATATACAGTTTGTGCAGTATAAAAACCATTATGTCTATGGAAAGACCACATCAAACATGGAAACCCATAGTCTCTGTGTGTGTGTGTGTGTGTGTGTTTGTGGACTAATAGGGTCAAGCACAGGTTAGGAGAAGAGGGTTTGTCTGTGGAGAAACATCATCAAGTCCTTTGAGTGTATAGATGACCTCTTCATTGACCCCTTACAAACACACTTTATCACACATTTAACTGTGCTGGGAGATTCACATTCACACAAACATTCATGCACTTTAAAATGGAAGTTGATTCATGGAGTTTTTTTCCTTGATTTCATTCATTTACTGCAGTTTATTAATAGTAGAAATAGAAAAGAATATATACTACACTTTTTGAACACTTTAGCATTGAGAAATCCACCATTTTTCACCAAATCCATCCATCCATCCATCCATCCATCCATCCATCCATCCATCCATCCATCCATCCATCGACATATCTTTATGTATACTACTTTGTAGAAAAAGGAAATAAAAACCTATCAAATTAATAGTATGCACTGTATGCTAGAAATTATTTACTGTATGATAAAATAAAATGGAATTAATAATAATTTATGCTTTCACCCCAAATATGCTATAGAAAGCAGTTTATTGTTTGAATTTTTTTTTTAAAGCGTATGAATCGTTCACTTTAGTTGCATTTTCTGCATTAATTTGAGGAATGGATTTTATTCTGGTTAAATGTGTTGAACAGACCAAGGGGCCGTGGACGTGTAGAACTTTTTGAATATCGTACATACTAATTCTGTGTAACTCTGCTGAGATTTTCCATGCAGGGCCTGGGGATCTGCTGTTTAGCAGCATGTGTCAAGGCCTTGTGTGTCATTTAGAAATAAAGATCATCTCACTGGACGTCCATATTGTTATGGATATTCATACACACTGGCTCCCATGTGCAATCAAATGATGTGCTCATGTCGTACGCTTCTCGGGTTTGATTGATGGCTGAAGATAATGGCTCACAAACAAACTCTCCCTCCCTCCCCCCACCCGCTCGCCCGCCCACCATGAATAAGGCAACACCTCTCTCTCTCTCTCGCTCTCTCTCTCGCTCTCGGAGCAGACAGCAGGGGGGAAGACATCTGACATTTATTCAATACCATCAGTAGCTCTGTAGTGGCACTGCTGAGAGAAGGAGGGAAAAATTATGATCGGCGGTTACTTAAGCTAAAAGCTACATGGTGTCAGATGGAGGCAGCACTTAAAGAAATCCACGAGTAGAGATTTCTCTTCTGTCTCTTCTTTTTTTTCTGGGTCGGGTCGACACATTGCACCCTTTCCGAAATGGTTGCTTGCGCACAGCCGCACCGAGTTTTTTAATAAAAGCTTGAAGCAGAGGAATTCTCTGTTAATAATGCAGAACAAAAGCGACATTGTGAGGGCCGGACAGCATGTGTGTATGTGTGTATGCGTGCGAAAGAGGCCATGCCACATAGACAGGACTCTGTCGCTGTGCGCGCTTGACCTTTCTCTGGTGGCGTCCCAGGAGTCAGCGTTTTGGAAAAACACACCTTTGTTTACTGTCATTAACTGATCTTAGGTCATCTGTTGTGGCGGCCCCCTCGAAAAAAGCAATTCAAAATTTAATAATCCAAATTGGGTAAAGAGTCAGACCTCTAATTTTCCCTAATATACTTGAGAGATATACTGTAGGCCTACAAATGTAACAGAAAGCAGGGTTAACTTACAGACACATAAACCCCAAACTCTCAGTTGATTAACCTAAAACTTCCCAGTTATTGGTTCCAAAAACGTTCAGTCAACCCAGAGTATGTTCACTGTGAACACGCAAAGACATTCTCAACAGAGAGCGTCGAATCCAGGAGTCACCATGGAAATGGATGCTAAGAAGGGCGCCATTCTACTACTATCTTTTTTTTTGGTTTAAAGCCGATTTACATTTTTAGTGCATATCGCCACCTACTGGGCAGTAGTGCAATCATTTTTTTAATCGTATTAACCTGTATGAATTTCTTTCTCCTGCTGAACACAAAAGAAGATATTTTGAAGAACCAAACAGTTTTTGGACCCCATTGACTTCCAGTGAATTTTTTTCCCCTCCATACTATGGAAGTCAAAGGGGGCAAACAACTGTTTGGTTTCCAACATTCTTCAAAATATCTTATTTTGTGTTCAGCAGAAGAAAGAAACTCATACAGGTTTGGAACAACTTTAGGGTGTGTAAATGATGACAGAATTTTCATTTTTGGGTGTACTATCAATGTAATGCCATTTTTTCCTATCCCAGTGTAATCCATCTTTGTTGTTGTTTTTTCCTTTGGAGAAAGATTATTAAACACTTCATCCATTCTGAAATTCAGCTAGCCAATCGGTAGGTGGTTGGAGACATTTGTCCTAATTTCTTGGCGTCGCCTCGGTTGCACCGCCCTGCACTTGGCTTTCCTCAACCCTCCAACAAAACCACTAGTTATAGTTAACAATAGTCTTCGTCTGACAATCGCAATCAAGATAATGGAACACAGTGTGAGACAAGCCTGTGTGGGAAAAAACAGCCCTACCACGGCCAAAGCCTTTCCCAAATTAAAAGCATTGGCCTTTAATCTGAGAAATATTGGATGGCTTTATAAGAAAGAGTGATGACTGAACATACATACCTGAAAATGTCAGGTGTGACCTTGCCTGTACTGAAATGCAGTGAAATTTAAAGGCATAACAAGCTTTACTGACAACATCTGTGGAATGATATCACAGAACATAATTTAAACTTCAGTTTCGTATCTCAGTCTGTAACAATGTGTTGACAGAAATGCACTTTAAATGGAAAGCTAAGGGGCAGTCTTTTTATTTGACCTGGAAGTTTAAACAATAAAATAAAACATGATTTTTCCTTATTTTACATATTTTAGATAGATGAAGTGTTAATGTAGTAACTATTCAGTGAATCATTTTGCTTCAGTGAATCATTTTGCTTCTGTCTGCCACATATACTTCTGGTCCGCTCTATTGTACACTAATTAGTTTAGTCGTACAACACTGAGAGCAAAGTGCGGAATGAAATCAGCTGTAGTTGTCTGACTGTGAGAATGGAGCTTTAGTTGGTGGCAGTCTCAGACCAGACAGCTTCATGCAAAGTGTGTGTGTGTGTGAGTGTGTACGTTTGCAAGAGAAAGGATTTCAGTAGGATTGGTTGAATGCATGGACATATGGAGACTGACTCCTCTTGGGCATCAGCGGGTACCAGGAGCCCCATCATCCTCTCTGTCTGTCTCTCTCCCTCACGCTCTCTCTCTCTCTCTCTCTCTCTCTCTCTCTCTCTCTCTCTCTCTCTCTCTCTCTCTCTCTCTCTCTGTCTGTCTCTCTGAGCTGGCACACTGGTAGCTCCTCTCCCTGGGATACTCAAGCCTTTCAAACATGAGTAATTGATGAATTGTATGCAATATGCAAATGTGAATGCATAAATCTCCTGACTGACAGCTTAATTTATGTGAGCCTTTAAGAATGCAGGATTAGATTTTAATTAAATATCTTCAAAGGCACCCTGACTCGTACATTTTTCTCTTGCCTCAGCTGCCGTCTTTGTTGTTGTTTAAACCGTTTTCCATTATAATTTGGGAAATCTGATTTTGTTTTCCCTCTGTGTCCTCCCGACACCCCCTCCGGCCACGGTCCAACCCTCGGCCTTCTCGGGCTAAATTTTATTACAAACCGTTCTCGTCAAAAGAGAGCAAAGTTGGATTCTGCGAACTAACTCTTAGACGTGCAAGCCCCGCCCACTCAGCCGAAAGGGGCGTGGTCTGATTCACCTACCTCGGGACTTCCATGTGGCCCCGCCCCCGTCTTTTCAGCCACATTGTCTCAGCTAGACAAGCAGGTGTCGCCTGTTCATGAATATTGAATAAGGCCGTTTAAAAGATGACAAGGGCACATTTACGAAGCTGGGAGAGAATAAAAAGTGCTTAGTAACCCAGTTTTCGCCGGTCCCCAGCAGAGCGCAATGCTGTCGCCGGGGAATGAGCAGAGTGATTGGTTGCGACGAGCGCACTGACAGGGTTTTCTTCTCCGGCATGTGGAACGTGCAGTAACGTGTGAATGACTTTTCACTGCCATCTGTTCCTCCAGCCCGATGGGATACGGGGAAAGAGTGGAGAGTGTATGCGCGTGTGTGATTGTATACTCACTGCTCTTCACTGTCTGTCGTGGCTTTAGGGAACGCACATGGGCATCATGCCTGCAAGTGGGAAAGGGAGATGAAAAATATTCCCATACCAGGGAATTCTCAGGGTGTGAAAGGCTCCATTACAGTCAGATTGACTAAAGCACTGAGCGGTTCACAAGGAGTCGACTCGATATGCCGACAAGCAGCCTTCAGTAGACCTGCATTAGGACACTCTGATTATGAGTGTTTATAATGTTTTTGCCTTATAAATCCTATTCTTTTATAGTAAGAACTCGAGAATATAAAATATTGTCAACCTCAAATTATTGGATACTTATCAGCAATTCGGAAGAGATTGTACAATTGTGTAAACCTCTAAAAAGAAGTTATCGCTCTTACTGGTGCAGTTATGTTTTATAAACTTATACATTCTGAAATCTTTTAGTTTTATTTCCAGTACTTGAAATTATGGCTACAACAGCTAGTTTATAAAATGTTTGACAACTTTTAAACAGGATACCTGTTAAATTGTTGTAAAATTGCTCAATTTTTTTTTCCAGTAAATGTTTTTATTTCACACATGCACTGTCTTTCCATCTTTTTTCTGTATTGCTACCGTTGTTCACACATCATCACCCTTTAAAATTATACCAAAATTCTGTAACACTTTAATTTAGGGTCCAATTCTCACTATTAACTAATTGCTTATTAGCATGCATATTACTAGGATATTGGCTGTTTATTAGTACTTTCTGCATGAACATATTCTACGTCCATTAATCCTTCCCAATACCTAAACTTAACAACTACCTTACTAACTATTGATAAGCAGTAATTAGGAGTTTATTGAGGCAAAAGTCGTAGTTAATGGTGAGAATTGGACCCTAAACTAAAGTGTGACCGAAAATTAACTTTTTGTAACATTTTGGTGGCAAACATCTCATAACAAATGTGGAAGCAAAGTGGCTAAACATTATAAAGCCATATATTATTCTGTATTAAGTACAGAATGTTCACTTCATTTAGACAATATTTCCCTCCACTAAGGAGATTTTCAATTTTCATAATCAATAAAGGTGATTGAGAATTAGCTGTAAATATCAGTCGGGTGTGCGCACACTTCTATTTGTGTAAACTGTATAAATCTTATATTTCTTGTAAATTAGATTTTTATTTAATAACTTTGTTTACACATTAAATGCATTTACATGTACAACAAAATCCTGCTAACAATAAAAAATCTCATTATAAAAGCCATACAATTCAAACATGAACTACGTAAAACCATGAGGTTGTGAAATCGTTGGATTTTCCCCTTTTTATGTCAAAACGTTGGGAAGTGCCGAACAAAATCAACGTAAGTTCTCAAATAGTCCAAATGTGCTGATCAGGTTTTGCTCTATCAGTTTGACCTTTAACAGAACACAGTTCATGGCTTTTTCTTGACCTTACGTTATCATGTTACTAGGCATAATCAGTGAAAGATCATGCAATGTTTTTTTGCTTTTTATCTGGAAATAAACTTTTAATCCAAATTTTGTTGATCTAAGTAGTTGTCAGTTGCAGCACTACGTCAGTACTATATCCTTATTTGTAGTAATCATACCAAGTCACATATTTCCATACAATTAGAATTCCAGTACTTTTTTGGGAACATTGTGTCAAGTACATGACGACTACCTTTCCAAAAGTGCTCTTGAAAATGAAAGGATGGGTTTTATGCAAGGGAAGCACCTGTCACGAGTGAGGAAAGAACTGCTCGGCCTCTAACAATACCCAGTCAAAGTGGAGCTAAATAAGAAAATAGCTTTAAGAGTCCCGCGGGAGTCAAGTGCCTGTTCACGCACAATCGCCTGACTGCAGACTTCTAACGACTCCAGCATGTTGGCTTGGATCTTGTATTTCGGGCACGCCTCGATTAGGAATGCTTAAAAGGAGCGAGTGAGTCAGATGCTCTAAATGAGGAAAGAAAAAACTCTTCTTGTTCTTCAACACACGTCGAAGTAGAGCTTTAAAGGAAATGCATTTCCACCTCATTTTTAGCACGACCGGAAGCGTGTGCTTTTCTTTTCACTGATCTGCGATTTCAAGTTAGTAGTTGACCGTCTTCAAAGGCGGGATCTTTTGACATTTAGTTGATTTTTCTTCCTGCACTACATTGACCTCACGGAATCGTTTGCTGTCCCGCCATGCTGTTTTCTAATTTGCTTTCCTCAAAGGAAATGGAGTTGTGTTATCGGAACACTGAGGTAATTGATGGTTTTCCAACGTGGCTTTTGTCAGAATGATGTAAAAACCAACTTTAAAACAAATTCGGTCCTTTGCACACAAAGATATTTGTACATAAATTAATGTTATTTGCAACCTTTAATAATTTTCTTTCTCACCTGTGGCCTAGTAATTAGCATTAAGCTGTACTCAGACTACAAGAGTTTTTAAATCTTTACCGATTGTGAAATCTGGTTGCATTCACGCACATAAGGAGAATCTTCACACATTTTCTTCTTTCAAATCTCAAACCTGCACACATCACACACTACAAGATATTCTTAATATTGTCATGCCAGATTTAGGCCCTCAAGTGATCTCACGGGAACACAGATATAAACAAAATGGATACTGTGTTGCGGCAACTTGCTGTAGACATTATATGAGGAGACATTATAAAGGCAGTCGTGCCACATTTCGACCACGGACCACTGGACCCGTACAGCTGTTTGTTGCTTTGCGGTCGCCATTTCAAAAGTTCAGTTACTTCCATCTCCTTGAAGACTTCCCATTGGCTTTTGAAGTCCTAATATAATCATAGTCGTAATCATCCCGATTTAAAATCCTAAATATCAAACATGTCTGATATTGTCGGGGTGGCCCAGACGTGTACGCGAACACATCAGGAGGTTTGAGATTTGATCTGTAAACACCTCGCATTACCAGATAATCTGGGCCGAACATCGGAACAAGTTTTTCTGAAGAGCATTTTAGAAGCCTAAAGTGGGCGGAGCCATCGGTCGCCATCTTGGCAGCGTGCCACTGCGCGTCCCTCCCGGTTGCGCGAAATGGGCAAAGAGGCGGGATTAGCTGAGGTGTTGTGACGGTTAACAGACAGCAGACAAACGGCTAGTAGTGACAGCAGTGGCAATCCACCTGTCACTCAAGTGGCCACGCCTTAATTATGCAGAACTTGAAGGCTTAATATAATTTTAACGGATGAGTTATTAAAAAATTCATCCCCCTCACAGTTGTCATGAAGGGCAAAATTAGCTATATAGATCAATACCACTTTTTGTACCAGGCTGTAAACACATTTTTTCCTGCTGTAAAGTTGGGCGTTTTAACATGGGGGTCTATGGGATTGACTCTGTTTTGCAGCCTGTCTCTAGTGGCCAGTCGATGAATTGCAGTTTAAGTCACTTTCGTGTTGGATTCAAGAAGGTTGCTGCTTGGTCATGTCTCGATCCCCCGCTCTTTTCTCTGTCAATAAAATCGCATGCATAAAAAGTATGTTTCACTGAAAAAAGTCAAACGAAACGAGACTGTAAAGTAGTTTGTCAAACTCTCCCTAAATCAAAGACTCCAGTAATTTCATCTGCACTGGAGAGGAATTGTGGTCTGGCAAACTGTGCTGACGTTTTTTTTTTTTTTTTTTTACAGTACAGTTAACTCCATCGACTGCTCTCCACTTACAGGCACTACAACAGCTAAAGTGATTCATGTTGATTGCCTCTCTTTTCCACCACGCTCCACTGTTCATAGTTTTTAATTAGATTAGTAATGTGATGGTCCAAAGTGATTCGCATTCGCCACGGACCTTGACAAGCTTGTCAACAGATCAGTGAGTCAAACTAAAATATCTTGGAGCAGGAAAGAGAGGAAGGCCCATGTGGTGGCGATGGACAACTGGACCATTGATCCACTTGACTTGTAGTAAAGATACTGTTTATTGACATTGTTTTACTGCGGTATTGCTTCAAGTCTGAAATGAAAGTACGTAAAAAATATGTATAAGTGCACTACTAAGGTCTTGAATCTGAGAGTGGTGAAAGTACAGTTTAGGCCAGGAGTTGAAACTTCATGCCAAATAACCCCAAATATGACGATATGAACTGGAACATATGTCTTTCTGGACATGCGCTTGATGATGTTGTATTGAAACGTCCATTGTAGAGGGTTGCTTTGCAATGCCCGTGCGCTTTGACGTGTTCATGACCTGTTTAATCTATGAAGGTCTAAATCAGGGGTGCCCAATCCTGCTCCTGCTGATTGACTGTCCTGCACAGTTCATCTCCAACCCTAATCAAACACACCTGAAGCAACCAATTAAGGTCTTCAGGATCACTTGAAAATTAAAGGCAGGTGTGTTTGATTAGGGTTGGAGATGAACTGTGCAGGACAGTCGATCGGCAGGAGTAGGATTGGGCACCCCTAGTCTAAATGAAGCGAAATTTGGCTTGCACTTCTGTGATCAAAGCTGACTTTTCCCGCGTAACAATAGACTTTATATATAGAAAGACTTTGCACTCATGTTACTTATGAATGGGAGAAAGGGCAACGTGTAATATGCCAAAATAAGTCCTGCCTTCTGAATGAACGAGCCGCCTACTGATTGATAGTCATTGCGTCACTGCAGCTGTGGTTAGAAGCTCCTCTTTGCTTTGCTATGATCAGTTTAGTGGTGATTCTGCTCTGGTTTGTGTTTGTTAGCGCTGCAGTATTAATAAAATGGTGAAAAAGACTTGCTGCTTGATGTTCTTGGACTTGATCCAATGATATGCAGCAGTTGAATTAGCATTTTGCTTTTCTGGCTTATTTTGCTCTGCCAGCACCCTCGCGCAGGGTTCGAACTGTCATGTACCTGTCTCTTTGATAGCCTCTCTCACAATGAAGTGTGAGAGATAAGTGTGTGTGTTTGTGTTTTGTGTTGAATAATTTGTCAAGCGTGTTGTACGTTAGCGGTACGTTAGCGGCACATGTTTCTAAGAATGTGCTTGTTCATGTATCTATCATGACAGAGGATGATATATAACCGTATGTTTGTTGGTTTGGTGTGTGTGTGTGTGTATATAAATTGTAGTAACTTGATTCTGCTTTGAAAGAACTTTCCTTTTCATTGTTCTGTCTGAAGAGACTGAATTTCTTTGGGGGGGAAGTCGCACCACATTCCATTTTACAACCACAATTAACTTTACCTTGTCATAAAAAAGTCAAAGTATTATGTTCTACCACATGACTTAAAAAAAAAAATACTACTACTAAGAAGTGAAGATTTGTTTTTAAGTAGTTTTTTCCACCATAAGGAATACTAATAAACAATTATACCAATTCTTATCAAGAATTTCTTTATTTAATTAAGCTTTTGTCTTCATTATGAAATCAGAACAGAAAACATCAAAAGTTAAAATATTCATAAATTAAAAAAACATGATTATCATATTTTTGAGTGATTGTGTCATATAGGATCATGTATTCAAGACATTGTATGTATAAAAAAAATTTCTTTAATGCATAAAAAAAAAAGGAGGGTCATGTCATTGACCCAAAAGTAGCTTATGTTTGGTGTTCACCGATCAAAACACATTACACAGTCATTTAAGCGTGTGACTTACTTGTTAAAGCAAAAATGTAGATGCAAATGTACACTGAAAAAAAAGAAAAAAAAAGGAAAATGTCGGTCACACTTTAGATTAGAGTCCAATTCTGACTATTAACTACGACTTTTGCCTCAATAAACTCCTAATTACTGTTTATTAATAGTTAATAAGGTAGTTAAGTTTAGGTATTGGGAAGGATTAAGGGATGTAGAATATGGTCATGCAGAATAAGACATTAATATGTGCTTTTTAAGTACTTAGTGTACTTAGTGTTAACTAAAGTGTTACCAAACATGTTTTCACTCTGTAAATTATAATTACAAAGAATCGCCAGTAAATACATTGAATCACATGTGAAATTTTGAAGTAGAAAGACTGAAATTGTATTTTCTTGGATAACATACTCCTGTAATCTTTGTTTTATTTAATAACCTACTTTTTTTTATTCAGTGTACTTCATGTCAGTAAAACCCCTGTTGTCTGTGTTTTTTCTCTCCAGTTCTCGGCCTGGTCGTCCTCCCAAGCGTTCTCTCGGCGTGGCGATGCAGGACAGCTCTCGTCTGCTTCCTCACGGTGTTCACGGGCTGCTGTCTCCAGGTCTGCTCTCCCCGACAGGTACGACCCCCCCCCCCCCCCCCCCCATCACCCCCTCTCGCTCACCCACCTGGAAGACCTAAAAATACCAGCCCTCAGACCGACACCAGTGTGTAAAACACCACGTATAGGAACATTTTTATTCCCTTCCTCTGTGTAATCTGGATTTCTTTTTCTTTTTATCTGTGCTGTCTGTCTCTTTTCCCATCTCTCCTTTTCTCTCCTCCTCCCACTCTTCCACCTTCTGCAAATCAGTTGGTATTGATTTCCCCCCTCTGTCCTTCACTGGCCACCACTGCGTCTCAAACAGAGGTTAAACTATTGGATTTCTGTAGCCTCTTTGCTTTTTTTTCCTGTGCACGCATTTGCTTTCTCTCTTTCTCTCTCGTCATCCCTCTTTCATCGTTCCTTCCTTTGGAATGCAATCCGTTTCAGAGGTATCGTTTGATCGCTTTTAGACCAAAATCCCAAACCACTGGACCTCACCTGCCTGTTTGTTTGCGTATTTTATATTTACGACTAAACCGCATGTTCTCTGTCGTTCCTCTCCTTGCTTTTTAGCTTCAGTTCTCTAAATTGCTGATGGTAGTGGCAATTTAGCTCTCACAATGGGCAGCGCGCGTATCGACCGTAGTAGCCGGAGCAGTCCGTTAGCCGGCCCCGCTGATTGATTTTAGATGACTCTGTTGTTATTTCCGAGGTGGGGAGGGGGAAGGAGCTCTTTAAAATGTGCGTCCACATTTCTCTCAATCCCTCTGCTCATCTTGCCGTCCCCAACACCAACAAACGCCTGACTTTGCAGGATGTGATGCGATTTGAGAGCGACGTGAGTTAACAGGGACATTCACATTATGGGGCCTCATTCATGAAACCTGAGCACAATTATTTTTTTGGTGTGGATCAGTCATAAAAATCATTCTTATGTAACCTGAAAAATCATAAAACAAGGTGTGTTTTTGTGCATTACATATTCATAGGTAATTGGTTATATTTAATTTAAATTTAGTTTGAATTTAGCAAAGGTGGATTTCCTGTCACATTTCGAATAATCATATTTCATGTAACCAAAAGTTTGGAATCATTAAGATATTTTTTAAGTGTGTTTGAAATAAGTCTCTTATGCTCAGCAAGGCTGCATTTATTTGATCAAGAATACAGTAAAATATATTAAAACAGAAAACAGTTATTTTAAATTGTAATAATACTTAAAAGTACAATTTATTCCTGTAATGTCAAAGCTGAATTTTCAGCATCATTACTCCAGTCTTCAGTGTCACATGATCCTTCAGAAATCATTCTAATATGATGATTTTCTGCCCTAGAATTTTTTTATTTATTATTATCAATGTTGAAAACTGTTGTAATCTGTTGTAATTTCTGTGTTTTGTAAGTGTTGACCTGCCCGGGGACTACGGACGAAAATTAGCCTTTGGCTAAATCCGGTGCAATGCATGAAATGTGAATTTTATGTTAAAAATTGTATAAATGAAAAAAAAAAAGAAAAAAAAATCTTTGGTAACATTGATATTTTGATCACTTTAATGTATCCTTGCTGAAAAAAGGTATTCATTTCTTTTAGTTTTTTAATCTTTTTAATTGTAGTTTATCACAGTTTCCACTAAATATTAAGCAGCACAACTGTTTTCTACATTGATAATAATAAGAAATGTTTCTTGAGCAGCAAATCATCATATTAGAATGATTTCTGAAGGATCATGTGACTCTGAAGACTGGAGTAATGATGCTGAAAATTCAGCTTTGATCACAGGAATAAATTACATGTTATATTTTTATATATAAAAAATATATTTTTTTAAATTGTAATAATATTTCACAATATTACTGTATTTATTGTATGTTTGATCAAATAAATGGAGCCTTGGTGAGCAAAAGAGACTTCAAAAACATTAAAAAGTCTTAATTGACCAATAGTGTAACTTTTAAATATATGTATTTCTTTTAGATGGCATGGTTACTGATATCATTTACTCTTTTAGATGTGTTAAATGAACTAAAGTTTTTATTTTAAACTCCATCTGGTTGTGTCCCTCAGGTCTTGCTGATATAGTTCCTCCGTCGGTTCTCCGTGACAGTAGTATACACATATTGTGAAACTTGAGTAGCTGAACTTAAACTGATTATTTACAGCAATCATTCACTCCTTTCCATTTACTCATTCATATTCCAATACAAATAGAAAACACAGTAAACATGAGTCAAGCTGCTGCTTAAATATTTTACAATTCCTATAAATCATCGAAACCTTTTATGCAGAAGTTTATTAAGATGTAACGGCCCTCCATTGAAATGAAGTAATGTAACTGCTGAAAATATTAACTTGTTAAATGGGCCACAGTTACCAAAGACGACTACATTTGTGATCTTTCACAGCAAATTGCTGGATTTGCAACTTTTTAATGAGGTAAAAATGAATGTAATTAGCATTGGTTGTAATATTAATCTAGTATGGAGTCTAATTACAGTTGTCCTTATTATAGTCAGTAATTATACAAGTGTGTATTTATAATGAATTAATTATATCATAAAATTAAATTACAATTTTTTGCTATAATTTTGTTAATATATAAAATGATAGCAACAAAATAGCTATCATATTCCTATTTCATTATGAGATGTCTATATCTATTAGTACCTTTTTTTTCTAACCTACTCAAACTATTTTGAATGTGTGACCATACATCAGTACATCACATTAGTTTTTAGTAATACATTTGAGGCATCGTTACAGTCGTCACTTTCTAGCGTGTTCTTAACACATCAGCAGATTCTGATCAGACTTGCCATTTAATTATTAGCAGCAATTTGTGCAGTTATTTCCTTCTAACGCCATAATTAGGCAGAAGAAAGTGGCGGCTGGGCTGATATAGCGCTCGGCGGAGGATATCAATGCTCACGCTCATCCTCAGAGAGAGAAAAACAGCCAGAGAAAGATGTCTCTGGAGAAATGAAGCGTTTTTCTGTTCTCTCGAAGCTCTCCGCTGTGAAGAAGTGTCTGAATGCGGGAGGGGGGTGCTAGTAAACCAGGTGTTGTTGTGGGCTTTGTTTTTGCATTTGGTTTCCTGGATTGCTGTTGACAGAAACATTATAAGCCTGTGGCAACGAGAGCTGATATAACATAACTCGTAATGTACAAGACATTAGAAGAACTTGTGCTGTTTGTGCTTCAGAACCGTGCAGCTTATTGAGAAGAGGTATATACTATTACTTTTCTAAGCGATCAAACTAGTGATTTTCACCTGGCAGATGATAAAAATCATGAAAATCCCATAGATTTACATTGAAGGAGGGACTCGAGCCATATCTGGAATATCAGAATATCAGATTAAGAGACTTATTCCAGGTTTAGCATGAGTTTAGCCCAGTTAATTAAGTTGATTTCCACAAAAAATTATTTTAACTCACCCCCTGTTATGGTTTTTGTTTTTAAAGGAAATAATTCGGTTACGGTGAAGCACTTAAAGTGGAAGTACATTTTTTTGATGATTTAAAGACAGAAATGTGATGATTATGTATAAAAGCACTTAAATTTATTCTACTTGGCTATTATTTGAGCTGTAAAGTTGTTACTTTTACAGTGATTAAAGTTGAATTGAAGTTGACATAAAATAGAATATAAATTTACTCAGAAAAGGTTAGTAAAACATACAGTTAACATCTTGTGGCTATTGTATTGAAATAGTGAGTATTTGAACAGATCGGTCCCATTTATCTTAATTGTAATTGCATCACTGAAACCATTTTTTTTTTTAAAGAGAGACAAGCCAAAAATTTATATTTTTTGGCAATCAACAATTGCTGTCGATTGAGCTTTACTTGTATTGAATTGAAATAATCCTTTTAAAGTTTGTCTCTTTTCATTTGGACCAATAAGCCACACCCTAGCAACACCCTGGCAACCACTTACTGTGGTTAGCACCCTAGCATTGTGGTTGGTTCATGTTGGTTAATAAAAAGACATAGTATAATACAAAAGTATTGTTTAGTGTTCGTTCATTGTTACTTGTGTAGTTAACTAATGTTAAAGTCCCCCTGTAGTCAATAATTTTGAACATTTTTTCCTTGAAAAAGTATTCTTCATGCCTTAAAATAGCTTGAATGTAACTCTACACCCTTGCCTCATTTAGTATATGTGTGGTTCTATGAATATGCAAATGAGCCCCGCCTCCACTCACTCACACCAGCTCAGAGATCCACTCATTGTCAATATCACGTCGACCTGATTGGTTACAAGGTAGTTTGTGACGTCAGAAACACCAGCGTTTTCAAACCACGTTTTAGAGACTGTCTTTGATTCACTGCAGTTTTTAGAAGGAAATACTCAGCAATGGTGATGAATGATGAATTTACACATGGTTTGTCTTAAAGTATTTTAAAAACACCACATAGACATAAACAACATTTAAAGCTTGATTTTTCACCACAGAGGGACTTTAACGAATTAAACCTTATTGTAAAGTGTTTTCCAAAAAAAATCTAGTAATCCTTATATAGTTGACCGTACGCAGGGGTAGTTTGACTTTCACCAACTTCCCAACTCACCGCCTGTTTTTGGGTTCGAGTCTGGCCCACCGCTGGTAACTGATACATCGATCTCATACATACACACTTGTAGAAAGCGTCTCTTACACAAACCTGACTACAGACACGCACACGCACACGCACACACACACACACACACACACACACACACACACACACACACACACACACACTCCGTCTCTCTCTTTCTCTGTGGGTGAAAACAATTGCAGGCCTAGCTGGTGACTTTGATGAATGACATGTCCCTTTGGGGAGCAGTTTCTCCATCTGTTTATCCCCCCTTCTGTTGCCCCCCCTCCCTAAACTCACTCACACACACATGTGCAGAAACGCACACGGCACTCAGTGCAGGAGTATTTAAGACTGCCGCTGGCTCCGTCATGCACCTGTAAGCACTCACGCACACACAAGACATCTTCTTTTTCGAGCACCTAGAGTCTCATTGTCGTACGTTTTTATGTGGTTGGCTAATCAAGGAGTTTCTTGATGGAAAGTAGTCGACTGGTCGAACTAAAGGTCAATCTGAATGTGCGATCTGCAACCCATTTTAATTTCGCCAGTGAAAAGTGTGTTAAAATGTATTAAAAGAAAAAGAAATAAGAGAACTTGATTTTTATCAATCAATTTGAAGCTTTAATTAAGATGCGTTTTGGTCGATCGGATCACAAGTGGACGACGCTAAATACAGGTGTAAATGGGGTCTAAAACGCTTGTCCACTTTCTGCCACTTCCAGAGGGAGTCAAAAACTCATTCGACCGGTTTGCTTTCATAATGTGTGGTAATGTGGTCGAATGTGTTTGAACAGCCGCAAAGACTGTCTTCTCTCCGCCCACTAAAGTAAACATCATGGGAAGCGCGGTAGCCAGACGGGATTTAAACTTTATCGGCTGAAGACCTTAGTTTGCTTTGAAGACGAAAAACATACCAAGCACAATGTTCTCTCACCATTCCTGATTTCTAACATGCACTCACAGCGTTCGGCGTGGTCTTGTGACTGTCAGAGCAGAAACAAAAGCTAATGCTCTCCCGTATGTTTTTTCGTCGTCTCCGGTCGTGTACATATGTAAATTGTGTGAGTTTATTTCATCCTTAAGATAAAGCTCATACATGAACCCGCCCATAGACCCTCCCCTCGAAGAAATCAGGACAGAAGTGGTTGAAAGTGGACAAAAGAGACGGATTAAAACACCAGGAGCAAATGGGCAAATGTGTCTCCCTCGTCCACTTGTGATCCAATCAACCAAAACACATCTTAATACCAGGTGTAAACAGGGCCAAAAAGTAGTTGGTCGGACTAAAGGTTGATGTGAATTTGCAGTTCGGAAACCATTTTACTTCCGTAATGTGGCATGATTCTAAGTTAAAGGTATTAATAGAAAAAAATATATAGGACAGAACTTGATTTCATCAATCCAGAATTCATTTGAAGGTGAAAACTGACATTTTGGCTACATATCAAAAAGTAGTCGACTGGACAGTAACCGTTCACAACCCATTTTACTGTAATGTGGCATGTTTCGAATTTAAAAGCTATTAAAAGAAAAAAAAAAAGACTTTGATTTTATTCATCAGGAATTAATTTGAAGCTGAAAACTGAACAGTTTTGGTTACCAAAATTGACTGTTTACTGCAAATTCAAGCACCGCCACTCAAATCAATTAAAACAAACAAATATAAAACATTTGTAAGAAACAATCTACATAAACCAGTCGCGCAGTTTTACTCTGCGACCTCTTTGAGGGATTCTCTTCCCTCGTTTAGAGCCGGTCACTTGTGTTGCACTCTGACTGGAGGGGTTAACTCTGTCTGTGTGTGTGTGTGTGTGTGTGTGTGTGTGTGTGTGTGTGTGTAGGAAAAGAGCTAGGATAAATAAAACATGGAGATCTGTTTAGTGACATATGGGCCAGTGCAGCCCGTCTCCTGCATCCTAATGAACGCTAAGCCTTTCAAACTGTGTGAGACGAGAGCTTTGTGCTGCCAGGAATATAGATATCAGCGAGAACCACTGTGCGTTTATGTTTGGTTAAACCTGTGATTCATGTGCACGCTTTATAAGAGTGCGTACAGCAACACCCAACTTCAGTTTGTACTTTTGTTAGGGTTGTAAAACGTTGTAAGAAGTCATGTGTTAACGCCAACTTGAAGTGGCACAGTCGTGCAGATTCAACATATGGCAGTCAATTGACAAGTCAGCTGAAAAAAAATCCACAGTTGAACACAAATTAAGCTAGTCATTTGCAAAATTTCTTTTTTTTGTTTTTTGTGTGTGTCAGAAAAAAACTTCTCACAGTCTTAAAGTCATTAGCACGTCTGTGACTTTTTGATATCTGACAAAGGTGACATCTGTACAGTTTTGGCAGAACTGTATGAACCCATTTAATCCCACAGGTTAAATTTGTGACCAAAATGTAGTTTAAAGTTTAGTTTAAAGAGTTATTGATGTATATTACGCAGAGTTCACTGTAAGTGAAATATAGACTTGATAGTCTTGATTTCATATCATAGCTTGATATGCAGAGAAAACAAAAATCCTGTTAAATTTACCAGAAAGATGCTGGAAATTTTATGTAATACAGTGACGGAAGACATTTTGGTTACAGTTCATAACTGTATGTAATTTTAATGTATTAATATACTTGGAACAACGTTTTTCCAATTCAAATATACTGATAACAAGCATAATATATATTTTTAAAATTATAATCAAATGTGATGCGTCACACCCGGGGCTTGCAGTTTTCACTGTAAGAAGTAAACTCACATTTTTTTACTTAGAAAATAAGTTATTGTAAAAGTATATTCTTCTTCTTCTTCTACTTTTTCTTTAGCGTTTATCCCGCATAGTAGCAGGGTCCGCTTTTCTGGATCGCTGGTGCCATTTGATGCGATTATCGGCTTGATCGGGGTGCAAACCGGTAAGCTTGAGATCGTTGTGCCGCGTGTCGAGCCACCAGCTTCGGTATATTATTATTATTTTACATTAATATTGCATTAGTGTTGTCTTGTTGAATGTAATATAGATGTTCACTGTGGATTATAAGATAATGCTAATTGGTACTATACGATATTATATGGTACTATAATAATACGTTTTACAGTATTTTACGGTAAAATGTATTTTCTGCCTATTAATTGTGTTTTTTTCACTGTTTATGGTGAGGTAATTTACAGTAGTTAACTAATTAACATTTGGTTACTCTATTTTAAGGTGATGTTACATTGTACTTACTCCAGTAAGTACTGAGTAATATTTATTAACTACATGTGCTTATAGAGTTACGGTTAGGGTTTGGTTTAGGGTTAGTTACTTGTAAGTATGCATCATTTACTGTTATTACTATAGTAAGTACATGTAGTAACGTGGAACTATGTCACCTTAAAATAGTGTAACATAACATAATAATTGTACATTTTTAGATTTTTTTTCATGAATTACAAAAAAATTGCATGTGTATATATAGGCCCTTACCCAAATGGTACCCTAAACACTCACGGTCTTCCTACGAGTCTGCACTTTGGTGACGTAACACCGCTTTCGACTGTCGGGAAGAAGTCTGCTTGGCAAAAGTGCGCACCGAGGGCACTTATCGACCGCATAGGGGGCACTGGCGAGCACCCTTCTGAAACCTAAAATGCCAAATGGGACACCCTATGGTCTCACGGACTTAACGGACACGCGCACGTGGCAGCCATTGTAAGTCCATAGACCATAAGTGCGCATGAAGTGTGCCATTTGGGACAGGGCCATATTAGTATAATAATTAGCTATATTCATTGCGCCACATTCACACTGTTGCATAGTCCTCCTGTAAAACACACACACACACACACACAGACCTCCATCTGCCCCCAGGTGCATAGGTGGGTGGCCTTCAATCCCTATTTAATGAAGGCTATGATTTGTTTTTGGATCACACAGTGATCTGCCTGTCTTCAAACACACTAGCTGGAGATGTCTCAATTGCTCTTCATTATTGCAGGCAGAGCCTGTGGAAAAAACAAAAACACAAAGACATCATAACCACAAGAGCACACACAGGCTCGGGGACGGAGAGAGGCTTCAAGTGTTTATTTCCATTGCTTCTTATAAAGAGAAGGCTGGCCTCTCTCCGACGGCTTCCCAGTACTTCTCCAGCACTTCCTGCATACTCAGCTGAAGTGAATGGACGGGAAAGGATGAAATGCTTTTCTCCCTTTTTTTTTTCTTCTTTAAACAGTTTGTCCTCACTTATCACTACACTGATTTCATCCACATGTAAAGATATTATCCGGGATCACTCCAGACGTGAGAGATTAAGAGTCAAAATCAGCTAAGGGGTAATTAAATGCAACAAATCATATAAAAATTTATATTTTTTTGGAAAATGTAAAAAATAAATTCAAACTTTGATAATTGCCTTAATCTTTTAAACAACTGAGAAGATTGTATTAAAATGACATTTTATAAAAATCACCTGTCAAGTTTATAATATATATTACATCAGCATCTGAGAGTCAAATTGGACGACTACAGGTCTAGATTACTCATTTAACAGTTCATCTACTGCCAAAATTATGGAAAAAAAGATCAGTCAAGAATAGAAAATTATTCAAATTAAATTCAAATTATGAATGTCAAAATCAGAATTCTAATCAGAATACTAACTCTTTAGCATGCACTGTGAAGTATTTCTTGATCATTCCGATTTAATTTCAGTTGAAGAACACATTTATACTCATGTGCGTTATGTATTATGTATGTTATCGTCTCTGACAGACAGCATGTTGAAGCCGCTCAGGCCGCCAGTTTCTCCCTCTTTCAGAAAGTGATGTCAAAACATCCGGTAGTGTGGGTTTTGCAGGAAATGCTTGAACTCGCTGGACCTCTGCTTCTCGTAAATACTACAGTGTATTGTGCACGTTATTTTTTGACAGACATCAATGTTGCGATATTCAAATGATGTGGATCTGAAAACAGATGATAATAATTATTTATTTCTTAACCGGCAAAGTGCTTTCTAATTCGGTGAAGTGATTGATGCCCATGAGCGTGTCGATGTTTTTAGTTCTAATATTACAACCGACAGCCAGTTTTTGATGGACGTAATGACGTGCGTAAGGACTGAACTATGTTTGATTTCTGAGTAATTATAAAACTTCATTATACTTATTTTACAGAATGAAGTTTATTTCGTGGCTTAAATAAATTATATGTTACTCAGAGACTGACATGTTTGGCTTGTCAAAAATATTACATTCTGCTGTCGCAAATTCATTAACTTTTAAAAATCAAGTTAATTTTTTTGTGCATCAAAGCTACAACCTTCATGTTAAAGTTGTTTTTATTGTTGTTTTTATTTAAACCCATGAAAATGCAGATCCTATTGTAAATGATAGTGAAAAATAGCTTTTTAAAACTGTTGTTCCATTATTACCCCATAGCTGATTTTGACTCATAATTGAGAACAATTATTGAGACTCATAATCAAACAAATATTACAAAGTATAGGATAAAAAATTGGAGAGAGCGCTAATGTTGCATTTACATTGATACTTTTTAGTTGCCTTGACAATTTATTACCATGGTAAACCGCTGAAATAGCAGTTATACAGTAAATGGTTGTACTACAATAAAAACCTTTTAAAAAATGTATCATTTTTAGAAAACCAAAATAACTACAGATTTGTTTTATGAAAACTAACCATGGGTTTACCTCAGCAATAACTAATGTATTTGCGTGAAAACTGTAACCACAGTCTTAAACTAAAATTTACTTTGATTTTTACTACAGGAACAATAGTTTAACTGTGGTATTTGTAAGATCATAGTAACAAGAAGTAAAACCCTCCTTTATGAAAACTATAGTGTAACTAGTATTTGTTGTCGTTGTGGATCCATCAGTGTACTTATTTTAAGTGTAGTATTAGTCGACGATATGCTCAAAAAAGTGAAATTAAACAAAATGTCAAAGATTTGTATGAAGTTCACATATAAATTACTTTACAGCATTAAGAACTACAGCAACATTTTTGTAAGGGCTGTTAAGCGCACCTGCGAACTTGATCCGTCTTTATTGAAGAATTAATTGCTATTGAGACGTCCACCTACAGAACTCAAGCGATATGATACTCATCTGTCTGTTTGTCAGCCGCTGGCCTCCTTATCACTGCACCGCTCGGCAGCGTTAACTCTATAATTAGCCACTTAATTAGCAAAGGGGATTTGATTGACAGTTTGGAGCCAATGACTCACGTTCAGGACAAACGTCTAAGCGTATGTGTGTTGTTCGGGTGTGCTAGCGCTGCCGGCGACACATTAAGACCCACCTTAAGATCAATCCTACACTCATATCCAAAACCTCTTATGTGAGCACAAGTCAATCTGCGTGTGTCAGAGATTACAAAATCGGGATTAGTTCTGGGGAATGATACACATTTGTTAATCCCAAATAAATGATGTCGTCTGTGCAAAGCCTTGGAGTGACAAATTGCAGTCAAATGCCTCAGGATGAAAGATTGTAGAAACCTGAAGTTGTCTCCCCTCCCCCTCTCTCTATATATATCATAAATAAATTAATATCAATATTTCAAAGAAATGCTGTTCTTTTGAACTTTCAATTTAAAAATGGAAAAATAATAATAATAATAAATATATATATATATATATATATATATATATATATATATATGTGTGTGTGTGTGTATAAATATAAATATAAATGTGTGTGAGTGTGTATATATTTGTATATACAAATTACTTGTTACTTGAAAAAAGTAATCTGATTACATAACTCTTGTACATAACTGCTTGTAATGCGTTACCCACAACACTTGATATATATAAAAAAACAAAAGCCTCAAAGTCAGTACATATATATGTATGTATGTATATGTATGTGTCACAGCTTTTTCATAATTTTTTACTTTGTGCGCTAATAAAGTGTTAATAAGCAGAGAATCGAGCATCAAGAGGTTGTATGAATAATATGTCCATGTTAATTACTCATCAGGGCACCTGCAGCTAAATGAGCTTGTGCTTACCAGAAATAGTTACTGTTCTCCGTGTGAAGGGCATCTTCAAACACACACTCACTCTCTGGACAGCTAATACAGAATTTCAATATAGATACACACACACACACACACTCAAACAAAAAAGGGCCAACAAAAAACAAAGAGTCTCAGCATCCCACAGCGAGCTTTATTAATTTTGACAGTGCAGTATGTAAATGGCTATTTTAGTGCTTACGCTGCTAGTTAGCCAGGTATCGGCCACGCTGACACTTCTTCCCCCTTGTATAAAAAAAAAAAGAGAAGAAAAAAGAGAACGTCAATAGCACATCGATAAAGTCACGCTAATTTTTACACGCTGTCCTCGACTTTGCCCTCATCTGCACTTTTTTTTATTTTATTTAACATCAAAGTTCAAGATCTGACTTCGTTAATCTGGTATTAAAATGAATAAAAGGGTGACCTTGTCCAAATTAATAAGTCAGTGGTGAAACACGCTTTCAACGTTCAGAAAGGTTACACAAAGGTTAGCCTTCAAGTGCGGCACCGGCATGCCGAGGGAGACGCGGAGAGACAGATGCTCACCGCTTTCTCTTTCACATAGACTCTTGAACTTGCTTTGTTCGTGAGACATGTAAGCTCATCATTTCTTGCTTTTTTTGTGTAGCTTATAGACAAATGCTTCATAAGTCTAAAGATGAAGTGGTTAAGAAGAGGTTATCTTGTGTCTTGATTGAGATCAAGAGACTAGACAGTTTGTTGACAGGCTCTTTGCTCTACTTCCCTTTGGTCACCCTCAGACCCTCTTTACACCTGGTATTAAAGGGGTCATATAATGCCATTTTTGTACAAGCTAATATGATTCTTTAGGGTCTAAATTAAAAGTTTGTAATATACTTTAATTAAAAATTCTCATTAGTATTGTAAGAAAACACTTATTTTACCTGGTCAAAAACAGCTCTGTTTTCAGCACGCCGTTTAAGTGCATGTGTCTTTAAATGATAATGAGCTTTGCTCATCCCGCCCCTCTGTTCTGTGCGTACACCGTTTGTAATAATAACACAATAACCATAACGCGTTGTTCATTATAAACGTGGGATTATGAATTATATTGAGAACGTCGTACATAGAAAACATGCCGTAATGTACCTTGAGTGTAAACAGCCGCATTCATCGTGAAGCGTGCTAGCGATTTGCAAAGATTAATATAAAGGTTAATAAAACGTTACACTCACTTCTTCTTCTGGAGGTGCAGCAGGAACACGAATAATTGGTACCGATCCTTTTTTCAGGAGCAGCTTCTTAGCAAAACCAGCTTTATATTGACCTCGTTTGTAAAGCAGTCTGGTGTGTGAAATGATTCGTGCAAACATGAAAGCATTGACGTTGATCGTGGGGAATATTCCCTTCGAAAACAAACTCAGCCTCTGCGTCTTCAGCGGTTCGGATTTAGGAACATCAAAATGACTGCTGTGTTCCTTATTACACCCAAGAACAGAACACCACAATCGCTTAGACGCCATTCTGCTCATAGACAGTGCTCCAGTATCAACAATGACGCGCTGACTATGATGACAGACAGCTCGCTCACGAGCGAGGGCGGGTCTGTGTTGAAACGCTGCTGTCAATCAACAATCGTGGGAGGGGCGTCCGACCGTGTGACGTCACTATGTCGAACAGCTTGATTTGAGAAGGGGGAAAACATATAAGAAGATTTAAAAAAAGCCACTGGATGGATTTTTATCATTTAATGATGGTTGTGTACAGACACTGCCAACACACATTTCAGTACAATCAACTTGTAAAAGTGCATGTACCATTATACGACCCCTTTAAGATGCGTTTTAGTTGATCGGATCACAAGTAGACGAGGGACACATTCCTGTTTACTCCTGGTGTTTTAATCCGTCTCTTTTGTCCACTTTCAACCACTTCTGTCCTGATTTCTTTGAGGGGAGGGTCTATGTGTGGGTAAATACAGTGAGGAAAATAAGTATTTGAACACCCTGCTATTTTGCAAGTTCTCCCACTTAGAAATCATGGAGGGGTCTGAAATTGTCATCGTAGGTGCATGTCCATTGTGAGAGACATAATCTAAAAAAAAATAATCCAGAAATCACAATGTATGATTTTTTAACTATTTATTTGTATGATACAGCTGCAAATAAGTATTTGAACACCTGAGAAAATCAATGTTAATATTTGGTACAGTAGCCTTTGTTTGCAATTACAGAGGTCAAACGTTTCCAGTAGTTTTTCACCAGGTTTGCACACACTGCAGGAGGGATTTTGGCCCACTCCTCCACACAGATCTTCTCTAGATCAGTCAGGTTTCTGGACTGTCGCTGAGAAACACGGAGTTTGAGCTCCCTCCAAAGATTCTCTATTGGGTTTAGGTCTGGAGACTGGCTAGGCCACGCCAGAACCTTGATATGCTTCTTACAGAGCCACTCCTTGGTTATCCTGGCTGTGTGCTTCGGGTCATTGTCATGTTGGAAGACCCAGCCTCGACCCATCTTCAATGCTCTAACTGAGGGAAGAAGGTTGTTCCCCAAAATCTCGCAATACATGGCCCCGGTCATCCTCTCCTTAATACAGTGTAGTCGCCCTGTCCCATGTGCAGAAAAACACCCCCAAAGCATGATGCTACCACCCCCATGCTTCACAGTAGGGATGGTGTTCTTGGGATGTACTCATCATTCTTCTTCCTCCAAACACGTTTAGTGGAATTATGACCAAAAAGTTCTATTTTGGTCTCATCTGACCACATGACTTTCTCCCATGACTCCTCTGGATCATCCAAATGGTCATTGGCAAACTTAAGACGGGCCTTGACATGTGCTGGTTTAAGCAGGGGAACCTTCCGTGCCATGCATGATTTCAAACCATGACGTCTTTGTGTATTACCAACAGTAACCTTGGAAACGGTGGTCCCAGCTCTTTTCAGGTCATTGACCAGCTCCTCCCGTGTAGTTCTGGGCTGATTTCTCACCTTTCTTAGGATCATTGAGACCCCACGAGGTGAGATCTTGCATGGAGCCCCAGTCTGAGGGAGATTGACAGTCATGTTTAGCTTCTTCCATTTTCTAATGATTGCTCCAACAGTGGACCTTTTTTCACCAAGCTGCTTGGCAATTTCCCCGTAGCCCTTTCCAGCCTTGTGGAGGTGTACAATTTTGTCTCTAGTGTCTTTGGACAGCTCTTTGGTCTTGGCCATGTTAGTAGTTGGATTCTTACTGATTGTATGGGGTGGACAGGTGTCTTTATGCAGCTAACGACCTCAGACAGGTGCATCTAATTTAGGATAATAAATGGAGTGGAGGTGGATATTTTAAAGGCAGACTAACAGGTCTTTGAGGGTCAGAATTCTAGCTGATAGACAGGTGTTCAAATACTTATTTGCAGCTGTATCATACAAATAAATAGTTCAAAAATCATATATTGTGATTTCTGGATTTTTTTTTTAGATTATGTCTCTCACAGTGGACATGCACCTACGATGAGAATTTCAGACCCCTCCATGATTTCCAAGTGGGAGAACTTGCAAAATAGCAGGGTGTTCAAATACTTATTTTCCTCACTGTATATGGGTTTTTCAGATCTTTTGATCTAATGGACAAAATAAGCTGTGGAATTTACATATGAACGCGACCGGAGACGACGGAAAAACATACGGAGAGCAGCAGCTTTGGTTTCTGCTCTGACAGCCAAAGCAAATCTTAATACCAGTTGTAAACAGGGCCTCATACAAACACCCAAAATCCCTTAGTGGGCTGCTTTACAAAACTACAGTATGTTTTGCCCTTACGTGTGTCAGCTCCTGAGGGAAAGCCGCTATATTGTGCTCATGTCCACAACTAGGGTCTGTCTTTATAGTTCAGTAGTAAGCACACTTGCCAGGGAAGTAGCTATTTCTATTGCTGTCGCAATGTTGTTTGCTTACTATATAAATACAAATAAAATCACTATATACAAATAAATATGATGGAGTAAAATCAGTTTTGTTATTAACTAAATCTATTAAAAATGAATGCAACAAAATATATAAATAAATATACAAATAATAATTAAATATAAATATTAGATAAAACTTAAATGAAAAATTAACTACTGATATAAAACAACTAACTAACTAAAATAAAATGTTTGTTGAAGTACTAAAATTACTAAAACTAAACAAAACAAAATAAAGCTACATACAATAAAAATGATAAAAACAAATACAATTATTACTAAACTAATTTAAAATAATAATAAATACTATAAGGGTATATAAGTAATACTGAAATATCACTAGTTAAAATGTGTGTGATATAAAGACAACACTTATTCATTTTGATATCAATTGGTTTTATTATTATTGTTAGTAGTAGTTGTATTGTTGAATAAAATAAAATAATATTTTACTCTTTCTCTTTACATTATCTAAGCTTTTTATTTAATTTTTTCTTTTTTTTTTACAGTTCTATAGTCTCATTTTACATTTAATAAATGGCTGTTTAGACATTTCAATTTTAGATCCAATCGTCCAGCCTTTCTACTGGCTCATGTCATCGAATAAGACACCCTAGACCCTCCGAGAGCCTTCCCATCATGCTGTGCAACGCTGTTTGAGTGAGAGATAGTGAAGGCAACTCAACAGGTGCATTGAACTACAGTATCAGCATGTAAACCTCAGCCCTTTCCTTTCACCTTCCTATTTATCCCTCTTTCTGTCTCTCTCGCTCCCTTTTTCTCCGGCTTTCTCCGGCCACTGGAGTGGATCAGTCAAATTATCGAGTGGCAAAACTAATTCGGCGCCCGGGGGCCGGCAGAGCTGCCACTTCCCATCAGCCCCTCCGCCAGTCAGCGCCCAACTGTTTTCATTTGGGTCCTCTTGTTTCATTTATTATGGCTATTGGAGCTAATCCTACGAGCAAACCCCCGGCCGGCCCGCCTGTCACTATTGTTTCGGCTCTTGGATGCACCTTGCCTTCAGTGGGAGGGCTGATCCAGTACCAGCTCCTGACGGAAGTGAGCGTTCTCAGATGGAGAGAGTAAGAGCGGGAAGGAGATCTCATCAATCATATTAAACTCATTTGGACAGACTCGAAACCCCCCACTTTCTCTCTGCCTCACACTTCTTGAAGATGCTCCATTGTTTCCTTTTTTATACTGTAGTCAAGCAGGAACTATCCAGTCTTAGAGGAAAAAAACTGTTTTTTTATGGTTTAAGAGACTTGTACATTTATTAGCTTATAACTTTACACATTTTTATTCAATATATGCATCAGAGTTATGCACATTAGTTGGTAAATTCAAGCTAGTAATAATTTAATTACAATTTTAATACTTGTATTATACTGAGGCTGTGTCTTAAATCACTTGCTCTCTTGATACTTATTTTGAAAAAAGTAATTACTTCACGGCCACTAAAAAAAGTATGTCCTATATAGCATGAGTGTGTGTAGTATGAATGTAATATGGACGTACTACATTTGCCATGCTTTCATTATCATGTGACCTAACAGCGTCGGTTACGTCGATTCAATGCCATACACATATCCTCTCCCGTGGCCTCATGGGATAGTAAAGTGTCCATCGTATGCACACCTCAGAATCTCGCTGGAAGTAGTATCCGCATACTTTTTGCCTAGTCTTTTATGAGTCTGTGAATTCTGACATACTTCTTTTGTCACATACTACTAGTAGGGAAGTATGCGATTTCGGATGTAGCCTGAATGTTCAAGTGAAAAATCTGACAAGAACAAAGTCTATATTTGCTCTCCATTTAATCTCATTAATGTTTAGGATAAACCGCTGAAATAGATCTGATTTGGTGTTTTCTACAGAAATATAAATTCTGGAATTTTTTATTGTATTTTTTTTTTTTAATCTGACAAATACCACTCTTAAAGGGTTTTATATTTGTTCCTATAGTTATAAAACGTTATAAAGTTATAACAAACGTTATAAAAAGATTGTAAAATATCTACATCAAATTGATGTTGTGTACACTGTTAAAACGTTTCTGCACTAAATTTAAGTACAATCAACTTGGATGTTTAAGTCGTTTCAACTTAAATTACATTAAACTGACTTCAGAAAGATTATTTTCATTTTGTATAACTTACAAAAAAAGTTGAAAATAGCTTAACTTATTTTGATGAGTTAAAGCAATGTAAAAACACATGTTGTTATAACTTATTGATCATATAATTATTTAAGTGTATAAATAAATAAGCAAAGTATAAATTTGAAGAAAAAATAGAAAAAATAATTGTATGTAATTGTAATTGTAAATAAGACAAATTAAGAAATAATAAGTTAATGTTATTTTACAAGAAAATACAATATCAGTCTTTATACTTAAAAAAAAATGCATTTAATTGAATATCTTGCTTTTTCTTCGTATTTGTTTGTGAAATTTACTAGCAATTGTGGGATAGAACTTTATTTTACAGTCCTGTTTCGCATGTTCATACTGTATACTTATTGTAGTAATTATTAACTGGATAATAACTATGTACTAGTCCTGAACCTACACCTAAACCTAATCTTAAACCATGTACAGTAGTTATATTATTCAGTATCTTGGGTAAGTACACTGAAAGTACATTGAAAGTGCATGCACTGTTAAATAAAGTGCAACCGATTTCGGAGTGAATTTTTTTTCCGTTTTTTCTCCAGTGTACAAGTTGCTTTCTTATCCAGACACAGAAAACTTCAGGAAACACTGAAGTTTGCCTTATCTTTTTTTGTTTTTAATCCAAACCTCACACTTTAATCAATTATAATCGATTATAATCAATACATCCTCTCATGCATTTCCATGAACTACAATAGATGCTCAACAAACGGCAAACGCATCAAAACGACATTCAGAGTTCAGTCGTGATCTTGAAGTAACTCCCTTCGCTAATACATATTTATATAAAAAAAGTGTAGCTTTCTTGATTAGGCCATCAAAAAGCCTTGACCACAGAGAGAGAGAGAGGAGGAGAGTGGGAGAAGAGATTGACTCTCTTCACCACGGGGCAACAGTTAAAAAGAGTTTAAGGGTTTTGTGGAACACATAACACATGCTAGTCAAGGTAAACCGCTGTTTGTTGAAGCCTGGACTCTCTAGGTTTGCTGTCTTACGGGAAAATAAACGCCTGTGGGTCTGAAGAGAGAATTGGGTGGTCTGTCTTTAATGACCCAGCTTCAGTCTTCCTTTGAAATGTGAGGGAGGTCATACCCCTGCGCCTCTGCAATTAACCATGTTAACGAGGCTAAGCCATTAGCGCTAGCACCAAATTTGGGACGTTAAGCAAACAAGCACTTCACTGTTGTAAATACATAGGTGTTGCATATTTATTTGTCTACACTGCACTAAATCAGCCTAAAAGTTAGTACGAATAAATTAAGCTTTGAAAGCCTTTTTGTGTTTAGCGTAGCATGTTTTGTTTTCAACATATACTGTAGCTTGAAGGCTAAAAACAAAACTGATACTTATAGTTTTCTCTAACTAAATTTATGCTACATATTCCATCACTTCCACATGAATGATACCTCAAATCATGTTGCTTGTGGAGAAGAGGTTTGCAATTACTGTTCAAAGTGAACTTACTTGTGATTTTTCACCTGGCAGATGAAAAAAACCCTCATGTTTACAGTCACATCTAGAGACCAGAATATCATGGAGACCTAGTGATCTTTTGACTTAACAACACCAAACATCCACAAAGAAGTTGCGTCCCAAATTACGCACTATACACTACGCAGTTATACTATGCACTATGTGCTCAACTGTATAGTGTATGCATTTTATGAAAGGATATTTTGTCATTCAACATTGGAGTCTGATAGCCCCTCCGACAGTTGAGCTCATGAGGTTTCTGACTTCGTTTTTTCGGTTAATTAAGTGCAACAGCCAAGTACATTAAAGGGGTCATGACATGGATTTTTTTATTGTATTATTTTAATATGTTCCTTGAGGTTCACTTATAATGTTAATAAAGTTAGCAAAAACAAAACAAAAACAAATATATATGTGGAACGTCATTGCATAGGAAACGGTGTCAACGCCCAGTCGCTAAGTGTTTTGAAAACATTATCCATATAAAACCGTCATTTACAGGCTTTACAGACTCGTTTATTTACGGTTTTGTGATGCAGCTACAGTTGATACAGTGATCCAATACTTCATCTGCCAACAAAGTTTCTTTATGAACTCTCCATTACACTGTGCCTCCAAATCAGTCTGCTGTCAAATGCTCCAAACAAACATATCCATGACGGCATTTAAAATAAACCATCCACGTGTTCCTGACGCTAGTATCCTTCTGAAGTCTCTACAGAAATGAGCAAATGAGCAGTTTAACTGAACTTTACTTTACGCTTCCATTTGTCCTGTTGTCGACAGACTCAAGCGTGGATACGTCAGAAAGTGAACGTGCATCTTTTGTATCCATGCAGTGTAGACAGTGTTTGTGATTATAATGGGTTGTATTTGCTTTTGACGCGACGGCGCTCTCATCCAGTGTATACAGTGTTTGTGATTATAATGGGTTGTATTTGCTGTTGAACAATCTCATCCAGTGTAGGCAAGTGCCGTAAAGCTACTGAACGCCAGTGGGCGGGGCCTATGGTGGGCGGGGCCTATGGTGCAATGATGTAGAACTATTTGTCGATGTCTTGCTCTGGATTAAGTCATGTGTAAATGTATTTTCCCGTGTGACGTCACAAATCCTGCAATGTCCAAACGAGACGTTTTTTGGAGCTTGATTAAATAAATATATTGATTATATATGTTTATAATGAGGAGGACATTTTAAGCTAAGAAACTTGCAGGATGTTTCAGTGGTAAAAAAGACCTCTTTATCAAGGTAGATCTAGGCAAATGTGATTTTTCATGTTATGACTATTTTTAATGAAATTCCACCTCAATTGTCCTCCTAGATGCAATTGGTTCTGCAAATGCAGCAAATAACACCCATTTTGTTTTCTCTTTCTTTTGCTTTGTTTGATGCCTACGGCTGCATCTTAACTAATCTAGATCAACAACAGTTTGAAGAGCGTGCGCGCACACACACACACACACACACACACTCGTATCGGGGAGGAGAAAGACACGCTAATATCACGTTGGGTCCGAAGATGTTTGCGAGGATGTTTTCAGGTATGATGCCCGCGGGTTTACAGCAGCTCAGTTTCACACTAATCAACACTATCTGTTTCTTCTACACATTTAAACAAGGTGTATCACTACACACCGCTGTATGCGCTTGAGGGCCTTTTTTCTGCATCCACGTCCTACGCCGTTCAATCCATATCACGAAGAATTAGATATTTGAAGAGTGAAAGTAATAAATGAAATGATCAGGTTTAATTAACTAATAAACATAACCATAGTTTACATTACCACACCTCCATACTGCACTAAACCGGTTTGTTTGAACAGGAGCAGGATGGTTCAGGTGAACTTTGATCCTCATTATTAATATTAATATGAGGCGAAGTGCTGTTTCTCAGAAGCATTCTGGGCAGTCAGTTGTGAAAGGTGGACCTTGATATTATTATTTTTCTGTGGAGTTTTTATTGTATCCTTATCAAATGCTCTGCACAGATCACACAAGCATGGTTAATGTGAGGTCAATAAAAACATGTAGACGTAGGACACTGATTTCATACCTATTATTCATGTTCACATTGACTTTAACTTAAATTTTTTACTTATTAACACTTGGATTATTTAGCAACTGCATGCTGAGGTAGAGAATGATGCATTTGGAGAAAAAAAAAATGGACCCTGTTAACTAACCCTGCATTTTGCTGATCATACTTTTTTCCCCTTTTTTTAAATTGAATAACACCTGAAACAACTCAAAACTAAATTATGCACTGTACATGATTATTTTATTTTTTTTATGGATTATGAAAGTTAAAGGTATATTTCACTCAAAAATGCAAATTCTGTCATCATTTTCTCCAAATATTTTCCCACCCATGGAACAAAAAGGATAATATTTTGCATAATGTCCATACAAGCACCAGTGTTTAATTTTAAAATTAATTTTACTTAAATTTTTTTAGTCTTTTTTTTTTTCTTTTCTTAATTTTTATTAGTTTTTCTTCTAATATTACAGTTTAGGTTTGATTTATTTTAATGTAAGTATTAATTTATTAAGTTTTAATTCAGATTTAGTTTTTATTATTTCCATTTAGTAATTTTAGTGCTTCAACTTAAACTTATTTTATTTCTTATTTATATCAGCTTTATTTTGACCTTTTTTTTGTTTTTGTTTTAATATTCTTTATTTTAATAAATTATAATAATCCTGCCATAAATATACTTCAGAATCCAAATAACCAATGGTGTGTTCAGTCAATGTTTTTATATGTGTAAGTGCAATTGAGATTTGAGAGAATTTTGGACTTATCCTCTCACACAAAGCTATCATATGACATCAGAAGACTCACAATAAAGTGCACAGACTCGCATGGACTACTTTTATGGTGATTTTGTGTCATTTTGGGAGCTTTAAAGTCTTGGTTCACATATACTTTCATAATATGGAAAAGAGCAGCTTGGACATTCTGCAAAACATCTCCTTTTATGTTCTATGGAAAAAAGAAAGGCATACAGGTTTGGAACAACTTGAGGGTGAGTAAATGATAACAGAATTTATTTGCATGCATATTTCAGTCAATTCAGCCATACTCTGAGAATGCTGTGAGGCATTTGGACGGAGGGGATGGATGATAGTGAGAAAAGAATGTATGTAGAGAGCGAAATAGAGGAGTATGTGAGCCAAAGACACAGCAGAGAGAGAGAAAGAGGAGGAAAAGTGCTCTCCACTCACTTTCTGCCCAGTGAGCAGTGCCTTGTTACTCTTTGAACACTTGGCCCATTTATTTCTGCTAAGTCGTGAGATTCTGAGTCGGCCAGTGAAGACTCTAGTGGCTCTTTCCATGAAACATTAACGAGTTCCTGGGGTTAAAGGGATGCCTCGAAATCACTGCTGATTGCATCTTGTGTGTACATACAGTATAGGTGTGCGATTGCATGAATGTGTGCATATGCGAGCATTACGGGCCGAAATTAATATTCACCATTGATAGAAATACATAAAGGGGTGCGCAAAGGTGTGCGCGCACAGATAAATGCACACACTGCGTTCAGTTGTGATGCGTTTTAACATCCTGACCGTTGTGCGCACACATTTCTCTCCATAGGCAGTCTTACTGCAGGACACAAGGTTATTAATCTACACTGCCTCTGCCACCCACAACCCCGCGCTCCTCCAGGGCGACTGTTGATGACACGTACAGATCACGACGCCCACGGGCCAATCACAGAGCTCATCCTCAGCGCTTCACAATCCTGCTGCAGTCGGCACTGCCCACTCTACACACTCCACACACACTCCACATTCACACGTGTTTCTTCTCTAGAGTACAGAAAACACAACCAGGTGGAACGATTGTGCATCTCTTACCAGATAGAGAGCCTGCAGTTTAAGTTAAAGGTGAATTTATTCTTAGATGGAAATACTGTAAGTTGTGGTTTATACATCAGTTTGTTTTTAATTCAGACTAATGCAAATATGCCTGTGTGTTTTACAGAGTGCTGGTGTGTATTTGGGTTAGTGTTCCTTCCTTCCTTCCTTCCTTCCTTCCTTCCTTCCTTCCTTCCTCCCTTCCTTCCTTCCTTCCTTCCTTCCTTCCTTCCTCCCTCCCTCCCGTCCTTCCTTCCTTCCTGCCTTCCTTCCTTCCTTCCTCCCGTCCTTCCTCCCGTCCGTCCGTCCTTCCTTCCTTCCTTCCTCCCGTCCTTCCTCCCTTCCTTCCTTCCTTCCTTCCTTCCTTCCTTCCGTCCGTCCGTCCTTCCTTCCTTCCTTCCTTCCTTCCTTCCTTCCTTCCTCCCGTCCTTCCTCCCTTCCTTCCTTCCTTCCTTCCTTCCTTCCTTCCTTCCTTCCTTCCTTCCTTCCTTCCTTCCTTCCTCCCTCCCATCCTTCCTTCCTTCCTTCCTTCCTTCCTTCCTTCCTTCCTTCCTTCCTTCCTTCCTTCCTTCCTCCCTCCCTCCCGTCCTTCCTTCCTTCCTGCCTTCCTTCCTTCCTTCCTCCCGTCCTTCCTCCCTTCCTTCCTTCCTTCCTTCCTTCCTTCCTTCCTTCCTTCCTTCCTTCCTCCCTCCCGTCCTTCCTTCCTTCCTTCCTCCCGTCCTTCCTTCCTTCCTTCCTTCCTTCCTTCCTTCCTTCCTCCCTCCCGTCCTTCCTTCCTTCCTTCCTCCCGTCCTTCCTTCCTTCCTTCCTTCCTTCCTTCCTTCCTTCCTTCCTTCCTTCCTTCCTTCCTTCCTTCCTTCCTACCTGTCCCAATTTTAAACAAGCCAAAACACTAAAACCGATACAATGAATTTGCCTATACCTTGTATGATGGACATTTTTCAAATATATCAAATACGTTTTTTTTGTATATATATTTTTGTCATCAAAACACCTATAGTCCCAGGCTTATGATAAAGAAAATGTTTCATTAAATTGTTATTTAAAATTATTATTATACATGAATATTTTAGGCTTTTTTATATTAAAAAGAAAGAAAGGATGTGGGGTTTTAAACTATATTTCATATTTAAATAACTTTTGTATTTATGTTATATTATATATATGTGTATGTATGTGTGTATGTATATATATATATATATATATATATATATACACACACACACACACACACATATATATATATATATACACACACACACACAAAAAATGACCCTGAAAAATGCTTTTAAAAATGTTTTTTGAAAATAATGATTACGATGTTTAAACCAAATGTTTCAAGGCTTGTACTACAGTCTCTTAGGTATAGGGTCAAGACTAGATTTGATCAGAAATATTGTTCCAGGAACAACACAAGATAATGATCTGGAACACATCTTAGCAAAATAAGATTAAACAAACTTCATATTTAGTCCCTAGTTAATAACTCTCCAAGTAGAAATGCTGATCTTTTATCAGCTGCATAAATGCAGTGAATTATAAATTAAACACTGCAAAACTGACATCAGATCAGCATGAAACGGGACTTTTAAATCCGTAACTTTTAGCGCGTGATAGAAGTGTGCAAATTGTGAGACTTTGAACTGGAAACTAGATGTGGGCCTTGCACAAATAAAATAAACAAATAAATAAACAAAGAAGCGATTACTACAGCAGGGAGTTACTTAACGGCTTATTTCTGTTTGATAGGAGAATAATGTGCTGTAATTTTACCTTGATGCAATATAAAACTGCAAGCTGCCACTGCCTCACTGGATAATTAACACCTGTGTCTAGTGGCCACTAGGACCTCAGCATCTATTAATGCCCAAAAAACACACAATACTACAATTAAAGGCACTGTTATTAGACATTAAACTGGGTTGGTATATAGCGGGTGGTAAATTGGTCCGCTTTTACCTTTAATTGCCTCAGAAATTACGAGGAGGGATTATATTAATCTTTTTAAACGTAATGTAGAGGAAATGAGGAGTGCTGAGGCATAATGTTATGGCCCAATTTGTCTGTTTTGTGGCACTTTAATGCCGAACAGAAAAAAAAGGCTCCTTGCGTCTTGGACTGCATCTCTCTGAGCATCCAGAGGTCAAATTAATATATAAATATAATCTTGTAATGTCTGTGGCGTATTGCTGATACACACAAAGACTACATTAGACATCTCTGTCCTGTATTTCATGTCATATCTGAAAAACATCTGTGTCCCACTTCGCATACTAAGATTAGAAGTGCATCCCAAATCATAGCAGTTGAAAATATGATTTGAACCTTAGCAAAGTAAAATGGTATTAAAATGGTTCAAATATATATGTATACATCATACCGTTCAAAAGTTTGGGGTTGGTAAGATTATTTTTAATCAGTCTAATCTTTTATTTGATCAGTACAGGAAAAAACTGTAACATTGAAAAATATTATAAACTGTTTTCTATTTGAATACGTTTTAAAGTATAATTGATTCCTGTGATCAAAGCTGAATTTTCAGCATCATTACTCCAGTCTTCAGTGTCACATGATCCTTCAGAAATCATTCTAATATGATGATTTGATGCTCAAGAAACATTTGAAATCAGTTATGCTGCTTAATATTTTTGTGGAAGCTGTGATACATTCTTCTTTAGGATTCTTGAAGTATTATTAAAAGGAAAAACACTTACTGACCCCAAACGTAAAACCGACAGTGGTTGTATGTATGTGTATATATTGTTATATATTAAAAAAAAGTTTAAGTACTTCTACTAATTTAACTCATCTTTGCTTTATATCTTATGCGCATTTTCAAACCAAAGAATTTCCTTAGAAAACAAAGTGATGTGAAGTGTGATATTACATTTACAGCTGATTTATCTGTGTTGGTGAATGTTTTTGAAGTGTTTCTTCAACACTTTCAGTGTAGACAGCTTCAAGCTTTTGTGATGCGTCATTGGTCGGTTCAATGGTGTTACATTAAATCTTTCTTTCTGTTCTTCCTTCCCTTTGTCCACAACACTCCTCTGCCCGTCCTTTGGGTATGGCCGTCAATGCCCTCATTCCCACGCTGTGTGTGTGTGTGTGTGTGTGTGTGTGTGTGTGTGTGTATCATCTTTTCTCTGCTCCAATAATGGCAGAACTCCACATCAGCATCTGCCTTCATTAAAAGTAATTACAGTGTTGCTCATACAGGGCTCACTCGCAGACAGAGTGTTTCGGCCCACTTGAGCTGACTCAGGATCAGGGAGACCCCTCGACTGTTCACTGGTCAATAAATAAGATCGAGCACAAGTTATAAAGCTCAAAATAAACTTTGTTGTTGCTTATCGCTTCACGCCCGTATAAGACACAGTCTCAAGAATGGTGAACAATTGAGACCAATTCAAATCAACAAATCATGGACTTTGTTTATTTAAAAAATCACCTCAAGAGTCATTTATTTGCAAATCAGACTACAGTAGTCAGGTCAGTGCCAGCGCTAGTGTTTCACTATGGCCATGTTCACACAGCTACAGAACACGGTTATCGGTCCTGTATTTGAGTCCTTAATACAGTTACGTTCACACACAGTTCAGTTATTTACGAGAGTGACAATCGCATTCTATAACCGAAATCACAACCGCATTCTCCGTGTGAACAGAACCGGACTGGATAACTAGTTTTCTGTCACATCATACAGTGCGAGAGACGCTGCGCTGCACAGATACATGTCTACCGTGTGTTGAGGGTTTTCATGTTTGGTTTCAGTCATTTATAATGATGGAGATATGAGCTGTGTGTTATCTGAAGGTTTTAGATCCAGTTTGCTCCGCTCTTCACCCAGATATAAAAGCTGCTGTCGGTTAATGAAGATTTGACGGATTGGATTGTCGTGTCAAACGTGATGAGGCTTTCCAGTTTTATAGATATCACCGTCTTTGATATCACTTTGGTTTACTGATAAGAGAAAACGGGCTTGACTCCTGTTGCATGTTCATACATTCAAGACGCTACTGTAAGTTGCTGTGTGAACGGGACATTTTGAGAATCCCAAAAACTGACAGTGTGAACGTAGCCTGTGTTCTGTTAACAAAATACGGTGTCAGTAGTCATTTATGTCTGGTATTTTTTTTAAATAAACAAGCTTTTTAGCTTTTTCTTTGAAATGACTCTAAACTGACTTAATATAAATTGATAGTTTAGGTTCATATGAGCTGTTTGTATCCAACAAAAACACTAGTGGTTTACTGTTCATGCACAAAAATGGCGCAAAAATTTTGACATTCCCCAATCGTTAATAGAATTTCAAAAGTCATTTATGTCTGGTATTTTTAAAAACAGATTCCAAAACCCTATTTTTTTAGACGCACCTTCTGGTGCTTTAAAATCCAGACGAAGACTTGATTCGAATGATTCGAAACTGTCAGTCTGTCAATAGTTCCTCGATCCAATAAAAACAGCCTCACTTTGGAAGTAAACTCTGGTTGGTGGAACTAACACACAACCTAGATTTAGGCTAGTTGTATCAGTCCTCCAGTGGGTCACACACAAACAGTGGGGTCATGAGGCGGAAATCTCAGCATTCATTTGGGCTTTTATTTACAACTTCCATCGCGCCCCATTTCCCTCTCTCTTTCTCACCATTGAGCGCTGAAAAGCAGCAGAGTCCGGTTTCGCCCGCCGGCCATATGCCTTTGTCAGGCGTTCATCTCATCCCTTGTTCCGCTGTTCGGAAATTCCAAAGGTGAATTAAATACAGTATACCGCCCCCATCTCTCTCTGCCCTCCCTTCTTCTGGCTTTTTGTCCTTTCTCGGTTTACTGTTCAACATGAAATCGGACAGTAATATTTACTCTTCAATGAATCAAAGGAGATGCTCTGCCTGTTTTTCCGCCCGTCTTGTGCACAAATCTGATACTTTTCCCCAAGACACTCTGTCAAAGCAAAGAAAAGACACTGTTCCTTTCCTTTTTTATCCATGTTTCATCTGAAAAGGAGAAATGCAAAATGTAATAATGCGTCCGGTTGCATGGAGCGGGGGGAGTGCATGACTGACCCTCTTTGTGGAAAACATGATCTCTCTGGGCTTGTTCTCACAGGCAATTGTGTTGTGTGTGTTGTTTGGTCTCTATTTCTATCTCTTCCTGCTTTATTCTTATTTCTGCTCTATTCGCCTTTGTATGCTCACAGACATACAATAACAGGAGCCTTTCGTATGTGAGGATCATTGTAAGTGGAATTGGGTTGTACAAGCATGTTTGGTTGGGGAGGTTTTGTTGGGATAATAATAAATATAAGAATATTTATTTATTTATTTATTTAATTTCTGTAGCTCCACTGTACATGTGCACAATAGTTTTGTTACAACTCTTTTGTTAATTTGATATATAAATAATTTTGTCTTTAACAAGCTGTTTGTTCAATTTTTTATTTTTTATTTCTCTAGCTCAAGTGAATGTACATTAGTTTCACATTCTATTATTGTGTCATTTGAAATGAATTCGGCCTTTAACATGCAAACTATTTCACCTTCATATTGACTGAAATCCTTCGCTTAGAAAGGCCTGCTGACTTTGTTCAGATCAAAACAGTGTCTTACACTACACTATAAACCCGAATAAGTTGGTAAAACTCAAAAAATCTGAGGTAATCAGTTACATAAAAAAATTAAGTTAAGAAATTCAAAGTTTAAGTAGTCAGAACTGGCAGACTTTTGTTTTGTACTCATACATTCTAATTGCTCTTAACTTGAAATATTTGAGTAAGATAATTAATACATTTAACTTACAATTTCTGTAATCTCTATATAAATATTTTTGGTAGAGGAAACTTGGCTAGCTTTAACTAGCTAATTCAGTAAATGGCAACTTGCTAATTGGTAACACAATGCATTGATAGCACTAGCATAGCATAGCAATTGCTAAAAAAGTTTGGCAATATATAACATTTAACATATATCTGTTCTCAAACCAAGCTCATTCTCCACTCGTCACCATGATGGTAACCCTCCAAAAAAGAAAGAAAAGAAAAAACAGAAAATCTTTTAAATTACCTCAGCAAAACATTAAACATTGTTAAATCTCCCACCAAACATTAATCTTGCACGAAAATCATTATATAACACTTAATTATATATAATTATATAACCCTATCGAGTGTCATGGCAAAGCATGCTGGGAAATAGAAATCCCAGCTCAGTTTCAGTTAAATTTTTAAGTTTGTCTAAATTAAAAGAAACAAGTTCATAAAACTCAAAACAGTGAAACAATTCCGATTACTTAAAATGTGTCAGTTTTGTGAACTCAAAAGAAAAAGAAAGTTCTAAATACTCATAAAAGTTAATTTGATTGAACTGTTTAATTTAGGTTTACCCTACTCAAACCAATTAATTATTTTGAGCATTAGGGTTTATATGCGGATAGTGGCAACCCTGGCTTTTGACTGGTCAACACAACGTTCCAAACATGGTAAAACACACAATGTAGCAACAGCCTTGAAATGAAGCACCTGTGTATATCATTGCACAGCCTGCACAACACCAGTTGACTACTATTAAACTATATCTTCCAGCAGAAGAAAGGAATTTAATAACAGAACATTTTAGTTTACAAAATTGGATCCGTTTTTATTTTAAACTTTTTATAAAAAATGTATAAAAGCAAAAAGGCATTCGAATCTGAGCAGCAAATCATATATTTCTCATCTAAAGCCATTTCAGCCTATGAATGAACTAAAAATAAGGAACATGGACATTCCTGATATTTGCTGACCTGTAACAGAATCCAAGGCCGCAATCTCAGGTGCCTAGTACCCTCCATGTCTTTTACCTGGGTCTTTAAGGTTTCATTACCACGGTAAAGACAGGAAAGTTGAACACTGAAAAGGATCCATTGATGTAACGCTCACTGACTCTGAGATCAAAAGAAACTCCTTTGGATCAATTTTTCCTTTGCTTTGGAATCTACCTTTTCTCATACCAGTCTTTAATTAAATAGGACATTGTTGTCTAGGTATGAAAAAGGGCCAATTCAGGCACGTCATCGCAAAGGAATCCAGACTGGCCCGTACCTGACCCCCCTTAAGACTACAAAAGCCCCCGTCCACCACGCCGGCTCACCTCCTCACTTTCAAACCAGGTGAACCATTAGCGACCGAGATGGACCTGTCAGATCTTGAGAACGAGGGAGTATTGGGCGAGGAAAGGAGGATAGATGTGTTCTCCCCTCCTCAGGACGTGCCCGAGCGCCCTCATTCATGCGGCAGGGGGGTGATACCTTGAGTGTTTGAAGCAGAGAGACTTGTAGATCTGAAGGGCCAAATGAAAGGCAAACAATAAGCAATCTGTTTGTCCACCCCTGCAAAACGGCACTCGCCTTTCATCCGCCGGCTCCCATTTCCGCGGGTCGCGACTTTCCTCAAACATCAATTACTGTTACGTACGCCGTTTGATCTCGGGGCTTCTCCTTGACATAGTATCGGGAGGCAGACTTTTAGTGTGTGTGTGCTAAGACAATGCACCAATTGTGAGTGCTTTCCCCCCTTTCTTTAGTTTTCTACTCTTTATATTCTGTATAAACGTGCGTGTTTAGTTTGCACTATTTATTTGGACCTCGCAGGAAATGATCTGATGCCTCTCCACAACTTCAGCACTCTTGCATATTCAAGAAAAAGGGCCCTTTTACAAACTGCTTGCTTTATTCATCTTTAATCTGTCACCACATGCAGTGCTATGCTATAATAAGATATTTAAAATGCTGTCGTTCTAAAACTTGTACACATTCATTATGTTTCGGCTAATTTTATTATGCTAACAGTTACCCATAATAATTTATAATATTATTTTATAATATGGTTTATAATTATATTTTTATGTTTATCATTATATATACATTATATATTATAATATTTTACAATAATATAATAATGTATTATAATTTAGCAATTGGCAATAGTGTAAATTATATAATAATAATAAAAATATTGCTAATATTATGGTGTATTTTAACTGTTAAATATTTTACTATAATTTGTACACAAACGATTTAAACTTTTTATTATATAGATTACTGTGTAAAAGTTTGGGGTCTGTAAGATATATTTTTAAAATAAATTAGCTTTTATTCAGCGCACATTACAAGGGCGAGCAATACATTTATCAAAAGTGACAGTATATTAACTATTATATTGTTTATATTTGTTATAATGGACAATGGTGTTTTTGTTATATAATGCTATTCTATATAATAATAATTAATTAATATGTCTTCAAAAATGAACTGAGAATTATTTAAATCCACACAGCTGTATCACTTAAAGTAGGCAACGAAAAGGAAATTCATAAAAGCTGAATCAAGCATACTGATTTTTTTTTTTTTTTTTTACTTTTTTTACTTTATTGTAGACATGGCTGGCTGCTAAAAATACTCAAGATGCTTGTCTTCTGTTTTTTTTTGTTTTTGTTTAAATACACGCCAAGAAGTAGATTCATTTATCTCTCCAACCCAAGTCCAGCGTATCCACAACTTGTATTTTTCAAAGTATGACTAATTTGCCAGTTTATTTGGCTTGCCGGCTGTCGCAGAAAGCAAAACCAGTCGCGTCGTTGTTCATTTTCAGCCGTGAGAGCTCATCAGGGGAGCGTACGGCCCTCTGGGGAGCAGAAGTGCCCCGCGCTTCCAAATCCATGCCGAGCGTTTTAAGCAGAGGATAAAGGAATGTTCTTCGGCCTTCTTTTCTGCGCTAGTTCACGTATTCCGTTGGAGGCTAAATTTTTAATGAATTAGATCAAGGTGACATCCATTGTCTGAACCTGGGGAAAAAGACACAGGACGTGGGCCATCACTTCCTCCCAACCTGATTTGTGGGGAAATTTCGAGAGCGGAGTGCGAGAAGGCATCACATCGTCACTTAATGAATTACTTAATGTGTCCCTCCGTTGTTTAATTGAATTAATTAGGGGCCTAATTGGGCTGAGTGATGATGGCTTCCAGGGCTGAGGAGCCCTTGATGAGCCCAGGGTACAGTTCTGGAAGTGTGTGTGAGACAGTGAGTAACACTGGGAAATCCTCTGGGACGCACACACTAGCACAGGACCACGAGCAGAAGGCCTTCTGGGAGTAGATCCCTCCCTCCTCTTCCAGAGGGCCACATTCTGCCGGTGGGCGGCAGTCACCACCAGTGCTGATTAGAGATGTGCAAAACTACATATTTTCAGTATGGATGGGTTCCCAACTTTATGTGCTTTATCAACATTTATTAACACGCTGAGGAAGTAAATGGAGCTTCTCTTTGATGAAATCTGGTCACATGAGATGCATTTGAGATGCATGTAAATACCAGGTGAACAGCGATTTGTGTCGGCTGTTTGTTTGAGATTGGATCTCCCGAGACGGATGTTAGTATCAGGTGTAAAGTATGTTACCAGGTACACTTACCTCTCTCTCTCTCTGTGTGTGTGTGTCTTTGTTTGCTCAACAGGATTGACAGCAGCAGCAATGGCTGAAGCAATGAAACTCCAGAAAATGAAACTGATGGCCATGAACAACATTCACGGAGCAGGAAGCCAGAACGGTACAGAGTCCGAGAACGAGGAGCTGAACTCCAGTGCAGGTAGATAAGTCATACTTCAAAAGTTTTGCAAAACCATATAAGGTATATATTAAAACTTTTATTAATTAAAGACACATTAAATTGATCAAAAGTGACTGTAAAGACATTTATAATTTGACAAAACATATCTAATTCAAATACATACTAAAATATAAATATAAATACTAATAAATACAAAATGCATCACTGTTTCCACAAAAATATTAAGTAACACAACTGTTTTCAACATTGAAATATAATAATAAAGAAATGTTTCTTGAGCAGCAAATCATCATCTTAGAATGATTTCTGAAGGATCATGTGACACTGAATAATGATGCTGAAAATTCAGCTTTGATCACAGGAATAAATTACATTTAAAATATAAATATAAATTTAAATAGTTATTTCAACCAAAAACATGAAGTGTGTGCAATTTATTTTAATATATATATATAAACAAAAAAATTTATGAAATAAATTAATTAGTCAAATTTATTATTGATTATTTATGATCGATAATTTGAATGGATTTCATAAAAATAAAACCAACTAAAATAATAGAATTGTAGAACAAGAATCATTAAAGGAGACATATCATGCTTTTAAATCGTTCCTTTTTACATATAAATCATACATTTGTAGTCTATATAAAGCGGAACTGCAATGCTTGGGTCTGAATTCCTCATTATTATAGCTCCACAGGCCCCTTTTCTACCCCTTTTCTGATGTGCGTCTGAGAGCAACTCGTTTTGGTGCGGTCTCTTTAAATACAATTGAGACACTTCATACCCCGCCCACACTCGGTTCAACTCCACCCCATTCGGCCATTTTTGTAGTTTGATAGCTGAGATACGATTATCTAGCGGCACAGAAACGTTTTATTCACACGTTATTAACAAAATGTCAACAACGGAAGACTTGTCCAGCCAGCCTTACATGTTCGAGCCAGAGTCGGAGCCGGAGCGAGATGAAAATGAAGACGACGAACCTGTAGAACAACGTCTTCATATGGATGTATATCGCAATGGTGTGTAACTGTATTTACACATGAAACATTGGTCTTCCGACCTTTTACCACCGTGTCGATTTATTTTGATTAATATGTGTGAGGGAGAGAGAGCAAGACAGCGTCTAGTTTGGAGACGGTGAAGTCTTGTTTACACTTTCGCCTGGCTCCGAGAGAGAGTGCGCGCGCGACCGGGGTCTCTCTCTCTGCTCGTTCTTTCAGTTAAACATGCGCCCTGTCCTATTTTTTACAGTCTATGGCCCTGTCACAAGCGCGGCAGTTCATCTACATTAAACGGTGTAATGAAGCGTGTGGGTTACTACATCCAACAACCGAACATTTTAACTTACCCTCTCGTAACTTCTGCATCCTTTAGCTTGGACTACACAATTGCAGCGAGAAATAAAAATGGCGGATTGCTCGAAGTGTTGGGCCGGAAGTCAATGTCCTTATTTGGCAGTTCCACTGCAAATACTGTGACGTAATAGTTCAAAAAACGTCATAGAGAACAGAAAAATCGGAACAGGTTGAAAAATATGACCAAAACAGAATATAAAGATATCAACGAAGCACCTGAAGAGAATAATTTCAAATTTTCTGTACTTCTAAACACTCCAATTATACAACAAAATGCATTTAAGGGCTAAAAAAGTAGATTTAGCATGATATGTCCCCTTTAAGAAAAATCTGAATTTGAATCACAGAGTTGTCAAATTCCCATTCCCCATTGACTTTGAAGCAAAACTCTAATAATAGTTTATCAAATGCACGTTTGACACTATCAATTGTAGTTTCACTATTCTAGTTTCTTGCTGTGTTCTCACAAACGCTAGGCATATGAGTTATTACACCTGCTGTAGATCGTTAGATCACTATTGAGCTTTCAACCTGGTAATCAAACGCATCGAATCCATTGCAGCAGCAGAACTCATTTCTGATGTGCAGGGGAACACAGCCATTAGCTTTGACCAGTTTATGACTCACTAGCTTTGAATCACTTACCAGCGCAGGCCATAGATATTCACAAAATGAAAATAAAGAGCACTGTTAGGATGCGTTCAACAATCTAATCACTTCAACACACGCACGCGCACAGGCACGTGACCTGAGGTAATGGGTTCTTGCCCACGCAACCCTCTCCTTTCTGCTGAGCTTTATTGAGGCTAATGACGTCTTTAATGTTCCCCACCTGACTGTGCATTTAGATTGTGATGTTACCATCACCGCGCACACACACAGAGTAAAATGTCATTCTTTATTATCACAGTCAACAACTGCGAGCACAGACACAAATGCCAGCCGTTGTTATTGCCAAGACCAATAACGCTTACAAACACACACAAACATGAACTGAAGCACAGTGCGTGTGTGTGAATATGTAGAGGGAGATATTAATACCAGCAAGTCACTCGTCATATCAGTTTGCAAAGGTTTTAAAATTGTATTCAAACACAATACTACACATTCTTACCATATAAACTCTTCTGGTGTTTTCAAAGGGCCTAAAATTAACATGAGTAAAAATCACTGTTGTGCCGGTAATATTTTTATGAATTCTAACAATGCAATATTGCGAAAACATGGATGTGAACAAACGTGAACGAGGGTCTTAATCGTTGCCGGGCCAGTGCTGCATCATCACGAAAGTTTAAGCTTTGCCAATTTAAACATTCAAGCGCATGAAGACGCGAAAGGGAACTCACTTCGTTTCTCATGCACTGTGGGAAGTTTTCTGTGCATAAAGACAGCACTCGATACTGAATTGAGCTCTCTTTCACGTTGTATTGCACTTGAAAGAACAAATTCACAATTCAAATTATTCTAGTAAACATAGTCGGTTATGTCTTAAGTGAACGTAAACAGTTGAGAAAGAATACACGTGTACCGTATCAGCAGCCTATATTGGATCCGAGCAGCTCTTAAAGTGACAGCAGCCTAATAATGCTGCTGCTGTTTGTGTTGTTAATGTTAATCAAACGACAAAAGGCAAAGCGAAAATCACTCACTGCTCTTGTCTGAACAACCTTTTTTATTTTTTAGTAAGGATTAATCTATGTTCAATTTATACAGTGACGACTATGCAGTGATTATTTTACATTTATTTAATTTTTAAGTCACCGGCCATTGGCAAAAAGTTTCTCACTCCTGTCCAGATGTGTTATATTGTGTTTTGGTCGTTTCAAGTTTAAGTAATTGTTCAGTCCTCATTAAAAATCACAGCCAATCAGAACACTTTGTAATATACGGTTAAGATTTGGTCCAAATTCATTTTTGCTGTAGGTGGGACTATCCAGTGCAAGCAACCAACAAAATGTTTTAGGACTGTTTACAGAGTTTTTATGTAGTTGAAGTAATGTAAAAATCAAATGATGTGCAATTACAAGTGTTACCGCCATTGGCTCTGTTACATTGGTTTCAGATGTGGCTCATCTAGTCAGAATCAGTGACGGAACTATGGCTTAACAAAAAGCTGTTCCTGCTGTAGATCAGCACTGGGGACTGAATACAAATCACCTTTGAATTCGGTCCATGCGTACAGCAGCGTGTGGAGAGAAACAGAGTGTGTGTAGTGACAGAAAGATGATGGCGTGAGAATAAAGAGCAGGAGAGAGGAAGAAGAACCAGTGCCAGGGGTGGAGAGAACACGTCTGTCTCGCACTCAATCACACATCCTCTAATGTACTCTGGCTGCCGATAGAGCTAATGTTGATGATGAGAGAGATAGAGAGAACTGCATCAATGGAAGCTGAGAATCACACAGAGTCAAATTTCACTCGTGTTTGCGGATGTCAGCGTGCTGAGTGAACAACAGTCCCGGGCCGTGAAACACAGTAAGCACAGACCCAGCACTATAGGCGTTTGTTTGTGTGGTGTCAGATCTGATAAGGTTGACACTTCAGGGCTAGATTAACTCTTTCTGATGGCTTTTTGAATTTCCAATCAGGGTGAATTACCATTTGCAACCATGTCATGTATTTAAGAATAAAACAAAAAAGTTATTCAGCAAAAAAAAAGTTAGTACCTGAATGTCTAAATAACTGTCAGTTAACATGTAAAGTCACCATTTCTCCAACAAACAACAAATGACAGACTAGAAATCATGGAGAATATTTTGAGCTGCGTGAAGTAATGATCTAATTTGAGCTTTGGGTCCAATTAAAAAAATATTTGAACTTTTGCGGCTAGACCATGTGCGATCGCCCAATCTGATGTGATGTATTCTTATCCAAATGAATTTGAAGCGAGAATTACTAATATTTTGGCACTAAACGTTATTCTTTAAACAACATTTCTGTTAATTGGACAGGTGCAAATAATGATGTCTAAAATGATTATTTTATAATTATTGGACAATTATTTACATTGGTTAGCCTTACAACGTGTCCTAACCAGACCATAAAATTCCAGCGACAAATAATTTGTCTGTCCACACCAGTCTCGTCGCATCAAAATCAATCAAAACCCACAGCCAATCAGAACAACGTGTGGGCGGAGTCTCACGGCAAGTGCAGAGCACCAGAGAGTAATCTTGACGGCACTCTCAAGAAAATGGATAAGTAGGCTACATAATCAAATTCACAAATATTACACCATTTAAACATTATTAAAATACATAGGCTACTGAGTTACTAAAACAATCTTTGTCAAAGAATACACTTGTTTGTTCACAGTTTGAACGTTTTTGTTTCCATTTGTTTCATTTCAAGATCTGAGGTGAATTATCCATTGTTGCTTTTACAGGTACAAAGCTGGGAGCACTAAATGCTTTTAACATTAAATTAAGCACATAAACAGTATCTGAGATTAGCATTGCCACACTTTGTGTTTGTTGTTCCAGCATGACGTCGCAGAAAAACAGAAACCGTTAAAATAGAATAAGAAGAGAAAATAGAAAAAGATACCTTTTATCGCGCGTCGCAGCGCGTGTAGTTAGGACACGGTGTTAGAAAACCTGATGTTTATGTGAATATTGGAGATGGTGGAATGTTGGCTTAAAGGAAAGTTATATTTTTTAATTTTTCACCTTTCTTGAAAACAGTATAGAGTTGAAAGGAAGCAATGAGTTAGAGAAAGTGTAGACAGAATTGGAAAGGACCACAAGTTGGGACTGGAACTCAGGTCACCTGAATTGCGACTGCTCCACGTGTGTGTGTCTGTGTCCGTGTCCATTTAAGCTCATGAACATTCACTAAAAGCCACACAATTCGAACACGAGGTCTTTAATGAACAAATACGCAAAAGACAGAACATTGTGAAGGACAGGCGTTTGAACGAATGAGGGGGCAGATTCCGTTAATGTTATTTTTAATTGGATTCTCCAAGCCAAAGCTGTGGAGTTCTTAGGAACTTTGAGGAACCAGAGAGACATTTGAGAGAGAGTTTTGGACCAGACTTTTAAAGTCTTCAAAAGCAAGCCACACCACCCAAGTTACACTGGATTGGTCATTGGTGTGCATGGTTTGGAGTTGAGAGGTGGTGAAGGGGGGGTGTCTTGGAATCAGATCTAGCTTCCTTGAATCCCTGAAGTTAAACAAACACCCTCTGAAGTCGTCCGACAACTTTAACCTCTCTCTCTTTTTGCCTCACTCTCTCTTGTGCGCCGCCAAGACGCTGCTTGCTCGGGTACAGCTACAAAGTCCCGATGGCGCTTTTTCCTGTTCCTTTTTTGTTTCTTTACATTCCCGCAAGATGTGTTTTTGGTCCCCTCCCCTCTCGATCTTGGTGGTGAGCCTTTTGCTTTTTTTTAGAGAGAACTTCAAAGGGGAAACGGCTAATCTGTGCTTTTCCTCCACTGTGTGGATCGTGCCACAAAAAGCCTGAGCTATCTACAGCAGGCAGTCAGCACAGATAGGCTTGATTTCAATCTCCCTCCTCACTCTGTCCGCTCAAACGTTAACCCCACCCTTGCTGCCAGAGCGCGCGAAATAAAGAGCATTGAATCAAAAAGCAAAACGACTCGCAACAGCGATGTCTTTGACAGGGGCCAAAGAGATTTGATGAAGTATTTGGCATGGAAAAACACAGTCTGCCTTTCCCCCCCTGAGTTTATCCAGTAGCACAAAGCGTACCGGAGTTTGTTCAGCGACTCGCAGTCGGTGTGCGGTTTCGGTTGCAGAGTGTGTTAGGCAGAGAACAATGTTTGCGCTAATACGGTTGCAGCAGCTCTAGAAGGTGAAGTGAGTTAATGGGGGCTCCTGTGAAATTGTGTCTTTAAATATAAATACAGCTCTAAAAACCCCTGTTAACAAGAAGAAAGAGGGCGAGAGAGAGGGAAAAAAGGAAAAGGAGTAACATGTGTTTCTTGTCGGAACGGCAGTAGAAGAATTGGCGAACGAAAAGGGACTCATTGGTCTAATGGAGAACTGTCAGGGTGAATCACTGTCACAAATGACATCAGAAAAGAACTGATATATTTTTTTGTGGAGCGACTGACAAGTTAAAAGAGAAATCCCATGCATTATTTAAACGGGCTCGGGAATCTGTCAGCCATGTGATTTGCCGCGTTAGCAAAAACCAGGTGTGTGGAGAGAGAGAGAGAGAGAGAGAGAGAGAAAGAGAGAGAAAGAGAGAGCATGCAGAGATTGCGGGTCTCAGAGTTGTATATGTTGCAAATCCCTAACTACCAAAGTGGTCAGCACTTTTATTTCTTCTTTTCTTTGTCTCTCACCTATCCTTTCATTTTGCCATCACACTTTCAAGAGCTTTTCTGTCATCAGAGAGCAACTGTCACTCTTATTAAATCAGATTGGATTGTCCTAGTGTTGCCACTGAGGACCAACTCACTCGCTCATCTCTTTTTCTCACTCATACCCTCATGTAGCACCAGCTAAACTCACTATCCTTTCCGACATTTCCCGAGCAAGAGTAATATTTGAAATTGGATATATGTCCTGGATATTTCTTGACAGTTTTTACGTGAGATTCACCCTTAGACAGACGACTCATCCTTACCTACAGTATAATCCCATTGTAACCGGAGACACTTCTCCCTCCTCTCAGCTCACATAAACGGCATCATCTGATCTCTGCTTTGTTTTATGTAAAATATTGAGCATGTCGAGAGCAAGAGGGATCAGTGTTGATCTTGTGGCCGAGGTGGGGGAGTATCAGTTTCCTGTATCACTCCAGCGGAGCAGCTCTGCGAGAGTTGAGCTCACCTTATGAACTTGGGTTCAGGGTCAGAGATTTGTTAGAAAAAGAGAGAATTTGGAGGGAATGGTACCTGGGTATAGATGTGATTTCACATTCTCTTTCAAAATGGAAACATTTTGTGGGATTCCGAGGAACTGACTATGGATTGCCAAATGGTTCGATAATGGTTTATGTTGGCCATGTTTCTAAAATTGTATTTTATTTGGGAGACTGATTGGTAAATTGTGTAGAGTGATGGGACATTGGCATGTTGCAGGCCAGACTCAAATCATTTCATCCACATGAGCACCATAGCTTAATGCGTCTGGAGTGAGCGTCTGGTTCAGTTTATGTTTACAGTTTATTACACTCAATATTTACATATATATTATTCACTAGTACATATATATATATATATATATTTATCATTTATACATTTAGCATAACAGACCATTTAAAATGCACATTATTTAATTTTGACCTATGTTTATATTTGTGGGAAATCGGTTATTAAGGTCATAATAATATAATGTAAAATGAAAATTGTGATCATTAGTGACCTTTATAGTTACAACAGTGACTTTGGAAACAGAATTACTTACTACTCTTCTGCCTAAACACATGTAGTGCTTTAAATATAAAGGGCACTTACGTAATTAATTAAGTGAAGAACCTATTTCAGTATTTCAATTAGTTTTTTTTTTCTCTGCCACTTAGTCTGCTCTAAAAGTCCTGTTAATCTTTGAGAAACTTAATTTTTGCATATTCTAAAGGCTATGTTATAGTTTGACCTTTGATACACAAAATAATCAATCACAATATATTCCTTTTTGACTTGTAGATACATTTTACCCGAGTAATAAGTTCAGACAGGTCAGAGTAGGTCATTAATCAACTATTATCTTGTACAACATCTTGTATGCAAGGTGACATTCAGAAGTCAGAGGTCCGCATTGCCCCATGTGGCCAGAATATTAAAATCAAGAACAGAAAGGTGTCAATACTGTTTAACATTCTCATCATTAGAAAATAAATGGTTTAGGCTATTCCCAACGTGTAACACAAAATATTTAAATGTGATTTTGAGGTAAATGTTATTTTACAAATTATTATTCAGACATTAGCTTTTTTTAGGTGAGATGCACATTGGAGATCGTCTGCTGTTATCATATTAGTCTCTTTAGTTTGTTGTGCTGACTGAAAATCTGAAATCAGAAATCTCCCCCAATTTGTCCTCTGACTGAAATATTTGCCCAGATCCAGCTATCCAAAATTAATGTGCCATAAATCATCATCCCCACAGGGACAGGAGCTGCTTGCTGACCATTGCCGGAGATGAGCGCCCACATACTATGGTTCCGCTCACACTTTTACACTATACACGGAGGCATACTCACATAGATAACATGTCAGGTATACCCCATTTTAAAATTGTAACAGCAACCACACACACTCAAGCGCGCAAGAAGCTGAACAGCTGAACACTATAAGTTCATACACAAACCTGTGGAGCAGAGCTGCATTGATTACCCAGCCTGTCCATCAGGACGCAGTGTGTCAGATAAACAGATGGCTCATACAGCAAAGGACCATATGAAGGACCTGCATTATCTTCACTCACCAGCCTGTGCCACATATTCCTTGCACTCCTGCAGGTTAAACCCGCTCTTGACTGCTTCTCTGTTACCTTGATTTCCGGATGACCGTGCAGTCATCCTGAATTAATGTGTCACCGAGAATGAACTCCTCTTCTGGCAAAAGAGAGATTTGTTGTATATATTTCATGTGGGGAAAACATGCCTCTAAATTGCTTTCATTGAGTTGACTCAATTTATAAGGATTTACCCTATTGGACAGACTTAAATGAATAGTTCACAAGTCCCTGGTCACTGTGAACTGTCAACTATTACTATTTTTTTTTTAAATTCCTACTTTTGCATTCCACAGTAGATACATTATCTCAAGTAATTCTCACCTTCCTCTCATCCAGAAGTGTGTGAACAAGTTAAGAGTGGCTAAGGAGTATGTAACAAAGTGCTTGTGAGTACGCGCTTATGTCCAAAGCTTCTGTATTTAGTCCCAAACCCTCGGTTCAGCTAATGGGAATCCATCCCGCGTAATGACCCACAGTTCCTGTCGGTAATGAGATGTGGGAATTGCCCGTCCATTCGACCAGATGATGCTGTATTAACGGACTGGGCCAAGCAGGATGGACGGGGGGCCGCCTGAAGCCCCAATGCCCCGCCTCATTTTTCATCCGGCCGACACCAGAGCTGGCGTAAAGGTCCGAAGGGGGATTGATTTCAAATGAGCCTCAAAATGACGTCTAATGAAAGCCCATAAAGACGTGGGGCTCTCCACTCCAAAGCAGTCAAATGAGCCACGATCTATCGAGGATAAACTCTTGACGAGTCCTTGCTTCCGGATGAAGGTGGCTACTCAACCTCATCTACGAAATTGTCTGACAAATGTATGCATTTACTGGTCAACACGTATGCTCTAAGCTACATTTCCCAAAAGTGTGGTGCATGAGAGTCTCCTGAGCCCCCATCTTCGGTGGCGCTCATTGATATGTAAACGCAGGGCGATATCAAAGAGACATCTTTTCAGGCTTTCTGTGAAGCGAGCACTACTTATGATCAAAGGATAGTCGCCGTAAACCGTTCAAAGAGAACAGAGTTCTCTGATGGCCATTAATGTGTGTCTGTGATAAGGGTAAGTGAAAGACTGTGCCATCTTATGCAGCACAAAAGGCCTGTGAGAAACACAATATAGGACTCAGTTAGCGAGGCTGATGAGATGTTGAATATTCAGCTGTAGGTGAAGGTATAAATATGACATTCATTATTGAGAGGCCTCTGCAAGAATAGTTACTTATTTACCAAAGAAAAAAGATCCAGAAACTCACCTGGGTTTTTAGGATGCATCTTTGTTCCTATTTTCAAACTTTTTGTCACTTGGTGTTCACCAGGGCTCTATCCTTAGTCCACTCTAACTTTTCCTCGTTCAGTAAAATAAATGCATCTCTTGTAAAACTAGTGTGCAGTTGTTCTCACACAGATGTCATCAAATAAGTTTGCACTTAGTGCAATTATTCTGAATTAAGGCTAAAATTTAGAACCAAGTGAAGCCCCATGCATGAGAATATTTCTATGTACACTGTTATTAGTGAATAAGACTCTTCTACCAAATTTACTTCACTGTTTTAAGTGTTTAGTTTTATATCAGTATAGAAATGTGCTGTAGCTTTCGCTCCTGTCAAAGCAGTGCATCTCCTTCAACCTTCTACCTACTTCTCACAGCAATTAACACTTCATTAAAAGAGCTCTTTAATCATTTTCACTTTCAATTCAAACACTTTTACGTCGGGCCTCTTGTGGATTGCTCTCTCATTGTTCAGGGAGGGAATTAATGACTTAAAATTTATATGTTTTTCCCCCTTGATCGCTCTTCTTCATTATTACTTCTTTGTTATTCCGTGTAAATAGATTTTTTGCACCCCAAACTCAAAGCTCCATGCTCTCCTATGGGGCTTTGAGCGGAGGTGTTTTCATAAACTTGTAAAGACATCCATGCTTTTGTGTCTTCCAAGTCATCATAACATCATAACACATCATCATAACATAACTCTTCTATAGAGCTGTTTGCGAGTGAGTCTCTCTACTTAATGAGATTTACCATTGCTCCACGTTGAATCTATGCAACTGACCTGGGATGGATGTTAACGATTAGATGTGGCGTATTGCATTAGGTGCAACATGAAACAGCAGCATATTTGGGGTTGACTCGTCAAAGTGCTTTCCAACAGCAGCATGGTATGCTTGATTACTAGGAAATGTGTCATAATGGAATTCAAGATAGTTGGCATGGAAGTGAATGCATAGCAGTTAGTCATATACTCAGTGGGGTAAGATGTACCGGCCCCTTAATCGAGTAAACCGTGCATTATTTTGGCCATGTGACCATATATTTAGAAAAGACCTCTTAGATACGCCTATCTACGCTTTGAGAAAAATGTGAACCAAAAAACTCCTGGTCAAAGTAAATTGGCAGGTAAACAGAAATTTGTGTCAACGGAAATTTATCCAGGCCTAAAAAAAATATATCAGACATGTTGGGAAATTGTAAATATATAAAACTGTCACTTATTTGGCTACAATTTAGCCATGAATTAAGCCGTGAAACCTTTTCCCCAAAATATAGCTATGGGGTAAAGTGGCAGTGCTCAATTAGTTATAGTAAAATAATAATAATAATAATATGATATTGAAAAAAAATTTTGTGAAAAATATTGAAAATGGTTTCACTAATATGCATATATTCTGAATATCAATGGTTTATGAACATGTAAAACAAAACAAAACAAAAGCATCTTGCAATGGAATTGAACTCATGTTCATATTTTAATAAAAATATTTTTTTAATTCAAATGTTCATATTTTCCCCAATTATTCAACTTGTGTCACTGGACTTTTCTAAGAGATCATATTTTATGGTCTAAAGTTATTGATGCTTTCTTTAAATTGAGTTGGTAGGAGACATCCTGAAATATTAGCATATTAGTTTTACCTCAATTCTCCTTGCATAGAGGATGATTTGAAAGTGGCACAGCTTTCCCCCACTCTCTCCTACAGTCTTGTGTCCTCTATTCCAGGGCAGGTTTTGTGTATATGTGTTGTTACCTGCTTGCATCATATCGCACAGCGCAGATCATTCTCATACAGTGGGACTGAAGGAGATTCACGCAGATGTCGCATCGCCATGGCGGCTGAGACTGATGTATAGCAGTGAAGGTTGTCCTCCTCAGGGGGCTGTAGTGTGTGAGGTGTGTGTGGGGACATCTGTGCAGAGCAGGGTGGATTCTGCGGGGAGGGCAGCCAGAGGGGTGTCTGGAACAGTGTAGATGGATATAGAGAGCTCAGCGGGCGCCTCACAAAGCATTGAAAACACGCTGCCACTCACATACGCATGTACGCATCAGCCTCCTAACCAGAAAACCTGTAAGATAGACACAGATCATGTCACTCTTAACACTGAAAACTGTGTCTGAACCCATGGTACATATAGAAAAGATACCCTTCCAGACTTCAAAGATGACAGTTCTGATGTACTGCAACATATTTCAAATAAAATCTCTACTGGGGTTAAAGCCAGGTGCAACTTGAAACAGGAACTTGAGACTGCACAAGCCCCTCCCACTCCCGGACATCTCTTGTCACAGTCACCACAGCGATCCGCAGAGCAGGCGAGCAGCGTCCACGTCTCCCGGACTTCCCTTAACTGGTGACAGCCAGGTAACGATCGTGTTTGCCCTAAACTTCGACACTGTTTGTCACCGCTGTGAAATTAAAACACTATTTAAAACATCTCAATACAGCCAGCCTAACTTAGGCAGTAGCCCTCTATTAAAGGTAGGGTAAGCAATTTTCAGAGAGGCTAGCAATAGCGACCAACTTTGCCTTCCCACCCTCCCTTCAGAGCGTCTCCAAAGCCACGCCTCCTTTAAAACACGCGAACAGCAAGGAGCAAACAAAAGTGTCACGAGAGACGGTGTTAAACTACCTCATATCTCAAAGCACATAACGTTACAATAATAATGAACATAAACAACTTAAAGAGCTCTGATCTGTACCACCTGACTGCTGCAGGTTCATTTCGTTGTTGATAGTGTAGCCATTTAAACGCATAAATTCGATATATTCGACAATATATGAAAGAATGCCGCTCCTAATGTTTTGTTCTTTGTTTATTTTACGATTAAAGTTCTGTTTATTGTCCACCATGTGGAGGATAATGCAGTTTTACGGTTACTACAAATAAAGCTCTTTCTGATTTTGCTATGTTAGCAACTTGACAAAATAGTGTTGTCTCTGAGGCTAGCTACAAACATGTTAATCACGGTAAATCAAGAAAACAAGAATAACAGTGATTAGTTTTCTGTAGATGCAAAGAGTTGCTCACCTGTCTAATAAAACACATAATATATTAAAGCATCTTTGGTGTTTCCATGGTTTCTACGGAACGAAGGAAATTGAATCGGATATGACGTCACTGACAGGTGAGGCAATGACACGGTCCGTTACACTGTTTAAATCCAGAGAAATCAGCAATTTTAACAAGTGTTGGAAACATTTGGGATAATAAAAGTACACAAGTCAACAAAATATATAACATTGTTATACAGAAAAATTTATTGTGCCTTACATATTGCGCCTTTAACTAAAACTAACACCATAAAATATTTTTGCTACCTGAAATTTTTTTAACTGCAAAAAATGTAACATTTTATTTCAGCTAGTTCAACATTTCTCATTTTCATTTAGTTTAACTTGATGTACTAGAATTGCTCAAACTAAAATTGAAATAAACATTAATAATACTATATAGACATAAAAAAACAATGCCTAATAAAACAAAACAAATAAATTTGCCATTTTGTGCACATTTGTCATAAAATCATATTATATTATATTATATTATATTAATTGTATTATTTTTTGTTGTTGTTTAGTTTTATTTATAAAATATATATTATATTAGGGATTTATTTATTTATATCTCAAAGTTCGAGAATTTGTGTGTGAAGGTCACCTGTTTACACCTATAAGCTGAAATCCACACCGGCGAGATGGACGATAAGGCAGTAACCTGTGCTGTGTGTGTCAGCCGAGTGTATTTGTCATTAGCTTGAATTTGCATGCACCTTGTTGAGCACGAGGTGACGTGACGGGGGGGGGGTGATGCTCGGAAGGGGTGAGGGCAGGGGGGCTTGAGTTTGGCCAAAAGCACAGCTGTACTGCCTGCCGTACTGATTGCCTCTCCTTCTCTCGCCCTCATTTATCTTCATTTCTTCCCAATTACACCAAATTAGCAATAGTCTCAGTTGCATTACCAACTTAATCCCCCCTTTTTTTTGCGGGCTGCATTATGCGGTGGCAGATGATTCCTTGGCGGGAGTCAGGGTAAACAGCCATGAAAATGCCACCCCGGCAGATGGCGAGGCCCACAAGAAATATGACAAACAGAGTGCCAGCGTGCCGTCCTCTGCCCGTACCCGCTACAAGCTGTTAATGCGCTCCCGGACAGTTTGTGTGTGTGTGTGTAGATTTGTGTGTATGAGACTGTAAGGTTTTCCGGCATAACGATATTAATGAATGCGTTTGTGTGTGTGTGTGTCACACAGTATGTTTAGTTTTAAATAGACGGCGGAACCAAAGCAACACCATGAGTTTTGTTGCTATACATGACGAACAGTGAACACGTATGACTTCAGAGGTGTTGTTTGTGGTTTATACGTTTACCATTGACATGCAAGACAGACTGGTTATGTTCAGCACTAATATTGCCTTTTACTCAAGATGAGACCTTACACATATCAGTACCAAATGTAACAATTTAATGGTAACTTGTGGGGTTTTTTTGTTAAACACAACGTGAAATAACTAAAAAATAAACATTGTGACTTGAAACATGGCTTTTTAAAAAATAATATCTGATTCAAATGAATTGTTGTTCTTTTGAGATGAATCTGTTCAATTAATTCTTTTTAACAACTCACCGACTCACTGAACTGAGAACTGTGTTTTTTGAACTTGTCTGATTCGTAAGGATTAAACACGAGATAAATAATAAGAGCAACCGTGGATTTGACTGATGAATAGCAAATAGTTTTATTTAATAAAAATATTGAAATTATGTTTATGATAAATGGCATCACATTGTTATGAATGGAATTAATGTAACACAGGCAACATATCCAAAACCAAAGCAGTGTCTTCTTCAGTGTTTTGCTTTGAGCAACATTGAAACAACATTGTTCGAAACAACTGATTTGCTGAAATGAATCGGGCCAGGCTAACATAGCAACATTGGCCCAATGGAGTTTGGGGTGGGATGTCCTTTTTATCCGAGATCTAGTCAATAATTTTGCATTGTCAAAATTATTGTCACACTTGTCCTGGGTCACATTGTGACTCGGGTACCAGAATCCTCCCTGCACTTGAGTGCGAGACGTTTAGCCCAGGATGTTGTTTGGGTTGGATTAAACACACGCAAACACTTGCTGATTTTTCACTGACCAAAGGCATAAACATATGCACACTGTTTACTGACAGAGCCAACATCAGCACATGCGACCGCTCAAACGGGGGCCTGAAGACCCTAAACCCATCACAGGCCCAAACAACACGGCCGAGAAGATGATTCACAAACCACAAAAAAAAGTAATGACCCAGCCCTAAAAAAAAAAAACTAGAATATTTGTATATTTCTCTGATCAAAGCTTGCTCGCTCTTGTTTTGATCTGTCATTTTCTGAAGCATATTTTGTGCTTACTAATGACGTGAGCCTTTTAAGACACCATACTTTTGACCTCAGTGCTAATGCGCTGGCCAGTGTTATATTATTCACACACACGCATGTACTTGAGTCTCCAGGCAGTGAACGGTGGGACTCTGTAGGTGAAGGCAGGCTTAGGTGCCAGATGGTGAGTCTGACTGGCCAACAAACACTCCACTTCAGTGGTTTAAAGGAAAAGGAAACGTACAGTTTCTCCCACACATAAAGGTTAGGACTAGTCGTGATCGTTATATAGCCAAGACCAATCTTTTGGCCGATACTTGCCATTTTTTTATTATCGGCATTGGCCGATAAGTTGTCCTACCTGGATGATGAAGCGTCACAAGAGGGACTACTATTTTGACATCACTTAACAGTTCAGTCAGAAACATTAAGCACTTTAAACATAAAAGCAAACTTAGAAAGTAAACGTTATGTGGAAAAGTATTACAGCGTTTGGCTGTAATATTGTTAATGTTTTGTTGGGTGGTTTTTGCGTTAACAGTCATGGAAATCTCACAGCTTGCACGCCATTCCATGGAAGTGAAGCCACACAATGCAAACAAATGTGTTCCCACTTCCTGACACACCACTGCAATTTTGGTTTACTAGATAAAACGTTATATGGGACAAATTAGAAACCTGAACCCCTCGTGCTCAAAGTTGCCACTGGACCAGGTTCAGAGATTTACTTTTTAGGCAATATTTGCTCACTGGAATTGATTTCCAGGGGCATTTTTTAACTTACCTTATTAACTCTTTCCCCGCCAGTGTTTAAAAAAAGAAAAAGAAAAAAAAAGTTGCCACTGCCAGCGTTTTTTAAATAATTTTCACAAAAATGTCATGGCCCCCAGAATAATTTGTTGTATGAATGTCTTACCATACAATATGTCAAAAGAAAGAACAGACCCTCTGCTATGCTTAAAAAAAATCTTTTAATCTAGCTTCATGCATTTCCATTCAAGTTTCATAAAAAAAGCAACATTTTGAGCAGAAAGCTGAGAAAATCGCGTTTTCGTCAAAGACTATGTCTGGATCGGATCCAGAACAATGATCAAAACACAGATGGGGTAGATCGAGTCCATCAACACCCCTAACGCTTGCACAGTCCTACAGCTCGTCCCGGGTCGACATTTCATTCAGTAACATTAGGCAGTTTTGATTTCTATGCTGTTTAATGTCGATGATCGCGTTATTTTACATATGCATATGATTACGTATGATATCGCTTGTTTCTGGTTCTTCTTCACCTGTGTTTTGATCAGGAGATTCAGTACTCTTTCAGAAGATGTGTCATTCCCCTACCGGAAATTTCCGACTTAAATGTAAATTAAATGCAATAGATTATTCTCAACGCTGCAAAAAATGCGAAAAAATAATTCTGATGCTTTTCATTCATTCCACATTTTACTTTAATCACGACAGCCAATAGAGATTTAGTTTGGGGTATTTTTTGCCCCCTTATCTTGAATTTGAGGGACATTTTTGTCCCAAGCCCCCATTAATTTCTGACCCTGCACTGGACCAACTAGCCATGTTTGGGATTCAATTACTGATCCATGCGTTTATCCACTGACCTGCAAAAACCCAAGACTGATAGAGGCAGATGTAGGAATGAAGTTATCAAATATAGTCACAAGTTCATTTGACCGCCTAAATTAACCGTGAGAATTATAGGAACTTGTTAAATAGGTTCATTTGTAACTGGGAAAAGGGCAAAAGCTCCACCACGGACCTGATTTCTGGATCAACACACCACATTGACTATCAAAACAGTAAGGAATCATTCTGAATTATTTGTGCACAACCTAATTAATATTCATGAGCCTTTGCTACTCATGACGTTCAAGCCAGCACATCTGTGCAAATAAAAATAACTGTTCCTGTAGCTCAAATGGCAGAGGAAACACGCATAGTGATCAAATACCTTGAATGCACCGCAAATAACGGCAGAGAGCGCGTGACCGCGAGTGTTAGTCAAATGGAAGATGTTTTCGGAGTGAGTTTGATCATTGACATGTTAATGATTTTGACAAAAATGCTTGATTTTGGTTAAAGCTACCGGAAAGCTCAGTACGTTGAGTTTCACATGGGGGCAGTGGGGAATAGTGTATCTGCGCACGTGCCCATAGATGCGTGTCGCAATTACAGCAGACTTTTTAAAAAGGGATGCAGTTAACCAGCTCTGTCAGCGTGTGGTTAAGGAGCATCACGGTGATGGACACATTCTCAAAGCATGACTGACGTCTGGACGGGATGCCGAAACATAGACACTCTCCATCTCTCTTGCTTGCTTACTCTTCCTCTATCTGTACTGGCTGGCATCACTTTTAGGCTAATTACTTTAGCAGCCAACACTGGAGGAGCTCTTGGACTAAACCCAAATGGGCCATCAGCACCAGAGCTGTGGATAGTTCAACTCCACACTCGCTCTGATATACTGCATGCTCTCTCTCTCTCACACACACAGACTCGCAGAGACTACCACTGCAGTTAGCCTGTTACAGAGGTCACAGCGCTGAGTTGTGGGATATATATAATAAAACAGAGAAATGGTGCTTTAGACGCTGTGTGATCATTATGAAGCCCGTTTAATGATGTAGTGGAACAGAGTGAGACAAACTCACGCATACATGCACATGTGTTTCTTTACGTGAAGGCACTTTTCTGTCCCAAGAGTTGAATTTTGTAACAGATTTCTTTTCTTTCTTTTTTTCTCAATTGAAGGTCACTTTAAAATGGTCTTGGAAACTTTTTATTGTGCTTTCATTGTTTATTCATGCTCACCATGGCTGCATATATTAGATCAAAAACACAGTAAAAACAGTAATACTGTGAAATATGATTTGAAAATAACTTATTTATATAATAATAACTCCTATTTAAAAATATTTTAAAATGTAATTTATTCCTGAATTTTCAGCATCATTAATCCAGTCTTCAGTGTCACATGATCATTCAGAAATCATTCTAATATGCTGATTTGCTGCTCAAGAAACATTTATTATTATTATCAATGTTGAAAACAGTTGTGCTGCTTATTTTTATTATTATTATTTTTTAATTTTGTGGAAACCATTTCTGCATTATTTGATAAATTAATGCATTGATTTGAAATATAAATCTTTTGTAACATTGTAAATTTACTTTACTGTCACTTTTGATACATTTTATGTTAATGCTTAATAAAAAAATATATATATTTTTTTTATATATATAAAAAAAAAACTTACTGACTCCACCTTTTGAACGGTTGTGCATATACCATAATATTTTCACACACATTACTTCCCTCATTTGTGATGTCCACAAACATATATATTTTAATTAATAAATTAAATGCATGTATGTATATATCTATTTCAATCCGTAAAATAATATGGCTCAAATTGACAATGAAATGCTAGATATGAAACCTTAGCAAGACAATGTCATTTCCACTAGAGAATGTTTTTAAACACAATACATCATGTCAGATGTGATGGAAATGACACTGTTGTGGAAACATTCATGACTTTTAAACAAAAAGGCACAATTCTCCAATGATAAATGTATATACTGTTGGACATTAGGCACTTTAAATAAACTTGTAAGAGTGTAAAAAGCGTGTTTTAAAAGAGTTTATTTTAAGTCCACAGGGCTAAAAATGTCTATTGCTGAAGAAACATCCGTTGGCTATTTAGCACCTATACTGCGGGACCTCTGAGCTCTGCTCGTATGTTCAGAAATTAATTATATTAGACAAGAGCAAATATAGGTCATGTGGAATCTGCAATGCAAACACTTTTGCTCTCTGTCCCTCTTCATCTATGTCTCTCTTAAAGGGATAGTTCACTCAAAAAATACAAATTATGCCATCATCTGCTCATCATCATGACATTCCAGACCAGACTTTTTTTTTTTCCTTCAGAAAACCTCTCACTTTTCCTTGGTTATGTTATTTTCCTTAAACTTGTCTTCTGCCTGTCTTCTGAATAGGAATATTTATAAAACATGAATCCCATTCTAGGAGATTAGAAAGCAATTTCGGAAAATACAGTGTGGACACCGTTCTGGTTTTGCGTTGTAACGTTCAATATTTACATCATGTTGAAGAGAAACTAAAACTGATTACAGTGATATCTATGCATCATTACGCACTGATGGGCCTCACAAATGGCTTCAGAATTCATTCTAAAGCAGTTTACATCCTATTACGACTTCATTACACAGGACACGTATTGCTTATGGATTGTGCATTGATATCAAATGTCACGAACGCACGGTTCCTCCCTCATCGTTTTGTGTTTCATCAGCCGTCCGCCCCACTCATTTCATTTCGCGCGCACACACACACACACACGTGTGTACGCGCTCTCCGCTTCGGCCTCAGGTGTTTGGGCATAGCCATTACTTTATCAGGCTGTTTTTTCCTGCTCATTCAAACGACTCCCCGATGAACGGCGCCCCCGCGTTCTACAGAGAGAGATTTTAATTCGTATTATTATTAAAAGAATCACTCACTGCAATCTGTTGCAAAAACACCATCTGCTGGATCACTCGTAGGACCTCCGTTGCTTATTAGGCAGAATTAGACAATGATTTCCTCTCCTCTGCTTTGCAATCTTTCTCCCTCTTCTCTCAACTAATTCAACTTAAGTTGTTTTATGACACTTAGCAGCTAGCTTTTCTGCTGCATTTCATTCCAGCGATTAATTCCCAGATGTCATCCGTTCTGGGATGAGTTCAGCGTGATTGGCAGAGGGGTTAACTCTTCAACAGCCTGGGAAGATATGGGATTTTGTGCACGAGTTGGGTCTGAAGTTGTGGAGGCGGTCAGACTCGAGACTTAAGAAAAGTGTGATCGTGCTCACAGGAACGTATAGGGTTGAATCAGCCTGTACTGTAACGCGTTCGAATCCCCACTGCACTTACATTTTCTGTCCTTCTTTTACTGTAATATCATTTTAAAACACCCTCTATAAGTGTTCTCTTACAATCGTTCTCTCCAGCCTATTTTAGGATGATTTTGTTTTGCTTTTTTTTTTTTTTTAATAAACTAGATTATATATTTTTAAATGTTTTTTATACATATTTTGTGGTTGTTCTGCCTTTAAATCCTGCTGATTAAAATTAAAACATATCATCTCATCTTTTCTATAATGTTGTAAAATTTTGCATTACAGTAATGAGAATTACAATAATGTAAATTAAACTCGAACGTAAAACGCAAAAACAAATTCTGTTTAAAATAAATCTTTTTTTTAACTTTCTATTCATCAATGAATCTTTGGAATAAAAAAGCATCATAGTTTCCACAAAAATTTAAGAATTTAAAAATCTTAAAATGATAAGAATTGTTTCTTGGGCACCAAATCATCACATTAGAATGATTTCTGAAGGATCACATGACACCGAAGACTGGAGTAATGATGCTGAAAATTCAGCTTTTCCAACACAGCAAAAATTTATATTTTAAAATCTATACTTTTTAAAAATATATTTTAAATAGTTTTTACTGCATCTTTGATCAAATAACTTTGGTCTTTTCTAATAATAAAATATAATTCATGGTCTCATTTTCCATCCTCTCGAATGGCGTTCAGCATTAAACAGACATTTGTAACTTTTAGACTATCTCTCTTAAAAATAAAGGTTCTTTATTGGTATCGATGGCTCCATAAAGAACCTTTAACATCCATGGAACCAATAAAAATTCTGCGTAGTTGAAAAGTTCTTTAGATTATTAAAATGTTCTTCACTCTAAGAAAAAAATGGTTCTGTTAAGAACTGATCACGGAAAGGTGGTTGTTCTTATGGCATCGCTGCAAAAATTCCCTTTTGGAACCTTCATTTTTAAAAAAATAAGTGAGTGAAGTGATGTGAAGGCCAAGTATGGTAACACACACTTGGGATTTGTCCTCTGCATTTAACCCATCCAAGTAGTGCACACACACATTAGGAGCAGTGAGTAGTGAACACACACACAGGGAGAAATTTGTGGGTTAGGTGCCTTGCTCAAGGGCACGGGAATCCTTCGGGTTACATGACCTTCAGGTTACAATTCCAACTCTCTAACCGCCACAACTGCCCAACAAAGAGAGCATAAGCAAATGAGATTATATGCAAATGAGTTTTTATATTACACCAGGTTGGACTAGGGTGTTTGAGCTCTTATAATATTTTTGCATAGTGCAAATCCAACATTTTATTTCAAAAGAGCAAGGAAAAGCTTTTAATGGTTTTTATCCGTATTCTCCAGTCTTGTCTCTGTGATTACACCTGGAGTTCTGGCTCTGTATAGGGATCCAGACTCTCACTCAACCCTCCCTCTCTGTCTCCAGGCGGCAGTGAGTCGTCCTGGGATAAAGAGAAACTCCAGTCCCCCCCCTCCGGAGCCCAGCACGGTCTGGCTCACATCGGCCTCTCCGCTCAGCACGGCTTGTCAGGGTCTCATCTCTCTTCCCTACAGCAGAGTCATCTCCTGGCTAACCGTGAGTCATTCATTCATCACATCCACTCATTCACGCCAGCTCCAGGTGCATTGATTCTTCTCGGTCCGATTGAGCTACACGTCGTGTTTGTTATCGTTCTTTGGTTCAGTGGTTTCTTCTTTTGGTTTGCTCTTATGTTAAAAATAAGGTGGATAGTGTATTCATGACTATCAAATCATTTTCATGTTTTCTTATACCACGTTTTTTTTGTTTAATGACAACATGAACAGTATTTGAAGTACATTTGACTTCTTTAAAGTGATGTACTTTGAGTGAAACTGAGGGAAACATTGAGCTTGATTCTATCCACTAGGGTTTGATTGGATTATGAAACGTGAGCTACGATCATTTTGGCTATGGTATTATTGGCCTACACAATCTTGGTTACATTACCATAAAAGAGAAGTCAGTTCAAAAACAGAAAAGAACCATTTTACAATTAAAAAGTGATGATACGTTTTCTTAAGCATAACAAATCTGCATTGATTAATCGGTCAGCACTGACAAATCAATCTGCAGATGAATCATGGCCAGTAAGAACAGGAACATTTATTAAAGGTGAAGTGTGGAATTGTAGAAATAATGAGTGTTTGAAACATGTTTCCTGAACACCCCCATCTAACATTGGTCAGACAAACTGATAGTCCTGCCCCAAGCTTACGCCATTGGTTGAGCCAGTGTCGCTGTGTCACCCTGGTCAAATGGAGTATTTTAACATGACCTTTAAAAAGTATTCATAGTTTTCCTGTATTGCAGGTTTCTGCATTTTAGGCCTGTCAATTTTCCGTCTCACCTCTCAAAAGAAGAAAAACAAGCATGTGAACAAATTACTAGTACTATTCATCAAAAAATGTAAATTAAGTTATAATAAAAATGTCTCATGACCTTAAGCATCAAACAGACTATTGTAACTTTAAGACTTGTGCAAATGAGTTTCTATATGACATCAGGATAGACTTAAGGTGTATACTGTATTTGGTGTTTTAAAATCATTGCTGTCTCTCTCTGTCGTCCTCTCTCAGGGCTGGACCTGCCGTTTATGATGATGCCCCACCCCCTGCTGCCCGTCAGTCTGCCGCCTGCCTCCGTTGCCATGGCGATGAACCAGATGAACCACCTGAACACCATCGCCAACATGGCCGCAGCTGCTCAGATGCACAGCCCCCTGTCCAGAGCAGGAGCGTCCGTCATCAAGGTAACACGCACAAGACACAAAGTTGAGACTTCAGTGGTCGAACGCAGAAAAGTCATTCATTAGGGCTCTCAGCTAGAGTCAGCTCATTTTCACATCAGCTGCAGATCCCATCGGATTGGTGTCTTGCTCCAGTGACACGTTAGATACGAGTCTGTCTCGCTCTATGAGCCATTTAACACCTGGGACAGAGCTGTATACCAAACCGTCTTAATTTCTACAAGAGAGAGTTTGATTCCAAATACTCCGAGGAGGAATAAGAGAATAAATGTTCTGTTGGGTCCGTGCGGAGCGTGTGTTAGGGAATATTAGATGCAGGCTTTTAAGACAAACACTATCTGTTATCTTACTGCCATGTTCCCCCTGAGAGGAGAGTGTGAGTCAATTTACAGTTGGAGGAGGACACTTGTGTGTTTCTCTGAGATGCAGAAATGGCCCGAGGCGTACAGTACACACACACACGCACACTTTTACATAGATATTCACTGCCACAGACTAAATAGCAATAGCTTCTGTCTGGGTACCACAACAGAATGTGTTTTTACTATGATGAAATAAAATGTTGGTTGATCTTTCATTCCTCTAGAAGAATTGACTTCTCAGTTATGTTTCATTTAAGAATCAACTCTGTCCCAGATGTTTTCCCTAAAATTCTTTTGGGAAAATAAAAGACAAAAATGAGGCAATCTTTGACATACAGTAAGAGTAAAGAGCTATAGAAACGAATGAGACAATTTAGTTAATATCTTTTAAAAATATGAGATATTGTTGAGATCTCTGAAAGGCAAACAAGGGGTCTTTTCCTCAGGAGAAAAATCAATGTTACCTCATTGCTGTTTAGAAGAAACAGTTGAGATGTCAAAGATATTTAATTTGTGCTTTTTTTCTGTGGGAAAATCAGATATTGTTGATGGAAATAATTTTAGTATAATGTACTATTATAGTTTTTGTTAATATTTTGAATATTTGAATTTTATTTATTTTTTGTTCAGTTAAAATGGCAGGCCTGTTTGAGTCCTTTGTAAAGAATATGTGAACTGAATCTGTGTGTGTGTGTTTCAGGAGTGTGTACAGGACAGTCCGTCTCCTGCTCCGTCTCTGGAGGAAGCCCCTCGTCCCGGATCACAGCCCTCTTCCCACCCCAGCAGTAGTGTGTCCAGCTCACCAAACCCACACACACAGAGTCCCGAACGCCTGGGTCAGTACAGACACACAAGCACAATTAGTTTCAAAGCGGACAATCCATAGACTGAATGTTTTTTATAAAGATAATAATAATGACTACAGACTAACCTACCCACAGAAAAAAAATGAGAGTGTTCCCACATGCTCTCAATGGGATGTTTTGTTAGAATTGCATGACTTCTGGGGACAACCTTGAGGACACTTTTTAAACAGGTTTTCTCTTTATGTGTGCAGTTTTGAACCAGACCGATGGAGAACTGCAAGAACGAGACTCCGGCATCAATATGAAGAAAATGCTTAAAGAGAAAGGTTAGTTCCTCACTGTATCACACTAAAACACTCACTTGCAGCGTAGACATTGTGTAAAAGTGCAACAAAATCTTTGTGGGAAAATAAGGTCCATTGTTAGTGTAGTAGTGTGTGATGCACCACTTACACAGGAGTCACTTTCAAACCAATCAACTTTCTGTTGGTCAACACGATATATTTATGTGAAAAAGCAGATTCCTATTGAAATGACTGAATTATACCCACAAAATTGTCAAACAACGGTAAAATGACTGTACCTTAAAGTCAAAAACCAAGTGACTGACAATTATTTGTCACTTTTGGGTCTCATTCACTAATGTGCAATGCACAAATCTGCATACAAATGTTTTCATGACCAAATCATGATTCATCAATAACTTTGGTACTAAAATGTATTCTAAATTTTCGGGGGAAAAAATTAACAACTAAAACCACATGTATAAACAATCACTCTGGGTGGCCTTATAAATGTGTTAAGATGAAATTTTATACATAGAAAATACATGTATAACATGTATAGACCTTATGCAGCCCCGCCCCTTTTCGTTGCGTTCTGTCTTCCGGTTTGTATTTCCACAGCATGACGGTAAGATCTTACGGATTTATGAATGAACCTCTCGTTTTAAAATCTTCCCGGTCTACTGACATTTATTATGACATCCACTTCAAACATTACAACGCTCATGATCATTTTTGTTAGCTACAATCCACAAGTAAATCCACTTCACCAGCTCATTACTCTTCGACAGCGATGCCATAGAAATATACGGAGCTGCCGTAGAAATGGAAGTTCAAAGACAAAATTCTAAAGACGGCTACAGGCTTGTTTCTCTCAGTCTATACATGTCTAATTAATATTAGAATGAGGTTAAGAACTAATTCCTGTACATATAAAAGCAAATAATCCATGCAGTTATTAGTGAATATTGTAGTAACAATACAAAAGCCCATGTGGAAAACACATCACTCACATCATGTGAGATGTAGATCAAGTTTTAAACACCGTCTCAGGAACAATGTAGTAAATTGCAGCTGACTCCTAGATGATGTCAGTTTAACGCTGCCGAGTGTATTGACACACGCACAACATTTTAATGCGGACCGATGCTCGTTAGTTAAATTTACACCCATTGGTTTAGACTGCCAGTATATTAGCGTCACAACACTTCTCTTTTAATTAATGACTTAATTAGGAGCTTAACTGAACATGTATGAAGTTCATATTTATGGCCTGTGTGTGTAGATGAGTGCAAGAGAGCTGTTAGAGCAGCTAAGTGCATCATTTATCATTATAAGGAAATGTTTTTTATTTATTTTTCTATGACACAAAGATATAGAGGTGTGTGTGTGAGAATCTCAGATGTCGTGGTGTGTGTGGGCACCGTTTCTGGAGCGTAACTTGTGCGCGAGTGTGTGTTGGTACAGCAGGTGGCGGTCCCTAACGCACATCACACACACAGGGCTGCTGGGAGGAGACAATGCAAAGATGCCCTGAGGCTCTCTTAAAGAGATTCAGTGTGCACCTGGCCTCCGACCATATTTTATTAATGTGTCTGGAAAAGAATCTACCCCAAACACACACAAATGCGTGAATACCACAAACCGCTCTTGTTTTTAAAAGTGCAGCATGCTGCATTTACTGCAGGGTTGAGAAAAGAATGAAGGAAATTTAGGTCACTGACCACATACTCACACCCGATGTCTTTCTTTTTTTTATCTTTAATACTCTCTATCTCTCCTGATCATTCCAGCAGATTCCAAACTCACCGTCACACAGACTTTATATCTTCAAACACGTATCAGTAGACTTCTGCACTACCATTTTAACCTACACACACACACACACACACAGCAGCGGGTCTCTCTTGAACACCTGAGAGGATTGACTTAGTAAAGATTGGCCATGATTATATCAAATATGTCTGCTCTAGTTTACTTCCGCGATGTGCTGTATAAGTGTGTTACATGCTGTTATGAATTCTCTTCTGTTCATGTTAGTGTGTGTCTATTTATTGACCTTCAGTAATTCATCCCCCCTTTACTCCATATCCTCTTTCTCCAAGTTTTTTTTAACCTATTTATCTTTGTTTTTGCATGTTTAATGTTTTATGTATTAAAACCCCTTATATGACCTGCAACAGATTTTAAAATCTCATCAGAAGAGTAGATTTTTATATTTTCTGCTGAAAATGTGAGTGCTGTTTGCAAGACTTGCCACCACAATACTAGGGTGTTCTGGGTGGTTGCCAGGATGTTGCTGTGCAGCTGCTAGGATGTTGCTTATTGGCCTAATTCAAAAAAGCTGTCCCTATGGCTGCGTCCGAAATCGCATACTCTCGAGTAAGTACTTATTTTGAATAAGTAATTACTTCACAACTGCTGAAAAAGTACGTTCTATATAGTATGAATGTGTGCAGTATGAATATAATGGACGCACTATATTTGCCATGTTGTCATTATCATGTGACCTACCAACGTCAGTTGCGTCGCTTCACTGCCATTCACAAATCCTCTCCCGTGGCCTCATGGGATAGTAAAGTGTCCATCATATGCACACTTAAGAATCTCGCCGGAAGAAGTAGGTGATCCGGGCACTTTTTGCCTACTCTTTTATGAGTATACGGACATACTACTCGTCACGTACTGTTTTTCACATGCTATATAGTAGGGAAGTATGACTTTTTTAAGTCTCTGATATTCTGGCCCCTACATGGTCTATGGGACTTTTTTGCCTGACAGGTGATAATCATAAATCTAATCTCTCAGAAAAGTAATATCACTCATGTACTCAAAAAGCAGCTTAATTTGGAATTTATATACGCTGAAGTTTAATCCCTAAAATTTAAATGTTATTGTAACATCCTTTCATTTTGGTAATATCCATTGTCAAAAGTGTAGTGATATATGAAGCACAGCTCACAAAGCCATTTTCATTTTCAATGGTCAACATGGCAAATTCGACTGACCAACTTGATCTGATGGGGAAATCTCTCGCCCTCAAACGTAATTCACGATTGCATTGATTCCTAATGAAATTACTGGATTTTGCCAATGAAAATTCACTGAACAATGGGAAATGTGACTGCACCTCAACCACAAATCTACGATTCTAAAGTTAAAAAGATCAGAGTCTCACAAACGTAGATTACTCAGGGCCAATTTTCCCGGATCTTCACGAAAGGGCCATTGAATTTTAAGCACTGTTTGGCCTCTGTGTGTGTGTGTCGGTGATGATAAACAAAGTGACGGGGTGGTACGTGGTGATGAATGGTGAAGCCCGGGGCCAGGAGCACTGTGTTTCAATGGGACTTTAGTGAGTGAACCCCCTCTCTAGCTCTCCATAAATCACTCGTTCTCTTTACCTCTCTTCCTCTCTTTCACTCAGGGCTGGTTGAATGCCAACAGGAGCTGCTCTCACTGCAGGCAGGGTCTCTCATTTCTTCCATTCAAGAGCAGAAGGAAATTCTGATATTATGTGTGGTTTTGGTTCATATGCAAACCATTTAGCACACACTAACATTAATCTTACAATCAGGCCACTGAAACTCAGAGGCCTTTTTAAAAAAAAGTGTAACGAAGCCATGCAGTGCATGTAAGAATGATTTATTCTTGTTAAATAGTAAACACTACACTTTTACACACATCAATAACACTGTTTTATCATTAGATGGCCTATTATCGTTGTTAATTGAATCCCAAACCATTGAACAACATTTATGAGTGAAAACCAAGCGACCAAGTTTACATACTGTACATGTATAGGTGTTTTCCAGAGCTGAGAGGCTAATTTTAACATATTGTTTGTTTAGGAGGACAATTTAGAGCCACATAAGCATACAATTACACCTTTATTTGGAGTGGACACAGAACTATAAACTGTAAATGTTGGATGGGATCTGTCCAGTTTAAACAGGAAATTGTATTATTAACATGGTATTAATGCTAATGTGCTAAGCAAACATTGAAATCAATCATATTTACAGCCCATTTTAATGTGATTAATGGAGCATTCAAGTCAAAAAGTTCACATTTATGAGTTGAACACCATAAACGGCACCACAAAGTTGTAATTACGAGTAGGAAAATCGCTCCGGTTACGACTGTAACCTCGGTTCCCTGAAGAGGGAACGAGCGTTGCGTCGAGTTTGACGCTATGGGAACGCTTTGCGTGATGACGTCTTGAAGCACATGTAAAATCAGTCCAATGGTGTAGCGGGACGTCAGAGGCGGGTGACGTCACGTACCAGGAAGCTATAAAAGCCGGCCTGAAGCAGGAAACAACAGCTTAGTAAAGTCTGAAGTCGTGCTGACAGGCATGAAGGAGATATGGCAAGGTGACGCAACGCTCGTTCCCTCTTCAGGGAACCGAGGTTACAGTCGTAACCGGAGCGTTCCCTTTCAAGGGAACTCGCGTTGCGTCGAGTTTGACGCTATGGGAACGTCTATACCAACGCCTCCATAGCTACAAATGTCTGTCCTGTGTGAAATCATAAAGAGCAGCACTAGGATGACAAAACATGAGACCCTGGAGCAGAGTCTAGATCCAGAGAGTAGAACCTGACGAAAGTGTGCGGTGAGGACCAGCCTGCCGCATCACAACCGTCCTGTAACGAAACTCCTGATATAAGGGCCTTAGAGGCCGCCATACTCCTCGTAGAGTGCGACCGGACAGCCAAAGGAGAAGGCTGTCCAGCCGCCTCATAAGCAAGTGAGATAGTCTCAACCACCCACTGCTCATCCTTTGCTTAGACACTGGACCTCCCTTGTTAGGGGAGCAAAAGTAACTTTTACGCCACAGGGCAGCTCTGTGGACATACGCGTCTAACACCCGAACAGGGCAAAGCAAATTATTAGCCTCCTGGTCCGATTTCGAAAGGGAGGAGGACCTCCAAGTGCCACGAGGGAAACGAGATACCAAAGGGGTCTTTCCCCACAGACATTCCACCCAAAGGAATGTGGTAAGCACCTATGGCCGCCACATAAACCTTTAAGGTGGACGGGGTCAGACCTGCAGTGAACCGGTCCTGCAGGAACTCCAGAACTGTACCAATTGGGCAGTTGACTGGATCCAACCGACGGTCACTACACAAAGAGGTGAATACTCTCCAGTTCAGGGCATAAAGTTTCCTCGTGGAGGGAGCTCTGGACTGTAGAATGGTCTCAACAACCTCAGTTGAGAGACCTGACTCTATGAGCTGGGCCCCCTCAGAGGCCAAGCCCACAGGTTCCACAGTTCTGGGCGGGGGTGAAATATCGAGCCCTCCGCCTGGGACAGAAGGTCCCTCCTGACGGGTAGCTCCAGAGGAGGCCCGTCGAGGAGTGACACAAAATCGGGAAACCATACTCTGCCCGGCCAGCGCGGGGCTATAAGAAGCAGGCAAACCCGGTCCCTGCGAACTCTCTCCAGAACTCCCGGGAGCAGAGCAACTAGGGGAAAAGCGTACAGACGTAGCCTCGGCCACGTCTGCACCATAGCATCCAGTCCAAAGGAGCTGGATGCGTGAGGGAGAACCAAAGTGGACAGTGAGACGTCTCTCGAGACGCAAACAGACCCACTTATAAATTCCATATCAGCTCCACCACCTCGGGGGTGGAGCCACCATTCCCCGGGCCTCGGCCCCTGTCTCGACAGAGTGTCTGCTCCTAAATTCTGGACCCCGGGGATGTAGGCTGCCTGAGTGACAGCAACTTCCCCCGGGACCACAAGAGGATATGGCGTGCCAGCGCAAACCCCCTTGATATAGGCGACTACCGACGTGTTGTCCGTATGTACTACACATGGTGTCCCCTGAGACCTGTGATAAAGCTCCTCAGAGCCCGGAAGACAGCTAACATCTCTAGGCGATTGATAGCCAGGAACGATGATGGTCTTCCCACAGACCTTGAGATGAGCGACCCTCAGGATCGCTCCCCAACCCGTGAGGGAAGCATCCGTCGTTAGCAGTTTGCGACGACAAGGAGCTCCCCGCACTGGGCCCTGGGACAGGAACCAAGGTTTCTTCCACATAACCAAGGCACGTAGGCATCACCGCGTGACCTTGATTGTGCGAAAATGGGTTGCCCCTCGGGGAAAAACCCTCTGGTCCTGAGCCACCACTGCAGGGGCCTCATGTGCAGCAGTCCAAAAGGTATCCCGTTGGAAGCTGCTGCCATGAGACCCAACAGTCTCTGGAACTGTTTGACAGTGAGTAGCTGGCCTAGCTTTACACTTCTCACGGCTGCCAGGATCGAAGCGTGGCGATGACAGGCGCGCCTGCATCGACACTGAATCCCAAACCACGCCTAAAAAAGTGGTCCTCTGGAGTGGAGAAAGCACACTCTTCTTGGCGTTCAGCCGTAACCCCAACTCTTTCATATGGGCGAGAACAACATCTCGATGTTGAACCGCCATCTAATGCGACTGAGCTAAAACCAACCAATCGTCGATGTAGTTCGTGATGCGAATACCCCGGAGGCGCAGAGGCGCCAGAGCTGCATCCACGCATTTGGTGAAAGTGCGGGGTGATAAAGCCAGGCCGAATGGAAGAACTCGATATTGGTATGCTTTGCCCCCGAAAGCAAACCTCAGGAACTTCCAATGTCACGGACGGATGGAAATATGCGTCCTTGAGGTCTATCGTGACAAACCAGTCCTCGGACTAATCTGTGGCACGACTGTCTCAATGTTAACATTTTGAACTTGAGCTGCATGACAACTCGAAGACCTAAAATGGGACGCAATCCCCCGTCCTACTTTGGAACTATGAAGTACCGGCTGTAAAACCCGGTTTCCCTGTTGGAGGGAGGTACATATTCTATGGCCCCTTTCTCTAACAGAGTGTTTACTTCCTGTTCCATAACCAGAACCTGCTCGGGGCCCACCACTGTGGGCAGGACCCCCATAAACCGCGGTGGGCGTTACTAGAATTGTATCTAATACCCTTTTTCCACGGTCTGCAGGACCCAACGAGAAACATTTGACAGTAGCTTCCACGCTGTCAAAGATTCTACTAGAGGTACCAGTCTCTCGAGACTGGTTTCTGGATTTTGTTGCTGTTGAGTAGTCGGTTCGTCGCCCTGTAACGGCGCACCGGCAGGGAACGACCAAACAGACTGCTCTAGCACCCTCCTCAGAGGGGGCGGGCATCCCGAGGCCACTACGTTTCCGGGTGGACCTTGAGATATGTGCTCGCCGGAGACCGCTGCGCCCTGTAACGCCGGAGGCGGCAGGGTTGGCAGAACGGTCCCCTGAGGGCACCGAAGAGAGACGGCACCGTATTTTTCTCCTGCTGTTGAGCAGTCGGTTCGTCGCCCTGTAACGGCGCACCGGCAGGGAACGACCAAACAGACTGCTCTAGCACCCTCCTCAGAGGGGGCGGGCATCCCGAGGCCACTACGTTTCCGGGTGGACCTTGAGATATGTGCTCGCCGGAGACCGCTGCGCCCTGTAACGCCGGAGGCGGCAGGGTTGGCAGAACGGTCCCCTGAGGGCACCGAAGAGAGACGGGCACCGTATTATTCTCCTGCTGTTGAGCAGTCGGTTCGTCGCCCTGTAACGGCGCACCGGCAGGGAACGACCAAACAGACTGCTCTAGCACCCTCCTCAGAGGGGGCGGGCATCCCGAGGCCACTACGTTTCCGGGTGGACCTTGAGATATGTGCTCGCCGGAGACCACTGCGCCCTGTAACGCCGGAGGCGGCAGGGTTGGCAGAACGGTCCCCTGAGGGCACCGAAGAGAGACGGGCACCGTGAAAAGAGGTGTTAACCGCTCTGCTTCGGGGGGACTACCCTCATTTGTCCTGAGCCCTCAGACATCAGGACTTTTTCCCCAGCAGCCTTCTTGGCGGTAATAACGGTCCGCAGATCCGTTTTACCCCTCGAGGACTGCTGGGTTTGAGAGCGCCCTCCGTGTCCCCGAGATTTTTGTGGGGGAGCACGGGAGGAAACGCTCTGTATCTGAGTGGCGCGGTGCTCAGCGCTCTTTTTAGAGGAGTGAGGCTGCTCCCGCTCAGCAGCCTCATAGAAAGAACGGCGGGGGAGAAGTTTCTGAAGTGCAGCTGCCTGTTTTGAAGCTTCTTGTGACTTCGCTACAGCACTATTAACTGCGTCTCCAAATAACCCTTGCGTGGATACTGGTGCATCTAAAAGAACATGTTTTTCTTTGTCCTTTATGCGCAGTTCAGATACCGTATCAGCACTAATACCCCCGCCCTCCTAAAAACCCAATAACTCAGCCTGGTAAGCCTGCATTATGGACATTGTATGTAAACACGCTGCAGCTTAACCGGCGGCGGCATAAGCTTTATGGAAGTGCAGGAGCCTTCAGAGAAGATGCCGTTGCTGGAGAGAGATAGCTCGCGAGCGTCTCTTCCACCTTCGGCATCTCCCCATAACCATGCTCTTTATAATTGTGAATGGATGAATAGTGTGATGTTTGTGCAGTATACACTCAATATGACACTGGTTTCGCCCACGATCTCGACACCTCGGTGTGGAGATCGGGGAAAAACGGCAGGCTCCTGCGCTGGGGCTGCGCACGAGATGGCAGGAAGCGTTCGTCGAGCTCACTTTTCGAACGAACGTCCTGCCTATCTACTGGCCACTCAATAGACAGTCTGTCAACAGCTCTAGTAATGACATCGAGCAGTTCCTCAAACGCATGAGACTGAGGTGGCGAATCCTCAGACTCAGCTACAATACTCACAACATCCAACTCCTCAGAGCTGGATAGTTGCAGTACTGGTACCTCTATCGGGGGGGAAGGAACCGCAGCGCGTGCTTCCACACCCTGATAAGAGGCACTGGATCTATCAGACGGATGCTGAGATAAGGCAGAGCCCGTCTCAACATCCACTGATAAATCCATCTGTGAACCCCAGGTCTGAGATCGACGCCGTGCCTCGGCAGCGGCGGGACCCGAGCCCTGGGGAGCGTAGTCGGGATTGAACCGAGCCAAGCGGGATCGGAGCGTACGCAATGGAAGCGCACAGCAATGCACACAGTCACCACCCTCGAGTGTTGACTCGGCGTGCTCCTCTCCCAAACAAACAACACAAAGAGTGTGTGTGTCACCTCCCGTTAAATAACGCGGGCAGGGATGGACACACACTCTAAACTGCTGCTCGCTCGCCATACTGAATATATATATATATGATATAGACAGACAACACCAAATATACAGACAGATTTCACACAGAGCGCAACTGAAGACTCAGAAAGCTGTTGTTTCCTGCTTCAGGCCGGCTTTTATAGCTTCCTGGTACGTGACGTCACCCGCCTCTGACGTCCCGCTACACCATTGGACTGATTTTACATGTGCTTCAAGACGTCATCACGCAAAGCGTTCCCATAGCGTCAAACTCGACGCAACGCGAGTTCCCTTGAAAGGGAACTTTGGAATTCTGGGGAATTCTTTGAGGACTGAGATTTTGAGTTGTGTCAGACGGGAAAACATGACGGTTGCAATGAATGTAGCATCTGTATTGAATTCAATTTGTTAAATTTAATTGCTACAACAATAGTGATTTGAATGCAACTAATGTTGTGATTACGACTTCCTAACATGTAAGTATGAACTTCCCAGAAAAAGCAATATTTCAAAGTATAATGAGAAATGCAGGGCAGGGCTTGATTTTGTACATAAATAATTGATAAAAAGTAGATGATAAAAGATGAAAATTGATTAAATAAAAGATGAAAATTGGTGAAAAGTAATCTCAGGTTGTTGGAGGAGTTAAATAGTTCAAACTAAGATTAACCCAGGAAAGTTTCATTCATGTTGACTTAAAAAATAGCCACAGCACTAGGATCATTTCATTTACACCTTGATTAGGATGAAACATAGGTCCTATAAGAAATAAAGAAATATAGGTGTCTGATTTAATTTGACAAATGTTCAATATGCATAACATAGACCTGACAACATGCTATGCAGGTGCCACCGTGTTTTTCTTTGATTTTTGTTTCTCAGAAATCACTTAATTGTACACTTAAAATCTAGTCCAGAGTCTATATGTGTTGTATGATAATGTGCTAATGTATTTGGCTTAAGCTGATGTGAAGCACTTTGGCTGTAGAAGCACTTAGTGTACATTTGTGTGTGCGAGAGGGAGCATGGGTAGGCCTAAACTTGTGCTGCGTAATTGCTCTGTCCAGTTTTCCACAGAGTAGATATGTAGCATCTGGTTACAATCAATGTTTCCCTCCGCTATTATGAAATTAGCTGCGCGGAAATGATTTGAAATGGCCTGTAATGATTTCTGATAGAAATGTGCGCCATTGTTTCGCCCTTTGAGATAAGCGTGCTGGTAAATAAGTCACAACAAACGTAAAAGGAAACCAAAGCGATCGCTTTACTTCGTTCCAAGGATCTGTCCTCAAACAGCATGTGCTTGGCTTTTCGAGCCTTGTATTTTAATCTTCATTTTTGTTTGTTTATTCGCGAGCCCCTCCTTCAGATATGTGCAAAGGGGACCATCCATGGGCTTTGAAGACCCTTTTTGATCATTAGGTTGATTGCTGTTCTAAGCGCGTTTGTGATGGTTTAATTAAACCAAGACCCTTTGCGGGGCCCCAGCGGCCCTCGAGAGCTCTCCGGCTGGAGGGTTAGAGGGTCTCCTCGCGGCGCATGGTGTTTCTCTTTGCGTTAACGATGAGGAACAGATATTAGGTGAGGAAAATCAATGACATGTTGGAAAAGAAAAAGTAAACAGTTAGCAATTTGGGGCAAGGTTAGCACAGTTGAAAGTCACCCCACAAAAGCGACATTTTTGGACGAGAACACAAGTGATAAATGATGTGCGCTCTATCTCCTCTCTCTCTCTCTCTCTCACACACACACACACACACGAAGGCAGAGAGGAGGAGAAGGGTGAGGACAGGTGCTTGTGTTCTGCTCTGGTTCTGAGGGAAGAGTTGGAACAGGTTTTGTCTCTCAGGCTTGCACAGTCTCCTGTGTGGTGTCACTATCACATCTGAAGGAAAGCTGCCCCAAGGCGGACAGAGATACTCGCACCGATAAAAGAAAACAATGCACGAACCAGAATTAAATAATTCCAACTATCAGTTTACAGAGAAAACAAAGTGATGAACATATAGACCTGCATGGTTTTAAAAGGTTAGTTCACCCGAAAATGAAAATTATCCCATAATTTACTCACCCTCAAGCCATCCTAGATGTAAATGGCTTTCTTCTTTCAGCCAAACACAATCGGAGTTATATAAAAAAAATATCCTGGCTCTTCCAAGCTTTATAATGGGAGTGAGATTTTGAAGCCCAAAAAAAGTGCATCCATCCATCATAAAAGTAATCCATACGGCTCCGGTTGGTTAACAAAGGCCTTCTGAAGCGAAGAGATGTGACTTAGTTACAAAAATATCCATATTTATTATAACTTTATAAACCGTAATCACTGGCTTCCATGCGCAAGTCGAGTTCCGGCGGAAGAGTGACCCGGTATGATGAACACGGAAGCACAGAGGATAGAGCAAAACAAAACACCGGTCACGAATTAGACATCTAAAACGAGCCCTATTTGAACGGCGAGAGGAGTCTACTCTCACCTTAGCTTACACTACTCCTACATCTTACGTCATGCGTCGGAACTTGACACTTTCGTGAACGCGCGGACAGACGTTGCCGGAAGCCAGTGATTACAGTTTATAGTTCAAGTTATAATTATGGATATTTTCGCTTCAGAAGGCCTTTATTAACCCCCTGGAGTCGTATGGATTACTTTTATGATGGATGGATGAGCTTTTTTGGGCTTCAAAATCTCAGTTACTATTCACTCCCATTATAAAGCTTGGAAGAGCCAAGATATTTTTTAATATAACTTCGATTGTGTTTGGCTGAAAGAAGAAAGCCGTATAAACCTAGCATGGCTTGAGGGTGAGTAAATTATGGGATTATTTTCGGGTGAAGTAACCCTTTTACTCAACGTCATAAAAATAAGAAGAATTTGTCCTCAATTTAATAATGATAATTATGATATCTTGTCCGAGCTAATTAGATGAGCTTTTTTAACCACTTGGCACTATGCTGAGCTATAGGCTAAATTGTTAGCTTGCTAACCAAAGACGCCGTCTCACTAGACTTTGACACAAACATCTTTTACGGACACTGCAACGGTCGTGATATGATGTCACACTCCTTATGTATAAACATAAATTTAACATATAACAAGTAGTTTTATATTAAAAATATACCATTTACTTGACTTTACTGCAAATATGCGTTCTTTTAATGCAGCCAAGAGGTCACGCCGTGACGTATCGATCTTCTACTGGTCACACGTCTTCACGTAATGCGAATTCACAGGTCAGAGTTAACCAAACTTGAACTTTGGAACGTAGCAAAATGCAAAACTCTTCGCATGAGCTTGCGTTTCCGGACTGATGCATTCGCGTGCACATGAATGAAAGTCAATGGAAGGAAAAGTATATTGTGACCATCCCTTAACTGATTCCAAAATTACATACTGTTTAGTAGGTACTACATTTAAATAAAAACTTTGTGACCATTAAAAAAAAAGAAAGTATGTTACGAATGAAATACGGACATTAGTAATCTCGATGGAAGTAGTAGGTAACTTTTTTCGTCCTACTGCTTTATGAATACTATGTATTTAGACATACTACTCTTTTCACGTTCTATTTTTTACTTACACTATATTTGGATGCAGGGCAAAAGTCCAATTTGCTACCTGTTAATAATGCTGCTCGCTAATGCTAGTTCTTCCCAGGTGGAACTTCCCAAAGGATGTTCTCATTGTAGAGAACATTTTACCACGCAAATGTGTATACGCCCTGAAAACAGATGTCAATATTTTGGGTGCCAGAATTTAAAGACTTTAAAGGAACACTCCACCCATTTGCATTAAGCTTTGCAATGTTAGAAACCCAGTCATACTATTGAATGGTCGTGCAACATTTTCTCATTTTCCCCTGAGACGAGAGAAATCTGTATTTACCTCTTTACACTTCCTCCTACAATGACGCAAAAATTGTCATTTTGCGTCATTGTAGGAGGAAGTGTAAGAGGGGGGGATTTCTGTTGAGACTACAAGCACTAGTTCCCACCCTTTCAAACCCGCCCATAGGGGGTTGGACCTAATGCGCTAACAGACCTATCACAGATCAGTGCCAGTGCGTTTGATTTCACCGGCAGAAACCTGCATGTCCGGCCGTCGAGTTCGTCCAAAATGTCCGGGATTCGGCTTTGCTTTCTACGGTCGCCATTCATTGTTTACATGCACACCTTTTGTTTCGATCTAACTGAATTCATTCCGATTGGTGAATCTGAATGTAGTGTTTACATGAACGCTAAACAAGTGATCGGTTGATGTGCGTTTTACCATTGCTAAGAAAATCCCCGCTCCTCCGTGAGAGATACGAGACCAGTGCCTCACAGGTGTCGGTCATCAGTAATCACGCCACCGGCCTCGCGTCGTTCTCCCGCAGCCCTAGCCTCGTCCTGCTCGCCACAGTAAACACAATGAATGGCGACTGTAGAACGCAAAAGCCGAATCCCGGACATTTTGTGCGATGCGATCTCAAAAACCCGGGCAGACTCACGGAGACTAGTTAGCTTTATTGTTTACAACTGCTCTCTAACCGGTAGGCGTGGCTTGGGAGTGGCCTCCTAGGGCAGCGAAGCAAGTGCATTCTGGGAGTTGTTGTCTTTCATCCACATGAGCCAAAAATACATTTTCTGGCTTTTCTCAGTCTAGAAAGCTCCAAATTCAAAAATAATTTCACATTTCTTCTACATAAATGACCCAATTTAAATACACATTCATCTTTCCAGAGGTGGAGTTACCCTTTAAATGTTATTTGTATATCTGTATAAAGGTTTGTTTTGTCATATAGATTAGACTCAATGCAAATACACTAAAGGCTAAATGGGTATTTCAAACTGTATTCTGATCTTTAAATCACAATATGCTGCAAAAAGAGAGGAAGTCACAAAGGAGTTCACATTTCCAAATAAAGAAAATGAAAGAACATTGGACTGCACGAGGAAAACTTTCTCGCTGGCGTCTTGGGTTCTTTTTTGTGTCCCTTGAGACGTGTTCATCTCGCAGGTCCATTCCTCCTGTGCACAGGTTAAGGGCTGCTGTGTTGACCTAGTATTCCTCTCATTTAATATTCCACCTACTGCTCTTCACACGCTAATTGGGGGAGAAGGAAAAGCTCATTAAGTCTCATTTCATGTACACATATTCATTAGGCACCGGGCTGGAGTGTCAGGAAAACGCAGCCTGGCCTCTTTTCTAGTTTGTTTACTTATTTGCAGGTGTATTTGTTCGTTTAAATTGCCCTTTCCTGTAGTCTCCTGTTGACTTAAGTGAGAATGAGCCCAAATTAGTTCTGTTTGTTTTTAGTCTATGTCGTTGTTTTAAAGAGAGTTTTACACTTGGTGAAAGTTTGAATATTTGTGGGTGCTTGTGGATCTTAAAATCCTTAAAAGCCATGGCCTAGTCTTGTGGTTCGTAACATATGCTCTGACACATTGAGTTGTGGTGCTTGCTTAGGAAACAGAGGGTTGAGTCTAGTTCATATTATTTCCTTAACCCTTACCCACATAATTTCCTGTCTTCTTATACCCATCAATGAAAGTGGGAAAATGCCAAAAACAGAAAAAGTGGATTTAGTTTAGCTTTCTAGCTCTCAAAGTCACTGTACTGTTGATTTCTAGCCAGTTTTCCTACTATACTGATACAGCAAGTCAATGCAGTGCCACTTTTATAGCTCTCATTGCACCATTTAGACTTAAATTCTTTCATTTTGCATTCCCACCATCCTCTATCTTCCAGAACAGCCCAGACGTGTTCTGCGGTTCAGCCTTCATATGGTTGTTAAAATGTAATATACACTAATACCCCCTCATTCACTTCCTCCTCCAACCTATTACTGCTAGGGCTTTTTATTGTCCTGCTTTCATCTTTTTTCGTGTATACGTATGTATCGTGGGGGTTAACTAACGAACATTGGTCCTTTGCTTTGGTTGAGCTCATTAAGTGCTTTGTGCATTTCCTTTTGGGGGCCTGGTTTTAATGTAGCTTGTTATTCTGTGCTCTAGTGAATCAGGGGCCCTGTAGACCTCAAGTTTTGGAAGTATAACCCCTGAGAATTATTTGAAGTCGAAGAACGAAATTAAGAGGTGATAGGGAGTGACTCGTGCACTGTATCATTTTAATTTACTGTGCCGGTAATATAGCTTGCGGTTTGGTGGTAGGAAGTTTCTGTGCTTTGTTGAATTTTTGTTATAGCAAGTCAACAAACCAGAGGATCTTTCTGATTAATAACGTCAAATAGATTTGTGTATTTATGAAGAAAATGGCAGTGTTGCATGGGCCACCATAAAGCTTGAGTGCTGTGAATGGTTTTAAATGCATTGTTATGCAGTTGCTAGGGGTTGTAGGTGGTTACTTGTGTGCAGTGAATAGTTTTTGTTGAAAATTTTGCCTTAAAAACAAAAACAAAAAACATCTGTCTATTGGTCAGCACTGTGAATTCACATGAACAACTTGAAAAATAGCTAAATCTTCATGGGGAACTTTTTCGCCCTCATAGAAAACTCCAAACAATTGTAAAGACCAGACCTTTATTGCACACTAGGTTACCTATTTCCATGTAAAATGCAGGTAGTCGTGTGGATTGACTGTCCAGTAACTGTATGTTTGTGAATTGGTGAGGTTGTTCATCTAGGAGTTTCTTCCGTCGTGTTACTCCTCTGTGAGTTGGGTCTGATTGGACTGTGTCTCACAGCTATAAATACCACCCTGGCGTTTGGATTCCCATGCTTTAGGGCTCCCCTGGTGCCTCCTGTCAAACACTGCCATCTTGTTGGGAATAAATGTCTAACTGGCAGAGGGGTGATCTGTCTCTCTCAAGCTTTTTTTCCTCTAGCGGGCTTACGCTCCTTCAGAGTTTGTGTGCCAACAGCTTCGGCGAGTAGGTCTGATCTCCTCTTGTTCGCCCTGTTCTTTTAATCTCATATTTGTTAACTTACTCTTGTTTTATTTCTCCTGTGTTCTCCTTTTTCTTCCTGATTTCTCTTAATCACTAATGCAAACTCTTCTAACCATTGCCATCCAATCATTTTCCCAGAGGCACAAACTGTTCAGAACAAATGTTTCGTGCTCATTTAACCTTATGTGATCGAAAAATGAGACTGATTGATAATGAGGCTATAATGATAACGGTTATGATAATGAAGCTCATTTTAGGACAATTAAGATATTTTGTAATCTCACATTATTTGTTAAATATTGCCCTCCAAAGCGCATTGTAGTGATGCAAAAAACAAACAAAAAACAAAAAAAACACATCATTTTTATTGCCATGATTCCAAATTAAAAAGAAAAAAAAAGTAAATTAAATCTTAATGCAAATAGTAATAATAATAATATACTATTCAAATGTTAAAGTATTTATACATCACATTAGTATTTATGTTCATTTAAATGTACAATAAAAACATTTTATTACATATTAAATGATTAACTACCTTTTATATTACTTTATATTTTATACCTAATTACATTAATCTCATGAGGATCACCATTGAGAATAGTGGGATTTACATCAATAATAATACAGTATTACGAATTGAGTAAATGTGCTTAATTGCCATTAAAATTAACATCACTATTCACTGCACAGTCTTAAATGGTACTAAAAGGCTTATTATTGTTGTTTTTGATTTAGGGGTGAAATATAAGACACCCGAACAGCCCTCATCCTAACCTGATTTCATCAAAACAAGGCAAAGCGAATAGTAAAGTCAGCAGCTACAACTTTTTGCTCAGAATGCACCATTATATACACTTGTCACTAATTTCCTCTCTCATGACATTATTAATATAGTGCTAAAAAGGACCTCACAGTTCAAAACAACCTCAAATAATTAGCTGTTGCCCATCTTTTAACATTTACTCTGGCAATTATGGTGATTAGCTGTGTGCCTTGATCTTCATATGTAAATCTTTGTGTAAACAAACCTATATTAGTGTGTGCACGCGGGTGCGATCATGTGCGTGTACCTGACAAAAACACTGTGCCGTAGATGCGCACTAAATTACCCCCTAATTGGATCCCTTTGAATATTCAAGAGACGTCCCCCTCCGACACATGTACAAAATAAAAACTAACAAATATGTGGGGGCAAGAAAAGCACACTGGGGTTAAAGGCGCTGAGGGAGAGAGCCTTCTTTCTCTCGTTCCTGTCCCCGGCATCTGTTCATCCATATGGAACGGGGGGCAGAATCCACCGTCTCTGGGAAGGCTGACATTATGTCAAGCTCAAACCGTCTTTAGAAGAAAAGTTCGAGGAAGAGACATGAGGAGAAAGCGTTTTCAAATTTGATGAGGTTCTAGTACATTCGAGAACACTTTACATGGATGATGACTAAGTCGACGCACTAAATAAATGTTAAAAGAAAGATTATAGAAATTATATTTTGTTATTATAAATTGTATTATATATAAAGCTAAATCAAGCTTCCAATTGGTGTAAATCTCAAAGCTAAGCTTTTGTACCTCTTTTTTTTTTATTTTCCTCTGGTGGCCATGGTGGTACTTGAGTTTCTTTGTTTTTGACTGGTAAGAAAGCTTTTTCCAGAAACTTCATATTGTCTTTATTTTTAGTGGACAGCAAATAAAAGGTCTGATAGATGAATTATTAATTGCAGTGGTCAGTTAAAAGAAAAAAGCACTTCCCTTCTTTTTGTTAGTTTATTTATTTATCTGTTTGTTCACTTTGTACTCCCGCCTGGCGGTGTTTCGTAGGGTTGAATGGATGAATGCGTTTTGTTCGGTGGGACAGGTATTTTTTGTGTTACTAGCATCTTTTAAAAATATTTACATTTGCAAAAAATGATTCAGTATTGTCTTCTGCTGGGAGCCAAAAAGACATTTTTATCCAACAAACATACGCACACTATGTACAAACAAACAGATCCCATTGTGCTTGGCCTAACACACACACACTCTCACACACACACAGTATCATTACTCGTGCACATTACAGTGAGAGGAGACAGAACGGGGGCACTTTGTAAATGTCATGGGCCGAGGGCTCTTCCACCCTCTTTCCTGGATGGAATAAAATGAATTGAAGTGAACACTATCAGCAGCCGCAGCAAGATAAATCTGTCGTTTAAAAGGGACTTGCAATTAGGTGTGCAGGGGCCAGCAGGAGGGCAGGGCTTTCAAGAGCCTGCTGCCATTAACCTCCTTTCTACTGCCGCATTGACCTGGGATGTGTAGTTTTTCGTTCCCTAAGCTTGAATTTCAGTCATCAACTTACCAAAAAGAACTACAAAGAGGTTGATGTTGAATTTTAACTCGTTCATGAAACAACATTGAAAGCCCATGTTATTCAGTAAAACTGAATGTAGGATAGGATTTTGATAAATTTAAGTGACTTAAATCTTTTCATTCAATTCAAGATTTGTTTCCTGATTCGTTCAGTGACCCTTTTTTTGCAAGTTACATCATTGCACCAGTAGGTGGCAACAAGCCAGTCTTTTTGTGAATTATGAATGAGTCACTGAATCATTAATTTAAAAGATTTGTTAAAAAATACTGAAAGTTTTACTGACAAGTAAAAGTTAATAATAATAGTTTTTTCAAATTGTATCAAAGCAACTTTACAGAAAATTGTGATGTAATGTTTATAATATCTTGATGTCTTCATTCCATATAGTCGCATTTAGCAGATTAGAGCTGTGCGATAATATAGTTAGATTTTGAAATGATGCAAGTAATCAAGCAGTTGAGATTTGCTAAATTGTATATATCGCTCTACGCAAGTGTACTGTATGTATGAAGATGAAGTTGGACATTACTTACATATGCACATGTATATAAAGGGATGAGCAATAATATAATTACATTTTGTGACGAAATAAAAACCAAGCAGTTGAGATTTACTATACAGTATATATCGCTTTATGTGAGTGTACTCTATGTATTGGGGTGTGAACCGACACTGATCTCACGGTTCGGTTCGATTACGATTATCATGTCATCGATTCAGTTCAATTCGATATCACGATGCATTGCGATGCACCGCATCCTCAATTTTAAAATTTTACTTCAAAAGTGATGTGTGCGCGCGTGTGTGCGTGTGCTCGCCTGTTCGGGAAGTTGCAGTAAAAGAAACAGTGACATTCCAGTTTAAGTTTCAAGGGAGTAAAGCTTGTTTATGCCATTAAGAAAAGGAAAATCTGTCAAATAAATTTAGTTTTAAAGAAATGTTCATTTAAAAGCAGCGCTCATTCATCAGTGTATTATGTTACCATTAAAGAAGCGCGCATCAACCGTCGCCGAATCCGCTATTGAAGGTGACGATCATTCATTTATAATCACGCGTAACAACAAGAAGAGAAAATTATTGGGGCGGGTGGATGATTTGTTTTTGGCTGCGGATTCGGGAGACGTTGGAGCTCATCCGCGCATCTCTAAAGCAGTCAGACTCTGCCAGGCGTTAACAGCTTGGAGTGAAAACGGCTAATTTGGTTTATCAAGTTTTTACCTCCCGCATATTATATTTGTGCGTGACATGAGCGCACACAGCGCGTGTCTTCTGCAGGTCGTGCTTACCAGGTTGTTCATAAAAGCCGAAATGTGCCCAGATGTAGGCTTTTAAAGTAGTTGGAGCATTTTTTATTTTCTCGCACTCGCGTCTCACTTCCCTCTGCCATTGTATGCTACCGCGACAAAGCACGTACGCGGCAAATGACGTCAGAAAAGCGTCATTATAATCGGTTATGGTCTATTACTGAACCGATACCGAATCGTCCTCGTCTGCATCGCAGAAACGATTCATTTTTACACCCCTACTATGTATGCGAATAAAGTTGGATATAATATATATCCAACTTTATATATAGAGCTGTGCTATTTACATTTGCTACATTTTGCAATGATATAAACAATCAGCCGAAATTTGCTATATAGCATGTATGCAGGTAAACTAGGATGTACTATACAGTATATCCAACAAAGTATAGATACAAAGTGGGTAAAGCAGGCTTCCAAAACATCTTTACGTCATTTTAATGATCATATATACAATTCATTTATCAGACATGTTTACACATTAATAATTCATCCACCTCCTTTCTCTCCTTGTTGTGAACAAGACTGACTCACATGACAAGCTCAACAAACTACAGCCATTTCAGTTTAAATGAATGATTATGAAGACATATTTTTCTTTGGAATAATGTGCAGTGATGAATTGTACACAATAAGACCAGAAACACACAATCCAAATTCTCATGTTGACTTTAAAGCCTACATCGTCTGTAATTGAACACAGGGAACAGACGCACGGCCATGACTGATAAACACACACCCTCTTGCGCTTTTAAACATTTCTGCGGTCTTCACCTCCAGCTTTATCTCACAGTTCACCTCACACCTCTCTCTCCAGCGTCCCCTTCCGCTCACCCCTTTTCTCACCCTATCCTTCTTCCTCTCGCACGCTTTCCTCTTCACACTCTATCTGTGTGACCTTCATCTGCTCGCCACTTTCAGCCGGCACCAAAAACTTAATCACACACTGTCAACCTGTAAGGAGAGGAGGAGGAGGGCGAATTCTTCCCCTCTTTCTCTCGGCTCCTCTCTTCTTTAATGCCCTTTGCAGTGGCGAGTAAGGAAGGGGGAAAATTTATAGCTGGTGGGACAGGTGGGGTATGAACAATGGGCAGAAAGCAGTGCAGGGTTATCTGGTGGGGCGCGGGAGAGCGTGCGGCAGGGAAATCGATGTGACCCGTGATACACTGTCATCACAATTCCCACCCCAGCCGTCCTATTTGTCTTGCGTAGAGAGCCCTGGATGGGCCGTGTCAACGTGCGCTGAGAGAGGCCCTGGCCAGATTAGCCGGGGTGAATCATGACTGCTCGCGCTCTTTCTTATTCAGCCCCAGCAGTTCTATCTGTTATTGCTGGTGCAGTGGGGCTATAGTTTGTGGCCTGGCACTGTGGGTGGGAGGGGTTGCCTATGGGGCTTGTGGGTAAAATATGGATTGTGTGTGTGAAAATAAGAGATTAACAACTATATGGAGGTTTAGAGCTTTCTGTTTCATCAGAAATACACGGCGAAGTGCTCACTCGGTTTATATTTTCCCCGCTGAGTGATATTCGCATTTACTGGTTCTGAGTGTACAGTCTCGCTTTGATCGTAGCCAGTTCATCCTCTTTGAAACAAATTTGTATGCTGTATGTATCTCACTTTAAGGTGAAGTATCATTTTTTGAGATTAAAGTGCATTCTTCTATCCCAGTTTGTTATGCAAAGACTAAAAGTGGGCAATTTGTAGGATGATTTTATAACTGTGGCACCATTAAAAGATTGCTCTGTTTGTTTATGACCAACACAGCAACAACTCAACCATTGGTGTGAGTTTGGGGGTGGAACTGTGTGTTTGGCCAATGGTAGAGAGGGGGGATATTTGAGAAACCTGTTCCTAAACAATCTTTTTAATTCTGCTTGGTGACAGAAATGACAATTTACTTTAAAAATCTATGAATTTCATTGCAATAGGTTTTGCAGTAAACTGATTTGTTTTGTGTGTCAGTGTAGAAACAATTTTCACTAAGAAATTGCTTCACAAACAACAACAACAAAGAAATGGCAAGTAACACTGAATTAAACGTGAAATTTTGAACATTAATTGTATTTTCTTGTAAAACGTACTTAAATGTCTGTTTTATTTCAAATTCTACTTAAAAAATAGTTTTTACAGTGTAGTAGTCAACCGATAAATATCGATAAAATGTACACATCAGTATATAAATTATTGTTAATAAATAATTTTTTATTGGTAAAAAAAAATGAAATGATATACAAAGAAGTTTTATAACGTTTGCCTTTTTCCAGATTACTGTTGGTTATAGTGTTTACTTCCTTATAAATACTATAAGATTACAGAATCAAGAAGTTGCTGTTTAAAAAATAAATCTGTTTTTTTTTTTTTAATCATGTTCCAATATTTTTTTTTCATAATGGTTCATTTTTAACACTTTTTTTTTTTTCTAATTTAGTAAATATTGTGTAAAATAAATGGGTATTAATTTATAATTGTTGTTTACCAGCTTTAAATGAAATACTGTGATATCATATATATATATCATCTTTTAGCCATCCTGCTCAAAAAATTCGGCAAAACAGTTATAATGCCAAACTGAATAATAATAAATTAAATGTAATTTGTAAATGCTTTAATCATGCATTAAAATATACAATTTAATTGGGTACATGTGTTAACATGTTAATGTCGACAGTCATAAAATCACTGGCGTGACTATTCACAACATATATTATGTTCTGTGTTTTGCCAGATGAGGCTCAGTTAGCTTTGCCCATGCAGAAGCCAGGGTTCGAGAAGCTTCCTCTGGGCACTCAGACTCTTCCTCCAGGCTTCCCCGCCCCCTTCCTGTTTGCAGATGGCCTCTCTTCAGTGGAGACATTGCTCACTAACATCCAGGTACATCCAATGTGTGTTTTGTCTGCGTATGTTTGTAAGGAATTGTTTAGTCCAAAATTAAGTCAGTTCATACTGAACCACGTCTGACAAGATTGCCAGTGAATGATTTAAATTTCAGTGTGTTCCTCACACAAATCCTTTGTATAGCTTCAAAAGCTAATGGATGTGTATATAAGTATAAAATCTGATTAACAAAAACTGGGAGAGTCAATATGGGTAGATTGATTGACCACAATTCATTTTGTGATTCCAGAAGTTTAATAAAACAATATGTTCTTCAGTAAAACCAACATTAAGGAGGGAAAAAAGAAATATGATTTCAGTTTACATCTTGTTTGTAAGTTTTGTTACAATAAAGTTATCCTGCAACCCCTTTGGAAGTTTGCGGAGGACCCCTAATGGGCCCCGGCCCCATGGTTGAGAACCACTGCTTTAAAGTATATACAGTATGCATGTTGCTGTGAATGTTTATCTGTGTATTAAAATCGACTGTGTCTTGTGTTCTGTTGGCGGCTCAGGGGCTTCTGAAGGTGGCTGTGGATAATGCCCGTGTGCAGGAGAAACACGTGCAACAGGAACGCAAGGAGTTAAAGATGGAGCTGTACAGAGAAAGAGAGATGAGAGAGAGTCTGGAGAGACAGCTCACCTCTGAACTGCACAGCCGAGGTACGTACACACCCCTGATTAAACTGGAGGAACTGGATCTTTTTTTTTTACACTATATACTACTTAATATAATGGTTATATTTTAGGTCCAGAATTCACACAGTCATAAAAATCGTAAAAAAAAGAATGAAAAATTAATGGAAGTTTCTATAGTAATTATATGACTTATTTTAAGTAAATATCTTATTTATCAATAAATATTTATAAAATTATGTAATTATAATAAATATTTATAATAATTAAATTGTATTAATAAATTATGTGTGTATTCATTAATAATAGTGCGTAAAATCATCTTTAAAATTATTTTAGGAAAAGGATAAAAGTCTTATCCTGTATTCACTAATGACTGAAAAAAGTCATGGAAATGCATTGGTCTTACGATCATCATCATTTTCTTTTAGTAAACACATTAACGCATGGCGAACACTCAGAGTGTGTGCCGCCAATTCTCTCCTTACATCGCAACCAAACCGTGTCACTAGTGGATTTACTGCCAATTCAACTCCTGTCGTTTGCGCCAAGAAATTAAGCCAATTATTCAGCTGGATAACAACTCTGACAATATGTACAAACACCTCAATAATTTATTAGCCATGGCTGTTACAGCATTTCATGTTATTTTAAAGCGCACTGTTATATGGTGGATGATTTGGCCAATCAAAGGCAAGTAATTAGAGGTGCGAGGAAGAAGGGACATACATTTAACGCTGTAAGCGAGCGAACATGCCGGGAGCTTGTTTAAAGGTCTTCTGCCAGAGTCTGAGTGTTTCAAAAGGCTGTTAATTGCTGTGAATCCACATATACACAGAGTTGATTATGTTTGCACATATTCAGAGATTGTGTTGTGTGAAAACATTGTGCTGTGTGAACATGTGTTGGCGTTAGGTGTGTGTACAGCTGTTGTGTTGTGAATTGGTAGGTTAAACTTGTTATTTTATTAGTAGTGCTTGTAAGATTACTCGTACTTAGACTTAGACGTACTTAGAATAAAGGTTCACTATTGGCATCAATGGTTCCATGAAGAACCTTGAAACCCAGTTCTTCAGATTATTAAAATGTTATTCACACCAAGACAAAAAAAGGTTTTCTGTCATTAATTACTCACCCTCATGTCGTTCCAAAGCCGTAAGACTTTCATTCGTCTTTGGAACACAAATGAAGATCTTTTTGATGAAATCTGAGAGCTTTCTGTCCCTCCATTGACAGCTACGAAACTGACACTTTCTCACTTCAAAAAGTTCATAAATAGATTGTAAAACAAAAAAGGGTGAGTAATTAATGACAGAATTTTCATTTTTGGGTGAACTATCCCTTTAAGAACTGAAAGGTTCTTTGGTAATTTTTTAAGAGTGTAGGGTTAGTGAATACAAGTAATACTATTAGTGATGCCCTAGCAAACACCACTAACTCGGCCATATTTCCATTAGTTTATTACTTTGAACATCTAAAAACCTTGCAATTTTACATATCCTTTCTGGAAGCCGTTGCACGTAGCGCACCATATGTTTTTGTTTTGCTAGTGCTAATGAGCACTTTCAAGTCTCTAATGTGTGAATGCGAGTCTGCGCTGGCGTCTCCGTGTGTTTTCAGACACCATGCTGAATGAGCGAAGTGTTTTACGTTTGAATGTTTGTTCAAACCTCTTTCTTGTCTCCCTCAGCCACTATTCAGAAGCGTCTGAAGAAGGAAAAGAAGGCAAAGAGGAAACTGCAAGAGGCTCTGGAGTTTGAGTCCAAGAGGAGAGAGCAGGTGGAACAGGCTCTCAAACAGGCCACATCTCCTGAGAGTCTCCGCATGAGTCTCAACGGTGGGCTTCTGCTTTTTGATTTGACACAATAAATGACAAGCTCACAGTGAAATCTCATTAGTCCAAACTCCAGCTCCATATAGTTATGAGATCAACAGGTTAAAAACATTCCTGAACTAAAAGTCAAAAAAATTTCTACCATGATCTCAAAGATTGTTAATCAATGATATTTGCTATAACACTTGTTTGGTTTTAACATAGGCCTATTACAATATTCACAATATAACATTAAATTACGAATATTGTTGGAATATTGGACAGTATTTAATTGTACTACACATAACCTTGAAAGAAAGATCCACCAATCAAAGAAGTCACTGTTATCATGGATGAGAACCATGCCAAAAGAGCTCAGCAGTGGCCGCCCACTCCCATGAAGCATTGCAAATGTCAATTTGAGACAGTTTCCCTACACTTATATAATTTACATATTTAAAAAAATAATATGTTTTTAATGAATGACTTTCATTCAGTGGACTATATGGTAGAGTTGTTTGTGATTTAGTTCAGTTATCAATGCTTTATGGATTGAGTAGCCATCCTACATATAAGAATTTAGGTTTTCTGCCAGGGCTTGACATTAACACCCACCACCCCAACAAATGCGGATGGATTTCAGCAGTGGCGTGTAACGCAGGCACTCCTACTAGCCACTTTGGCAGGTTGAATGTTATATATAAAATATACACATTTTTCAATTGCAGTCTTTTACAAAGGCATCTGAAATAATAAACTAAGTGCAATGTAATGTTGTCAAAAATATAGATTTTTCGATACATATCTATGGCGTTATTTTTTAGTCAAAAGTTATGAGCGTGTAAGACATGCTCACGAGCACATTATGTTATTTCACACGCGCAAAAATGAACCTTCAGCTGGCATGATAAAAGTACTCGCGCACAAATTCAACAACCGAGAGGTGTACAGGTAGCTGCGAGCGAGCGCCTGGCATACTCTCATAGGTTAACTCTGCTTGTACAGTGGAATCCTGCTCGCGCGCAGCGGGCTTCTGCTCGCGGAATGCTGTTTTGCTCGCGCAGTGGATTTCTGCTCGCTCAGCTGATTTCTGCTCCCTCGAGTCTACATGACTTTTGACAATTTGGGGGCGGAAACCAAGGAGGGCACTGACCCTCTTATGATTGGTCACTTTCATCATGGAAAATCTTGGGAAATCCTAACCCCGCCCACCTTCTGACGCAGCGCGCGTCACTCACCTCGCTCTGCTACTCCGGTTATCTCTGTGTATATTTTAGGCAACGAAATATGTGATAAAACACCATACTAACTATTTTCGTTTTCATTTAAAGAAATCTTAAACATGATAGCCACACAAATGTGGTTCATGCAACGCGTATTGATTATATTCACTGCACATAACATTTGCCTATTTATAAAAAACGAAATATAAAACACAAACCTGCCTCTTTTCGTTTTAAATATAATATAAAAACATTAAACATTTTAATATGGCCCAGGCAATATGTGCATTTGTACTAAACAACAGATTTTGCAGTAAACAACATTACAGTTTTTAAATTTTTTAATACAATTATTACAATTTAAAATGACAAAACTCAACCCAGTCTCTTTGTGTTAAATTTCAGTTTTATCAATATTAGCCATGATAAAAGTATAAGTAAAAGGTATAAGAAGCTATACAAATAAAGCAAACAATTCAGTCAAACATACAAAGTCAGCGCTCTAGTCTAACCATACAACGATGACCGGGCGCTCGGCGCTCATGTACCCCGCCTGGAACAGCCTTTCCTCGGCTATAGTCGTTCTGACGTTCGCCGCTTTCTCTGGCGTCTCTGTAGTGGTTAAACATGAGATATAATTCGTCTTGTGTATATCTAACGGGCGATTTTTGGTCTCATGAATCTATAATTTATTCCCTGGCCAATCGTTTTGGCTGAGGGGAAGTTTCATAACTTTATAAGCTATTTAACTATGGTTAGACTAGAGCGCTGACTTTGTGTGTTTGACTGAATTGTTTGCTTTATTTGTATAGCTTCTTGTACCTTTTACTTATACTTTTATAATGGCTAATATTGATAAAACTGAAATTTAACAAAAAGAGACTGGGTTGAGTTTTGTCATTTTAAATTGTAATAACTGTATTTAAAAATTTAAAAACTGTAATGTTGTTTACTGCAAAATCTGTTGTTTAGTACAAATGCACATATTGCCTGGGCCATATTAAAATGTTTAATGTTTTTATATTATATTTAAAATGAAAAGAGGCAGGTTTGTGTTTTATATTTTGTTTTTTTTTATAAATAGGCAAACGTTATGTGCAGTGAATATAATCAATACGCGTTGCCTGAACCACATTTGTGTGGCTATCATGTTTAAGATTTCTTTAAATGAAAACGAAAATAGTTAGTATGGTGTTTTATCACATATTTCGTTGCCTAAAATATACACAGAGATAACTGGAGTAGCAGAGCGAGTTGAGTGACGCGCGCTGCGTCAGAAGGTGGGCGGGGTTAGGATTTCCCAAGATTTTCCATGATGAAAGTGACCAATCATAAGAGGGTCAGTGCCCTCCTTGGTTTCCGCCCCCAAATTGTCAAAAGTCATGTAGACTCGAGGGAGCAGAAATCAGCTGAGCGAGCAGAAATCCACTGCGCGAGCAAAACAGCATTCCGCGAGCAGAAGCCCGCTGCGCGCGAGCAGGATTCCACTGTACAAGCAGAGTTAACCTATGAGAGTATGCCAGGCGCTCGCTCGCAGCTACCTGTACACCTCTCGGTTGTTGAATTTGTGCGCGAGTACTTTTATCATGCCAGCTGAAGGTTCATTTTTGCGCGTGTGAAATAACATAATGTGCTCGTGAGCATGTCTTACACGCTCATAACTTTTGACTAAAAAATAACGCCATACATATCGATACCGAAATATCTGAAATGCTTCCATTACTCATTTTCCGCAGAACAGATACACGATACCAGCTGCGCTTTCATTTGCTCCGGATGAATATTGTTTCTGTTACAGGGCTTGGATTTCGGTGTAGGATTGCACGTGGTGCGCATAATTTTACTCATTCCTGCAGATTTTGTGCTCCCACCCAAAGCGCACATAAAGCCTCCTCTCAGTACTAAACTGAATTATTTTTCGCTGCTTATTGCGCATAAATGTCCACACTTGGCAAGTATTCATGTAAACACAGTCAGTTATGTTTTAAGTGAACGTAAACAGTTGAGAAAGAAAACGCATGTGTTTCAGTATAATGGATCCGTGTGTCAGGTCTTAAAGTGACAGCAAAGTAATATACCTGCTGCCAAATTATGAGATTATATAAAAAATATCTTTATGGCAGTTTCTTCTCATGGTATCAATGTCAAAATCGTGGACAGTGAAAATGCTGAGTGGCTAGTAACTTTGGAAAACCACTAGTCACAGTGGCTGGTGAGCATTAAAGTTAATGTCAAGCCCTGATTTCTACCATTCTTTTTTTCATATTTTCTTATAATATGCTTTTTGGTTTGGTTTAAGGCTTATAACAGTTCTTGAGGATATACATATATATTTTTTAAATATGTATGGAGAAATGAATGAATACTTCCAGAATCACCGAAAAAAGGGGGTGGTCAATTGTTCAGTACGTTTTCTTAAAAATCACGTGTTATATTTGGCTGTGATTATGTTGCTTTCATTGACATCAGAATATTGACTTAACACTGGAAACTTGTGTCACACCTTGTTTGGACATGGTGTAACATACACAGACATAGGCCTATTTACAGTCTATCCTGTGATACTCTCTCACACTATCTTTAAAGATCTGCCTATTCAGTTTTTTTATCTGTTTGTCCATCAATATTTCATTCAACCTTATGTTCTTTCTCATATTTTGTTAATTGGTGCTGATATTGGTATTTCCGTCTCAGTCATAACTATTAGCGATGCATTAGCGTCATAATCTCAGCTGAGGAAATGGGAGTCTGATGTTTATCATAAACGCTTTAAATGCGTGCACTTATCGAGGCCAAACCATTTTCCTAATCGCTTGCTGTTGTTTTGATTACACTTGTTTAATTGTGAATATCTTAACAGAAGCAGAATTTGAATCGAGAAAAAAACAAAACATTTTCAAGACATCTGCAAGTATTTTCTTGAGTGCTGGGGCAATTATTAGGCCAAGGCTGATTAGACGGGAATTCATTAGGAGAAATGCCTTTTGTTTTTGCCTTTCATCTGCGGGCAATGCTAGAAAAAGATCCTATTGTGTACGTCTGCTGTTACGTCACATCTCTCCTCAGATAACGCTACTTCCTCGTTTGTTTATCTGTGCGACGCTGCCTTTGTTGTGGAGATTATTTCCAAATGCAGTTCAGCTAAACTGAACTAGGTAGACAACATGAAATACAATCTATTTACTTTAATATATTTACTAATACACACTACCATTCAAAGGTTAGGGCTTGGTAAGGTTTTTAAAAAGTCTATGCTCACCAAGGCTGCATTTATTTGATAAAAAAAACAAAAACAAAAAAAACAATAAAAATAGTAATATTGTGAAATATTAAAACAATCTAAAATAACTTTATTTGAATATTGAATTATCTTAATTTATTCCTGTGATCAAAGCTGAGTTTTCAGCATCATTACTCCAGTCTTCAGTGTCACATGATCCTTCAGAAATCATTCTAATTTGCTGATTTGATGCTCAAGAAACATTTCTTATTATTATAAATGTTGAAAACAGTTGTGTTGCTTAATATTGTTTTGCAGAAACCCTGAAATGGTTTAAAAGAAATCTTTTTTAACATTATAAATGTTTACTGTCAATTTTGATCAATTTAATGCGACCTTGCTGAATAAAAGTATAATTTGTTTCACACAAAAAAAGTCACACAAAACTTGAATAGTATTGCATTTTTAATATTTAACTTTTTCCACCTCTGATTTCTTTCACCATCTAATTAATTCCTAATGGATAAAATCAACCTACATTTTGTTCTTGCTGAATATCAGGTTTAACTCAATATATAGTATTACAGAATCAAAATGGGTCGCCAACGCTTTTTCATGTTTACTTTAAGTCCAATGACATGACCCCACTTTTAAATGTATAAATAGGTGCTTTACAATTTTCAAAATTCATGTTTATATTATTGGGAGCATAAAGTAAAGATTAAAAAAAAATAAAAAATCTTAGTAAAAAATAGCGGTGAAGCTTATAAATATTTGAAATTTTGAACACCAAATCAAAGTCGTGTGGTACAATCAATGTACAGAAACATGCAGAAAAAAATAAAACAGAAAATAAATCTAAATAAATCTATCAGGTTGTAAAATGTCAGATGGTGCAACTCCATCAAAAATGATTAATTATATAATGTTTGTAAATATATTTATTTGAGACAATGGATAAAGTATGTGTAGCGAGAGCTCTAATTGTGTGAATGATTTGGTTTTAGAGGCAGTGATACCAGAGGTGAAGTCTGAACATAATGGCAACCAGCAGGAGAACTCAGCTGTACAAGGTAAGAAGTTACACATACTGTATTTAAACTACATGTATAACTACAGAACTCGAAATAAAGACCTGACATGAGTCATTCGGTATTTGAATGAAAAGTAAAAATGGCCACAGCTGGGAAGATGCAACCGGCCATGTGCTGTACATATGGTCCAGAGGCCCCCCTGTCTCCTGGGGCCGAATCCCAGCAAAACTACCAGAGTAAATCCCTGAACTTGCCTTACATCTCATTGGGTCCCTTTGAAGATGTCCAACTCTTTCAGGAGTGAGATTACAAACTGATGTTTTCATGTGCCTTTCATGCTTCCGTTCCCCGAGATCTATTTGCGCTTTACAGCGCTTCTGCACACACTCATACAGTTTCATTCTTCTCCCTGTTCCATCTGTCTTTCCCTCCTTCCCTCCAAGCTAGCCTCCCAAATCTGGCCAAAAGTTGTGTTTGATAAATGGGACCTATTATCAACACGTCTGACGGCGAATTAAAGACCCGCTGCCGTACATCTTATTGAAATGTGGGACTGGGGGAAGGTGAATAAATACATATGTTTACAGAAGATGCAGTGGAAATGGGCTGCAAAGTGCTCCGCTGAAAATGAGCAAAATGTTTTTCCCCTATATAGCCAATTTCACAGTCTGCAAATAAAGAGACTTCAATTTTTCTTCTGGCTTTGACAGCGGCTCTGTAACAGAGCACTGCTGAAGCGTTTGCAGAGTAGATGATTTTTTTTTCTTCTTCTTCTTTGGGGCGGCACCCAGGGTTCATTCGCAGTGTAAAGGGGTCATCCCCGGGTGATTGTAGGTTTCTCGGGTTGAATCAGACACTACTTCACCCTAAATCTGTGGCCCATCTCATGTTTCAAAGTCTGTAACTTTCAACTCCAGGTCAGATCTACAAAACCTGCAGATCAAAGACAAGGCAGCCTTAGACTAGACTGAGAAATACATCAATTGTTATTTTGTTGGCCGACATCTGGAGACAGAATAGAGCATGCTGTTGTCAAATCTTGTGAGACATCAAGTAACTCATGACTCGAGAAAACGGTCTTGAAACTAGATCAGTTGTTTTGCACACACAACCCTGTATTTTTTTATTGTACAAAAGTAACAATGGCGACCCACTAACTGAAAAGCACTGATCTTGAAATCTTACAGAGATCCGTTTTGCTGCACTTTTAAACACTTACAATCAGGCCTAAAAATTGACTGAGGGAGCCAATATAAAGGTCCCTTTTTTGTAAGAATATTTCTGGTGGGTTGGAGAGAGGGGTGGGCTTAGTCCTAAAGTTTCCCTTGCAATGAATTCAACATTATGGAGCCCTTAAATAGACATGTGAGTGAACACAAAGTTTCTCTAGGAAATGCAAAACTTTTGTGAGAGAACGCAAAAGCATTCTAATATTTTTTTTTTTTCAGTCAGACCCACTGATCTGTATAAATTTACAGGATTGCTCATTGCGTTCAGTTTGCATATGAATTAAGTGTTATTTGTATAAATTGAGCTAGTTATTTATTTAACCAACATTTAAGTCGCTATCTTTACTGCTTCGAAATGCAGGCTGTTAATAAAAAACTGTTGAATTATTTACTGAACAGTGTGTTACTGTACAAATAAAAACAGTATTAGGCTTATATAACAATATAATTACATAACTACAGTGAATAACAGTACATGACAAATAAAATTGTATTTTCGTGCCTTACAAAGCATAAATCTGCAACAATCATTTTGACAATTGTAATACAAATGCTGAGGTGTCTTGTCCGTCCAGCTGGTTTGATATTTCGCGACTGTAATGAAGATGAACATAACTTAAGCCGGGGAAATTCCCAACTTTAAACAAATAACCATTTAAATGTTTAGGATGTTTGTGTTGCGACTTCAGATATAAAAACGCTGACTCGTTAGGTAATGTTTCCTCATTAAAATCAGATGATTTCCTATTGATTGAATAGAATGTGAGGGAATACCAATATGGCGGCGCGGTGGCTTCACTTTTTATGATGTCATGAGCAATCCAGTCATTTATATACAGTGATCAGACCACTTTGTTAAACAATGACAAATAATATTTTTGTGGAATGTTTGATTTTCTTTTTAGAATGAATACCATTTGTTACAACAAAACTCTGTTATTAATATGCATCTTTAAATATAAATTCCAGTTCCTAACTCATTTTAAATGAGACAACTGAAATGTTATAAACTACTTTAGCAATATTTTGTCGCATTTGTGACCATTTTAGTTGCAGTGTGGAGGCCTGCTTCCAGTAGAATTCCATATAGCCTGTCCTTTACCGGCCTGTGCCTTGAGTTGAGGCGTCACTAATGCGAGTGTTACAGCAGGGATTAGTGTTAGAGCTCCGTCACAACGCCCCTGACCTTTAGAGCAATGAGCAGAACCAGGAAACGGGATGATCAGACCTTTCCCCCATAATGCAGAGGCTAATACGAGGTGCAAATTAGGCTCTCTACGATGGGGCCGTAATCGTTCTGACACAGTTTTAGGCTGTTCTGCACTTCATGAGCAGTGATCAGCACACTACAACAGGAAAAAAAACAGCCTTGCATTACACTTTAATATCTTACTTTAAAGGGGAAAAAACATCTTCAATATAGTTGCTATAATAATTCAGTTTAGGGCTGTAAAATTAATCATATATTCTTCTGTTGAGCGAGCTTTGAACTATTGATCCACAAATGCATGTTTTAATGTTTTAATTTTGCAATATGAAGGGAAATATTCAGCCATAAAAATATATGTCATGGCCGTAGATTACTTATTCAGTGTAAGCAACAAACTATCGAAGAGCGTATCCGATCAGTTGGCTAAGGAATGTTTTGCTTTGTTCAGGAAGAAAAAAATCCAAGATCATAATGATCCTGTCCTCTCTCGGGTGCACGGATCATCACTTTATCTCTACACTTCTTTATCTAGAAGTTCTATCAAGCTGAAAGAGGAAAGGTGTCTGTGCAATCAGCTTACAAAGTCTGGCAGCCGCCCCACCTGGGGAGTTTGTGTATGAAGTCTGTTGTCCGCTACACCCCTCCCCGAGCTCCCGAACCTCACCACATTTATCCATTACAGCCGGCAAAAATCTAATTAGCCCGTGCTTCTCTCCCAAGTCGGACTTCACAGTTTTGCAAGCTTAGCAGTGACAGCTGATTTCATTAGGTTTGATTGTCCTTGCCGAGATCCCACTCGTCGGGCTAAAAGCTTTTTGCGCTTTCTCAGGTTCCACCTCTATGTTGGGCCATTACGATGACCCGTGCCTTTTTTGATTAATCAAGACAAGTGGCGCTAACAGAAAACTGCTGAACACAAAGGAAGGTGACATCATTTTACAAGCCGATTAAGAGAAGTGTGGAGTGGTGGAGGGAGAGAGCGAGCGAAGAAGGGAGGTGAGGTGAAAATGTAATTAAGGAGCAAACTGAACTCAAAACATTGCAGTCACACTCAACGGGCGTCATTTCAGAAATTCCGTACATGTTCCAACAATCAGCGTGGAAAGTGTGCAGATTTCGTATGGGTCTATCTGAACACACTGTACTTCAATATACCAATCATATCCAGTGGTACATTTTCTTCAACCCACTAATTGGTATCGTGCAGTGATATAACGAGAGTGAATAATCAAGGATGAGGCAGTGGTTTGTGTTTCGAGAGAATAAATGAGGCCGTGGTTATAGGAAGGGGAGCAGTGTTAAATATGGAGTGTGTTGGTGAGGAGGAGGTCCCAGAGGAGGACCACCCTCACCTCCCCATCCATCTAGTTACAGTATTCTACATGTGGGGCAAAAGAGCCAAAGATGCATAGGGTTGACCTCATCGCTGGAAACAGTTACTCATTTACTGAAATACCGATATAAGGAGGAGAATGTAATATTTAAACGGCTGCCTTGAATACAACTTTAAATATTTGAATGTTTTAGGCTAGGGCTACAACACCTAATAGATACAAATCAGTAAGGTAAAATATAAAAATGGTTCGCACATTGAGGAGCACATCTTGTCCAAATGTGGAATAGCATACTTTTCAATGCTCAATATAAAATGTGCCTTATTTAGAAAAAAATAAAAACTTGCTTTCACAAGTTCATTACAAATATTTTTACAAATAATATGAGCTCATAAAATAAAAAGCACCCAACATTCACAAAAGAGAAATGAATATTCTTAAAGCACTGAATCCCGCTTAACAAAACAGATAGTGTCCTGCTCTGTCAGGTCTCTGTATTAAGTGTATGAACTATTTGCTCCGGTGTCTCCTGGGTACAGCTTCATCATGGCAGATTTAGTCTGCTGTCAGCCATAGGACTCAATTAATTGCACTTCAGGATATTACTCGTAACTCATATTTCAGAGCAAGTGAAATACCCGCCTTCTATTTATCTCTTCCAGCGTCTCTCCCTCCCTTTAGCACCAGCAGGCCTCAATGTGGCATTCAAACATTGCAAATGGTTCATATGTTATATGAATGTCATATCTAATGTTTATAGAGCACATTTAGTATTCATGCTCCATGTATGCTTAAGAACAAAGAGGGTTGAACATGAGAAAGCACTTCAATTCACAATTTAACCGACACTTTCCACGAATGGCGTACACAAACAGGGCCTGAAATTCTTTCAACAAACAATCAGTGAAAATCAGTGCTTAAACTTTAGAAACTTTTGACTGTCAGCTTCTAGGAATTAAAATGTTATATTAGCTGTTTTATAGTTGAAACCCTGTTACCAAAATATGGGATCTCAAAGTTTAAAAACCTTAATTTGTTTGATTCTTATTTTATAGTAATATACACAGATAAAAGTAAGATTTTCCCAAATTGACTGATATTTGGCCATGATGAGATTGAGATTATTGGCCAGTAATTGCTTGTCAGTTCCAAAATCTGACAACCTTGTCAAATGGATGAAAATGATTTATTTTTTATTATTATTATTAAACAACAGGCACACAATAACTGTAGCAAGTAACAGTGTTTGACAAAGCTTGACAAAGGCATTAAATGCAATAATTTGTGTGAAATTCCCATCAAGGTAATTTGTAGAAAGGGCTCAAATGTAGTCACTCATCCAGTGTCCCAATTCAAAGAATGTAATTTTTTTTAATCTCTAATGGAGGTAAAATCATACACTAAACAAATTTGACATACAGAGATACAAAAAAATGTTGGCAATTCAATTTTGTAATTAAACTAATAGAATTGAATAATTTCTAATATATTTCATTTTTACTCCGATTAAATATACACCAATACCAAATTATATAAAAATTGTTTAATACGGTCAAGAATGTGAAGACTTCTGTGGAAACCCCAATTTGTGGAAAATGTCACCAATCAATGTATCTTTTTCACATAACCCCTGGACAAATGTCATTTTTCCATGTCCAGTTTAAAAGTGGACAGATTTGGGGTGGCCTGTAGATTATGTGAGGGGTGTAAACATGCCCAGTTTAACATCTCGCTCTCCCTCTCTTACGCTTGCTCGTCGTCCATGTACCTTGACAACTGTGCTGTTTTGTTTACATCCTGCATACATATTAGCTCATCTGTTTGGTGCTTGCAGAAACGAGCATGTTGAACATGTAAAAGCACTCGAGTCCTAATGAACTGCTTCCTGTGTGACGGTGCGCTGCGAGCTCTTCGATTAACATGCATCTGCAGCACTCCTGCCCCTCAACCACCAGCTGTTTCTCTCTGATCTAGTGCTTTACGGCCACCGCAAACATCATTCATTCAGAAAACTTGTTAAATTTTGCTGTTGAAATACATTGTGTTTGTTCCTTTTTTAATTATGATTCTTTTGATTCTCTTGGGGGTGGTGGAATATTAATTTGAACACAGTTGTGCTAAAATCGCGTGTTTATGTTATTGGTTTTTAATAGATACAGCTCTGAAATCCTATTGGACCTAGTAATATAGTTCAGTCGTTAAAAACTATAGATGGCGCAGGTTGATAGGTCCTATCTGCAAGCTACCACAACCACGTGGAACAAGCTGATTGGCCTTTGCTGATTCTGCAGCCAATGAGATTGCTTGCTCAACATTTAAATAGTCTGATTCATTGTTCGCTCTAAGCTAGGATCAGAATACCCCTGGAAACCCTCCACCTCCCCCAGCTCCACCTGCCTAGATCGCTTACAGAGGCATGTCTGTGTATCTAATGGCAGTACTACTTACTCTGTAGTAGCATGCATAGCAGATCTAGTATGCCAAGACATTAGCATTGCCATATTCATTAACATGCCAAAACTACTTGGAGTTGTCATGACTGAAATATATATATCAAATCTATATATATCAAATCACTGTAATTCACTGCTTTTTCCCCTTCATTACAGAAAACAGACCCTACTCCAAACCACCCATCATGTACTGAAGCTTTGTATCTTTAGTCCCTCATCCACGACAGACGTCTCCACCCAGAGATGGATGGGGCGATGCAGAGAGGGGTTCATGGGGCTTTTTTCCGGTGGAAAAGTGGTATGGGTGACCAGTCACCTGAAACCCTTGTACAGGACTTGAGTGTGTATGTACATGTATGTGTGTGTGTGTGTGTGTGTGTGTGTGTGGAGGTGCAGTGCGTTTGGGTCCTCATGAGACTAGTGTGTGTTTCTGGAGCACTGCTTGTTGCTGACCTTTCAACACCACACACACCGATTGTAAAAAAAAGTATTTCTCTCTTGTTTTGACTACTTCTACATCCCTCACTTTTTGGAGATTTAAAAGCAAAACGTTTTTTTTTTCTGGATTAAAATCTCATTACCTGATGAATTACCTTTCCTTATGTGAAGCACACAACACCCTGTTCTGAAACCTATCTCCAGTTTATTATTATTATTATTATTATTATATTATTATTATTATTATTGAGTGTTATCTGCTGATCCCCCATGATTCTGTGCACCAGTGATTCTGAACAGCACAACTGTCTTGACGAGTCTGTAGAGAACTTTGTCCACAGCATCTCTACATGAAGGGACAAATTAGACAAATATTTTGCTGACAGACTCCAAATAAGACACGTGTGCTTCTTTAATAAACATTGTCTACAATTGTTGTTTTGCCTTTCAAGAAAGGGATTCTATATCAACATTTTTCTTTCTAATTTGTTGTATTTTTTTTTTTGTTGAAAGTGTACAAATATTTTTCCCATGTTGTCGTTTCCCTGCCTTAAGTTTATTATTCTGGTGTTATTTTATTATCTGGTTTGTTGTTTTCCATTGTATTTTAATCAGCATTTGAAAAGGATGCTTAAGTGATCTTGAAACAACATTCTTTGTACGTCTTTGCCGTCTTTCTTTGCCCCATGAAAATGTTTTCTCTATTGCAACTTAAAAAGTAAAAAAAAAAAGTGCTCATTTGATGTTGCTATAAACACAGTATTACAGTACTCCCCCATCTGTTTTTTACCCGTTTATAAAGACTTGTAAATGCTTTAGCGTTTGCTATCCTGACGTTGTTATTACGTGGATACATTTTTAGTGACACAAAAGAGATGAGAAGTACCCTTCTGCACATTCAGAGCGAGCATGCTTGTAAATACAACGATGAAAAATGACACTTATCGATTGAAAATAAAACGCTGCCTCTTCAAATCTATTTTTAAACATTTCTAGCGACTCCGTAGGTAACGTAATCACAAATCGGCAGCTATCAATGATGTTGAATCTTGTTTTAAAATGGCAACAGACATTTATCACAGCCTTGCACATGCCACAATGAATAAAAACACCCCTATGGACATCTTGGTAGGTTTTTTTTCTTTTCTTTGATTAATAAAATTAGGATGGAAACATTTGCCTGGTTTGCCTCAGTTTTTTTTCAGAGCTGTTTTTGAAAGAAGTCTAAACGGTCAGCAAGGCTGCATAATAAAAACAGTAATGTTGTGAAATATTATTACAATTAAAATACATTTTCTATTTGAATATATTCTCCAGTCTTCAGTGTCACATGATCATTCAGAAATCATTCTAAAATGCTGATTTGGTGCTCAAGGAACATTTCTTATTATAATTGTCCTGTGTAATATGTTTGTGGAATGCTTGATACTCCCCCCTCCCCCTTTTTTTTGGGAACACTGTAAAGTCTTTACTGTCACTTTTGCTGAATTTAGTGCATCCTTGCAGAATAAAACTATCAATTTCTATCTTTAAATGTTAGTTATTTCCGTATTATATTATATTATACACCCCTCTGTCTAGATAAAAATACTGACACCAGACATTGCAAAACCATATCGGTTAACCTGTAGTTTGAATGGTACAAACATTAGTTGATCTTTAGAACTGGTTCTTTATGATAATGACTTTCATTCTTTGAAGATGAGAGTTTTTCTAAATGTACACATGGGCCTTGCTCTTTAAAATCCCGAAACTCATTTCACCCCAGCAATCCATAAAAATCTACGGCTCTGAAGCTCCCCTGTCCCGGAGGTGTTCAACACGCAGCAAACATGAGCAAGCACCTCTCACCTGCAGCTGCCAGAGGAACTGACCTAATTAGTCACGTACTGTCAAGTAACAGACTACATTTCCCACAGCGACCACTGCACTTCATCTGTTGTCCGTAGCAGCGTGGACTTCTGGGAGTTGGAAAAGAAGCAGGCCTCTCGATAGAGCCCCGAGAGCCGCTGCCTGAATTAGCCCTAGGTAACGAAAAAAGAAAGAGGGTCCATTTTTGCACTTCAATTAAAGACGAGTCGTTTGATCTACTCTTGATTAGCCCCTCTCCTCCCTAACTGGCTTTATGTAAAGTAGTCAAAGTACTTCATTTATGATTAGTGATGTTTTTAGGGGTGGGATTGAGTTGAGTGTTTGAAACACAATCGCTGCGGTAGACTATTTGATCAGTGGAAATAAGATAAAAACAGAATAATTTGCATATGTTCCATTAAAAACATTGAATCTGATTAAGGCTAACAAGAAGGCAGGGATTAAAGGAGCAGACGAATGGAGAGTCATACAAGCTTGACATCAGAGCCAGGTGTGCACCTCCACAGTTTCTTTCTCTAGCCTATAATCCATAACAGCAGATCCATGTCAATTAAAAACATCGTTCTTGGGAGTTGAAATATGACACGTGGCCGGGATCGATAACTCTCAACCTTTTCGGAATGGAGCTGTTTGGATAGATTATGCCACCGTGGCCATGAACGATTGACTGTCATGGAAACATTGCAACACTGCAGGATGTCTTTGCCTCTTAGAGAGAGGTGCCGAAACTACATCAGTCAAAATCTGCTAAGGTAATAATGGATGGGTTTAAATAAAATATTTTTTGTTATAAGAGACAATAAAAACAACTCTGTGCATCAAAACCACTCCTTCCCTGGCAAAAAAATTAATAAATTTAGATTTTCAAAAGTCAACAAATTTGAAACAGCTTAAATGTAACATTTTTGCCAAGCCAAACGTCAAATGTCAATCTCTGAGTAACATGTAATTTATTTAAGCCACAAACTTGTATAATGAACTGTAAAACGCATTTTGAACATCTCCAGCACGTTTTATAATTACTCAGAAATCAAACTTAGTTCAGTCCTTACGCACGTCATTACGTCCATCAAAAACTGGCTGTCGGTTGTAATATTAGAACTAAAAACATCGACACGCTCATGGGCATCAATCACTTCACCGAATTAGAAAGCACTTTGCCGGTTAAGAAATAAATAATTATTACAATCTGTTTTCAGATCCACTTCATTTGAATATCGCAACATTGATGTCTGTCAAAAAATAACGTGCACAATACACTGTAGTATTTATGAGAAGCAGAGGTCCAGCGAGTTCAAGCATTTCCTGCAAAACCCACACTACCGGATGTTTTGACATCACTTTCTGAAAGAGGGAGAAACTGGCGGCCTGAGCGGGTTCAACATGCTGTCTGTCAGAGACGATAACATACATAATACATAACGCACATGAGTATAAATGTGTTCTTCAACTGAAATTAAATCAGAATGATCAAGAAATACTAAAGAGAATAAACACCAATCCAACTGAAGTTAGAATTCTGATTTTGACATTCTTGATTTGAATATTTTAAATAATTTTCTATTCTTGACTGATCTTTTTTTCCATAATTTTGGCAGTAGATGAACTGTTAAATGAGTAATCTAGACCTGTAGTCGTCCAATTTGACTCTCAGATGCTGATGTAATATATATTATAAACTTGACAGGTGATTTTTATAAAATGTCATTTTAATACAATCTTCTCAGTTGTTTAAAAGATTAAGGCAATTATCAAATTATTAAAGTTAGCTAATTTTCCAATAAAAGATGACACATTTTTACATGATTTGTTACATTTAATTACCCATAGCAGATTTTGACTCATAAGAACTGCATTTGAGTAGTTTACCATCAAGATTTTAGGCTAAATAAAGGAAATTCTTTCATGATTAATTTTTTAGCTTATTTGTGAACAAGTAGGCTATTGAATAAATGAAACGTCCGTGTCAGGTTTGTTGAAATGACTTCAATATCTGTTCAATTTGTATATTTTTATTAATATATAAAACTAATTAAATAATCATCATAGTAAAACAAAATTAGATTATAAAAACAATGCTTTAAATACTATGTAGTATTTCCGTAGTAGAAAACAAGCAAATTCCTTGAAATGTTATGTCCTAATAGTCTTCCTGTTTGTTGCTTTTCCCTTTGATCCCAAATAGTGATTTCTTTTTACAAGGAAGCCAACACTTGGCATCCCACACCTTGAGTGTACGTACACAATAATTACAAGCAAAATGTTCACACACACACACTACAAGACTAAATAAAACCCAAACACAGGTTGTGTTGGCTGTTAAAGTTGGAGTATGTTATTGTAAAATGAATGAATAGATAAGTGAAGGCAGTTGAAAGGGAGTTAAATAGCTCACTAAAGTGGCTGTCTGCTGGGGAATCATGGGATATTACCTACAGGCTGCATTAAACAATTCAAACAGCAGTAAATTTCATTGTTAAAAGATAATAGTGAATAATAGGTGTCTGGATGTGGGTTTGTGAAGACAAAGCAGTGTCTAGGAATGTTCTAGTCTATTTTCCCCTCCTCTCTCTCTCTCTGAACAACTGAAGTAATAACTAGAAACAACTGCAACAAAATGCTGCGTTTGCGACTGTTAGTGGAAATGCACCGCAGAGATTTTCCTCTATGGCAAATGATGGGGGTTAATGCTGTTTACAAAAATGCTAATTAAGAATAATGAATTTCTGCAGAGACTGTAGTTTTGCCAAGGTAATACTGTACACTAAAGACTGCCTACTTATGCCTCTACTGTATATTTCTGAAATTATAAGGCTTATTGCAATTTAAAGAGCCCATATCATCACTTGACAAGTGCAGTTTTCTTTCCTGTGTTCACGCATTTTCTATTGAATCAAGGCAGAGACACTTTGGCAGAGACACTTTTTAAAATACAGGTTTTTGCTACATCACAGCCACAAACCATTATTTGCTATACTTGCTAATTTACTAATTTGTTTTAACTTGTCAGAAAGATTGTTTTTTTCTTTTTCTTTGAGGCATTGATGAGTACATGTTTCTGTTATTTTAGACTACATAGTAAATTCAGAAAAAAACAGTCACCTTATGACCAACTCTGCCCAGTACGTTGTTAGTCATGACTCGTGTAATATCATAAGTAAATATATGAAAGCATTGTTGAAGCAGTGGTGGTTTGTGGCAGACTCATTGAGAATGAATTGTTTGCCACATAACGTTTTTGAGCAGCTTTCTCTCCACAATTTAACTGTTCTATTCAGTTGGGCAGTTGGGTCTGACACCAAGTGAAAAGCCAACATTTTGGAGTACCCCAATAAACATGAGTCAATTCAAGCAATGTCTAAAAAACATTTAAAAAAATAAACAAATAAATGTTTTTTATTCTTGATTTGCTAGACGTGTCTAAATTTAGTAAAATAACGTGTATCTCTGCATAAGGTTTATTTGTTATCTTTTAAGAGTATACACATACATACGAACTTTAGAAGCTTCAAAGCTTTCATTTTGATTTAAAAAAAATGTCTTTAACAACATTTACTACAACTGCATGATGTGCTTTTATTAGTAGTAGTAGTCGTAGTAGTAAATAAAAAAAGAAGTAAAGAACACAGATATGCATCACATAATGTTAGGCATTAGTCATATGACCTGTGCAAGTGGGTCAGGGGACATGAAAACACTCATAAATAAGAAATGATCTACATCACACCAAATGTCAACCATTTCTGCTCACAGATGTGATTGTTTACTTATTTATCAGTTTCCTTTATCTTACCAAGTAAGACTTTGAAAGTTGCTGTCAGCCGTGTGTGTGTGTGTATTTAAGGGTTGACTGGAGCAGTGGCATCATGGCCATATGGAAATTTTGGGGAAGGTGAGAATAGCAAAGCACAATGAAGCCGCCCACCCCAGAGACAGATCCACACATGCTCATTCACTCATAGCTGAGGTGAGCAGGCTTATTTTTACTGGGTCGGGAATAGCGTTGGGAGGCTCACGTAATGAAGCATGGAGCCAGAACTGGGCTATGCCACAGCAGGAAAATGTCAAGTCGCATCTTGCTGCACTGAAAATCATAAATCACCACCTGTACTATTTGCTTGAACCTGCACACACACACATCCATGTAACAAAAAAAATTGAAGGTCACAGGAATGTGCCCTCTTTCCATAGTTCACCTCTACACGGGAAAACTCCTGCAACATCCTCATGATGCATTTGAACCTCCATTTTCCCTCCATTTTCACCTGATGATATGGAGTACCCCAAGGGTCTATTCTAGGTCCCTTCAGACGTTTCGCCAAGACAACACAAAAAGCAGGCAGACAGCATGTTCTTCGAGAAAAACATTAAATAAATACAAAAACTGTGTCATCAACTTGTGCATACGTCTGACTGTGGAGAATCTCCAGTGTTTTTCACACTGGAAGTCCCACGGGCAAGTTACACTAGTCGTTCTGCATCGTGACGTCTCGTTTATGCATTCTCCCAAAGAGCTGAGATGGCGGGACGGTGAGTTGAAGTGGACCGCGTAGCGCAGCACTTCACAAACGGGCTGTCAGCACTTGATAAATGGCATCATCACAGAAAAACCAAACAGCACCAGCGGTCCTTCCAACCAGCCTTCCCAACATATTAACACATTTATTTATTTCTGTGCCGCCGTGCCGTAAATAGGAATGTTTTAAAGCGGGGCAGCCTCAGATGTCTGCAGGCGATAATGCTGGTCAGCAGCTCTCTGTGTTCCGTCCACTGCTGCCGTTTCTCGTTGGATGTGCGTTTCATTATTTAGTGCTGCGAGCAGTTGTGTGTGTTTTGTACACGAGTTTAATAAAAAAAATTCAGACAGTCTTTAAACAGGAGAGGTTCTTGAATAAATAACCTCTGTTATGTAGTGCAAGAAAAAAAGTGCAGCAATTAAATTTAGTTTGAACTTGTATTTTCTAATGTAAACTGAAACTGACTGGTAAGAAGATATCAAAGATATCATGACAAAATATCATGAATAATACCCTAAAATTGCTCTTTCAGAGCTCTGGTTTTCAGTTGTCTTTTATTTAAGTGTTAGATACTTCTAATGTTCTTTAAAATTAGACCAAAAAAAAAAAACAATGACAGTTGATGACATACAGTACAATAAGAGTATACAGCCATAAACTTGAAAGAATTGAAACATTTCTCATCCAATTCTTCAAGTGATGTGAGTTTATATTAAAATCTCTCACTTTTAATTGGAGACTTCGGAATCCTGGGAAATCTGAGAACAATTTGGGACATTTAATTTCTTCTCAGATTAAAGAATAGACATGAGATTATTCTATCAGGGTCTTTTTATGAAGGGGAAAAAGTAATGTTAAAAATGTAATGTTTATAAACATCTGAAATGTAATCGTTTCCTATAATGAAATCTGAAGAATGGTGAAGCGGGATGCATTTTCACATCGCTTCCGCGAGTTCCACTTCAAAGAATATGAGAGCACAAGTGCAGACTCAGGAAGACACACTGAAACATGAGGGAAGACTCCCAGACCCAGGATCCATTTAGTTCTCCCACAGTTGGTCCAGTGATCCTGACAACTGATGGATTGTTTTAGTTTTCCTTGTAAGTGGAGCAGAACTGGTGGAAAACATGTTGTTCTTTGTTACAAATGCACAGAGACACTGAGAGAGTGAGAGTTCACACTTCTACAAACACATCTAGTGGTTAAATGGAGAAAAAAAAAACCTCACACATGGACGGGCAACATTTGGTGGTGTCCAGTGTTAAGGAAAACAACTCTGCAAGTAGTTAAACACATCAATCTATACTTTTTTTATAAAAAAAGAAAGAAAAAAGTAAGCTGCACTACAATCGAACAAATATAGAACAAAACAAACAAAAAACTACAATGTAGTACTTAATCGGCAATATATTTAAATATGAAAAATCTGATTAAACACCCTTCAACAACACATTTTATGTAAGCAAAAAGAAAAAAATATAGTGTAGTTGTATTTATCGAAATATTTTACTACAAAATGCAATTCAGGGAGTTTCAAGAACAGAATGATGATTCAAACGAATTAGTGAATCTGTTTTTTGAAAGTTCATTAAACCTTTCAAACAAACAGACTTATTTGACTGAATCGAACTTACCAATTATTGATATTAATACAGTGTGTTTGATTATTTCCCCAGCCAGGGTTGCCAGATTTACATAACATACACTGTTAGACTTTTCAAGGTTTTTTTACAGTAACTTACTGGCAACACTGTTGCCAGTAAGTTACTGTAATTAAGATTTACAGTACCTAACCGTATTTCAGTATACAGTGTAAAAAACAAGCTAATCAGTACACTACTGTTATTATTTTTGTTTGTACTAAATATAAATTAGATTTCATAATTTTGATATAGAATTTTTTTTTTTTTTTATCCTACATAAGTACTACTGACATTCAAATCAATTAGACAAAATGATTACAAAATACAATTTTTATTTATTTAAAACATTTCATATACATCACAAAATAAACAGTCTGCCAATGTTGGGAATGATGTGTTACATTTTTACACATTAATGGGTGAGTTTAGGGTTTTGTGTTAATTTTAACTCATTCATTGTGTTAATGATTTTAACAAAGTAAATATGTCAGAAAGGTTAGCACAAAGATGTGTAAACATGTTAAATTAACACATTATGTGCTGTCCTTCACTGCACACATTGTTAAAAAAAGTACATAAAATCCTAAACAAAACGTTAGCATTTGACAAAATGATTGTAGAGGCATTGGTTGTTTAGCTTATACAATTATTATAATGAAATATCAACCATTACATTCATAAAACTGCAGAATATAAATACATTAAGCAGTCAAAAAGGAAATGTCAAACACAGGGCAAAACACAGTTCTTTTCACAATACATGACTAGTAACCCCACCTTCAAAATAATTTCACTTATTTCCAAAAATTTGTTGGATTCATGTACACTGGTGGCCAAAATAAATATTTAAGTGTCTTTTAAATGTTTTGGAAATAAGTCTCTTTGATGCTCAAGAAACATTTCTTATTATTATCAATGTCTGAAGGTCTACTCCTCCATCTTTTCCACAGCATAGGAGTAAAAATCATCATCAAAATAATCTTTAAAAAGTCAACACAATGTTTTTGTCCACCTTTGTGAATAAATGAACTTCTCCAAAGATTGGTTCCTGTTCAGAACTTGACTGACAACATCAGAATGTTCCCTGGTCTGCATGCGTGCCCACAAACACAAATGTACTCAGTCCTTCAGAGGAGAGCCCGGTTCCAACACTATATAAAACAGAGAGAGAGAGAGAGAGAGAGAGAGAGAGAGAGAGAGAGAGAGAGAGAGAGAGCGAGGGGAGAAAATTCCATATTAGTTTTTTTATTTTTTTTTTACATTTTTATTATTATTTTTACTAAAACTTAAGAATATATATTTGTAAACAACTTTTTTTGTCAATAGTATTTGCAAACATTTCAGATGAACTAAATTAAATTATGCCAGATTAAATTTTAATACTTACATATCCTAAATTCTGTCCAAAAATGCTGAGATCCATAGAGAGAGAGACTGAAATCGATGTTTTAAGCCCATTCCAGCTTGTTTGCAGTGGAGGGGTCCCTGTTTGAGACAAATACACAGTAAGACACATGCAAGAAATCACTGAGTGATGATCGTTCTCCATCCTACAGTAGTTAACCCACCTGTGCGCTGATATTAGGACCTTCCTGGTCAGGTGGGACTGTAATGGTAGAGAGTCTTCTGCCTAATAAAATATCAAAATAATGTAAAAATATATATAAACTTGAGTTGTTAAAATGCTAGATTTGGTATGAATGAATTAGTGAGTTTTACTGCAATGCTTACCTGGATACATTTAATCTGGTGAGACAGAACATAGAAAATGGTCCATCTTCTGATTGGTTCATTTGTTGTGTAATAAATATAATGTTAGACATGATGCAAAGGTAACTTAGCCTATTTGATATAAAGTTAGCCAATTTTATAGAGATTTTATAAGATATTGTATGCTACCTGCACCAGTGGCTCCAAAGCACTTATCACAGAATGTGAATCATTTTAGCAAACTTATGTCAAAATATATATATATTTTTTTTATTTCAAGTACAGTTTAGGCTTACCTCAGGAATCTTGCTAGATGTCACTGGCGCAAATTGGCACTTTGTTGCAGTTGCCTTTAAACATATACAAAATTGCAGTAAATATTAAATTCCATTAAATATATATATATATATATATATATATATATAGTTATAGTTTGCAAACTAATGCTAAAAAAAGAAAGGTGGCCGGTAGCCATAAAACTTGTTAGCTAACGTAACAAAGGCTATAATGTTATTTTCTCAACAGTAGGCCAACATTAGCTACAACCAACAGAATTTCACACATTCGTTAATTTAATGTTAATGTAAACTATAAGCGTTGCTCCTTGGTGTATTTTAACAATTCAATAATCTAACAATTTAATAATCTAACAATGTCTGTAAAATGAAACGTTAGCGCAGTTTACCGTGGTAAAGTTCGTTACCGCCATGTTGACGACGAGTAACGTTATACATAGGTTAAACTGGGCACAATCCTGTCAACACACACAGAATGTTTTTTTTTACCTTGCTTGCTGGTCTCTCTCTCGGGTGAAGTGAATTCCATCTCTTCCCCGGGCCAGACACGAACGGCGCGGTCCAACAAAAGACAGTCAGAAGAACCCAGTGATATTACACTGACTGGATGCTCCGGCAAGACACGACAAATCCCAGACAGTGTAAGTTATAGTGACGCACCGTTATATTTCTGACGTACGCTTCTCCGAGTCCAAGCGCTCGCGCTATTTCTGACAAGGGACAGACACAGGTTTGCATTTTGCATAAATGATCCAGTCGCTTCAATGTGTCCAATATAGACAGCCTTTGACTGTTATAGCGTTGTAGACACGCGGTGTAAGGCAAAAATTAGGAAATAAAAAGCACGATGGAATGGTGCCAGCCAGAGAGGCTGTTACCTCAAATACAGTAGTATACTGCAAATTTAAAAAATACAGTAAGTCTCTGTATGTGGTGTTTGACGTCACAGAAAATTCCCATGATGCAATGGGAATCACAGTGATTTACTGTAAAGAGAAATAGCAGTATAATACTGGGTGATTTAAAGTAAATAACTGTAGAAATTACAGAAAAGTCTAACAGTGTAACCAGACGAATGGCCAATCAACAATATAGCCCAAACGTAGCCCAATTAAATACCTCATATCAAAACTCCAAATATGGTTTAAAAGTAGCCCAATTCTGCAGGAAAACCTCGGACTTGGCAACCCTGACCTCAGCACACTCACTTGCAAAGCTAAAACTGATATGAAAAAGCTACAGTGCTGTGATAAAGTAAGTACACCCCATGATGTTTTTCTCTCTCAAAACATTAAGAAATAAAGATATTGATTAGATTTTCATCAGTAGTTTACATGAAAACATTTTGCTTCAATCGGAAAGAAATCATTCTGATTGATAAATCTGAACAGTGTTTACATAAATAAAGAGATCGGGTTGATGTGCGCGTTTGTCACATGCTTTTTGGATTTGATCTTTTGACATGCACACACTGTACATCCAATATACACTGTATATTGATGCAGAGTATATTTCCCCGGTGTTGTCGCATACTAACCATCCTCTTTTTTCTTTTCTTTTTTAAAAAAAAGCAGACTTCATATTTATCGGTTTTAGGTCCTAGGAGACAATGAGCCCAAGAAGCTTTGTGCTATCCTGCTTATATTCATCAAGCAGTAAAAACGCCCCTTCCCGCACCCAAAACAAGGTGTCTGTGGATGAGAGTCAGAAACAAAGACTGCTGGGACGACATTCTCTTGCAGCATTTCACAGACAATGAGTGGAAGCAGAATTTAAGATTGACACGACTATATTCAACAACAGCAGCTCATTCCGTGCGTCATTGCGCATGCGCAGAACTTTCCAGTTTTGTTTTTTTAATCCGATCAAGTGTTTACACGTCCTATCGAATTAGATTTGGCCAATTCATTCAGACTGACATGGTTACATGTGAATTATTTCGATTAGTCCGCTAAAAACAGATTATTTGGGTCCATCTAAACAAAGCTAAGGTTTACAGATAAGAGACAATATACTGTAGTTTAACAAATGGCACTTGGAATGTACATTTTTGTAAGGATTTTTATAGCTTAAATAAACAAATGCTAATTTCTTGTGTGGAGAAAGTTAGTACACCCTTACATTTCAAAGTGCATCAAGCCTTAATTATTAGAACCAAAACATCAAGTTATTATTAGAATCAAGTATGATGTCCTCAATGAGTTGTCACTAAATATTATTTTCCACAGAAGGCAATTGAATTTCTGGAGCTAAAACTGTTGAAATTACAGTGAAATTTTCAACACAGGCTCATTGGAAAAATTTACCTGTGGCAACATTTTTGCAAAACACAAAATATATACCAGTACATACATATCATAACAGAAATCAACACTAGAGGCAGTAATACAGCAAGCACTTTTAATCGTTTTTATACACAATAATAATTACAGGGCAGATTATCGATTAATAAAGACTTGTTTTCACGCGGCTCCTTGCACAATATTATGTTATGACCTCAAAACTCTTTTATATATATATATATTTTATTTTAAAAAATTTTTATATAATATAAACTCTTTTATATAATATATTTTGGAGTTTGCATCACTTAACCAGCTCCGTATGTTCAGTTTTACTGCCATACTAAGCTTACTCAGTAGCTCAGCTGGTAAATTTTTTTTACTTGTGATGCGAAGAGCTCGGGTACGAATCCCGTGAAAAATGAGTCACGATAAAAGAACTCAAAGACAGTTCAAAAGTTCACTTCAAAAACAAGCGTTGTGTTTTTGTGTCGCATTTGCTTTTGTTAACACTATCGGGTAGGTTTAGGGTTTAGCGTAGGTGTACGTTATTTTAAAATGGAGCATTAAGCTTTTAGTGCCACTCACCGGATATTTCAATTCAGAACAGCGGTGATACGTACAAACTCCAACATAATAAAACATTGCCATATTCACTTTCATCTGTTCCGGAAAAAACTAAACACTTTTAGCGCCACCCACTGGACATTTCACTTTGAAACTGTTGTGAAACGTGCACGACGCAACATATTTAGCATTTTGCAACAAAAATGTTGCCACAGGTAAGTTTTTCTAGTCAGCATGGACTGGACATTTTCATTGTCATTTTTCTTCACCATTAATACTATCCACATAAAAAGTTATAATATTGCATGTTGAAAATGTGCAAAACTCTTCATGGAATGTGCTTACATTTTTTACAGCACTGCTTGTAAAGTTTTCTCAAAAAGAAGTTAGCCTATTACTAAAATATTCCTGGTTGTACTGAGAAAGGTGATCATGGTAAATCAGTTTTACCGTGGTGCAAAGACTGCAGTGTGTGTGTGGGTGTGAGTGAGTGGCATCTGCTCGTGTCGTCGTGGCGACAGAGGCTCAGTTCTCAGGACCATCTGCTAATGCTTCGTGTCTGGCAGGCAGGTCCATACAGGGCTCATCTATTATTGATGCACCTCTCAAAAACATATACACACATACACATGCAGACACACCGTTTCCTCAGTTAGGGAGTGTTTATGAGTACATTTGCCCCGTGCTTCATATGCCATCAAAGCTGAAACTGACATCAGCCATCTTTTCCATCCTATGGATGAGTCGTAAAATAGACCGTTCTGGCTTCTCATCTCTCTTCACATGTAGATGAACCCTGTACGTGTCATCTAAAAATCACGCTGACACAAGTAAATCTCCTGTATGCTGGATATTAAAGAAATGTAGTCGCTCAATACAAGATCTGTCAATTACAAAAGAAAATTATTTTGACTAAATTATTTTGGCTACATGTAAAAACAAGCAAAAGAACAGTTATATGCTTACAGCTTGTGTCTATCAGGAAAGGCACTGCACAGAAATACACACAATGCCTGAATAATGTCTTTGACCAAAACAGTGATGATAAAGATTTGCAAGCTATGACAATACTTCTAATCTTTCCATTGCGATAAAAATACACAAATTTGAATGTGTACAAGACTATACACTACTGTTCAAAAGTGTGGGTTCGGTAACATTTTTAAATGTTTTTGATAGAAGTCTCTTGTGCTCACCAAGGCTGCATTTATTTAATCAAAAATACAGTAAAAAAGCTAATATTGGGTAATATTACAATTTAAAATAACCGTTTTCTATTTGAATGCGGTTTAAAGCGTAATGTATTCTTGTGATACAAAGCTGATTTTCCAGCATCATTACTCCAGTCTTCAGTGCAGAGGTGGGTAGTAACAAAGTACATTTACTTATTTTTTGGAAAATTTGTACTTTTAGTAGATTTAAATGTGGGTACTTGAAGTAAAAGTACAGTTTTTCATTAGAAATGTACTTGAGTTAGTTACGCTGGGCAACGTTTCTCTCGTTTCTTTATTGTAATGCAATACATGTTAAGAAATGCGTAGTTTATTCCAAGCGTGCCGTCTCCTTTTCTGGGGCATGAGCGATGCTCCATTCACAAATTAATCACTCATTTGAGTCGATTCTGTTCAAAGACTTCATCAAACAAGTTGGCAAGACTGTCTAAAATTGGTTTGTGAATCAGTTAGAATTATTTGCTCAGTTCCCTGCATGCACTGAATTATCTGAAACAGGAAATTTAAGAACATCAAGAGCGTTGGATGATGCAGGAAGAGCGTTGGGCCATGGACCTACAGTCAATTAAAAGCAAATCAGCTAAAGCATCCTATTGTTGGCCAGCGATGAAGGTCTTTATTAGTTGAACATCTGCATATGCTGTCTGTGAACAAGTTACATTCGATTTCATTTCATACAGGTAATACATTTTGCAACCAAACAGTTTTGAACATATACCTTAATTTATACATTAAATAAGCTACCATTGTTCACAGAGTGTGAAATGAACACCCGCCATCCCGCTGTAATTTGTGAGTGTTGCGCGGTGGCGGCGAACCGTTCGTCTTGAAAACTAATGCCTTTGCTTAGATATAGTTAACCAGTTTACATGTGCCTGCGGAAATATACATATGATTACATTTTGGAGAACAGATGGAAGAAGATCCGTCAATGTGCATTTGATCATTGTTGGTGTTCAGATGTTCAGTGCACATGTAAAGAGTTTGTCTGAAGCATGTGTGTAAACACGACAACTTTATTGGCCGCAACAGTCCATGATGTCACTACCGGAGCACCCGTGAGAAAATGAGGGTGCATGCAATGTACGTCATCCATTTCTTTGCATTAGCCACATGCATCCCAAGAGCAGAGCCCTAAGGTTTAGCCATTTCAGCTTCACTTGCATGACACAGCTCATCAGGAATACTGGCCCAGGCCTACCACTACCTTTAAGGGGAGCATAGATATATCACATATAGAATAATTATCCACCATCCTCATAACATAGAACTCCAACCCCTATGGAGCCAATACATAAACAATAGAGGTAATATACACATGATTTTGAGTGGTAAAACAAGCTGCTGCATCAGCAGATATATCTGCACAATGATGACATAGACAGGAGACATGAAGGGGTAGGAAAAAAAACATCCTCCAAAACAGCAGATCTATCGCCAAGACATATGTACTGCTTTTTTTTCTTTTTTTTTTAATGGGACTGCATGTTTTACTATCTTGGCAACCTTGCCGACCAGCTTAACAACTTAAGGCTATGTGTGCCTTGGCTACCTTGCCGACCGGCTTAACACTAGAAATGTATACTATGTGTTCTCGTGAACAATATCGATGCAAGCTGAACCCAGCATCCACCTGAGCAAGTATCATCAAAAAGTAATTTGATAATGATTACAAAACCTTTATACTCTTATTTGATAAATGAAAGCCATTAGGAGTGATAATGAATGACAGGAGCGTGCTCTGACGCTGCATCAACATGTTAAAAATAGTAAATGAAAACATTACCCTGAACACATTACCCTTTTTACTTATTTTACTTTAACTTTCTCATCCATATCTTAGACAGTGTATACTCAGAGATACAAACAATAGACCATTTGCTGCTTCATAGACTCCTACATAACGCTCCAGCTTATGCTTAGAAAATCAATCCACTAGGGGTGGAGCCGAACCCGAATACGGTATTCGGAAAGGCACAAATAATGTGTTTTTTACGAATACTTATTTCGAACAAATACTTTAAAAATATTTGTATTCGGGAACAAGAAAAACTTTATTTCAAAAAGCTGCGTTTCCTGACCGGCGGTGCTGCTGATGTGGTGGCTGTAAATCCACTTGTTGATAAGAAAGGAGGAAAGAGCCACATATGGAAATATTTTGGATTAGGCTAATGTCACGTTGTCATACGGGGCCGTTCACATAGCGCGTTTTTTGCGCGTGCAGATTTCAAATGAGCGGCGCGGTTGCATAGCAACAACAGACGCCACGAGAGAGCAAGCGCTTGTGGAAAGGGGAAAGCGGTGCGAACTCATAGTGCGAACTGCGCTCTCCATGATGACGAGGAAGTATCCATACTGTCTATGGAAGTATCAGCAAAGAATTCATTGATTTCTACCCCTTGCATTAGCTTTATATTTATGGAGATGAGAAATGAAATAAAAAGCCGTCATTATGTTATTAATATCAGTCCGTCAGAAAAGCAGTTCGGCTTATTCTTGGCTGGATAACTCTTAGCAGGTTTAAAAAGCCCTTTTAAAATGAAATATGAATGCAGTTTTGGATTAAATAAAAGTACAGTCAAGTCAAATAAAACACGTTTTATCTCCTGTATAGTTTGGTAACACTACAATAAGATACCATTCATTAACATTACTTAATGCGTTGTCTAACATCAACACATTGAGTGATCAATATATTTTTACAACATTAATTAATGTTTTGAATGTTATTTAATACAAACACTTGATTGGTCATGTTTGTTCACTTCATTCATTGTGCATTAAATAATGTTAACATAAATAATGTTAACTTTTGATTTAAAAAATGTATTTTTAAATTAACCCCAAGGAGAATAATTGCGATAGTAGCCTATATAGGCCTAACTATTGTTTATTGTTAGGTCATTTTATCTAATGTTATCTAACAAATGGAATCTTATTGTAAAGTGTTTTTAATACTACAGTTTCCATCTTTGTAAACGATACACTTTAATATATGTAAACTTAATCTAAATTAAGCTTTGGTACCGAAATTGGTACCGAGAACCGTGGATTTTCTGGTATTGGTACCGTGACAACACTAGTAGCTCTGTTAGCTCGGTAATTTAGACAAGGCTGTTGACAGAGTAACGTTAACGTAGGTAATGGCTGTTATGTTATTATTATTTTTTAATGACATTCGTTGTTACATGTTCATTGCTGGATTTAAGGAAAAACATCAACCAATATTGCATATCCATAATTATTATAATTAAAGAATACTTACACTATAACGTAAATTAGAAGTGTAACGCAAAGAAATGGATTTTTACACCTATTTAGAATTTTACTCGAATACAAATACAAATACAAATACTTTTCCCCCCTCAACAAATACAAATACAGATACAAATACCGGCTGCTTTGCACATCCCTACAATCCACAATACTATAAACAGACGCTTAGTTTTACTGGTTTGATACTTCATTTAGCGCAAGTAGGACACACAAGTAGCCTATCTGAATCAACCACACAAATTTAGCATAGCTAATAAAAACATTGCTCTTGGAAATAAATGAATGCGTCATTAAAGTTATACCGCTAAATATGTGAACGCCATTTAACGTGCAAATGCTTATATCACTTTAACTGTCTTCAAATCCATGCTAACAGCGTATAAAACAGCGATGACATACAATAGACCGCTGCAGCTGCATGCAGTAAACACTGCTGCTTATATGCTTCCGTGATTCACTCATGCACTGTTGAGATGACACTAGTTTTAAAACATTTCTAATATAAAGCTAGTTTAAAACTTGTAAAGATTGATCCATTTAAGAATTAATAACCGGACCACACAATATGCGCAGAGATGTTGAATAAAACATCAATCACTTATCTTAGATACACGTGTGTGTGTGTGTGTGTGTGTGTGTGTGTGTGTGTGTGTGTGTGTGTCAAACTACTCTTTAAATCCTTGGCTACTCCTACAGACTTCTATTGTAAGCAGGGCTTGACATTAACACTCGCCAACCCGCCAAATGCGTGTGGATTTCAGCAGTGGCGTGTAACAGTCACTCCTACTAGCAACTTTGGCTGGTTGAATTTTATATATAATATAGGCCTATACATTTTTCATTTGTATTCTTTAAGTACAATAGTGTTGTCAAAATATCACTGTTTCGATATCTGAAATGCTTCTAATACTCTTTTTCCGCAAAACAGATACACAATACCAGCTTTCTCACCCTCTCATCTCCGACAGCGAGTTGACACACAAACCGTCCCTTTACCCACTTGTTTCATTTGCTCCAGATGAATATTGTCACTGTTACAGTGCTTGAATTTTGGCGTGTGATTGCACGTATTGCACTTAATTTGACTTATTCCCGCAGATTTTGTATTCACACCCAAAGTGCGTGCACAGTATAATGGGTCCGTACGTCAGGTCTTAAAGTTACAGCAGCCTTAATATAGCCTACCGGCTGCCAAATTATGGAGATAAATATCTAAATGGCAGTTTTCTCCCATGGTATCGATGTCAAAATTGTGGCCAGTGAAAATGCTGAGTGGCTAGTAACTTTGGAAAACCACTAGCCATAGTGGCTGGTGAGCAAAAAATGTATGTCAAGCCCTGATTGTAAGTATTAGAGCCCGACCGATATGGATTTTTGGGGGCCGATGCCGATATTAGGTAGTAAAAAAAAGCCCGATGTCGATATATCAGCCGATATAATTTATGTGTACTTCCCATTTGTGTGTACAAACCTTTGACTGGTACTGTATATAGAATACAGTGTACATAAACAGAAAATTATATATATATATATATATATATATATATATATATATATATATATATATATACAGTGAGGAAAATAAATATTTGAACACCCTGCTATTTTGCAAGTTCTCCCACTTAGAAATCATGGAGGGGTCTGAAATTGTCATCGTAGGTGCATGTCCACTGTGAGAGACATAATAAAAAAAAAAAATCCAGAAATCACAATGTATGATTTTTTAACTATTTATTTGTATGATACAGCTGCAAATAAGTATTTGAACACCTGAGAAAATCAGTGTTAATATTTGGTACAGTAGCCTTTGTTTGCAATTACAGAGGTCAAACGTTTCCTGTAGTTTTTCACCAGGTTTGCACACACTGCAGGAGGGATTTTGGCCCACTCCTCCACACAGATCTTCTAGTCAGGTTTCTGGGCTGTCGCTGAGAAACACGGAGTTTGAGCTCCCTCCAAAGATTCTCTATTGGGTTTAAGTCTGGAGACTGGCTAGGCCACGCCAGAACCTTGATATGCTTCTTACAGAGCCACTCCTTGGTTATTCTGGCTGTGTGCTTCGGGTCATTGTCATGTTGGAAGACCCAGCCTCGACCCATCTTCAATGCTCTAACTGAGGGAAGGAGGTTGTTCCCCAAAATCTCGCAATACATCCTCTCCTTAATACAGTGCAGTCGCCCTGTCCCATGTGCAGAAAAACACCCCCAAAGCATGATGCTACCACCCCCATGCTTCACAGTAGGGATGGTGTTCTTGGGATGGTACTCATCATTCTTCTTCCTCCAAACACGTTTAGTGGAATTATGACCAAAAAGTTCTATTTTGGTCTCATCTGACCACATGACTTTCTCCCATGACTCCTCTGGATCATCCAAATGGTCATTGGCAAACTTAAGACGGGCCTTGACATGTGCTGGTTTAAGCAGGGGAACCTTCCGTGCCATGCATGATTTCAAACCATGACATCTTAGTGTATTACCATCAGTAACCTTGGAAACGGTGGTCCCAGCTCTTTTCAGGTCATTGACCAGCTCCTCCCGTGTAGTTCTGGGCTGATTTCTCACCTTTCTTAGGATCATTGAGACCCCACGAGGTGAGATCTTGCATGGAGCCCCAGTCCGAGGGAGATTGACAGTCATGTTTAGCTTCTTCCATTTTCTAATGTTTGCTCCAACAGTGGACCTTTTTTCACCAAGCTGCTTGGCAATTTCCCTGTAGCCCTTTCCTACGGTGGCCGAGAGAGCTCAACGCGCTGCAACTGAAGAAAACACATGCAAATAGAAAAACACCTGCAAATTAAGAAAACATCTTCATCAGTTTCACAACACATGTGTGCTCCAAATACTCACAACACAAACAAATACAGAAACGCGCTGCAAATAGGACAGAACACAACGGAAATGTTTCCGGGGAACCCAATAAGTGACGGACCCGGCTGGGACGTGCTTACAGCCATAGATATCATAAAGGCTAGATGTCTCGTGCTCGCTGCTGGCCAATGGAGGTCGACGTCCGCACGTGGCGGCCATCTTGCCACAGTGTGCTCGCTCACTCGTTTAATGGTGCATGTACTTTTAAATAACCATAACTTGCTCAATTTGCTACCGATTTTCAAACGGTTTGGTTTGTTATAAACGTCAGAGATGTAGTTATGACACTGCATACATACAGTGCATACATATGAATAATTATAACATACATGTTCAAGCATTCGGAATTATAGCCACGTTAATAACGTTTGTAAGAAACCAAACCGTTTGTAAATCCGTCAAGATTTCAGCGAGATAAGAGGATTTGTGTGCATGCTGATCATTCACCTTAATGCACAGCTTCACTGTGACAAGATGGCCGAACGGTGATGCCGGAAGTGACTGCGCCATAAGACATCTAGCGTTTATATATGATATCTATGCTTACAGCAGTCTACTTTTATTATTATATTATTTTTTTTTGCAAAACATACAGAGATGACACGTTTATGACATACAACTTTGTATACAATATACAAAATGTATTTACAATATGTTCAATGTCATAAGAATACTAAAAAGAACAATGAGCTGAAGACTAAAATAAATAAAGATAGAGAAAAAGAACATGAGGGAAAGACATTAATCTATACATCAGTTACATTGTACACATTTTGTCATGTTATGTTAAAATAAGTTTCATAAGAAATGTTAGAATGCAGCTAAGGTCCAAATATGAGACGGCAAGTTTTAAAGTTGAGACACTCACACACAGATATAATGCATATTTTAAAAACTTTGTTGTATAAAATGTATATTTATTTGCAACAGTTATGTTAACAGCAATAATACTATATTTCTGGTAAGAACAGCTATTCTGCTGATGGACACGCGCTGCGTTGTCATGGGAACATCCCAGGTGAAAATAATGAGGAAATTACGTTGTCTTTCGTTGCTTAGACATTCTCTGGTTGCTCCCTTCATCAACATGGCACACAAGTGCCCCGCTCCCTCCAAAGTGCCCAATTCAAGGGCTCTGCAGTCTGCCCTTTTAAGAGAGTAGGGCATAGGTAATGCTCACGAGCAATAAGCACGTCCCAGCCGTCCGTCCGTCACTTATTGGGTTCCCCGGAAACATTTCCGTTGTGTTCTGTCCTATTTGCTTTCTGCAAAAGCAGAAAGTTTCTTCGTTTCTGTATTTGTTTTTGTTGTGAACTTTTGCAGCGCGTTTCTGTATTTGGTTGTGTTGTGAACTTTTGCAGCGCGTTTCTGTATTTGGTTGTGTTGTGAGTATTTGGAGCACACATTTGTTGTGAAACTGATGAAGATGTTTTCTTAATTTGCGGGTGTTTTTTCTATTTGCATGTGTTTTCTTCAGTTGCAGCACGTTGAGCTCTCTCGGCCACCGTACTTTCCAGCCTTGTGGAGGTGTACAATTTTGTCTCTAGTGTCTTTGGACAGCTCTTTGGTCTTGGCCATGTTAGTAGTTGGATTCTTACTGATTGTATGGGGTGGACAGGTGTCTTTATGCAGCTAACGACTTCAAACAGGTGCATCTAATTTAGGATAATAAATGGAGTGGAGGTGGACATTTTAAAGGCAGACTAACAGGTCTTTGAGGGTCAGAATTCTAGCTGATAGAAAGGTGTTCAAATACTTATTTGCAGCTGTATCATACAAATAAATAGTTAAAAAAATCATATATTGTGATTTCTGGATTTTTTTTTTTAGATTGTGTCTCTCACAGTGGACATGCACCTACGATGACAATTTCAGACCCCTCCATGATTTCCAAGTGGGAGAACTTGCAAAATAGCAGGGTGTTCAAATACTTATTTTCCTCACTGTATATAACACATTTTTTGCAATGATCACTCAAATGTGGTGATCAAACACTTGTGTGACAAATGGAGGCAGGGTGAATGATAGGAGGAGAATGATACATTTGAGCTGTAACCAAACTAGTTTGCATTGCATGTTCTATTCTATATTATATTCTAAATACTGTTGCATAATCTTCACTAATGACTTTGTGTTTTTATTTAGTCACGTTATATAACAAATAACTTCAAAAAAGTGTTACTGGCAGAACCTTGTTATCTTCTATTATTAGTCTTAATTCCTCTAGTCTCTATCAGTGGAGGAAGTACTCTTACTAAAGTAAGTAATAATACTATAATGAAAACATGTTTGATAACATATGTACAGTACTTTTACTTAAATACTGTTTTAAATAAGTAGGTAGTCAGCAAAATGTACTAAACGTGAAACTACTCATTATGCAAAATGGCCCTATATAATAATATAGTGTTATAATAATATGAATTATTGGAATACTGCTTGATGTTGTAACGTAGTGATATAGGCAGAATGGGCTAACACTGTGTCTACACCGGACGCGGCCGTTGTTGCTCGCGTCGCAACAGCTAAAAGCTGTTTACCCTGGACCATACCTGTCAACATTTGGGTACCAAAATACGGGAGACCTGGCGGGGTTCAGTTCAACCACATGCAGTTTCATGTCATCTATACTTCACACACCCCATCGCCAAATCATAGAAAAATTCAGTTAAGACAGTTGTATTCATCTTAACAATACACAACAAATCAATATACAGAAAAACAGATTTGTAAAATAAGGTATAGGCCACAAATCTTTCACAGGAACTGAATATTACAAACAACTATTGCGAAAGAACTATTTACAAAACAACGATTGCGAAAGCGTGCACGGATTATGAATTTGTTCACTGTTACCTTGTACGTAGTTTTTTTTTCTGTATAGTTCTATTTTGTTAATACATTTCTATTTTGGCTTTCTCGTGTGTCCCTATTTTTGTTGTGTCCCTTTTGAGCCACGGGGCGAAACGGGTATTGGAAAACCAAAGCAACTGTACGGTTTACAAATCTGAGCACAGCTGAGACTTTTTCTCTGGTACTTTTGGCATAGGATATTTATTTCTGTCAAGGTCAGGCTGTGATGTCAGATGTAATCCCAGGAATGAGTGATGCGCTTTCCGCTTTTAAAGTTTTATAAAATAAGTAAGATATGGCTTGAATGGTCAAAAGCATAGCAAGAATAAAAGCATCATATAATGTAATGCCATGCAGCCAAATGATGACAGAAAAAAAACGGATGCTGCGTTAATTGCGTTAAATATTTACTTACCACTGAGTCTTTTCCCATTTCTACCAGTAATACTTATTCAACTTCCCGCGTCTACTAGCCTGCCTGCGCAGATATCGACGGCAGAACTGGGTTGTAGGTTGCCAGGTTGAGCTCACAAATGGGTTGAAATTTGTATGATGTGTTGATTGCGCGAGTAGGATGGGTTTCATACAAGATCTGGCAAATGGACAACCTTGGAACGGGTTGATTATTCATATTAGGGCTGGGCGGTATAACGGTATATATCGTTACCGCGGTAGAAAATGTCAACCGTAACAGATTTTTTTATTTTGTGTATACCGCGACATGTAAATAAGTGGGCGTGGTTAACTCACATGCAGCGTGCGTGAGACTAAGACACTGAGATTTGTCAAAGAAACATGGAGGAAGCAGATCAAGAGGATCCACAAAGGAATTACGTTTTCTAAAGGGTTGTTTAGAGGAGTGCACGTTCGCAACGGGGAAAGCATGAAGCTTACTTGACAACAACAGTTCATATATCAATATCGTAACGAATAGAAATAACCTTAAATAATGTATAGTTATCTGCATCTTTACGTCTCTTATGTATAGTTACTTTTTAAATACGAAAATAGCATTCAGCATGACACGCGAGCGGTTGCCGTGGTAATGAACCTGCTTGTTAAAGCGAATGTATAATCCTGTATCTGAGGCAAAATTACTAAATATGCAGCGCGAGTTATATATTTCTAACTCCAAACAATTGACCACTGAACCAGCTGATAAAATCTTCCTTTGATTCAATGCGTGATTACAAGTTGTCACTCAAATTAACCGATCGCATTTTACTGATGCAAAAGACGCGCGCGTGCACACGCACTGAGAGGGAGCGCGGTGTGTCGGTGTTCACCGAGCTATGTAAAATAATGACGCAGTTACAAGGTGTGTATAATTTACACTACTTAGTCAATACTAACAGTAGCTACTGTTCGGTTTTCAGACTGCTGTTTTCCTAGTCACTTATGAACTTGATGAACTTGACACTTCTGAACCTCTCGATTAAAGCTTTAGGTGACGGGTTGCCAGATATCACAAAAAGAGCAAAACAAGCCCTTTAAAAAGCAGTTAATAAGCAGACATGGCAAAAAATGTACCGGGAAAACATTTAAACATAACTAGTATTTACTAATATCCTACCAAATTAAAAGGAAGTAACTAATTTATTATGAGTAGAATAGTTCAATATAAAATATTCAGATATTATAAACTGATTGATGACGTCGTAAAGCAATAACATGAGATTGAAAAATTATTCAGCAACACTTTATTTAAAGTTTAATTGCACCTATGAGTTGTATTTAATATCAATCAGTTGGGGGAAGTTCATCTAAAAGTTGATGAGAGTGTTTTGTTTACTATATTTAGCTATTAAAAGAAATAGTTTATCAAATAAAAGAAAAAGAAAATTCATTTCTAAAGTCTAAATTTGGGTTTATTTATTATACAAAGCCCTTTTTGTCGATTTTTCGAGAATAAGTACATATATAAATAACTATATCGTGAAATATATCGTTACCGTGAAATAAAATTAGTCATACCGTGAAAGAGAATTTTGGTCATACCGCCCACCCCTAATTCATATAACGACGTTTGGGCCATACAAATTACAGGAGTTTCACGGGAGAAATAACAAAACGGGAGGGGGGCGGGAGATGGGTGTGAAATACGGGAGACTCCCGGGGAAAACGGGAGTGTTGACAGGTATGCCCTGGATGCGGCAAAGCGCCTGTTACTAATCATGTGTCCTTCATGTCAGTACGTCATAAAAAGAATGAGGCATCAGTTTACTGTCGGAGATTTGTCGCTCGGGTCGCACTGCATCCAGTGTAGACAACATCACAGATTATAATGGGTTCAACTGTCTTTTGTCGCATTGCGCGGCTCGTGTCCGGCATCTTGTTCAGGCAGCAGCAGACAAGCGGTGTCTTAAAGGTGGTTTGCTAACTAGTTACCAGTGCGGTGGTGGCATGAGTCTGTTGAATGGTGATTTAACGCTACGTTGTCACCTGGTGAGACGCAATGCTATAAAGTAAATAAACAATGTCCCCGTCTTTTACTCTCACAACGAGCTTATCATACTCGTTTGCTACATTAGCTAGCTAGCCATGTTTCATACCTTGTCAGTCATCTTACACCGTGTCTGAAGAGACCTCCTTTTACTGAAGTGAAAGGAGTGGCTGGTGTCACTACAGTGACATGGGTCACCAGTAGCAAACAATGGAGCGCTCTCTGCTGGACAAACTACATAGTTACACAATTTCCGAGCATTTTATCTGCGTTATATGTTCTGTTAAAAAAACAAAACAAAAAAACATACACGTTCATATCGGTGGCATATCTGCGTCATATACACCGATACCGGTATATCTGCGGCAGGCTCATATTGGCCGATAAAATCAGCAGACCAATAGATCGGTTGGGCTCTAGTAAGTATTACGGTAACAATTTTTTTTGAGTTGATCATAAAGGAGTTGATAATTTTTTTTATTACAATGACATTCCACAAAGTCTGTCACTATAACTTAACATGCATTGAACTCAATTTCTTTAACTCGCCCATCAGCTGTGAAGGTTCTCTAGAAGCATGACTTGTGTATTCCACAAGGAGGAAGATAACTTGGACACATACATCATCTGAACAGTAGTATATGAAAGGTTGCTCACATACATATGTGTATGTGTGGTGGTTTGTGGGAGACAGACTGCTTAATGTGTAAGAATGAGAGATTTCAGAACCAAAGATGAGAGGAATCGATCCCTGCACCATCAGCTGAATAAATGTGTGTGTGTGTGAATAAGTGTGCAGTGGCTCGTCAGGCTAATCCAGATAAAGCAGTGAAGGGTGAGTAAACAGCAGCGGGGGAGGACTGGCACTGTAATTAGCGGGTGGCATATGCCAAAGCTGTCAGAAAGCGTTTGAGCGCAGTGTTAACGTGTGCGTCGCTGCCGTCTGTCCCTGCAGAGGAAGAGGACACAGAGACACTGCCACACCCAAACCACACACCTACTGATGGCCACAGACCACAGATACATGGGATACTAGGGTACTAGAAGAAAGGATACTACACTCCATGCTATTCATGTACCAACCAAAGTACCACAGCATGTTTTTCTAAATCGAAATGTCTGTTATGCAAGCATTATAGTTACAGAATATAAAAAAACAAATGCAAAATAATAAAATACACAACTGATAAACTAATAGCAATAAATTAAAGAATTATTAAACAAACTGAAATGTTGTATAGGCTAAGCCTAGTGGTAGAGTTTATTTTGCATGAAAATTTGAGGCAACATGTGACCCCTAGACTGACGTTTCTGGGTTAAGGGTTAATCAAAGGCTGCATCTATGCTGTAACCCAGACAGCAACATAGTGTCGGACCAGATTCGGCCCACATCTGGTACGTGTTGAATCCACGTGTACCAGATGTGGGCCGGATCTGGGCTGGATGTTGTTGTCTGGGAAAACAATTCAGAATTTTTACGTAGTTGATATCTGGCCTACAACTACGAGGATAATTCATTTCTGATTCTCCTCTTAATTTAGTATTTATCAATACTGTTATGCAGCAGAGAGGTAATAGGAGAGGTTAAGTTAGCCCTGGTCTGAAAGTATCTCTTAGCACCAGGTAAGACAAGTCCTATAAATCAAAATGGACAATTACTGGGTTTTTTTTATAGAATATTGCAGAATTGCAGTACATATAATGATGTGTTTTTTGGCACGAAGGCGGGATAACCTGTCACTCACACCATGAGATCACAACAATAGCAAACCACAACCATCCAACAATCCACGCAATTCCCGATAAACAAAAAAAAAAAAAAACAAGTCCTGCCCTACATTTTTTCCCATTCGAAAAGCCGTTTTACTCAAATTTACGTCACAATAGGGAAGAAAAGACTATTGCAGCCTCTGTTTCATGACGTCCTTAAGATTCATGGAAGGCAGACAACTGAGCCAGTATTAAGTGATGCAATTAATTGTACTCTTATGATGTTTTAATTGAAATCATACAATGGTTCTTAAAACAAGGATGTGCAAAATGATAACGTAATTTTTACTGATGTTCATGTTAAGCACTCCTTTAAAAGCTCACTAATGACACTGCATAATTCATTGGATATTAATAAAATCAGTTGGTATATCTTGCTAACATTCTTAAGTGAATGAAAGCAAGCTGGACAAAAGAAAGCGGAATAGCTAAGATTAGGCCTTGAAGTGTTAATGCAGCCCAAGAGGCGGTGAAGTCAACCCAGGCTCATTGGGAAAAAGTGCCTCTACCTACATTTTGGAAAAAAATAAAAAAACGTAACTATATACACAATTCACTGGAGTTTTGTGTGGTTCCTTGTACAATACTATGGTATGACCTCAAAATGCTTTTACCATAGTGTGTGATTTGTAAAGTAATATTTTTTGAGTTTTGCATCATATAACCAGCTCCATTTATATGCTTTTCTGATGTAGTAAACTTGCTTGGTAGCTCACCAGTCATGTACCAGGTATTGCACTTGTGGTGCGGAGCGCTCGGGTATAAGTCCCGTGAAACATGAGTCACAAAGAGCTCAAAGACTTGTAGAAGCAATCTAAACTGAATATCTATCTCAAAGTTGTTTTTGTTATCACTGTCGGCTAGGTTTAGGGTAGAGTTTAATGTAGGTGGGACCCCAGACAGCAACAGTGTCGGCCCAGATCCGTACCAGATGTGGCCCGGATCTGGGCCGACACTATGTTGCTTGAACATTATTTTCAAATGCAATAGAGCATTCAGCTTGGAGCGACACTCACTGGGCATTTCATTTACAAACAATGTAACAACGTAACAAAGATAAAAAATTGCCAGATTCTAGTTCATCTGATAAAACTAAACACCCTTTTTGCACAACTCAATGGACATTTCACTTTGAAAGTGTCGCAAAATGTGCAAGAAGCAACTTAATTTTTTGCAGAATTGTTGCCACGGGCACATTTTTCCAATGAGCCTGGGTTGGGTGGATTCATGAGGCCAAACGAGAGAGATTTATTTCTATTTGGGAATATGAATGAGACAGAATGCGTCAATCAATCATTGTGATGACAAGATAAGAAATAAATGTGCAACATTGATCAATGTAAATATGTGATTATTAGAGGACCCCAGTTTACACAGATCAGACAAGGAAGAACCACTCAAGTGCACTTGACATAACCTTAGTGATCAGTGTTCAATAGATCTGCCTGATTACACAGGGGAAACGAGCCAGTCAAAGAGAACAGTTGCTGTACGGAAACAATTACAACTTTAACTCAGCTCAAAAAACTGGAGGACTGTAACAGAGCAACATACTATAGATGAAGATAACAAACAAACAACATTAACGTTGTCCTTTTAAGCCAAAAGTCAGTCTTCGGAAATGTACGACAGCTTTCCGTTGCAAATTACCTCCTTTTTTGCAGTATGTCTTGTGTTTTTCCTTACCACATTCCACCATTTATACACCAATTTATTTAGTTTGTGTTTCCTGCCATCAGCCTAATTATGGAAAAGGCATTACTACGCGGTAGCTTTCTCACGACATGGATAAACATAAAATCCGGGCCTGTGAGGGAGAAGGAAGTGCTTTTATTCACTACAAAAAACACTTCCTCCCCCAAGGCAAAAGAAATGATCTCATAAGCAGCCATTCCAGTCATAGATATATAAATATAATACATATAAATATAAACATTTAGTGACTGAGCGCACCAAGAACAGCAAGAGAGAAAAGTACACGCCAATCCCAGTTTAGTTAATATGTCACAACGACTCCACTGAGGTGAAAGAGGGGGCAAACCAGGAGAAACAAAAAAAGCCTACATTAATCAGTATCTTGTTTTCAATATAATACATTTAAACAAGATAAATTTACCAGCTACAGCTAGTACATTCACACTAGAGGGAAAATCAGCTTTTGTTTTCATAAAAACTTTATTTTTAGACCTACTCAAACTGCAAGTTACAGATATGGGGCCAGATCAGTTGACAATAACAAAGAAATTTTGCTTTGTTCCATTGACAAATTTATTTTTCTTTAAAGACTTCACAAACAAGTGCTGTCATATCAAAGGGCTACTTGCTATTGGTAGTTACTGGCAGGGGAAATAGGGGGGCGGGACAGTCTTATTCTAAAGAGCATCTGATTGGACAATAATCCGTGCAGAGCAGGATGAGTCATCAACATTCATTTTTGGGCTTTAACAATTTTAAATGTCTATAGCTAAAAAGAATTGTGAAACTTGTTTCAAATTGAATTAAATGAGAAATATTTAAGTAATAGTATTTTCTTGTTAAGCATGCATATTTACAATGTCGATTTTATTTTACACTGTAGGAATAGTACAAAAGCAGATGTCCTCAAAACTAACTCAACTAAATGTGATGATTGGCTTTAACAATAAACCTTACTTGATGTATCATTTTATTTCTTATTTTATTTTTAACACACACACACACACACACACACACGCACATAATGTTTTCTAATATACTGTGCCACAGAGCCAGACAACGTTAACACAAAATAAATCATGACTTCATCATGACGCCAGAGGAAGGACAGGACACTACACCACAGTTCTGCGTTCAGTTCAACAAGGGTTGCTGGTGAACATATGCATGTTTATGACTTCTATGTTTATTTGTAACCTCTCATTCAAATAGCGATCGAACAAACGGCAACATCACAACTACGCGATTTACAGAGGGACATTTTGATGAACTTTAGATGGAGATTAGCTGTAAGATCTTATGTTGTTTTTGTTAGTTGACTTTTTTCTTTATCATCAGACTAATTAAGATTTAGTGAGGTGCAGTGGAGATTAATAACCTAGAACAGGCCAGTAAAAACCCTTTCTGTGCTTTCGAGACAGTCAGCAGCACTGGCCCTTTGAAGTGCCTCTTTTTTCCACACCGTTTTAACAAGACTCGGTAGGAAACTGTGCAGAGTTTAACTTTTTTCCTTTTTCTTTGAAGTAAGGTAGAAGTGAGCTCTGTCTGCTTGGCCGTAGAGGGGCTTCTGGGTAGAAGAGGATGTGTGCCACTGTTTATACTTCCTGAATACTCACTCGCTGTAAACAAAAGTAACAATAATGACCAAAACAATCACAAACCGTCACCATGGAAAGCACAACAGAAGACTTAATGACCCCAATGCAACAGTGCACATCGCAGCATGCGGAAAGTACCGGCACGTAAACACCGCAGATCCTTACATCAATCTAACTCGACTCATCATGCTTTTAAGTGAATAAGTTAATAGCACCCCCACAAAAAAAGCAATCTCTCGCACACCATGAAGAAAGTTAAGGAAGGAATGTGACAGCAACAAATGAGTGCAGACGTTAATTTTGCTCCCAAACCCTTTAACATCAGCAAAGGTCATTCATTAATAATGGGGCAGCGCTGGAGCTTTGGGGGCACATGCCTGTCCCGGCACCAGCGACGCATTAGACCACGGCTCAGCGCCCTGCTCCTTTGTCATTGCCGCTAATTATCCAACGTGCCTGTGTGCCGTCTGCGCAACCTTTGCGTTCAGAAGCACTCATTTATAGTGATACACAACCACTGTGATGTCACAGATGCTAACAGTCACACAATCAATTCTCATGATAAACTGCATAAAAACGGTTTATGTATGCAAACTGACTTTGCATTTGGGGTCACGTCTTTAAAGGAGGTTCACAGAAATTGGAATGGAACAAATAAACTGCCATCAAAAAAAATAAATGGAATAGTAATTTGCTTTAAATTTCAAGTCTGAGCGAAAACATTGAATTGCTCAAAACAGTTGGGCTGTGACATGTGTATAATGCATACATTAACCATGTTTTAATCATTTAACCATTAATTTCAGTCATATTCGACTCTTGTCTAAATACCTTTCTTTAGCTACATGTCATATAAACAACTAAGGCAAGTAATCCCAACATAGTTGACGCAAGTGAATATATTCATTCACTTTTTATTAATGAATATAGTCATTAATAAATAGAAAAACAGTAATTTAAGGGACATAATGGCAAATTTTACCTCAGAAAATTCATGGAGAGATTGAGTTTAAATAAAATTTTCTTTGAAATAAGAAAATATTTCATTTTATTAATGTCCGCAAACATTCTGTCAACTATGTTACCAACCAAACACCCCTTGAAAAGTAAAAAATGGTTCATCCCAAAACCATGTGACCAGCATTAAGTGATGTCATTTTGTTCTGTGGTTTAGTCATCTTTTCCCTCCCATTTTTTCTCTCCAATGACCTATTGTCAATGAATACATGAATTGCCCATCAACTATGTTGGGTGGGTACATTATGGTTTGCAATACTTTTATTTGATTTCAAATAAATATTAAAATGTGAGCTCAAAACGGTGAACCTGGTGAAAGGTGTCACCTGTCAACTAAGTTAACCCGTGGAGCCAACTCTTGAATAAAATAGAGAACACAGCCACACAGTAGGGTCATAACAATTGATGATAATGAATTATTTGCCATAGATTAGTTTTAATCATAATTTAACCCTATATGTGTCAGAGGAGACAATGTGTTTGTGTGAACGTGCTTGAGTGTGAATCAAGATGAGGAAGGATTAAGAGATATTTCAATAATTTTACTGAATGAACTATGTATTGTTTATTTGCATGTTGAAACATAGATCTTCAAATAAAAATGACTAGGCTGCCATTGTAACAATAGCCGCGTTTCCATTACCCTTCAAATTGCTCAAATTGAAATTGTGAATTGAAAATACGCCCAATGGAAACGCATCAATTTTGCAAAAACTCCCATTTATAGCCAAAAAGTTCTTACGCTCGCATGAGGTGGTTTTTCAGGCAATTCGAAAAAGAAATATTTCGCAAAACTGCAATGGAAACAGTTTTTGCGCATTTGCAGGTCACCTGACGTAGATGACGCGGTGTGTTTGGACAGAATACGAGACAGAGCTCTTTATTAAATTCATAAAAGACAAAAGAATTACAGGAATAATGGATTCTAAACCTCAAATAAATGCCACAATCAAGACCTCGAAGCAGATATGAGGGAGAAACACCCAGAAACACCTCATATGTGCCGCTCACAAGTATAAGGGTCGTTCCTTACCATTAATGCTTGGAAAACACACACACATCTCCTTCGATTAATAATAATGGCCAGTGCAGTGGCTGGGATTATAGTACATAAACCTACCAACGTCCGTTACCATGGTTTTTGGAATGATTTTACTTATCGCGAGAGGAAAAATGAAGTTTTAGTCGCATAACATCGGTTTATGGAAACGCCGTCATTTCGCAATAGTTTTTTGTCGACATTTAGAGAAAAGAAAAAAAAAACGCGAAAGTTTTGCGCAAATCTGTAATGGAAACGCGCCTAATGAGTCCAGTCAACTGTTACTTGCGCCAACTACAGTATGTTACTTTCATTGTCAACTGTTGGCATTTCTTGCCTTGGTTGTTAATATGACATGTAGCTATTATTCATATGATGTGCAGCTAAAGACATGAATTTATATTTTATTAATGAATGTTGCTAAATTCTGTTTGTTAAGCATTTTCATTTCATATTAGGGCCAATTATTGTATTGCATTTATGCTGCCTGCCACTAAAAAGACTGCAAATATGTATTTAAAAAAAAGTCTGTTAACACCTTTTGCAATAACTGTACCAAATTCATTATTGAAATTATCTCATCAATTTGGCACATCAACATTTTCACAATAACTTACTTCTTTAAAAGTATCATTAAAATTTCTTTACGACTCCCATCCATAAAAATGATTTGATAATATGATCTGAATGTGTCGCATGCAGTAATAGGCTGTGACACAAACTACAGCACAAAACTTGAAAAAGGGACTTGATACATACTCTGCCCTTATGAAATATTAACCTCTGGCTCTTCCAAATAAAGAGTTTTATATCTGCTTGTTTATTTTTCCATTCACTTTCTCCTTTCACTCTCAAAATCATTTGTAATACCCAGTCTCTCTACTCCAGTCCATTACAGTAAATTGGTGAACCTGGCAATCGTAAAGGCGAAAGTGGCCATGAGATCTGTTAAAAAATTCACCAGCCAGCACGACAAAAGTGTCTGTTCAGCAAAGAGTTGGGGACAGGATAAAAGCCGTATAAACACGTGTCAGAGCAGCACTCAGAGGAGGGGCTGACTGAATCCAAATGCCAATCATGAATTTGCTTTAAATAACTTATTTACACAGTGACAGAAAAGAGATGGCAAAGTGACCTGCAACCATAGTGATATTGTAAGGGGGGAAAAACAGTAATGGATGAAGTGAGAGAAATATGAGACAACATTTTTGCAAAAAGTGAAAAAGTAGGCCAAGTAATAACTCCTCTATCTGTATTACTATAACGCTAAGTGTGTGTGCTGTGAATAACTTTTAACATCTCAAATCATATTCAAATGAGTCATTTTCTGTCAATTTTATATTTATATAAAACTTAAAGACCATAATAAATGTAGAAGCCATTAATCTAAGGTAGAAAACATGACAAATAAGATTAACTTGTAGCTACTTCTGTATTTGATAGGCAATAATTGTTCATAATAATTTTCAGGTGGCCTTCAGGTGACATGAAATACCCACAAGTCTATGCATTTGTGTAACTATAAAAAAAAAAAAAAAAAAAAACCTTTATTGCTAATGAGTTTGAGGTATGGTTAGGTTTAGGAGTAAGCGTAGGGTTAGGACTATATAGGGGTTAGAGTAATTTGGGTTACAGTTAGGGGCAAAGTTTACAGTGTAACAACAAATGTTAATTAAATGCAAATACTTTAAGGGGCCATTAACACAACACCATATGTTAACAAAACACGTTTGAGTTTTGGCTGTTCAAATACACGACAGCAGCGTTGTATGGGCCTGAAAATGCACACTTTTGACACACTGTAAAAAAAAAAATTGTTGTTTTAATTAAAAGAATGTATTAAAATGTTAAGTTTAGTCAACTCAAATATCCAAGTTGCCTAAACTTAAAATTAAGGCAGCAGAAATACTACCTTTTTTAAGTTGAAACAATTATATTATTTGCAGTGCAACGGTGTCGTCTATACACGAAAAATGCGATTTCGTTTTTAGTACATCGTTGGTACAATTGGTACATAGCAGTTAAGGCCACATTTAAAATGTGACCCAATTTTCTGATTCAGTTATAAGTTATAAGTATTGATTTGTTTTTATATATGGTTAGAAAGGAAATATGTCCTCGTAAAGGTCAAAACAACCCTTAAAACCTGTTAAGCAATTAAGTTTAAAAAAAAAAATTCAATGTAGGACACCTGGATATGAAATGTATTTGTTTCTGCAGCTTACAGTATTCCACCTTCCTCCTGTGCCATGCAGAGACGGACAGACTGCAGCGATGTCAGGGCAGAAATGGATTGTTTGACCGATGGGTATGTACAGCGATTCTGAGAGCTTTCATTTGGCCCCCACTGGCTATCGTCTGGTTCAGGAGTGCATCTCTTGCTGTTTTTTTTTTTTCCTCTTTCCCGCGTTCATTTGGTGAGGCTCCAGCAAACGCAGAGGTGTTTCAATATCACAGGCATAAGGCAGATTTGGAGCGTGTAAGCACAATGTGCTGTGAATCGAATTACGCTGGTGCTGTGCTACACGTTCTGTGGTCAGATTAGCATGGTGTTTGCAGAAGCCAGTGGATGTCACAAAGACTGTCTGTTATTACAGTGAAAGCAAATCAGCAAAGTGTCATTAAAAGCAATCCCATGAGCACCTAATGGGGGGAAAAGATACATCCGTAGTTTCTGGAGCACGAATGCAATTTAACAGCATGTCAAGGTGACCAAGCACGCACTCGGTAGGGATTTTATTGCAGTATTAGAGTGTTGTAAGTGAGGCAACTTAGATAAAAGAGGAACACTAAACAAAGATGTGCGGCAATGTCAAGCGCTCAATGGTACCGTAGGGAAACTAGCTTAACTGCCTTTTACTAAATACCCATTGATAAATACATTTAAAACTCCCTCTGAGAAAATTTGCAATGTTTTACAGAATAAATAACAAGAATAGCTCACCACCAGGGGTTTAAAACCATAAAACTAGCAAAAGCAAGCATGGTTATAATGGAGGACAGCTCATGTCTTTGGCCTAATTTTGATCTCAATAAAACAATCATTTTTCAATCCACTGCTTCTGAAAGCAATAAAAGTTTGTGATGCAACACATAAGACTGAATTAAAACCATTTAATTTTCACTTTTCCAGAGCAAGAATGTAAACGAGATTACAGAGAAGGGTCAGTGGCGTATAAGCGTGTCTACATGTTGAATTCATATGGTTTGGAAAAACGTAATTATTTCACAGCTCTATAAAGTTCGATATGTGTTATTCAGCTTCATCCGCATACATAAAGTACACTCACGTAAGGTGACTGAATTTTTTTTTTTTTTACAATTATAAATATGATAATTATTAATTAATTAATTAATAGCAAAGGTTTTAGGGAGTACCATCACATGACAGTTTACAACCTTGACTAACCTTGCCTTTTCATAAAAAGGTAAATGTATCTAAAAATGACTGGTCTTACTGACCATGACAGGTCTTCAGATTCATTGATATAATTTCCTGTTTTGTGTGACTTTGATATGTCAGACAAGTTTTCAAATATTATATAAGCTGTTTTGTTTAAAATAAAAAATAAAATCCAATAACCACGACTGCATTTTTGACCGAGATCAAATGTACAATTGTGTTATTTGTTATTGAAGAACCTATTCTGATGATGAATGTTGGGGCACATGTCGTCCTCAATGTCTATGGCGGTTTCAGCTCAGATGCATTTATTTGACGTCAAAGCTTAAAGCTCTGCAGTAATACTGAAAATGGCATTGTTGTACGCTGATCACTTGAAGAATCACCTGATCTTTTGTGGTCCATCACAACCTCTTGTGGATCTCAGCTGGTGAACACAGGATGGGCCGGCACGATCTCATCATCAGAGAGCAGTACACAACCTGCCAATAAAGACAAGATGACATGAAAAAGTGGAAAGGAGATGCACTTTGTAATGGACAACATTGAGATATGAAAGACTACGTGTGAGCCAAGCGTTCTTCCCTGGACCAATTTACATATTTTTACAGTGCAGCTTTTTTTCTTTTTTTTTAAATGTGAATAGTTTATTCAAATAAAGGGGAGCTTTTAATGTCCACCTCTGACAAACGGCATTCAATAAAAGGAGCATACGCTCGTGTGGGGCGAGATGGGCCACTGCCAAATATTTTTGAAATGGCCTGTGCTGGAGCAATCTGAAGATTAAAAACATCTCTTGAATTACAATGACACATCACAAAATAAAATTAATGCAGTATTTTCATTATAAGGATTGAGTCCCAGAGTGTTTGACCATCCATTAGTTGAAGGGGGAAGGGACGACACCATGATACTACAATGATTCTGGTGTCAAAGGCCTTTTAGGCAAATATACAGCATCTCACTCCTTGTTCTCAGTGAAGAGAGGAATACAGAAGACTACAGATACACACTGCCAAAGAACATTACTATTAATAATAATAATAATTATAAACCCCAAAATAATTTACACCATAAAAAAAAAGAAAATAAAAAAAAGAATGAAATCACCTGACTAGGGAGTCCATACACTTGTCACACAATTGAACATTTACACCATAAATAAATGTGAGAAATTAATATATTGGATGAAATTCTTTTTATCTGTTTTATCCTATAGGCTATGTGACTTGAGAAAATACAATTCGTCAAATGTCTGTCTTTTTTTTTATTTTATTTTTTTACTTTTGTCTATGAGCTGTTGTGTATAAACTATTATTACAACAGAGAAAGACATTTAAACTATAGGTCAACTATATTTAGTTTGCATGTCCCTTTCAGCTATTTCAAAAGGTAGCAATAATTTTTTTTAAGAGTTAAAATAATTAATTTATATTTTTCTTTACGTAGACATTAATCTAGCTACTGAGGCAGGACGGTGTGAGTGACAGTAAACGCAAATTACCAAGTGATTCAGACAAATGCCTTGCTTTTTAGCCTATCTTTTTTTTTCTTTCGGGCATTATATTACAGATAAATGCGACACTAAAAGACGTAATATTAACCAAAAACTATGCATACTACTGATAACATTTTTTAACGTGACTGAGATCTCGTCTCTAATCACGAGCTTTTGGCGCCACCGTGTGGATACTCTGAAGACCCGCACTTTAAAATAAGGTCAAAAAAGTCGACGTGCAAAGTTCATTTAGCCTACGTGTGAAATTCAATACATTTTATTAGGAGTTGTTGGCTATCTATATAAAGACTAATTATTGTACACTTATTTCGAACAAGAAAAAAAAAAGTAGGAGCTACGCGCCTAAATCTAAATGTAATCTTTAAAAGACTTCAGAATGATTTTTTTTAAAACTATAGACTCATTTTTAAAAGCGTGTGTTCGTGCTTATTGCTTTTACCTCACATGAGTGGGAGAACATTTTACGCTCATTCGCACATCTTTTAAAAGACTATTACACTCACCTTTCATCTAAAACCAATCCATAGGCTAAGCACGAAACTCGTTTAAACAACTATTTTGAATTCACGTGTTTCCTGCACACACACAAACAAACAAAACAAAACATAACAAAAGACACGATAATAACATTGACTAAACTAACCAATAAGAGAAACTATCAAATGTGATTAAAGGTTCAGGAAAAGAACTCTGCTCTAAAAAAAAAAAAAAAAAAAAAAAATTGGTTCTAGACGGTAGGCTACTAGATTAGGGTTCTTCATCTTTTAACCATAACAGAACCCTTTTTGGTGCTAAATAAAACCATTTATAAGGTTATTTAAAGAACCATGCTTTGAAAGTGCTATAGGACCTTAATGGTGTTATAAATAACCTTTTGAATAACGGATTATTTTCATTAATATTAGTAGGCCTATAGTTACTATATTATTAATATTAGTATTATACATTTTATTTTAATACTTTAAATTATATATTAATATCATTAATATCATCAGCAACAGCATGTTGTGTCAGTTTTATTTTTTTATGTGAAAGTAGCAAAAATGAGTGCTCTAACAACAGTTAAAGGACAATTAACATTGAACATGAATAAATACATGAAGTAAAACCAACTAGAAACGAACTAGAAAGTTGTCATGAAGACCACGTTCTAATGCAATATCTTCACAATCCTCTAAGGTGTCTATGAATTACATCATTTTGGTGTAATTGTGTGGCAGTTTCTCTCTGTAGATGGTGAGGTAGTGGGACAATGTGTCTCTTCCATTTGTTTATGTAAAAATAATTATGTTTATGAAGGCCAAAAGTAGCAAAAACGGACAGTATGTGAACCCTTTACATTTTCAATGTTAAAAGGAAAAAGTGACATAAAAAGTGATGGGATTGCTTTAATGTTTTTTTGTGTGGGTGTGTGACTGGGTATGTTTTTGCATAATAATAAATAAATAAAAATCTAAAAATATGGATCATAAATTCAATATCTCTGTCACTCTCTGAGAAGAGGAGTGAAGTAACTGAACAGAGCTGATCACATGTTCTATTATTGGTAGGAAACCTGATACAGTTTGAAATTAAAATGTATAGAAATGAATTTTCATCATTTACCTGCAGTGAGTGTGTTGAATGACAGTCTGTCACGTTGAGCTCCAGAAAAACAGTAATGAGGTGGCTTTAACGGTTACAGATTTGAAAATCAAAAAGGCGGGTATGAAGAACCTAAAACAGTAGCCTTTTTCAGCTACGATATGGTTCTAAATAGAACAATAACTACGTGTAAAGAACCTTAAATAACTGTTTTTAATGTCATTCTTTTACAATTAAAGACGATTGATTAAATAAATAAATAAAATAGGCATATTTTACCACAAAGGTCTTATAAATAGGCCAATACCTTTTTCCCAAAACATAGGCTACCCTTTTTTACAATATTTATACAGTAAAATTACAATAGCCTATATTGTCTTTTAAAACTCGATAGAATTTATTAAAGCGTGGCAAGTTAACTTACAGTTAACCAGTTGAGTTAGTAAAATAGGCTATACTACCTTGAACGATCTTTTCTGTTTGAATTAGGCTAGGCTACTTACAGTTTTTACTGGGTGTTTAGGTCACAAGGTCCAAATTTCATATCACGTTTAGGCTATAGTGACCAAAATAACCACGGTTGTCAATATTATCACGGTAGCCAACTTCCTGGAACTATACTATCACACACACTAAAGCGTTTAACTGAGTTTTTAAGTTGGTTTTATATCGAAAACCAACAAACAACAAATAAAATTAGCAGCACTATGATTATTTTGGTTTTCAAAATAACAACATTATCCTAACTACGACAGTTTACAAAAAATAAAAATAAATTTTAAGTTGGTTGGATGACTTATGGCATAACATTGTCTACAAATATGAACATAGGCCTACTATATGTTAAAATAAAGTTATAATAAAAACGTTTTATAAAATGATAAATCTAACATTTCAGCCTTAAACCATTTTTAAGAAAAGGGATGTGTCAAACTTATAAATTAGAGTTAGCCTAGTATAATTAGGCTAGTCCGTAAATCTTATCCAAATTGTTTAGATTTTATAAATGCACTATCACAATGGTCTGAACAAACCATAGACTGTAAAAGGAACAAACGCGGTAGGCAGGCTGAATTAATTCTGACAGTAGATGGCGCGCCTTATGGAAAAGCAAAAATACTGTTTCCCTGGTAACGGCTGTACAATAGTTTATTATTACATTATGCATTAAACGGAGGGTAGGATGAAAAGAAAATGGCATCAAAACTCTTCTGAAGACAGAAAAGTTTTCGGGAAAAAAATACATATAATTAATTCGTTCACAATTTCCCTTAGCACGTGTGAGAGACTGTTGCTAACTTTGCTGGACAGTTACCGTGAGTTCAAATTGCGGTAATCAAATATGGTCTTAAGGATAATTAAAATATGAAACGATTTTATCATGGTTTATCGTCAAACCGTTAACAGTTATGAATCTAGTCCATGTTTATCCTCTAGTCTAGTCCATGTATATCGCAAATGTATGGAAGCTTAATTGTTTTCGCTCTATATAAACAATTAAATAAAGGCAATTCAAACTTTTTATCTTGCAATTCGTACTTTATAACTCGCAATTCTGACTTTTCCTCAGAATTCTGAGGAAAAGGTCGCAGTTATTTTTTATTTTTTCCATAGCCTACTAGTGAATAAAATAAGGCTATGTTTGTTAGCAGGAAATTAGGCTTATCCTACTTATTTGGTCAAAATTGTGGTCGGTTTAGGTAATTTTTGTGAGTAAGATTGCTTCAATGATTAATTGCAGATAACCATAACTACACTGTAACCTTGTAACATTAGGCTACATACAACAAGCCCACCCTTGTCTGTTAAGACATTATAAAAATAGCTAAAATTTTAAAGTCATCTTCATTCATTCACATTTATTGTTGTGTTGTTTTGAATTGTATTTTAATTGAAACTGATGAGTAGAGCACCTATACCTGTTGAATGCTGAGGGAGCATCACCAAACATTGAAATTAAATAGACTGTATGAATTATAATAGTTTGGGGCCTAGCGAGTTTTAGCAGACATCCCCAGTGTAACAATGCTATTTTAACTGTTTGCTAAAACCTCTGCGCTTCTGCTATCATAGAAACCATCACTCCTGAATCTAACTTACCATCAAAGTTTTTAAATCTAAAGTCGCGCCAAACGACAGTGATGCGCTGCAATCAGGCTTAATTTGCAGCACCTGTTTCATTCTCAAGCCGAAAGGAAACTTTCGACCTTCACTGTGTTTTCGTTAAGCCGTGAAGCTCTGTATGTATTGTTTTTTATTTATGATTTCTTGAAGATGCAGAAACCCTTGAAGAAATATTTTGTAAACATGGACGAATATCTGGCCAGCATCGGGCTCTACCGAAAAATGATGGCGAGAGACGCGTCCTGTCTGTTTCGAGCTGTTTCTGAGCAGGTAATTTCCATAAATACACCTTAAAAGAAGCTCAAACTGTACTTTTTTGTGTCATAGTCAAAGGTTGTGAACGTATGAATTCTTGAAAACCGTGTATGCCCGTAGCAAAGCTGTTAAAATTAGTAGCTGAATGACATTTTTATGACTTCACCTCTTCACTTGTCCGTTTTTTTTTGTTTTTTTTTGACAATATGCTGCTGAACTGATGTTTTTTTTTTGTCATAAGCTTTACTACTCCCAGAATTACCATCAAAGAATAAGAAAACAGTGTGCCAACTTCATGAGGGCAAACAGATGTAACTTTGAACCTGTAAGTGAATTCAGACTACATCAATGAAACCTTAGTACAAACTGTCATTAAATTTAAACATTTATAACATGTTGTCTTATTGTGTTACCATGTGTTTCAGTTTGTTCAAGGATCTTTTGAGAAGTATTTGGAGCGCTTGGAAGACCCCACGGTTTGCATTCAGGGTCTTTCCATCTTCACAAAATATTAACATTGCATATTAGGCTATGTGTTTTATTGTTGTAGTTTAATGATTGGGCAGGTGTTTACTGTGTCAAAAACCAAAATAACTGACATATGATTGTAATGTACTATCTTGTAATATCCCAAATTTCACAGGAAACCACAGGACAAGTGGAGATAAAAGCACTGTCTTTAGTGTACAGGTATTTGCATCTATTTTTTCTTAATCCAGAGCCTTTTTTTGTGAAACACTACTTTCTATATTCTCTTTGATTAACTGTTTTCTAAAGAAATGGTTCACCCAAAAAGGTAAAGGGTCATTACTCACTTCCATGTCATTTCAAACCCAGTATTTTTCTTCTGTGGAGCATAAAAGGTACATTTCTGAAGGATATTCTGGCTGCTCTCTTTGATATGCTAATAGGTCATTAAAGTGGTCTGTAAGTCATGTGATAGTTTTGTGTGGTGAACCGGCCAACATTTTTTAAAACTGTTAATCTTCCCATCCACCAAAGAGCAATGGACTACAAAAAGTACATCATTACCTAAAGTCAGATGCACTACAATGAATATTTTCAGTGAATAATGATTTGTATTTTGGTTTGTTCCTCACACAAAGCTACCATATGATTTTAGAAGATGTGGAATAAAGTTATCAAGTTGTGTGGACCACTTGAGATAGTATTTTGAAGCTTTACAGTCCTAGTCCTCATTCACTCTCTTTATATTGAAAACGAACACTTTTTGTGTTCCATGGAAGAAAAAAAACCCATAAAATAGCCCTAAAGTAAAAATGAGGTAAACTATTCCTTTGTTTTGTGATGCATCTGAATTATATCCTTTTGAATAAAATGTATTCAATGCTCAAATGTAACTTCATTTAAAATGTGTTCATTTTTTTTTTCTTTTTTTTAATCCCAAATTCTCATATGAGTGGTTTTTGGCACAGGCGGTGCTTTGTCATTTACAGGTATCCAGGTAAGCCACCAACTGAGATTGCGGAGGAAGACAATTTGCCTAAGGTGAGGAATGTTAACTCTCTGTTCACATTTAGAGTTTAGTTCTAATTCAGTTTCACTAATCTGGCCATGAACCACCTACTTGACCATGAACCAACTATAGTTACTGTGTCACGGAAAGCAACATGCACTGTTAAAGGGATATTTCACCGATTAGCATTAAGCTTTGTATCAGTAGAAACCCGGTAGTATTTTCGAATGACTGTGCTTCCCTCCCTCATGTCCCCCTGAGACGAGAGATTTCTGTATTGTGTCTCTGGAAAAAAAACCTCTGACGCAACAATCGGCATTTTTGCGTCATTGGAGGCTTTTTTGGCCAGAGGCAAGAGACTACAGCCAGTAGTAGGAGCTCGTTCCGCATGAACCCGCCCATAGGGGGATCTCACTCTCACGATAAAACAGTGTCTTTTCAGTTTCGAGTCAACTAGTAGCCTAGTTGTATAATTTCTTCCGAAACTGCCCTCTGTAACCAGTAGGCGTGGCTTGGGAGTGGCCTCATAGGGCAGCGAAGCAAGTGCATTCTGGGAGTTGTTGTCTTTCATCCACATGAGCCAAAAATACATTTTCTGGCTTTTCTCAGTCTAGAAGGCACCAACTTCTAAAATAATTTCACATTTCTACTACATAAATGACCCAATTTAAATACACATTAATCTTTCCAGCTGTGAAATATCCCTTTAAGTTTGTGGATATTTTTCTTTTTTACTGCTATTTGAACATTTATGAAAGATTTGATGTCATGAACGTAAGCTACAAGTTTTTCCATTGAAGCTCTCATTGTACCCGGATGGGAACCTGGACCCCTGACTCCAGAAGTTACACAGTGACGGATGATTCTGTTGGAATCCAACAGCACTAGTTATTTTAATATATAATGGCCTGGTTTCACAGACAGGGCTTAGACTAAAGCCCAATTTATACTTCTGCGTCAAATTCCTGCCATAGCTACGTCTGTGTAGCACGCGTACCCTTTGTCATACTCTGACGTGCACCTCTCAAAAAATGTAACAACGTGTCAATTCTGCGCGGACGCAAGGGCTGTGATTGGTCTGCTAGAACCCCTCCCTCTGGTTTCAAATGCTCCCTCTGCATGTGTAATTGCTGATCGGAAGTATAAATGAAAACCAACTCATTGCCTACAGCGTAGAGGCTCCGGCTTAGGTCCGACGCAGAAGTATAAATCAGCTTAAAGCCAGTGTTAGACCTTAGTTCAATTAGGACATTTAAGTAGTTTTTTTAATTTTAGAAAAAAACATTACTGGTGTGCATTAAGATATATCAGTGCAAGTTGCTTTCAGTTAAAACCGCTGAAAAAGTCTGGGTCTAGCTTAAGCCTTGTCTGTGAAACTGGGGGAATATGCATCACTGGGTGGGATGTTTGAGGCTGATATCAAATTTTGGTTGGCAGCATTCACGCAGATTCTGTTCCACCAGTTGGTCTTCCTTTGAAATGTGAAGAAATAAGATGAAAAATTTTGTTTTTTCTTAGCTTAAGCATTGCTTTGTTGATAAAGTACTACGTAATTTCTGCAGCATTTATTATGGTTCCCAGCACTTTTATCATCTTGAATTCCACCCCCAGATTTTGCTGTGTTGCTCAAACAACGGCCACTATGACATTGTTTACCCCAAGAACTATCCAATGGATGCTGCACTATGTCAGGGTGAGTTAGCAGTTCATCAAGACAAGATTCCTTGTGTGATACATAATGAACAATCACAAATGGTGATTTTGGTGAAATGGTGATGTGGTAATTTTACCACAGTAGTGGAATGTTGTATGTGGCATTTTCATTTTTTTCAGCCTTGTTGTATGAACTGTTATACTCTCGTGTTCTGGGAGTTGAGGAAGAAGAGCTGCAGGTGGCGCTGGAGGGATTCAAAGGAGGGGGACGACGATACAGAAACAGCCAGTCTATGTGCAGTGATGACGCTGGCTATGACACCCCAGAAGACCGGCCTCAGAGGTCTTCTCTTGTTTCCTGACTCTTTCGTAGCACACTTTAAGGCTGTCTCCTGTCTTCCTTTATCTTTCTCTCTGTCTGTGTTCAAAATCGCCCCCTATACCCTATTTAGGGAGACTATTTGAGGGAACAGCCATTTGTAGTGGTGTCTGAAACCATAGTGGATTTCATTGAGTGCACTCATTTAATCCAATAATGCACCGCAATAACAAGTGTACAACAGTTGTACACTCAACAGCTAGAGAATACCCATAATGCACAGTCACGCTGAATGAATTCCTGTGTCTCGCCAGTCGATGGTCCCGCAGCTGAATCATCTGTCCACCCATTTTTAAACCGCACATTTCCAATGTGGCTACAGCGTAATATCTTACAGATATAAATTCATTTTTAATTCATTATTAAATTGTTTAATGTTTATGCATAGTTTCCATGACTAAATCTTTTCATTACTAGAGCTGCCAGTTTAAGTTTTAAATGATTATTAAATGGCAAGCATAAACTATGCAAAAGCTGCAACCCTTCTGGTGCACTCGGTGTCTTAATTCGTTCACTTATGTTCATTCACTCCCTCGAGTGGCCTAATGTAGGGTCTAGGGGGTGATTTTGAAAACAGCCTCTCTTTTTCTTGCTGATTATCTCACAAATACAAAGTGGTACAAAATACAAATGGGAAAATGTTGACCGCTCACATGTCTTGCAAGTATAGATTGTAAAGAAATAGTACACCCAAAAATTAAAATTCTGTAATTTATCCATGTGATGTTCAGAAACACAAAAAGGAGATGTTTAGTAAAATGTCTGAGCTGCTCTATACTATAAAATGAAAGTGACTGGGGATGACAAGCTCATTTTAAGCTTATTTTAAATAGTCATGTTTCACAGTATTACTGTTTTCACTGTATTATTGATCAAATAAATCCAGCCTTTATATATCACCAACCCCAAAACTTTGAATGGTAGTGTACTTTCAAAAAGAGTAGCTTGACAGTAGAGTTGCTTAAGTTACAGCTAGTAGCAAGTAGCTTCTCCAACACTGCTGGTCACTATGCCGGAATTTTTATAGTAAAGAGCAGTGTAAACATTCTTTAACATTCCCACAAGAAAACCATAGGAGTTTTAAACAACATGAAAATGCACAATTCTGGATTTTTTTTGTACTTTGCATGACTTTTGATTTGTTTCAGAGAAGAATGGGAGTCGAGTGGTCACTGCCGCTCAGAAGACAAATCCAGAACTGGAGCTGAGGACCAGAAGGTGGCTTAGACCATAATTTAAAAGATTAAGATGTTAAACTTTCATCAGTATTTGACATGCACTCTTTTGCTCCAGGCCACAGAAGGTTCAGGAAAACTGGTTCTGCCGTACAAGGTCCTAAAGGCCTTGGAGCCAGAGCTGTACCGCAACGTAGAGTTTGACGTGTGGCAAGACAGCCGCAAAGGTCGGTTTACTTTACTTCAGTTAAATGTTAAGAGCATTAATGACTCTTACACTAAATTAATACTGATTCCCATGTTAAATCATTCAATAGAAAGCACTGCTGATGTAAAAAAAAAAAAAGCTCATAGTAATGTTTTATTGAATGTAACTCATGATTTTTTTTCTTGGTGGGGGATGGATTGTGCTAAATGGGCTTCATGAAAATGTAAATGACCAGAATGACTTTACCGGTAAATGCACAAATATGCTGTTCACACAAGCAACGGCGTTCCGGCTTTTCACCGGTAAGACACCATTCAGATCCAAAATACTGGTAAATTCTGTGATTTCAGTCATCGGAAGTGATCTTTAAACTTCATCCGCCCGCATGAGAAGTGCTTTAGTTTCACTATCTGTTCAAATTGACAATTTTTTGATGTCTCAGTGAAAGGCTTTAAAGTTGGGATCAGTAGTTTTTGAAAAGGGACGTGTCTAGTAATGATGGGGAGGAGAGAGCGCTCCGTGCACACAGCACAGACATTAGTCAAACGATTACAGAAAGAGATGGCAGATAAATAAAAAAAAAAAGGAAAATGTCTGCGCCTGCGGAACTTAAAATTAAAAAGAAGGCTTACAATCAGGCAAGAGGTAGAACTCGTGTTAAATTGGAGAAGCTTGAGAGAACTCAAGGAGCGGAAATGCCTAACATCAGACGCTGAGTTTGCTTTATTTCTTCTTGATAGGTGAGTAACATTGTTTAGCTTTGTTTCACAGAACTAAAATATGCTGGCCATTGCTTGAATATGCTCGTGTTTCATCTTTGCTTGTTTTTTCATTTGCGATATTGTCGTTCAGCTATGAAAAAGACACATAAGCCTGACACGTTTAAACCTCAAGCGTCGGCTCCCAAAGTGTCTCTAAAAAGTAAGATAATATACTCCTAATGTTTGTTTCCTTTGGTTCCTCATTTAGTGATTGATATAACCCCCTAATCTTTTTATAGTTGTAATATATTTGTTATTATGACTCTCGTGCTATCAAGTTGATCATGATAACTTTGTGGGTGTTGAGCATCGTCTTCCTCGTGAAACGGAGCTGAACCATTGACGCGTTAAAATACACATTACTACTAAAACGCATTCGACATGGATTACCATAGTAACACATTGCTTTCACTTGCCCTCGGCCGGCAGGTACAGCAGATTGTACCAGTTGTTGCCTGGGTTACGGTCGCGTACATAAGTGTGGAGTGGAGCCATCAAATTAGGGGCGAGATCATTTTGGGGTAGGGGCGTGTTTGTTTTGGTGATTTCAAATATCAACATTGGCCAAAAGTGTTTTTCAAAAACTACTGATCCCACCTTTAAGGGATGATTTAACAAAGGGTTTTTTCTCTTAAAAACACGAGACGGGCATAATAGTATCCAACTGCTGAGCCACAATGCTGATGAATGGAAAAGAAAGCTGGGTCTCGAGCGCGACAGCGACACGTTGAAAGCTGCAAGATGTGGCGCAATGGTCAAATATGATCATCTTGCACATATTTAAATATTAAAAACTATTAAAAAGCTTACTGTAAACAGCGCTGAGTAAGCACGTCATCTCCAAAAGAACTTTATGATTGGCCCAGAGCAGACTTTTTACGTCAGCACGTTTTGACTTTGTACGTGACCATACCGGTAATCTTTATTCCACGTTCACACAGTGCACATTAACTGGTAATTTACTGGTAATATTACAACTTCCCTTACTGGTAATTTGCTGGAACCAATTTACTGGTATTTTTCAAAAGGACCTGTAACACATGATCTCTTACCTGTAATTTACCAGTAAAGACTGTTTGAAAGGGGCTGATGTTTTATGAGTCACCCCAAATATCCTTGAGAATATGACCACATGCAAACTAAACGTATAATTTATGAGCAGAACAGGTGGTTTGACTAAGCTAATTGATGCCATCTCTAACATGTATATCTTCCCTTTTTTTTCTTCTTTTTTTTTTATATGTGCAGTTTTATTGTGATGTGCTTTGTGATAATCCTGTGTTATAGAGCTACAGAAGACTGATTACATGGTGTTTGCTGGCAGACAGTACTTTTTAGGAGATAAGTGTCAGGTGGGACAAAACTTTAATCCGGTTTAAGTGTTAACATTATTGCAAATTGGAGTACCATTTTTCTTTTGTCACACCTCATTTGATAAAACAAACCCCTGTTATGTATTTTTCAATAAGAATTAATTTCCCCACAGCCCCCATCATACTCATATTGTTGTTTTTTTCCCAGGTTCGCTTGGATCCAAAAGGGAAGTTCTACAATGCTTTCATTCAAGAAGTAGGGAGTCACACCACTGCAGTGACCGTGTTCATTGAGGAGCTTGCAGAAAAGTAAGCTGTTCACCTGTGCTTTCTCACAGGCAAATGTCCCTGAGAATCTCTAAATATCTTCTTTAACTCCTCTCCTCTAGGCACCTGGTTTCCTTGAGTAATCTGAAGCCAGTGAACCCTGTGCCAGCCTGGAACATCACACCAAGCAGAAAAGGAAACTCCTACAACCATCCAGAGCAGTACACTGGAGAACTAGGTCTGTCTCTTTCCAACTTCATTTGTGTTGGGATGTACACTCCTTAATTTTTATCATTTAGTTGATTTCTTATTTTGAGTATTTGATCGTATTAGATATGTATAAAATTGTCCATTTATAGAACTTTCCAAAGATGTAAACATTTATGTGAAATGAAAATGCAATGATAGTGTTAATTCTTAATGAACTGCATAAAATAATTATATACTTTTTGAAATGACACTCATTTTATTTATATATTATATATCAGACAAAATGGCCAAATATTGGCTTGACACATACTGTGTATGTATAGGTGTATTACTGAGTTATCAGAAGGACACATGAACAGATCATGCCAAGTTACATATACAGTAGTCAACATTTGAAGTGGATCAAAACCTTTCATCAGTTATACATGAATTTTGAACAATACCCGTTCTTGTCTTAGGACAACTTTGAACTTTTTTGATCCACTTTAAATGTTGACTACTGTATTTATATAGTGTTTTTCACAATATACATTTTCAAAGCAGCTTACTGAAAATTTTGTTAGTTTATAATATCTTGATGTCTTCACGACTAGTAGATTAGAGCTGTGCGTTAATAGTATACATTTTGCAACAATTCAAGCAGTTGAGATTTTCTATATAGTATATCGCTCTTCGTGAGTGTTTTGCAAGTATGCGAATACAACTTTATATATTGAGCTGTGCAGTAATAGTTTACATTTTTTGTGCTGACAATCATACAGCTGAGATTTGCTACTGTATATAGTGTAATTGTTCGTGTGATTACAGTATGTACGCATGTAAAGTTGGATCTACTAAATATACACAACTTTTAATATATCGCTGGGCAATAATATAGTTTAGATTTAAGCAGTTGCTATACAGTACACACCGATTAACGCAAGTATACTGTATGTATCCGGGTAAGGTTGGATTTACTTATAGTAGTTGCATATTTTGTTTTTAATTATTAATTTGTTATCTGGTGATTTGAGAATTATGAGATTGTTCAATTTTTAATGATTTGGTGTAGTGACGACAATCATGTTATGAAAGTGTTTGTTTTTTATTTTATTTTTCTCTTTAAAGACCCCGAGCTGCGTGGACGCCGAAGGTTCTTCAAGAAGCCTCGTGGTAAGGAGATGTTGATGGCAGTATCTTTCAGTCGTCCTCAGCCTGGCTTACCTCCCCGTCTGCAGCCTGGGCCAGGAAACATTCATCCTGTCCGTTCTCCAGGGGTGCACTGTCCCGCTCCACCTCCTCCAGGCCTGGCCTATGAACACTACCGACCCCATCCTTCGCCTAGACCACCGCGTGGGTACGGACCACCCAGGTTAGACACTATTCTTTATGGTTCTTTGTTTTATTGTTGTATCTTCTAACCAAGTCCTGTTCCTGGAGATCTAATTGGAGTTCTGATCCAACCCTGATCAGACACACCTGACTATAATTATCAAGTTGTTCTGAAAATATTAATTAGCTGGTTCAGTTATGTTTGATCAGGACTGGAGCTGAACTTTTTAGGACAGTAGATCTCCAAGAATAGGATTGGGCACCCCTGTTTTAACCATATATGTATATCATAAGTCCTACCCTTACTCATTGCATGAATCTGTTGTTTGTGGTTCTTTTGCCACACATCTGTTTTTGTCAGAAGTTCGGGCCGATTCCTGAACAGACACCATCTTATTGGACCAGACATGGCCTATTATCCCAGTCCTAGCAAGCGCTGCTATCAGAGTTTTGATAACTACTCTTTCAGGTCACGGTAGGAAAGCATTCACTTTAACATAGTGCTATAAATGAGACAAACTACAGTTTCTCTTCAATATAATCTATCAATCTATTGTGTAACTGCATGGAAACTGATTTTATTAAAAAATTGTTTTTTTCAGTTTCCCAAAAAAATGGGTTCTGAAAAAATTAGGATGTGTTTACATGCATTACCTGTTATATATATATATATTTGGGGGAAACTTTTTTTTTTTTTTTTTTTTTCTCTCTCTTTAAAAAAATAAGATTTTTAGTTTACCTCACAACCTGCCAAAACCACATTTGACAGCTTGTTGCATAGAAAACAGCAATTAAGACATTTTCAAAATTATTTACTTCCAGCTTTTTCCTTTTTAAATCAATTGATTTCTCAGAAAAGCAATGAAGTATGAGTGATTGCATTATCCAGCAGAGTTTAGCTCTGCAGGAAAGTGGCCCTCCAGGAGCAGGATTGGACACCCCTGGCATATTCGAAGCTTAGGCAGCTGTTGCCTGACTTGTTGTCTCGCTACCCAATAAACCAATGACTCCTCAGGCAGCATTTGCATTCAAAGGTACCCCCTAAAACTGATTTTGTACTGCTTTTGAGTCAGCATAACGGCCTGATGGTCTGCAACAAAACGGAAAGAGCATTAGTGATAACCAACCAAATATTTAATTACCAAAATACTCAGTTCTTTAAGAATTGAGAAATTGTCAAAAGTTGGAAAAATTGGGCAAAACATGCATTTATACACAAACTAACCACCATATGCAACTTTCAGACAGTATTTTTTTCTTCAGCTCAACTGTCACGGACCCACACGCATAGGAGAGTGGTATATCATTGGCAGCTTAGAATACATCTATGCTGCCTCGAAAAATTGATTCGATGAATTTATCTCAGTGGATAGGATGTGACACAATCTTCCTACCTTCAGATTCTGCCTGTGGAGGCAGCATTTTTCAGGTTTTGGAGACGGGCGAAGAAATTAGTGTTTTATTGGACGAATTTGTATGTGAAAGATGCATTAATATTTTTGGTCCATTGTCCCAAAGGGAGAGATTAAGTTTTAAATGCAGTCAGACAAAATTGTATTTATTTTTAACTTGTCAGTACACTTTATTGAACAGACTCAATTTGTCATTTTTGTGAAATTGTCTAACTCGATGGCATAATTTTCAATATTGCAAGATATTTCAGTTTTGTTGTTTTGTTTTTTTGCTTCGAAAACATCTTTAATTCAACTGCTAGCAAAGTGAGTTAAAATTGTGTATGTATAGAAGGAGTCGAAGGCAGATGCACTCTCTGAATAAAGAGTGTCTGAGTTGTGTTCCTGAGCCAGGAGAGGACACCCAAGACATGGAGGGAAGTATCACCTTCTATGAGATTGAGGAGACTGATGAGAGTGCCTTCTCCCCAATACCGGTGAGACACCCTTCTACTTTAGTAACATTTGGGATTTTAAGACCATTCACACCTATAACGACAACCATATTAGCGTCCATACCAGTGCACCATAACATTGTTTATCATAAGCGCACTCTGCTGCTTTAAATGCTTGAGCTTTTTAAACTTGAGTGATTGGCTGTTAATGCTTTTATCATTCATCAGCTAGAAAAGGAATCCAATGATTTAGTTCCTCTGCCGTTTATTGTGTGGATTTCACTATTTTAGAATTAGAATGATCATTAAAACTTTATATTTATTGTCCTTTGTGTGAATGGGCCTTGATGCTAAGATCAGTATTCTGTCTGTCTCTCTGTGTGTATCTGAAGGGTCAAGCAGTGTCCAGCCCCATGGTTCCAGGGGCCACTGCTTACTGGGTGCCAAGAGTTCCCAGTCCAATCCCTCCTTCAGGCAAACAGACCATGACATCTTCAGAGGAGGACCCTGATGAGAGGAGTACTGCTGGTGACCAAGGTACAGCCAAAACCTTGCCAGTGAAGAGTCGCTGCATATGAGTGTGGTTTGGTTCTGAATACCTCATGGCTCTGTCAAAACTCACTGACAACTACCCACATGGTCAGTTTTTCCTACCATCTTTTTTTTTCTTCCATCACCATGTCTCCTTAGGAGCTTAGGGTACATTCAAAATAAGAGTGTAGGGAGGCAGAGTGACTTTGTAACGTCTTTTTATGAAATCCCAAAAACTTCTACAGTGGTGAGCTAACTTTTTCGAGTGCTGTTAGTGTCTCGCTTTCACTCCAACATCAGATTTTGTGTGACAGTAGTAGCTAAACACTGCTCTTTCATATGATGGGTGGCAACCAGTGTTAAGGTGACATACCGCCACCTAATAGATTGTAGTGTCAGTCAGTACAGACACTGGATTATTTACTAGAGAAAATATGACATAGAAAATAGTGTCTTATTCAACAAAATGCAAAACCATGCAGATGCATTTTACTTATTTAACTAATCTATGGCTGTCACTAATGATTATTTTGTAATTGAGTAATTGGTAAATTATTTTGCCACCTCAGTTAAAAAATGCTCTCATATATGGGATATACTCGTCAGATTAGATCCTCTAAATCTAAACTCATGCCTGCATTTGATGTTGTCACATACATTTGGTACACACTGTTGGTAGTGATTTTTACATTTAAACCAACAATAATTCAGCAGAAGATTCTTTACTACTGAAGCTGTCTTTTGTGTGGAAGCGCACACAAAAGTTTTTACTGGCTACAGTTTGAAACAGCCTTTGCCTTGGAATTGTCTATGATGCCCAAAAGTGCTCTCTTGGTTGGCAGCTCACTAGGCTTTAACACAACCCATATGTTGTTATGATGAATGATGGTTAATTTGAACTGTTTGTCTTGACTAGGTGAATACTCTGAGGAGTACCTCTACTCTGCCGCAGGTTAGTTCATTAACGGCTTAGAAAAATGTCAGCATTATGCTCTTGTCATTATATCCTGTGTGCTTTGATATTAAAACATCATGTTTCTGTATTGCAGAGGCAGGATATCAGAATCCATCAGTGTATGCAGCAGCAGCAGAGTCTACCACCAATCTGGTACAGTCTTCTAGACATCTTCATTTGTCAAAGATGTCCACCAAAATGCTAATACTGTGGCTGACATGAGTTCCAATGAATGGGAGAACATGGAGTAGATGCGCTCTGACAGCTCTGCACAATCTCTCCTAAACCAACCTGTATTTTTCCCTTCATTTGAGAATATAGAAAATGGGACTGTCATTAGATTGTGTCTGTGCAAAAAATGTGCTCTCTTATAATTCTTAAAATTTGAGTTTTAATGGGAGATTGTGCTGATCTTATTTAATGTGTCTTGCAGACCATTCAAGAAGGAAGTTCTCGTGCCGGGTCGCCACAAGAGGGAGTCGCCACCTACAGTTACTCACAACAGGCATGCATTGTTCATGATTTTCATATAATTGTTACACAGTTGTGTTCATCCTCTTCGGGTGGGACATGTGCTGAATCTTTTCAGGTGGTTGTGAAGTCATCTGTCCTCTCCTCTTCTCAACAAATCAACTCTGCCCCAGCTGCAATCTTCACTTCAAACTCTTCCTCTTCATCCACTGGGAGCTCCCAGACGCCCCCAAACCCCCTGCAGCCCAACAGCATCCTGACCCCGGGACAGCCGCCACCCCAGAATGTTCTGGGAAGGCCTGGTATATACCTCTGAGTTTCTGTGTTTTATAACAGAGGAGTAAAGTTAGAAAATGTTAGCCGATATGATGAATCAAGGCACTCTTCCTCTGTATTTCCAGCAGTTCCGTGGTTTGTGAATGAGCTGGGAGAGCCAGTCGCCTTGGCACCTCCTCCACCCTACTCGTATGACCCCAATGGCTGTGACCTTCCAAGAGGTCAGAGGGAACCACCTCTTTTTTGAATTATATCCTGCATATTTGGGGGGTTTTGTAATTTTTTTTTTTTTTTTTTTTTTTTTTTTTTTTTTTCTAGATTGCAAAGTGCTTCAGTACTACTACAATTTGGGGGTACAGGTGAGTGGGTTTTTTGCTTTTTATCGACACATTGTCAACTCTAGAGAACTGTAGCTTATGTAATGTCCCACACTTATAAATGAGGCAAGGTTTATGTGTGTTATGCTTAAAATGAAAAACAGATGTTATGTTTTTTATAAAAGCATGTTATGGCTTTTATAAAACAAGTGGCATGATAAAAGGCTAACTATGAAAGTCAACCATTTAGTAACTATTTAATAGTTAACTCTTATGAGCCTTAAAGGTCAACTTAAAGGTAAAAAATGAAAATTGTCATCTGAGGCCACAATATAATTCAAATGAAACTGAAGAACAAACTGGTTTAACAATTTCTCAGGCCAAATGTTGTCAACCTGTATGACTGACTGACTTCTGTGGAACACAAAAGAAAAACATATCAGGTAACCCGGTTCCTTGAGAGGGGAAAGAGATGCTGCGGACGTTGACTCTGTGTGAACTCCCCTGCGTGAGCCCGTGTCTGAAGCATGTCTAAACGCGCCAATCTGATTGGCCCAAAGTATGGAAGTCACGACACAATGTAGTGCATCACCTTGTCCACGAAATGGATGTTTGAAGACGCTCTGGCATAGCAATGAGATGCAGCTTCTCGTTCCCCTCTCAGGGAACCAGATTACATGCGGGAGACGTTCCCTTTCTAAGGTGAACTCGATGCTGTGTCATGACGTTGACGTTATGGGAACTTAATTCCAACGTCGCCACACCTAAGGCAAGAGCCTGCCCACATGGCTGTGTACAGACTCTTGTTGAGTGCAGACTAGACTTGGACTAACCCTGAAGGACATGGGATCCTTGGGTTGAAACCGTGTCTAAGCTATAAAACCTGATGAAGGTATGCGGAGAGGACCAACCTGACACAGCAGAAACGTCTTGTAAGGGTGCACCCCCTAGTGGAGTATGCCTTAACTCCTAGAGACGAAGCAACTCCTCAGGCCTCATAGCATCTAAAATCCAATGCAGTATCCTTTGATTGCATTACCTCTTTTGCGGCCACCAAAACTAAAAAACTAAAAGGTGAGAGGATTTACGCCACTGGCCTGAGCGGTGGACATAAATCCTCAAAGCACGAACCGGAAATAATAAATGAAGGCTTTCTTGCTCTGACGTTTCATGGGGCGGAGAAAAGAAAGCTTACGATTTGTCTGTTAGTAATCCTTTTACATTGGTAAATACAGTTACAATAACTTTAAACATTTTCATGCAAGCTTGATGGTTTATTCAGCAGCAGAGTTCTCATTAACTGCTGGGTTTTGAAAGGTTGCAAAATGCTTGATTTTTATTAAATTTTTTCAAGATTTGAAATGTGCTTGAATTTTGAATATCCTTGAAAATGCTTTATTTTTTCTTTTAAACGTCTTGTGTGATTTTAAAAAAGAAAGACAAAACGAAAAATAACCTTTAAAGATCAAGTCGTGGATAATTTTTGCACAATTCAACTAGGGACAGAGTTGTTTATGATACCGTATCAATGACAGCAGGCTTGAAATATAAAATGTCTGTCAAGGAGCAAAAAACCCAAAGTTAAAACGCTGCATAATTTACCAGACATATGCTGTTTTCGGCAACAGTATCTTTTCTCTTCTCACTCACACAAAATGGATTCAGTATTCCTCAAAATAAATAAAATGCTCAAAGGGAAACAAATTAAATTGGATTTTATTCTGACTTAATCTGCTATTGTCTTTGCAACTGACCTTCGATTTAACCAAATATAACCATACAAGTCATCACAAATGACTTTACTTAAATGTTACGTCTATTTCATTTTTATTGCTAAAATTAGAGTGTTGAACTTTTATCCTACGTTCATTTGTTTTGATATCCGGAAAGGCAGCAAAGCTGAAAGTTCATGTTGCACCCTCTACTGTATGCATGTGAATTTGCATTTCTTTTAGCTTGAATCAATTCAGTTTCAGAATTTGTTTTATATACATGTATATTTTTTCCTCTTTTGGAAAGTAAATGCAAAAATGTATGGTTTTCTACTGCTGTTGGACCAAGTGGAAATAAACTTTGCTATGGTCTTGCAGTAGCTATCCTACTATAGTTTACTTCAGAGCGTTTTTTGCATACAGTGTAATTATTCATTATATCTAATTATTCATGCACTGTTATACACACCCTTGAATGACTGACACTGCTTGAAAGTGCTGGAAAAGTGCTTGAATTTCACTCTTAAAAAATCTGTACAAACACTAACTAAAACTATTAAAATGAATTGAAAGCTGGAATTTTAAAGGTTGCCTTGAATGGTTTTGGCAAGTTGAAACACTAAAATTTAAACTGGAAATGAATCAGCTAAAACTGAAAGAAAAAATTAAACATAAATAGTAAAGGCTAGAAGAAAAAGAAAGTTGCAAAAAGTTCAACTAAAATTAAAATAAAGTTAATTCAAAATATTAAAATCTATATTAGTATAGAAATAACACTAAAATGACACTGGTCAGCAGAAACCGAATAATGTGACTTGTACTTAAAATGTGACAAACCAGTGTTTTTGTATCTCTTCCAGTGGTATCAGCAGAGTTACTGGCACTCTATGGTGCAAATGCAGCAGGTGTATCAGCAGCCGGCCGCAGACGCTCAGTTCCAGCCGTACTCGAGCGCCGTTCCTACCGCTGACCACACGGTTCCCCAGACCTACCCTGATCCTGTCCGCACGTGCCCCCATCCACAAGGAGATGTGCCCAGCAACGGTCAGCATCCCTCTATCATTACACCACAAACCTCCACACTCTCTGCCTTGAGCTTGTTAGTCTACTCTATTCTACACTGTACACTCACACCCATGCCCTCCTCTCCTCAGGCTCCTCTCTGGCTATGGAAAGCCCTCCCACGGTGGTCCCCGGCACGGTGTTCTACCCCCTGGTGCAGGAGCAGTGCGGCCAGCCGCCCCTTCACCCCAGCTATGAGCCCTACGTGCCCGTGCTTTCCACAACATATCACTACCTCACGCCCTGGACTCACGGTGCTGGCCCGCATCCCCGCATCCACCATGCCACATACTGCCCCTCTTCCTCTCACTCCCCCGTCAACTACATCACCCAGACCCACCCCACCCATATGCCACACTCACAGTTTGTCTAAGTATCGTTTACCAGCAGAAATGTTCTCGCTTATGTTGTTCAGTTGTTAGTTCTGTATTGTTTTCACAGACGAATGGTTATTCAGGGATCCTGCAGTGTTACTCGGTACATGAATAGAAAGGCAGGACAGAGTAGATGTGCTTTTACCATCCTGCACGTTCTCTCCCAAATTAACATCATTTCACCGATTTAATAAGCATATATTGGATTTCCCCCATTCAATTATTTGTGGATTTTAAAAAGTGACTCGATTCTAAATGTAATTAGAATTCACTTCTCATTTGTTTTTACAAATGTTTGCACGCTTCCAGAATGTAGTCGTTTAGCAACACACCAGGAGTTCAATCCTTAGGAAACCATTGTCTGTTTTTTCTATGTAAAAAAATAAATAAAAATAAATCACTTATTGTAGCTGCACAAATAAAAAAAAAACTAAATCAAGTTGTTTCCAAATCCATTTTAAGGTTACAAGCTGGAACTGAAAATAAAATAAAATTTATGTATGCACACACTCTGCTGTACACTAAATACTATTTCATTTTGAATTAAATCAATATTTTTATTTTTGATGTATTAAATTGATAAATGACAGACTTTTACATTGTTAGATAAAAATCTATTTCAAATTAATGTTTTGCATATTAGAGCGGAGCTGCGCAGACCGATCAGTGTATGACATCAAAGTACCGTGAGAGCGATTAGAGGGCAGGTGGAGCCGTATGCTTTCGAATCACTCTCGCTGTACTTTGTCATACACCAATCGGTCTGCGCAGCGCCGCACGTCAAGTCGAACACAACTATCGATTTCTGAAGGATCATGTGACACTGAAGACTCGAGTATATGATGCTGAAAATTCAGCTTAAACCTCTTCAGTACTAAATAAAAAAATAAGCATTTTGAATGATCTCTTATGTTAAAATTAACATTTTGAAAAACGCAAAGGAAAACCTTCTGTTATAGCAGTGGGAAACATATTTGAGTAAATGTAATAAGTAGCCAAAAATATTCTCAAGCACAGTAACTAAGTAGTTTTACTGAGTATCAAAGATATTAGCAACTTTAACTCTCTATTTGACTACATTTTTGAACAAGTATGTACTCTTTACTCCAATACATTTGTGATGGGTGATTCTGCTACTGCATGTCGCCTAACTTTTTCTGCAGCAGTTTTTCTGCTACAAAAGTGATATCGCCATCTACAGGGCAATGAAGGTGCTATATCTTGTGCATTTTGCCCTTACTCACCCAAACCTTTCAACATAGTTACTACTTTACATGAATGTGCATGCATTAGCAGGTAGTTGTGATTCGCAGATGTTTGGTATATGATATGAGGTCATGAACTGCAACCAGTAAAGAGACAGAAACGGCACGTCCAGTGCAGGTTGGCTTTGACTTGACATTTTTATTTATCCCACATATTGAAGAGATCTTTTGAAGGATATTGGTTTACTTGTGCCCTTTTTTTTTTTTTAGCACTTGAGTTAACTGACACTTGCGTTTAAAGACGTTTTGATTTTGAGGTGTTCAGTTTTATTTTGATTATAGAACGTGATTGAGATAAACGTGATTGCTCTCCTCACAATACACCTTGTTTTTGTCACTGGCATGTCTCTCAGGTGTTGAGGACTAGTGCATCTTTGAGCCTACATTCAGTACGAGAAAAATACTTCAGTACACTGTTAAAAACAGACCTGGTTTCACAGACAGGGCTTAGAGGGATTAGGCCTTAGTTTAATTAGGACATTGAAATAGCTTTTATAAATGTGCCTTAGAAAAAAGAAAACGCATTACTGGTGTGCATCTTGAGACACAACCATATTTTAAGATATGTCAGTGCAAGTCGCTTTCAGTTAAAGCAGCTCAAACATGCATTTTAGTCTGGGACTAGCTTAAGCCTTGTCTGTGAAACTGGGGGTAAGACTTTTACTCAAGTCGTATTGCAGTTGGTAACTTGTAATGGAGTCTTTCACTTTAAGGTATCTGTATATTTACTCAAGTATGGATATCAGGTACCCTTTAGTCTTTACACCTCTTTTACACCTCATGCCGTGTAAACATACCTTAATTTAACATGCATAGCTAACATGAACCTTGAACCTGATAACTGCGTCTTTTTTTGATGAGTGTTTTTCATCCAGGTTCAATTCTTCATGTAATCAGTGTAGTTGCAGCAGCCTTTTGGTCAGGCTTTTTTTTGCAGTATTTGCATGCTGTAAAACGAGGACCTTTCCTTGGGACAGCACACCAAGAACCGGGACTTTCCCTGGAAAATGGGCATTTCTGGTCACCCTGCTTTAAAGATGACTCCCAGAGCAGCAAAGTGCAGTTTCAATCATTACAGATGATAACCCAGATATGATTTATTTAGTGACCAAACACAAAAAATAAATTAAATAGAAAACCACTGATGCCTCTATTGCAAATCAAGGTATAAAAATCTCATAGTTTTACATGGTGTAACAAAAAGGTGCCTTTTATGTCAGAAAAAGAATATAGAAAAATAATTTGTTAGAAAATAAAGCTTACAAAAAAGAATTTTAGAAGTTACTGTTGATAACTGACAGCATAAATTAATACCATGATAAAGCAACACAAGTGTGAGATTACCAGCCCACAAGAGAAAGTGTAGAATGGATCTGATATATTATTTGTGACAGGTTCAGGGTCTCAGAGTTTGATGAAGACCTGACATGAGATAAACTAAATCTACAGTAGCTCTCAGTGATCAACTTCCACATAAACTAAATATTAGATAATGCGTTGTGGTTTTTAGGAGCCAACTCCCTATTTAATATCAGTTGCTATAAAACATCTGTGAAAAACAAATTAAAATATATTACCAGTCACATAGATGCATAATTTTTGTGGCATATTTAAAGATTCATTTGAAACCATTTGGTGCCCTTTATATGTTAAATGTAGACGTAGTATTACAAAGATGCATATATCTTAAGGTCTCCATCCTGTTACCTGTATTTTCTGATGCTAAAATGTCACTTCATGGTCAGTCAATAAGTGACATTATGTATCAGACATTATATTCCATATATTGGATTTATTTCCACTTCTGAGCTCCTAAAAGGACTTTCAATTTCAACTTCAAGTCTGCAGTTTAAGCTTGTTTTCAAAAATATTGCACTAGCATTAACACTGGAAAACATCACAGCAGAGCATGCAGCGCGATTGGTCTGTAATCTGAAGTGAAGGTTAAAAACATTTAATTTGAAGCTTTGCAAAATGAAAATTTTTAAACAAAGGTTTTTACATCAGATGGATTTGTACGAGAAGGTTGCTACTTTTGTTAAGGGTGCATCTGAACCAAAGTCCCTTTAAGGCAAGTCATTTCACTCGGCGGCCATCTTTGAAACGCCTCACGGCAGCTATTTCGGTCACGCAAGTACAGCTACTATCTCTTTGAATGGGGAAACAACATTCTCCAAGCTTACGATTAAATTTCATATTTGAAGTCACCAATAAAGTCTGACATGAACTGCATCATAAATGTTGTTACTTATGCTCAAATGGCGTTGAAAAGCATATATTTACGGTTGGTCAAATCAATGCGCATGTGCAGTCCCAAGTACGAGTCTCCAGTTTCTATGGGAAACCAGAGCTTCTAACGGCAGCTAAAGTGATGGAGTGACTTTACCAACTGCTAATTGGTTCATTTATTAAGAAGGCGGGAATTTACCGCCATATTGCACATTGCAGTTTCCCCCATTCATAGGCTGCATCTGATATTGCATACTTTGAATAAGTAATTACTTCATGACCGCTAAAAAAGTATGTTCTATATAGTATGAATGTGTGTAGCATTAAAGTAATCTGGATGTACGACATTCACCATGTTGTCATTATTATGTGCGTTGCTTCAATGCCAATCATAAATCTCTCCTGTTTCCTCATGGGAGAGTAAAGTGTCCATCATATGCACACTTCAGAATCTCAGTGGAAGTAGCAGGTCATCCGAGGACTTTTCTCCTAGTGTTTTATGAGTACTGTGAATTCGGACATACTACTTTTGTCACATACTGTTCCTACTATATAGTATGCAATTTTAGATGCAGCCACAGTATTATGAGTGAACCTTCTTTGTATATCTAGTCTTTGATCTGAACACCTCCCATAGAACAAATACTTGAAATAAATATTGCCTGTTCTATGAAGTTGCTCGGATACACCCTTAAGCATATTTCGAAGAGCTCAGAAATACATTTTTGCTTTCTTTGGGATTTCTGATAATCATCACATTCTGACACCACAGGAGGTGACAACATAGATGTCAACATAGCAAATGTTTACTTTTAAAGAGAATGTCTTTTTTCTTTCTTTTTTTTAATGTTCGAATACTTTCTCCTGTCCTGGTCAACTAAGTCAATCCACCTTTGCACTGCATACAACAGACCAGAAGTCATTCATTTCCTATGGAGAGTCACACAGAGGTTGTATAGTGAGCCAATTATCTGCATATGTGTAATTTTCAAATCCAATTTGGAAAAAAAAAATATTCAGATGTGATGCATTCAATTAAATCCAATAGGCATTAAACAAAACTTTTTTGTTTACTGTCAATTGTTTGTGATAATGTACAGTTATCGATAAAGAAGGAAATAATTATTAATTTAATATTTATACTTTATTAAAGGTTGTGTCCATATATTTTATCCAAAAGTACAGGTGGTCATTTGTCCTACAGTAAATGCATAGCTTTTACTATTTGTATTTGATTATTCATTCCACCACAGTTAAGGTAAAAGCTTGCAGAGATCCAAAAAGTGAATTGCTACTTGAGTTGTATTCAAATGTTGTGTGCAGTGAAAAGACAGCTTAAGACATTCAAGCTGATTTCCCCCCGAAAAGTGTAATGCAGTAGCCTGGCAAGCCAGACCTACATCAAGATGTTGGGTCTGGCAACTCACCATAGACACGGCTCAATCCGAGGGGCGGGATAAACGGCTGTCTTTCAAATTCCCTCTGCACGCAATAGGACAGCGCTTCAACCAACCAGAGCGTTTTCCCAACAGCGGAGCTAGTTGATAGATTCAACTTTTGCCATATCTGGCCGGCAAAACTACGAACACATCTTCCTTTTTTTAAGAATGACTTAAGTGCCGTTCTATGCTCTTTTCTCAAAGAAAAACCTAACTCCAAGTTCTCCAGAGTCGCGGACAAAGCCGATTCGAAAGATGTTCGCCAGCAGCAGCCGTCATTCTTTGTTTTCAAGTACAGGGAACCATCGCAACTCTGTCGTCATTATGTTAAGCCCGCCACCGCCTACTCTATACACGACGTGATTGGCCTGACCCAATTTAGGTTTTTGCAGCTGGAAAGTCAATGGAGAGTTGCTAGACTACCCTGGCTGCAAAATACATTTTGCTGCCGCTAGGGTGCGTCTAGATTTCTAGGCTAGTAATGCAGTTCCTGCATCACAATATGCCTATTTCCCTGCTAATAGTATGCGAGAGGTACATCAAATTAGTAGTAGGCTACATGCAAATTTGCAGTATTCATAAAAACAAATAACGGGATGACTTGCTACTTCTGCAGAGATTTTGAAGTGTGCATAGATAGACGCTTTACTATTCAATGAGGCTATGGGAGAGGATCCGTAAAGTCATAGATCACATGACAATGCCAACATGCCGGATGTAGTATGTACTAATTGTATTTATACTACACGAATACATACTGTATAGCATACTATATATAAAACATCCTGATTTTGCTGAGTTTGATGCATTAACATGTTTTGTTGACCCTGGAACAACATTTTTAACAACAAAATTTAACCCTACCGCTAAACCTATCCCTACCGCTAAGTTATCCCTAACATCAGAGGGAAATGACAGGTGAATCACACTGATGTAGAAGCACCTAACCCTGGTTGTAAGCCTAAACTTGACATAAACTGTAAACTTGTACCTCAAATCTGATTGGTTGATTAAAATGCTGTTCCAGAATCAACAAAGATGTTGATCCAGAAACATGATGCACTTGGTGGAATCAGGTTCTGCGGTTAGATCCATCATGTTGTCATTATCATGGGATCTACCAGTGTTTGTGTCGCTTCACAAATCGTCTCCTGTGGTGCCATGGGTTAATAAAGTGTTCATCCAACACATTCTCACTCACAACTCGTCACACATTGACGCTTGGTCACTTAACGCACAGGGTAGCTACCCATTTAGCGTAATTTTTTCGAAGCACAGGGTACCCCATTACTTTCAATGAGAAACCTTTAGCATCTTACATGGGCGCATTGGGCATGGGAATGTTATCATCATGATGAACATATATATTAGGTTATAATTTTGCCATTATGACATGTTGGAGTGTGATTCTTAATTTAATCAGCCAGCATAATTTTATTTACATTTATATATATATATTGTATTTTTTAGATAAGTTTGAATACGTAACCCAACCCCACCCCTAAACCTACCCATTTGTGTATTATGTAATATAAAACACAGGATATAACAGGCAGATACGCAGATACGACTACAGGCACAATTTATTCAAAAAGTACAAAAATCCCAAGTGTTCTGAGGCCAAAGGATTGATTTGTGTGAAGAAAAGACCCAAAAGCGATCACCGTCTCCATCAGCCGTAGATCATGCACAAATTCAAAAATTGCAGACCGAAGAAACGTTACGTCAGCTTTGATTGTAAAATGGCATTGGCTCTCCTATGTCGCGTGACCAATTGCGTCATGCTAAAGAGTCGGGTGTATCTTTTGAATGAGATATGACTGCATGCATTCACGGAGCGGCGGGATCATTTCAGCGATTAAAGCATTAAGATCCACTCTGTTCACTTCACATAAAGATATCGAATGGCTTCAGAAGACTTGGAATGCAACATGAGTTAATACTTGTATACTGTTTTTAGTCAGTTTTTGCAATTAATACCTGTGACTGTACTTTTATTTCCTTGTTGCGTGTTTTATATTGTTTAGAGATGGGTAGGTTTAGGGTAGAAGTGGGGTTAGTTGCTCCAAATATTAAAGTAGTCTATAAATCTTTATAAAATCATGTCTGCTTTTACAAATGCAAATAATTATGCGTCTTGATCCCTGTGCGTTAAAAAGTGACGCCGAGAAGTGGATTAAAAAAGTTCACCAAAGTTGTCCTAAGACAAGAACGGGTATTGTTCAAAATTCATGTATAACTCTGATGAAAGGTTTTGATCCACTTCAAATGTTGACTACTGTACTTTTCAACTACTATTTTATAAATACTGTGAATTTGGACATACTACTCCTTTCGCCTACTATACAATAGGAAAGTATGTGATTTCAGATGCAGATTTTGCTTTGAAAGTTATGGTAGTTTGGGGGCAGGGCTTTCTATTATCTGACCAATGGCAGTCAAGAGTGTCATTATTATTATTATAGGAGTCATTCATTTTTAGTTCAGAAATGATAAGCTTCCCCTTTGAATATAAATTCCCAGTATTTAAAGACTATGGGCCTCAATCAATAAACACAAGTGGAACACATTTTTCAAATAATTTGGAACGCATAAATACACATTACGTAAATGGTCGCATTGACTCTCGCACTGAGGTTTTATGAACGTTTTTACACTATTTGTTTTGTTCGTGTTGAGTGAATAAGATCCAATGTGTGCAAAGCGTAAAGATGCTAAAGTATGAGCGTTACAGGCCTTTCACTATTGTCAAACCTTTTGAACCCAATGGCCTTCGCTACTGCCACTACAGCTGTGTCGTAACAGACTCCTCTTGTTCCCAGCTGGAGGAGCCTAAAATGTCACAGGGTCCCATCCAGCCATCACTGGAGGCCAAGAGCTGTGCGCTGGAGGAAGCACAGTGCAGCGGGGCCGGCCGGAGGAGGAGACTCTCTCTGCCGTTTGCCCGTCGAGTTGTGGCCTGCGTTGGGTTATGTTCAGTCTCAGAGGGTCCCAATCCCAGCGTGTGCAGGTGCATCTCGCTCTGTGTTACCTTCGACAGCGTCTGAGGGTCGTGCCAAGATGTTTGCGGTACGCTGTCTGAGACGCTGTATGCAGACGGCTGAACTCCAGGGGTCTCCGCATGCGGATCCGGGACGTGTCCATTCATGCGCGACATCAGCATTCCCAAACGCTGCAAAGAGTTTTTCTTGGAGCGTGAAAAGGTCCGCACAAATGCAGAGGGGTGGGATATGTTCTTCCTCAAGCCGTTGCTTTCCAGTCTTTCTCTGGCCGGTCCCGACATGGACCTAAACAGGGCCGACACGCTGAACTGGGACTCTCGGTTACTCCTGTAACATTGGGAAAAGGACGTAGATGCTTTGGATCTGGTTGACTCTCCCTCATCCCCACATCGGTGTCCTCCGAGCCCGTCTCCCTCCTCATACTCTTCTTCCTCAGGCTCAGCTGTTTCGTCCTGCTGAGTGGCATCGCTACTGGAAGAGTATGTGCGGCGTGGGGGTTTACGGTTGCCCAGCAGGTCTAGAACCTCGTAGCGGAAACTGGAGATGTCCTGCTTCAGTTCCTGAATGCAGAGAAACAGAATTCAATTACCAGAGCTTAACCACATCACCTAATTACAGGAAATATTCCAGCGTTACGAGATTTATCTTCATAACTTCTCATGCTTAAGTCCTAATGGTTTTTCTTGTGGCGTTTAGGGATATGCCTTGTCTGAAGTTTGTTACCTTCCATTATCAGTCTCTTCCCAAGTGTTTAATATACAAGAGGAGATGGAAGATGGCATCACAGCCAACAAAATGTCCTGTCGCACACAGGATGGAAATTTGGACATATCGTTCTTATTGTCATATCATGCCTGGTTATGATTACACTTTGCATTTAAAGTGAAAGCTACATAAGGAAATGAAAGGAAATCATTATTTAGACTATGAAATGCATATCAAGCTAAATAGATGTTCTAAAAGGTTTGGATGAGCCATGTTTGAACATACATTGTGATCGCACATCAACTTAATTCTATATTTATATAAGTTGCTATATTGCAATGTAAACTGTGTACAGTCAGGCTAATAAACCATTTTATTAATATTAATACTCATACAGTATATTAAGTATACATATACTTTTTAAGTATATAAACCATTCATGTTCCTCCAGTTTCAAAGACAAGGCTTAAGCTAGTCCCAGACTAAAATGCATGTTTGAACTGTTTTAACTGAAAGCGAATCATAAAATATGTCAGTGCCATTGTTTTGTCTCAAGATGCACATCAGTAATGTGTTTTTTTAAGGCACGTTTAAAAAAAGCTACTTAAATGCCCTAATTAAAACTAAAGCCAAATCCTGGCTTAATCTAAGCCCTGACTGTGAAACCAGGCCATTTTTTAATAATGTCTACTTTACTAACAACCTGGCAAAGAGATCTCATTGTTATTGCCCATGCATAAAAGGGTTTATTTTTATGATGCTGCCAGTAGTCTATGTTGATATTGTATGTTTCAGTGTCTATCCAAATGTACACAAAAACAAATGAGATCACAGTGGCCTCTATAAAATTGTATAAGTGTCTATAAAGGGAATAAGATGACAAAATAAAAAATCCTCACACCTTGAAGTTCTCCTCTGTCAGCCCTTCGTCTGTTTTGGCGCTACGGATCATGGCTGCAACGTATCGCTTTACCAAGTTTCTGATCACCCCCTGAAAACAGCCACAAACACACACATTTCTCTTGACGTGTTTCCTTCTGATCTACAAACAACCATGTTTTCCTCTTCAAAATGATTTACAAGGACTTCCCGCATCCCCAAATGAGGTGATGATATAATCTCGGACAAGGTGAGTGTGAGGGACCAAGCAAAGAATGAGGGCCATAAAAAATTCAAAAAGAAAAAAAAATGCAAATAATCAAATCAAATGTTTAGGCCTGTAAAAGAGGTCAACAAAACAAGACTAAAAGAGTCTTATTGCCAAATAAATGATATGACTACAGAAACCATAAAAAAAAATACTAAAACAATGCAGGATGAATGAAGGAAAAGCATTGCAGTAATGGATGTGGTATGTGCTCAACATTACCACTGCATCATGAACCATCACAGTGAGATAAGTTGATGGGCTTTCGATGTGATTGGCATGCGCATATTTTGAGATCCCAGTTTAATAATGGGTGAAAATCAGTTTTGGGCATATTCATGTATGGTGAAAATCTGGATGTGCATTCATTAGCATTGATTTGCATATCCAATTAAAGAGTGAGCCAAAACAAGCTTGCGCACAATAACAAAAATAACAGATAATGCAATATCTGCTACTGCAGCTCTTGATTGTTGGGAGTAACATTTGTCTGTAGCAATTATATACAACCTCACACTCACTAAATACACTGCTTAAAGGAATAGTTCACCCAAAAATGACAACTCTATCATTATTTATTCATCCTCATGTTGTTCCAAGTCCGTATGCTTTAATGTTTCCACAGAATATAGAAGAAAAGATTTTGAACAATCATCACACAGCTCTTGCTATTTAACGGCAAAGCTTTCAAGCTCAAAAATAGCAACAACACCAGAAAAATAAATCCAATAAATGCATCACAAAAGTAGTCCAAATGGCTCCATATAGACTCACACTACATTCCCGGTCTTGTGAATTAATAATGGCACATCAACATTTTTTAGGGTTCTTTTATGGTGTTTTTGTCCATTTTGGAACTTGACACACACTTTTCACACACTCACTCTTTCAATAGGGATGTTCATTACAGTGTCGCGACCTGCACCAGAGGTTGCTGGAGTCAGTCTGGCTATGAATTAATACATTAGCAATGTCCATCCAGTGGTTATCAAATAAGAAGCAGGACAGGATGTAATGCAATTAGCGCAAGTACCGAATATTGTCAAATTACAATTAACAGTATTTCTACATGCTATCAAGATATATATTTTAAGCATGATCATGATCAACACCTTTTAAAATCTCACGATTTGTTTCTTTGCAAGCACCTAGGACTATTATTTATGAAAAGCATGCAAATTATATGGCTTGCAAAGCTCTAATAAGTCATTAATATGCATGATGCCCATCGGCTAACGTTTGTTTTCTCATTTAAATAAATTGTTGGCATTTGTTAACATATTAACAGCATGGGTTGAATCTAACAGCATGCTGAAAAATGGATTTGTGACATGGATGCCAAAATGTAATGGGTACAGCCATTACCTGGTAGTGCTGGTTCTGGATGAGGTTATCGGCATGCCTTTCCTAAAACAGATTGAGCAGAAAAACAGATTTCAACAATAAATGTGTGGCATACTGGCATTATACAGATGCAAAGATAGTCTGAACAATCATAAAATAACTCCAGTGTTGATATACATGGATATGCTATTACAGTTTTTGTTAATATGTTCAATTAGATGTTTCATTTTTATTCAAAAATGGTCTTTGATAATATATTTTTCTCATTTTATTTTATTTCAATTAACATTCATTTTGTTACAAGTAAAGACATGTTTTTCATGGTTTTACTTAATGACAATTAATCTTGAATAGTTTAGAATAGTCCCTAAAATGAAAATGGTGGTAACACTTTAGTTTAGGGTCCAATTCTGACTATTAACTAGTTATTGTTGGATTTTGGCTGTTTATTAGAACTTATAAAGCACATATTAATGCCTTATTCTGCATGACCATATTCTACATCCCTTAATCCTCCCCAAAACCTAAACTTAACAACTACCTTACTAACTATTAATAAACAGCAATTAGGAGTTTATTGAGGCAAAAGTCATAGTTAATAATTAGTTAATAGTGAGAATTGGACCATAATCTAAAGTGTGACCGAAAATTGTTGTCATTTGTTCACCTGTTCCAAACCTGCATGACTTCCATCCATAGAACAAAAAAATAAGTTTTGAAGTCATTTCAATGCAATGGCATTAAAGTGGAGCTTTGACTTCAAAAAGGATGCAAAAATATCAAATAGCTATCATAAAAAGTGGTCCATGCATCTCAATTCAAAGTCTGAAACAATACAAAAATGTGGTGTTAACTTTAGCTTGACAGCTCCAGTTTATTATAACTGTATAGACTTTATGCGTCAGAGAAACAAGCCTGCAGCCGTCTTTAATTTTGTCTTTGAACTTCCGTTACTGCGGCAGCTCCGTATATTTCTATGGCATCGCTGTCGAAGAGTAATGAGCTGGTGAAGTGGACATTTACTTTGTAATGTTTGAAGTGGATGTCATAAATGTCAGTAGACCGGGAAGATTTTAAACCGAGTCATTCATAAATCCGTAAGATCTTACCGTCATGCTGTGGAAATACAAACCGGAAGACAGAACGCAACGAGTGCAGCGCTGAAAAGGGGCGGGCTACATAAGGTCTATACCAGCACATTTTCTCCTATTGTATTCCACAGAAGACAGAAACATGAGGGTGAGTAAATGACGGAATTTTTAACTATTCCTTGAAATCTTCTAAAAGCATTTTACACACATATTCTTCACTGAAATGCTAGCTAAAAATGAAAAAATAAATGATAGCAGCCTTACATAATGATTCTTAAACCCAAAACTGTCCGCTCCATGTGCTGTGTGTGGGAGAACGTGGGCGAGTGAGTTTGCAGGAACAGTAGAGCCCACCTCACAGAGGAGAGAAGTTCAATTGAACGAAAGATGTCAGGGGAATTGATATGGTTGAAGCGAGGTTGCCTAGCAACCAAAACCGGTATAGGGCAACTTGAGGCTGGACGTCAAATAGACATGCCCTAGTAGGTTAAATCCAAACCTTATTTAATGGCAGGACATCCTTGAAACCATTTTAAGGATTTATGTAAGGGATAATGTACGTCCAGCCGGTTGTTATGTCAGAATAAACCCGGACAGGGTGATCAGGATCCCGACGCGAAGCGGATGTACATTATCCCGCTTATTACACGGCTACTTGCCACATAAATAAATAATTAGACACGAAATATTGATCTGAGTCAAAATACAGAGTTTGGGTTCCTTGCCACCTCAAACTTGCTTAGTTTGGGACACTTAATATTCAACAATATTATTGATTTGACTGCATTGACACTATTGGATTAGAACTGAACTGAGCTGGACTTTGACATCACTGTTTTCTACAGAACCGCCTTATAGATGAATTTCATAACTGATGTACAAAATTTGTCCATCATCGAATCCTATTAATCACTGTAAAACTACTTTGAAACAATCTGTATTGTATGGGCTACATAAATAAAGGTGACTTGACTTGAATGGAAGAAATCATAACTCTCAGTAAGGGCTCGTTCACACAGAACGCGTTTTTGCTTTGAAAAACATGAGACGCAGGCAGTGGAATGGGGAAAAATGCAAGTCCCGAGATGTGATTTTTAAAAGTTGAACTGATTTTAACTTGAGCACCACGTTTTTAGAAAGCCGTGACATGTGACACAAGACACAAGACGCGAGCGCAATGGTTATACACGTCCGTTTGGCGTGTTTACATAGAAAAACAATGGAAAAGTAGCGTGTTGGAATAGAAAAACGCGTTCTGTGTGAATTGCCCCTAAGGCAGCTGTAGTTCTGTCTTACAATTCGCGATTGTATTTTTGACACAAGCTTCGCAACACTCAATATGGCGGCTGTAGGAAGTCCCACCTTAAAGAGTGCTCACATTTACCATTGTTTAGTGAAATTTCAAAGGCGAAATCCAGGCATTTCAAAAGGAATTGTGACGTCACGTAATAACTATGAATTGAGAATGGACAATGAACCTTTTTGCTAATGTGGCCTGTTTGTATAGGCTACTCTAGAATGAGCAGGTACATGAAAAATTGTTTGTACAAAAAAAAATTGCACAAAAGAAGCACTATTTATGATAAACCTGTTACTGTCAGATTATATTCATTATTTGAAATATGTAATAGCTAGGTAATTTAATGTTTTCAGTGGCAGAACATTTTCATTCCCAGACCGTTTTCCTAAAACTAGCCACTCTAGGCGAGTTAACACAAACAAATAGACAAAAGGCAATGAAAACATGAGGGCTACACACTTGAAAGCAATGAACAGGGAACCAATGACCAAACAGAACAGAGATCCACATGACCAAAACAAACAATCAGGACATGACACATAAACAGGGGAAGCACATGGCAAGATCACATCAGGAAAAGGGAAAATCACATGACAAATAGGAACCATGACTATGAAAACTACAAAATATAAGACATGAAAACATAAACTTGAAACAAAACCACAAAAAGACATGACACATACATCTATGTCCTTATTGAGAATTGACAGAGATTTAGATGTTGAGGGTTAGGTCACTATTATGATGATTAGTGTTTGCTTTAGTTGGGCTCTTGACCCTTGACTTTTTAACCTTGGTTTTTCTCTGGCTGCTGTTACTGTGTGTTTATAAGACACATTCGTTATGATGAAAAAGCCAAGAGAAAACGTGATCAGGTAGTTTGGCTAGCTATTGATGGTGACATAATTATCATCTAGTGGCCTAATTGATCTCATTCGGTGTCTTAACTTTGATCATATGTGTGTGATATGTAATTAATTTAATATTTTTGATTATTGTAGCCCTGTTTTTCTACAGCATGAGATTCAGCATGATAATCTAAGCAGATTATGATAATCTAAAGTCTTTTGAAAACACATTGTACTCTAAACATCTTAACTCATGTGTCTACTAGACTCACTTAGACATCATGAATCAGTGAATGAATCTCAACAACGGTGACATGCTTCATACTGCAGTGCATTCTGGATGCATCATACAAAACTCATCCATGGCTCCCAGAATCCACTGCAGCATGAAGAATGTCCCATGTCACTAAAAACATTACTAGAACAAAACAATTTCTAGCTGGACAGTCCCTTTTCCCACCATCCACCAGGGTAAAATAATGAGTCTGATTGCTTAGAAAATGAATAGCAGAACTTTCCTCAATAAACCACATGATCTGAGGTCAAATTAATTTCCACAGCACAAACAAAATGTAATCCTCAGGGAGAAGAGTTAACAAAGCATGAGCGATAATGAATGATAGCAATGCTTGTCTTCAGCACTACTTAGTGGTTCTTCAAAAATCGCTGTTTATAATGGCAATTATGCTGTTTTTGTTTGCTTTAGTCAGGAGCTGTGTCAAATTTACTGAGTGAAAGCTATAATGTACCACCCACGCTGCATTCAGAACGAAAGCGCATAATGCATTACCGTGAACTCTTTGAGTTTTCCATGTTTACATTTGTCCTCGTGCCTTGATTCTCCGTGTCCACACAGACGGCAGTGCAGCCACACACACAGGTACCACACAGACTTTGGACTAGGTATGATGTTGAAGGGTGGCGGTAACGTCCCTCCCTCATCAAAGTAGCTCATCCACAGCTTTGTACGAGCAAACTTCCACTCAATGTCTGCGTGATCCTACAGCAGAACAACAGACAGCCAGTTGGATGGAGGACAGTGCTGAAAGTGCCAGTTGGGATAGTGTCCCAGACTGGCTTTTGTTGTGATTGGATGATGCGCGTTTACTCAGAATTGTGTTTACTTGAATAACAGTTCCCATTATGAGACACACGCAGGCGGTGAAAATGGCTCTAAACGTAGGCTATAAGCACATAACTAACATGCTGAAAAGTACATAAACATGAGCACATCTGACTGTCACAGAACTGCTAAAATATGATGGTCTTTTAGTATCCTAAAGATACTAATGGATTTAATATTCATTAAATGTGTGAAAACACATATATAGGGAATTCACAAGCAGAAACGACAGGAAATGATTGTGTCCAGGTCAGTAAGTCTTAATCTTAATATCAGATAATTTGACCTTTTTATGACAAGATAGTTGTACTGGATAAAAAGATAGTTGTACTGGATAAAAAAAATGTCAAGTGGTGCAACTTTCCCAAAACGTGCTTTTTTTAATAACAATTCATGATATTTATAAAAAAGACTTTTTACCTTGAAAAATATATTATAAAGTTTTTTTTGGCAATTTTAGTTATTCCAAAAAAATATATTTTTAATGATAGAAACGTTTTGGTTACACTTTATTTTAAGGTGTCACAGTGTTTGTTACAGTGTAATTACACAAATAAGTACTGAGTAATATTAATTAACTACATGTACTTACAGTTAGGGTTAGGGCTTGTTACTTGTAATTATGCATAATTTACTGTTATTTTTATGTAATGTGTAACTGTGTAACCTACAAATAAAGTGTTGTGCAATAAACTTAGCAATAAACATGTATAGTGCAATATATGTATTATTAATGCAATATTTATAAATGTTTGATTACATAATTGTTTACTTTTGTACTATACGTATGTAATATTGTTTTGGTTTGTTGTATATTTTTTCCGGCACCAAGAGAAGCACTTTCATTGAGTATAATAACAATAAAGGCTTTCTATTCTATTCTATTCTATTCTATTCTATTCTATTCTATTCTATTCTATTCTCAAAGTTTTTAAAAACTGTATGAAAATACATGGATGCAAAGAATACTAAATACTAAGAATACTGAGAGCTTGGCACATTTAAACTGTTGTAAACTAGATTTGCTCAAGGACACTCTTATTTGTCATTGACCCAGATGGTAATAGCACAATATTAAAGGAATAGTTCACTTAAAAATGACAATTCTGTCATCATTTACTCACCCTCAATTTGTTTTAAACCTGTACGAATTTCTTTCTGCTGTTGAACACTGAAGAAGATATTTTGAAGAATGTCGGTAACCAAACAGTTGATGGACCCCATTGACTTCCATAGTATTTTTTTTCCCTACTATGGAAGTCAATGGGGTTCATCAACTGTCTGGTAACCAAAATTCTTAAAAATATCTTCTTTTGTGTTCAGCAGAAGAAAGAAATTCATACAGGGTTGAAACAACTTGAGAATGAGTAAATGATGACAGGATTTTCATTTTTAAGGGACTTATTCCTTTAATTGCACTATACAAATATCTGTTAGTTTTATGAATCAGATGCAACCTATCAAATATGGCACAGTGTTATCTTAGGACATTTAGCATCTGGTTAAACTGCATTGCATGTAGTTAATAAATACAACACAAGTTTTTGTGCTGAAAAGTGTGAATAATAATTAATAATTAAAATGGGCATTTATTAAATCTGACTTCACATATTACAAGATCTCTACACGTGCTCTAAATCTCTTTACTTTCACTTACTTTCCATACTTACTTTCAATCCCAAACAATTGATGTGAGAGCAGTATAAACCCTTACATTATAATTGTATTTGCTGGCACTCACAGCGATGAGCTGGTAAGAGTTGTTCATCATAGCGATGAGCATGTTCAGTAGCACCACCAGTGAGATGACGTTGTAAGTGCCGAACATGGTGGCCCCTACAAACTCGGTGAACTCATGACGGGCCTTCACATTGGTAACGTACAGATTCAACAGCCCGAACACAGACCAGAAAAGAGACTGAAGAGTTTCAAACAGCCTGAGAAGTCAAAGAGAGAGAGAGGGAAATAAAGAAAGAAGCAAAGCAGAACTAGTAATTTCTCCAGATTCTCTCAAACACACACATACACACACTGAGTGAAGCAGAACTAAATTGGGCCACTGAATTGAAAGGGTGGCATTGATGCTCTTTCAAGCCATTTTCCTGCACTATTATCAACAGCCTGCAACTTAAAATATACAATACTGCACATACTGTTTCTTCTTAAACATAGATGAGAACTTTTTAATGTCCCATATTTATAAATTGCAGAGACAAATCTAAGAAAGACATTTGATTTCCCTGAAAAATATTTGAACAGTGTAAGTGAAGTGATCACATACTTGTCATTTAAATTTGAATTGAGGAGTAAACATGATGAAGAACTGCAATTCAATACTGAACATAAGGAATTTGAATGACATGATTATTAAAAATAACTTTAACTACAAAAGCAAAGTTTCTCAAGACAAACTTTGTTTGAAAGTTTTAAAGAAAAGTTTAAAAAACATTTGAAAGTTAAAAAAATATTCAACATTTTAAGGTTCATAGTCCAGATGGATGGATGGACCGACCAAGCGACCCAGACAGACAGACAGACATACAGACAGACACAGATAGATAGATAGATAGATAGATAGATAGATAGATAGATAGATAGATAGATAGATAGATTTCAACTTTCAAAAACATTGAAAGGATGAATGTGGGAAAAAACAGCCAAGAAAAAGCGGATAGGATGTTTTCATGACTGTCTTTACTTAGAAGAAATCAAATATTTGCCCTCTCAAGAGTAGGTCTGAAATTTATTGTTCTCATTGAAATCTCTTCCCATTTCCTAACACATTATTACTGCACAGCCTTGAGCAAAAGATTCTCATCATTAGACAAGAGTTGATGGATGAAGCGCCGCTCTATAATTTTGTCTTCGTCCTCTGAGATCAAATGATTCTTCAAGGCTCATGCTATGATGTAAAATCTCAGGAAGATCATAACCATTTCCACTCTCGTTTCCTTTCTCATTTCTTTCTCATTTTGACCTCTGCGGGAGGTCAGCATTAAGCTGCGTGTGGCATCTTGGCCACATTACTTTCATTGATCAAGGCAACCAATGCTTCATTGTGGGTTTTATAATACGTGCATCACAGTTCATTTATTTCGATTATTATCAATGCTATGAGACCTCTGTTACTGCAAAGGCAAGCTCGACCGTTGAGCTGTGTCATTATCATCTAATATCTTATGTCATTATCATATAATGTCTTAAACACACAGGACATTTTTACTCCTCTAGGACTCAAGGAGAACAAAACGGATGTTAAAGAATAGTTCACCAAAAAATGTACATGCTGGCATTATCTACTCGCTCTTGCTTTTCACATGTTGGCAAACATGTTATGTTAATGCTGGTCTGTTTGGCTGGTTTTAGAGGGGTTTTCAGCACTTTCATAATGAAAAATCGGTAACACTTTAGTATGGGAAACACATATTCATATTTTCACTATTAACTACGACTTTTGCCTCAATAAACTCCTAGTTTACTGCTTACTAATAGTTAGTAAGGTGGTTGTTAAATGTAGGTATTGGGTGGGATTAAGGGATGTAGAATAAGGCATTAATATGTGCTTTATAAGTACTAATAAACAGCCAGTATCCTAGTTATATGCATGCTAATAATAAGTAACTAGTTAATAGCGAGAATTGAACCCTAAAATAAAGTGTTACCAAAAAATCTGAGCTGGTTTTAGCTGGATTAAGGTGGTCTCCCAGACTGACTAGATGACAAAAGTGGCCAAAACTCCTCTAAAACCAGTCAACAGACCAGTCTGCTTAGGCTCACATTAGGCTGGGAGACCAACTAGATCTTTACTAGAAGAAAAGTGCAGAATGCAACTCCAAATGCAAATTATTGGAGAGTACCAGTTTCTTGGAGCCGAAATCAAAGGAAGAAAGGAGCGAATAGTGGACATTTCCAAGTCACAAAATTATGGAAGAATAAATTGAACAGGAAAATTCCATTTATTTTTCAATTATTTTGTGACTTTATATTTTGTGTATTTTGTGAAATGTTCCACTAAGATTCTTCTCTCTCTCTCTCTCTCTCTCTCTCTCATATATATGTATAGCAACCAAGATTTGAATTGTTCTAGAAAAACAGTTCTAGAAAACTCCAGAAAGTTCTCAACAGTCCTAGAAAGTTCCTAGAGTTCAAGTTTTATGAAGTGCTAGTTTCTTATAAGCAGTAACGTTAGTTATATGGTTAAGTTCCTTTTTTTTTTTTTTTTTTTTACTTAGAGGAATTATGGTGTTTTTCACTGCTTTTAAAGGGATACTCCACTTTTTTTGGAAATAGGCTCATTTTACAACTCCCCCAGAATTAAACAGTTGAGTTTTACCGTTTTCGAATCCATTCAGTCGATCTCCGGGTCTGGCGGTACCACTTTTAGCATAGCTTAGATATTTTTCCTATTTAAAACTTGACTCTTCTGTAGTTACATCGTGTACTAAGACCAACGGAAAATGTAAAGTTGCGATTTTCTAGGCTGATATGGCTAGGATCTATACTCTCATTCCTGCGTAATAATCAAGAAACTTTGCTGCCGTACCATGAGTCCAGCAGGCGTAATGATATGACGCAGCGCTTGAAAATAGTCCCCAGCTCAGTAACTTCCAACGTGACTGGGACTAAGTTTGTCTAACCTATTAGACCTGCGTCATATCATTACGCCTGCTGCACTCATGGTACGGCAGCAAAGTTTCTTGATTATTACGCAGGAATGAGAGTATAGTTCCTAGCCATATCAGCCTAGAAAATCGCAACTTTACATTTTCTGTCGGTCTTAGTACACGATGTAACTACAGAAGAGTCAAGTTTTAAATAGGAAAAATATCGAAACTCTTTGGTCATTTTTTTGAGAGAGATGCTAATGGTCTTGTCCGATTCAATGATCTATGCTAAGCTATGCTAAAAGTGGTACCACCAGACCCGGAGATCGGCTGAATGGATTCGAAAACGGTAAAACTCAACTGTTTAATTCTGGGGGAGTTGTAAAATGAGCCTATTTCCAAAAAAAGTGGAGTATCCCTTTAAGCAAAAGTGAATCGATTTATGATACAGGAAATCTTTTATTTGGAAAATAGTCAAAAAGTTATAACCAGTTTTTTGTTTTGTTTTTTGCGGCTGACCTTATTGCATATTCATTTGTAGGAGTTTCCCTTTCAGAGTATTTAAATGAATCATGCAAGGTGATTTACTTAGGTTTGCGCTCGTCAATTTACTGGTATTTGCGCCATTATTTAGTAAGTGTACTTCATTTTCTCAAGGGGTAACCTGGACATTCTACTAAACAACTGCACAGTGTGTTTCACTCACGTGGAGAAGGCATTGTTCTGCTTCTCACAACGGATCCCTTTGCAGTGGCTGGGCTCTTCGGACGCCTTCGTCTCGTAGTAGAAGTAGAGCTGGTTGAGGCCGTTGGCGAAAGCCAGCAGCACCAGACAGTAGATGAAAAGGAACTTGAGGATGTCCAGCAGCATGCGGCCGAGAGAAATCTGCAGTGGGCCCAAGTGAGAGTTGGCGGTGAACAGAGAGATGAGACGCAGCGAGCTGAAGATGTTGGCGATGGCGAAGAGAGCCTCGGCAATGAGCGTAGGGTGCCACATCTCCCACTCCACACGAGGACGAGAGCTATTGTACTGATGGAGAGAGAACATGTGAGATAAATAAAGACACTGTGGTGGAAACCATATTCCTTCTTCTACAATCATTTCATTTTAAGTACTGCTCAAACTCTGTACAACCTGAAACAAACTATTTACAAGTGGTCCTCTGTAAAGGTATCTACTCCAGGACTGTATAAAAATGATGGTATCAACCTTAAAGTAGGCCACCATTTTAAGAGATATGGTGGCCAGGTAGAGGGAGTTCATCGCAAAATCCATCAGGTTCCACCAGTCATGGATGTACTCTGTGAAACCTCCATCCCACATCTCTTTAATCTCGGCCCAGATGAAGCCTGCAAGGATAAAAAAAATTACAACAACTGCAAATCAATATGAAAAAAAGTACAGTAAAAAAAAAAGTTGCCGTTTGCGTACAAGAAAATAAATCTAAAGTGCAAAGTATGCAGAAAAATTACTGATTTTGATTGATTGATTGATTTTTCTTTTTATATTTGATGTTTTTGGTGTCCACAGCTAGCCTGGAAATCCAGACCCTAATCTGAAAGATTAAGGGTCTGGCATCGACTACTGAAAATTCTACCCTTCCCCAGACTCTGCAACATTTCTTGCCCCTCGAATAATTTTTTTTTTTTATTTTTTTTTTTACTAAAGAGCAAACAAATACTGCTTGTCATGTAACGTAATGTATATAAAATCGGATGACGAGGAATACTTCAAGGAGACAGGCTTTAATAACAAATACTCAGGAAACAGGTTTAACTAAAGAGAAATACTGTTGGGCTGTTTACACGACACTGTTTTCAACTAAGAACGTAACACTTTTTAGGCGTTTTGGCCATTCATTTACACGACAATGGCATTTTGGGTGCCTGAAAATGTAACGTTTTGACAACGGGTTTCAAAGTTTCAAAACGCGAAACTCTGAAGACGATGACATCATGCACATACGTATTACGTGTTCAGTCTATAATGTTTTATCGTCATCTATTGGTCTGGCAGCAGAATACAGGGTTTTTAGTCGTTTTCATGGATCCGTGTGAATGGGGATCGTTTTAACAATGGTGTCGTCTGTACACGGAAAACTCTCCGTTTTAGGCATATCGTTGTCGTGTCAACGTACCCTAAGGGAGAACTGAAAGCTTATAAGCATGAACAAACAAAGGAAACTAATAAGTTGAATAACAAGACACAGGTGAATAAAATGAACAATTAAACAGATTGAGGAAAACTGGGTCACAGGACAGAACCAAAAACTCTGAAGGGTGGAACACAGAACATACAGTACACTTATGTATGTTACACTGCTAGGCTAAAATATATATTTTTCAATGTGCCACTGCCTAGTGCTTGACTTCTTATTCACAGAAATAAAGCAAACTTCTTTCTAACAGATTTCACCTGTCCTCCAGACTACAGATAATTAGTTTCAAGCCTCCACTTGTGTCTACTTCTGGGCTTGTGTGTACTTTGAGAGAAAACCTCAAGCCATTATGATTGAGCCCTGCTGTAATCAGTTCTGAACTGGGGCTTCAGATATGATTTCGCCTGCTTATGTCTTGAGGTCAATAAATTATTTTATCAATAATTCATGAGTATTCATTTACTTCATCAGAGGGATAAAACCATAGCCGTATCCATTTCCTATGCAGTCGACCAGTTTTACTGCTTGAGGAATGAGCCAGCTAAATGAATGTTACAGATCATCGTTTCGTCATTATTTGAGCTAAATGGATATTTGAGGCTACAATTTTACACTTTGGATTCCAGCATTACAGTGTCCGCCCACTTTATTTTTCTTATTCATTTTATGCAAAGGGATTTTAAAAAAAAGTTATAAGCCATAAAAAGACTTTGAAATTAAGTTTGAAAAAGGTACATAACCTTGTGCAAAAGAAGTACACTTTACCATATAAAAAAAAAAAGAGTACTTATAATGGAATTTACATGAAAATACTTTAAAAGAATATAGGCCTATAAGTGCAAACTGAATGTAATGTGTTTAGACACTTAATTGCATGTTATTTACATGTAGGACTTAAATACATCTTTTTGAAAAAATGTTAAAGTGCTGAATGTGCTGACAAGCATTTATGGTAAATTGAAATACACTATTGAAACTTGTATACCATGTATTCAAATATATTTGTAATTACACATCTGTAATGGTGAAGTTGCAATTCAGTGCATGTAAAATATATACATTTTAAATGTAATACTGAATAACACTACAGTTAAAATTATAATCAGGTACTTTACATGTACTTTAGTATGTTAGTCAAGACATCGAAATAAGTGTATTTCTATAAAGCACAACACAAGTTGAAAAATAATGATTTAAAACGTTTAATTTGACATTATTGCGAAGTGCACTATTTAAAAGAGTACTTAAGTTTGTAATAAGTGTAATCTCTTTAAGTACACTGTGGCATTTTATTTAATTAATATGGTATTACCTGTACAGTAAGGGTAAAATACTGTACAATAAGTACAGTTTTTTAAAATATGCTTTTAAGATTTGAAGTACACCAACCTACCCATCCATCCATCCATCCATCCACCCATCCATCCATCCATCCATCCATCCATCCATAAATCCATCCATCCATCCATCCATCCATCCATCCATAAATCCATCCATCCATCCATCCATCCATCCATCCATCCCACTGTTGTGCTCAAATGTACCCAAGGAATCTTACCTAGAACCCAGGGTAAGATCAACCACTCCACAATGGTGGGTGGAGGTCCCTGTACATGCAGGTCCGTTTGCACAATATGCTGTGAGGCGAGGAGGAGGAGCAAGAGGAAGGTCAGGTAGGAGGCAGTGTGGCAGATGAACTTGATGAAAGGTTTCTTGATGAAGGTTCCCAGAGTGCTCTTTGGAGCCAGAAGGTAAATGATGGAGAAGATAGGGAAGAGCAGGCCAATGATGAAGCAAGTGACGAGCTTCACTGCCCAGTGACGACGTCTCCAACCCGGGAAACCATCGTACCAAAGTGTTGCCAGGAGCTGCTGGCAGTTGGGTTGAGCTACAAACTGTCAGAATATAATAATGGTTGAATGATCTAATAAGCCTGTGAAAATATCTTGACAAATACAGATAAAGATGCAATTCATGATCTGGCATAATATTTTTGATCGCTTGAGATTAATGCATACAAATTGTTGAAAAGATCAAATAGATGTTAAATTCAGATGTTTTGTACATATTCTTGGCTACTTGGTATATGATATACGATACTATGAAAGTATATGAAAAACAAATAATTTGTAAAAGAGTAATCTCGTGAAAACTGTCAAGAAATGTCTTGCAAAAAGAAAGTTATTTTTTGAAAAAAAGAAAGTTACAGTTATATCTATTGTGATATTAATTTAATGAAAACCAAAATATAAAAAATCTCTTAGATATTATTGGTAACACTTTATTTTAATGTGTCCTTGTTACATGTTAAATGCATTTACTATAATAACTTTAAATTAGGCATAATTGCATGCAAATAACCCTCAACCAAACCCAAACCCTAATCCTACCATAACCCTATAGTAAGTACATGTAGTTAATTAATATTACTCAATACTTAAATGTACAATTACACTGTAAAAGAGACACATTAAAATAAAGTGTAACCAAATGATAATATAAATGTAGTGCAAAAATATTAGTGAATTTGTAAAAATTCTATATCATAGTATAATTGTTTTGTTTTCTATATCGTTGGCTCTGTGATGAAATGTTTATGTTGCTCTATTGTAATTTGCTACGAAGTTTGGTATTGTTTTGAATATTGTTGCATCTGTGACAAAGTGCTCATGTCGCTCTATTGCAAGTCGTTAAGGATAAAAGCATCTGCTAAATGCATAAATGTAAATTGATAACAAACATTACACAACAGCATAAATGTTGAAGAGGTTTTAAAGCGGGTAAACATCAGTGAGGTTTGGCATTCACGTCGTTACGTATTACCTTTTTCCACAGACATTTGAGGGGAAATCAATTAAATCAACCTTTCAGACGTATACGTATTAATTTAATATTTAGTAAAACGTACATTATGATTATTACAAAGTCTATTTCCCTGTAGTTACATGGTACAACTTGCTCAAGAGCCAAATGTTGATGATGAACAAAATAACCCTTCATCTACACTCCACTATGCCACACCACCCCAACTTTCCATGACTGCACACAATTTTACAGTTAATCGAAGGTTTATATTTTAGCATTGCAAAAAAAAAAAAAAAATCACAAATGCTCCAAAAATGGCTCCCTTCTACACAATGCAGGAGTAAAATGATGTGCCTGTCCATAATAATTGTATAAATAATGTTTCTCAAATCACATTTTCTCTTGCTGCCTGGCCTACATTTCTCTGAAATGTTATTAAGTTTTATGAAAGGAGTCCTATTAAACAGACAAATGATTCAAAATGCAACAGCACCTTGAACTGTCACCGCTCATGAAAGCATTTTGCAATGATGCCATCAGCATTAGAAAACAACTGTTCTTTTGAAAGCCATTAATCTCGAGATAACATTTCTAGGTTAATACAAAAGTTCTGATTTAGGTTCTGATTCTTTTGACTGTCCTGGTTCAGTTGTTTTTTTATTTTTGTTTTTTTTCTTCTATTTTTTTTTTTTTATTTATTTTTTTTTTTTTATCAAATGTATACATTCTTTTCAGCTTGGCAAAAGGTGTATTGTTGATTAATAAAAAAATTAAAAAACTAGGATTTCCTCAAAATCAAAATGATTCAGGAGGAGTACTTCACCACTGCATTTGATGCAGAGCCAAAATATAACACACTTATCAAGGCAACAATGATATAGTGAAACTTAATTTGATGCCTGAGGACAAGACAATTGTTTACAGGTGTAGATACGCTTTACTTACATTAAAATCTATCAAAACATTGCTTTTCATTTAGATTTATATCATAAGCTGCTTTTAAAATGCCACAAGGAATATGAGCTTGTGCTATGACTAAACCAATACCGCCTTATAGGTTACGTATGCAACCCGGTTCCCTGAGAAGAGGAACGAGACACTGCGTCTGATAATGACACTATGGCGTGATCGGTGTCTGAATACGTGTAACACACCAAGCAACTCATTGACGGCAGACCATGATGCACAAGCAGAGCGCCCATGAGTATAAGAGGGTGCCTGCTGGACACGTCATCAACTCTTTAGTCTGAAGAAGATGTGCATGCAAACCTGATGCATGGAACCGGGTTGCTTTACCTAAGACGTTGCCTAACCTTCCCTTTCAAAGTGGAACTTCAATGCCTCAACGAGTCTGATAATGATGCTAATGGGGAACCAGTACCCACTATGTCATGCTGAGGGAATGCCTGCCTTACTAAGCTGTGGATAAGAACAAACATATTGGCCATAGCATAGATTAACTCTACAGATAGCTAGAGTCAGAGTGTCGTCAACCCCCAGGGTGCAAATTGCGACTCATAAACTCCTTAGTGGAGCCACTCCCTAAGCCCCAATTTTTTTTCTCTAATAGTAAGAGAATGTATACAAGCTTCTAAGCTCTATTGCAAGGGAAGTCCAGGCCTTTACAATCTTCCTCCCTCCAATGCAGGGCAGGTAACAAGCCTTAAAGGCCCCAAGAGCAAATGCTCTTATAAAGTACTAGCTATGTCAACACTTTGACAAGCCTTTTAGGGAGTAGCTTATTAAAGGGAGTAATTAAATTATGACATTTGATCTACCATCACTTCCAATGGGAAGAATATAACCTTAACTTCATCAGAAGGGAAATCTTGCTATTGCAACTTAACCCCTAGGGAAACCACAGGGGAGCTTAAGCTCTTTCAATTTTTGAAAAGCTTCAAACGTGTCCACTGTAGAGGACACCAAGACTTAAATCATGTTTATCAGGCATTTTGTGAGACACAACAAGTGAATATGGAAATAAATTATACATCAATATTCCTATGAAATATTAGATATTATTATTAAAATGTTGCCAACTATTACTCCAATTATTACACTTCTTTTTTCACTAAATGTTGCTCCAAGAACACATTAATGTGCAAATTAGATACAGTTTATAGATAAATTGCATTGAATGGGAATATTAATTTATGGCCATTTTACCCACATATTGCATAAAGTAAAATGGTGTATCAATTCATTACGTTATTTCTTTCATAACATAGTTGAGAATCATCTTTATACAAATTTTGGTTGAAAAAATCCTGAAACCCCAAAATTTATTGGTGATTGAAAAAAAAAATCCCATTGTTTTTGCCTATACATATAATTTCATGTCATTTGATTTTTTAAACAACTTAGTCCTGGCGTCCACTACAGAGGACATAGCATAACGTATGAATAAAATATTATTTTTCAAAAATGTTTTTTTTACCATTTGTTTATTGTGCTCTAAACAGTGTGATGACATGGAAAAAAAAAAAATCAAAAACCTTTTTTTTTCGGGGTCTCAGGAGGATATACTTCAATCTATTCTTTTGTAATTGTTATTAAAATATCAAGAGAGTTTTAATCCATTGCAGTAGTTATAGCCATCTGTGGATATGGATCCAAAGACCCGAATATGTATTAATGATTGGTGAAACATTCATGCACTTATGTGTTAAAATCTCTCAGTCTTGAATGCTCACCTCTTTTTGGTGGTACTTGATGGCTAGCTTGAGCTTGGCCAGGTCTCTGCATTCAAGGGGGTCCAGCTCCTCGCTGTGGTCATCCCGATGATTGAGGATGGTCTCCAGCTCACGGGAGCTACGGGCCTGATCCAGCAGGTCTTTGGCGAAAAGTTTGCACTGCTGCGATAGCTCCTCGTACTCCTGCCGGAACTCATTCTCCACCTTACTGAGCTCCTTTAGCTCCCAGCCCAGCCTGAACGCTGTGAGGATGGGATCCTCGCTGGAAAGGGCGATGAGAGAGGGGCTAGCAAGAGTTTTGTAGATGTTCAGGCGTGAACGGGAGTGCCGCAGGCTGTCCACTTCGGAGCTGGATACACATTCCACGCAATCACAGCGGATCTGGTGTGGCCGCGGTATGGTGACTTTTCGTTGAACTAGGAGCTTGATTATCTCGTAGTTGTTAGTGTGGGCAGCCAACATGATTGGTGTGATATCGGGTGTAAACTCAGAAAACTGTGTGTCCATCATAAGAGAAGGAACCTTAAAGAGTGCAAACAAAGATAGCAATAAATAATAGTAAAATTGCGCTATTAAGGAAGTTTTTAATCTTTAGGGCTACAGTTCAGTCCAATGCACTGTGCATGATATTAAAGATTCATTTTGTGAGTTTTCATAAACAGTCCTGCCCCATCCTTTAATAATCATTGCAAAGCTTGTCTTAAATTGTGACAGACCGATAAAACATTCTGAGGATTAGACTGAAATATGATTAGACTATGTAGAGTAAAGCAGTTTTTAGGCTATATAAACTATAATCTTTTTAAAGATATAATTACGTTTCTTATTTTATACTCCAATTCGTTAGAAAAAAATCTGCTCTGTGGAGTTTTTTTTCTAGTTTACTAACTAGATTGAATGGCATATTGTTACAATGTTACATGACATATTGTTCACAAGCTGTTTTATTTACGTCTTTCCACAGTTGAAATACTGATTGAGTGATTACATGGCACATAAAATATTTCAATAAGTTTGTAGTCTACTGTTTTTTTTTTTTTTTTTTCAACATACCTTCTGAAGTTCATTCTTGTATATTTTGTGCTACAACAAGAGGAAGAGATGAACATGCGATCCGCGCTGCCGCTTGAACTGATGTGGATAGTGACGCCAAAGAAGTGTAAAAGAGCGCCAAAACGGTAATTATTAAATTTCGTGATAATATTGACAGAATTTGAGAGCTGATATCAGAAGTAACAAAGGACAAAGTTTATCGTGATTATTAGATGGGAGGCGTGCAACAAATAATGTTTCGTAAAGTTTTGTTCACACATCTGAAAACAGCAAAAGATCGATCTTGGGATTTAAGAATCGACATCGCTTCATCAAAATGAAGATTGATTAAAATCCAGTAATCAGTATTAACAACCCAGCCCAACTGTGCAACATGTCTTATTTTTCAGTTTTTCTTGTTCTCCTCAAAATTAGGTATGGCATATCAATACAGCTACAGGCTATCCAGTCAGAAAAGTTGGATGTGACACTCCCTTCAAACTAAGGAAGTCACACCCTCACTCACCTGTTTCTCTCCACTGGGCTTCCTGTAGGACAGCAGTAACTCCACTGCTCCCACCACCTCCTTGCGGATGGCGTAGAGGAGAGCGTCGCCCATGAGCACGCCATGACTCAACAACAGCTCCATCACCTCTAGGTTCTCATTCTCAATAGCGATGAGGAGTCCGCTGCGGCCCAATGGGTCCAGGCAGTTCACGTTGATGTTGTAATAGATATCGGCCTCCTCAAGGGCCTGTTTAACTCCAGCATAGTCGCCCTTCTCCACCGCCGTCAGGTAGGCTCGTTCCTTGGCAGACAGCTCAAACTCCGCCCTCACGATCTGCAGGGGGATGCGATCGCGGTACGGGGAGTTACTGGCCTTGTTGTAGTACAGCTGCGCCATGGGGTTTTTGTGGACTCGGTGACATAAGATGACACAAGTCAAGAAAAAGCTGAACAGAGATTGAGCAAACAAACAGTTAGTCAGTTCAAGATTACACATTCCTTTTATAACTGATATGTTAAATCAAAACACATCTACATGGCAAGACACTTTTTACTCCAGTGAATATTTCTCAGGATGGTTATTTTTTAAAGCCAATTTCTGTAAAGACACAAAGGTTTGATTTAAAAATGTCATTAAACCACCATAAATTCCCTTAAAAATACAGCCTACAGCACATATTGTCACCACATATATCGGTGATCCTTGCTTTAAAGACTTTAAAGAAACGAAAATTATGCAATTTACTCACCCCTCATGTTGTTCCAAACCTGTATGAGTTTTTTTTGTTTTTGTAAACCAACAGTTTTGTTGACCACTGACTTCCGACATGAGGGTGAGTAAATGATGACAGAATTTTCAGTCTTTAATTTTTGGTTGAACTATCCCTAATATGGTTTTAAGGTATTCACAGCAACAGCCATTAACAAAGATATGGTGATTTTGTCAATTTAATTTGGAGAATAGAATTCACAGTTAATGTAGTAGTAGATGTTTGAAAGCACAAAAGATAAGCACAGTTAGATCTTCACATCTTTTATGCTTTCAACAAAACTTCTGTCTGACATAAAGGTACAGCATAGTAATTCATGTGGTTTTGGTATTCAGTTTCTCTCTCTTCACACAAGCACACACTCAAACAAGCAAATAACTGGCATTGTCCCTGAAGTCCCTCTTTCTTAAGAACGAATATAGCTACAACTCAATCTTTGTTCACTGATGAGTTTCACTGAGGCTCAATGTAAGAGATGGTAGAATATATTTTATAAAATATAAAATAATCAAAAAAATACCATCTAGATTTGCACTGATGAAGTTCAAACCTCAGAACTAAAGCTTTTGCTCTTCAGATTTCTGAAGAAATATGAATTAATCAGATGTTAAAATGCTTAATGATTAGGCCTATCTAGTCAGTACTTTCAGATGGAACACAGAATATTATATGCTATGTCCAGATGTTCAAGAGAGTCAGCTGGCCGAGGGTGTCAAACTGTGATATAAAGACGTTTTTTTCCTCAGTTTTTTCAGGCTTGATTGAGCCCTGATTTCCAAGGAGAGCTGTTCACTATGAGTGATTGAAACTTTCCTGAATCATTAATCTGAAGGACCTCTACATCTGGGGTCAATTTATTTAGTAAGAAACTGGATGGTTGCAGGGGATGCTATAATTTTGAGGCTTTATCTGTTTAGAATTTAAATTTGAGCCCTTTTAGCATTCTTTTAATGTGAGACATATTTGCTTCTTTTAACCTGAAATGGTGTCAATTGTGCAACATAATTCGTTTTTTTTATAATAATTGACTCAATATTGTAATGTGTTACATTTAAAACATTTGCCAACACTGCTCAGCTTGACAGATTTGGTGGGAAAAAACAGCATACAAATGTGCAGTAATTAGGGAAAGGAAAGTATAGAACTGGAACTGACATCACATTATTTGTCTTTGGGGAAATGTTGAGAAAGAACAGAGGGCCAATGACTGAGCCCTGGGGGACACCCTGGGTAACAGTGGCAGCAAACAAGATGCTGCATGTCATTGCTGCCTTACATTCCTGAATAACATATGCAGGTGAGCCCAGAATAGGAATTATTGTAATGTGTTGTTTCAATCTTAAATTTCACTGTTGTTGTTATTTTCATATCAACAAGGTTTATGATGGGTGTCTATCCTCTTTTCTGAGGTGAGTGTTAATTTCAGTTTAAAAAATATTTTTTTGAATATTTAAGATTGCATACTTTTCAATATTTTTTATGTTTCCAAATTAAAAAGTCAAGACATAATTTATCCTCTACAAGGGCTAAGACTTTATTATTTCCAGTCTGTCTTCCATTTTTTTCAGGCGGCTCATGCTTCCTTTTTCCTTTTTTTGATGTGAAAGTAAACATCTTCAAACATGATCACACACCATTACTAATCCATAACACCCGTTCAATTTCTAGACATGGCAGGTGACAGATGCGTAAAATTGTGTGTGTTACTGCCAAGATATCTGGCTTTTGTTGCTTTGTTTCACCCTGAGACACTAGAGATACACACTGTCTAGGCTTTACAAATCAATCCCAATTAACAAATAATTGATGGAATTGATAAATAGAGATAAGTGGATGCACCAAGAAGAGTAACCCTTGTCCACAATTTAATGGTAAAATCGTGTAAGACCTCACAAATTAAATGTAAATTAATGGAAAATTTCTCAAATGACATGTAAATGGAAAATAATGTAAAACCATGAATCCCTCATTTCAAAGAGTTGTGATGGCCAATCCAAAAGAAATAAGAATTGCTGGTCAAGGCCTGCTATTAATGAAAGTCCTATATAGCACTGCTATATAGGACTTTCAAAGAATGGGATGCATTAATTTCAGCTCAGGCCATTTTGCTCACTCGAACAAATATTAGCACTAAGTTCATTGCAGTAATTCAGCCCTCCTGGCATCCATCAGGATTTGTGAACCTTGCCAAAACTGTTATACTCGTTTCTGTGAGCATTTCATTATGTAAGAATAGAGGCAGTGTGTTTTTCCCGTTTGCTGTAGTACTTCACACCTCACTGCTTCATAAAAGCTGAACGAGGCTTCCACAGGGAATCGGCCCATGTTTTATTCAGCATAATTGTAGACCTGGATGAACATTTTAGTTCATTAGTGTGGTTTGGCAGTGAATGCACAGCCCCAAATTCAATCGCTAATATTCATGTTTAGATGTTTCCATATGAAAACAGCACAACTTGTTAAATAAATAACATGATTGAATATAACTATTCATTTAATTCATCATTTTCATTGCATTGTTTATTTTGTGTGAAATATTTAACCCCATTGTATTTCAATTAGATTTAAGTTTGTTGCTTTGATTTCAATTTCAATTTCCTGTTTTGATTTCATTTGATCTCGTAATGAAGGATGTTCTTTAACGTTAACGTTTATTGTCATATTCCTCATCCTCCACAATGTAAAGTTATTCGTGGGAGTGGGGCATTTTTTGCCTTTGATAGCACAGTGAAGAATAACGAAGGTAAGCAACGAGAGAGGAGAAGGGTTGGAACCCCAAATACACCCAAGATGCTTAAACGACTCAAGAAATCCCCTTCAATCTAGCCCTCAAAAACAACCTGCGTGCAAAATCTGGAATTGCATCATTCAAATAGTGCTTTGCCCCATAATGTGAACAGCAACTTCAGTTAAAGCAACAATGCTTTTTCACGAAAACAGTACCCTAAGAGTAGTGTATGTGTGTTTGTGTGTGGGTTAGGGAGTTAGAGATGGATGTTGTTGCTATTACTCATTTGAAACAAAAAGCAAAAGCAAAAATCCCTTGTGAGCTGTACAGACTTCTGCCTTCAGCTAGGCTGTCTTTAAAATATGAACTTGCCTAGCACTTTGATTCTGACATTGATAGAATGGCAGAACTCCACAGAGAAGAGAGCGAGAGCTAGAGAGCCATGAACGGCATCATACCCTCTGCAAGCTCAAAGAAACATCCCAGAGCGGCCAGAGTCATTGATTGTGTTCCATGAGCATCTGCTGGCATTTAGTGTGATCACATATATAAGTTCACACTGATCTCCTGTGGCAGCTGTGTATTTTCCCCTCTTAGTTTCCTGCAATGGATCGGTGGTTTGAAGTTTATAAATGTTAAGGCTTCTGGTTTTTCCAGCACTTGGATTTTTCTCTCCATTGGACTGAATCATGTACTCCTGAAAATATTTATAAAAAACGGGTATCCGCAGATCCGCTTTCAAATTTTGTTTCAGATGTGGTTTGGTTCGGACATGGGCATAAGATGCTTTTTTATACAATATCAAGCTATATGACAGGAATCATCATGATTCCACAAGCAGAAATTATTACTTTAACTTATTAAAGTTAACTGGCAATACTTCGCAATATGGCAGTGGGAACACATGGGCTGCATCAGAAATCACACTTCCCTGTTATATAGTAGTTGAAAAACAGTACAGTATGTGACAAAAGAAGTATGTCCGAATTCACAGTACTCATAGAAGACTAGGCGAAAAGTCCCCGGATGACCTGCTACTTCCACTGAGATTCTAAAGTGTGCATATGATGGACACTTTACTATCCCATGAGGCCACGGGAGAGGATTTATGACTGGCAGTGAAGCGACGTAACTGAAGCTGTTAGGTCACATGATAATGACAACATGGCGAATGCTGTACGTTCGGATTACATTCATTCTACACACACTCATACTATATAGAACATACTTTTTTAGCAGTTGAGAAGTACTTATTCAAAATAAGTTCCTACTCAAGAGAGATTTCTTCTTCTTCTTCTGAATTTAATGGCGGTTGGCAAATCAGCTTTGGTGCATTTCTGCCACCTACTGGTGGAGTGTGAAGTGTTGACGGACAATGGAAAGAAAAGAAAAATAAATAAAAATAAAAATGTAGTCTTCAAATCAAATGTGTTATCTTAAGATATTCTAATAAAGCAGTAGTCACTTTTGAATTATTGTCCAGCAAGCACTTTAATGTTAACCTTTTTATTCCTACAGCCTTAACCTCTTCTATGAGCTGAGATCTTTCTTCATTATAACCAGCACACTCTAAAAGAACATGTTCGACTGTTTCAGGTAATCCACATATGCTGCACAATCCTAATTATATTTACCCATTTTAAAAGGTGATTGATTCAAAGCTGTGTGTCCAATACAAAGTCGTGAAATTATTGTCATCCCTTCTTTTGCCACAAACTTCTCTCACATTTCCTACTTCTTTATTTATTTCATATAAGTGTTTTCCCTTTCCTTCCTGAGTCCACAACTCTTGCCAATTATTCTTAATTGTCTTTTTAACTAAGCCCTTCATTTCAGCTTTCCACAGAGGGACATTAACATTTATTCTTGTATACTTTAAAGCCTTTGTTGCCAACTCATCTGCTATTTCATTTCCCACAATACCCACATAAGCAGGAATCCACAAAAAGACGACTTCTATTCCTGACTGATGAATTCTAAACAGGGTCTGAAGAGTTTCTATAAGAATATCCTGTCTAGACTCTTGAGTCAGATTTTCCATTTTTCAGACTTATAAGGCTTGATAAAGAATCAGAACAAATAACAACTTGATGCAAATGTACCTCTTCCACCCATTGAAGGGCCAATTGAATAGCAATCATTGGAGTAATAATGCAATGCAGCAATAATGAGGAGTAAACAGAAAAGAACTTAGATGTTCTTTTATCTATTTTAAAGTCCAGCTGTGGAATTACTGCTGCAGCTGTATGTCCAGATTCAGGATATTTTGAGCCGTCAATATATATTTAAGTGCAATAATGATACTCTTGATGTAAAATATAGTTTCACCAACAAATCTTTAGAAATCTTTCTCTGAAGGTTATTTATTTCTTCAAGTAAGTGTAAATCGACCAATGGCATTGGGAATAAGTATAGCTGATATTGCCACTGTTGGACTAATTTCATAATCAAAATTTCCCATTCTTTGTGCCTCATTACTAGCATCCCGTCTGAAACTGGCTACTTGTGAATATTCATATTCACAGCAGTTCTTAAGAACATCTTTAACAGGGTGACTATGCTTGTGTCCTTTTACTGATATCCAGTAAAACATTTTCAATTGTTGCCACCTATTTACCAAAGGCATTTCTCTCATTTCCACCTGTAACGCCGCTACTGGGGATGAGTATGCGATTTCCAACATGATCTCTTGACCAATTCGTACGAATTCGTACGAGTGATAAAAAGGTGTCTAATTCATTTGAATTTGTACAACCTCACTCGTACTAATTTGTACGATTTGTCTAAACCCACGTGATGGGTAGGTTTAGGGGCGGGGTCAGGGGTAGGTCATTCTTATGAATTCATACGAATTGGGCAATTTGTAAAATATGTACGATGTAGCAAAAATCTTACTAATTCGTATGAGTGAGGTCGTATGAATTCGCATGAATTAGCCACCTCGTAGAATTCGTACAAATTGCCATGAGATCAGACGCAGTCATGGCTGAAATTCAGGGTGACAGGAAATTACAAGACAGGAACTGATGTTACAGGAAGTGACAGAGTTCAATATTCCGGCGAGGGCTCCCTCTGGAGGACGGGAGCCTGATCAGGCGTTACACAAATACAAGGGGCAAGTCTAAATTATTTATTTTTTATTTTGTGTGTGTGTGTGTGTGTGTGTGTGTGTGTGTATGTGTGTTGTGCATTGTACTTAACTTGTATTGAACCCGGGAATATGCTTTCAAAAGGAAAAGCAATGATTTAAATAAAATGTCCATGTGAGCATGCAAAAGCTTTTAGCACCTGATGAAGGAGAGCATGTAAGTGAACAGGAGTGTATGTTTTGGATCTACTAGTATTATAAGATATTGGTTGATATTGGATATTTAATTGAGGATCTTTGTTTCCTTTTATTATTATTTAAGATTTAGACTACATCCAGTATTTCCATTATCTAGAAGTACCTAAAAGGGATGGCAACAGTTATGACAAAAACAACCCTTTTAATGATGTGATGAATGCTGTCCATTTAAGAAAAGAAGAAAAAAAACAGCTTGATTTAACTTTTATATTCTCTCTTTGTACGTTTTGATTGATTGTATAACCACATGAATATCAATCTGTCTCGAATGCATCTTTCATCACATTTATTTTTGGCTTTTTAATAATCAGATATCTAAGTATGACTAAGTAGCCCTTTTGCAAAGTGTTGCAAAATAAAGATCAGATGCAATCGATCCAGTTACTGTACTGTTTTTGTAATGTATTACTGTAAATATCAGTTCTGTTAGGCCAGCTAAATACATATTTGTTGTATGTTATTGATATAGATAAAAAAAAAAAAATTGTGGAGGCTAAAATTGATCTTGATATATGACAACCAATGGGTGAGATGACAAATGTTCTATTGTTGTAAAACAATGTGAGAAACGTATAGTTAATGAACCTTGACAGAGATCATAACATCATGTACTGGATACCATTTTTCTTTTCTTTTTTTTTTGGATACAATGTAGAGATAGGCCTACATGAGTTCGATTCTACCATATCACCACCTTTGAATAAGGGCTGCACAGTTAATAGTTTCCAAACCATGGCCATTTCTGCAGTGAAGAAAAACTGATTGAAAATACGAGTGAGGGCTGCTGCAATGATAAGAGCAGATAAGGAGAACTGGGCCAAGACCATCAGACCAAGCAGGTTTTTCGAAATTCTGTTCACATTGTTACAACACATTTGTTATACTGTCATGTATTCCCTGTGTGTTCGTGGACTCTTTTGTTATGTCCTGTCTTGTGCCATGTTTTGTAGTTCTTTGTAGTTTTTCATGTTGATTAGCTTCCCCAGGTGTTTCCCATTTACCACGCCCCCTTGTTATCTTGTTAAGTTAGTTTTCCCTGTGTATATATAGTGCTTGTGTTTCACTTGTGTTTTGTCAGTTGTTGTGGCTGTTATGTGTGGTGTTTCCTCGTGTGACTTGTTCCTAGTGTTTCCCTATGTGTTTTATTAAAGTATTTCTGCATTTAGATCCGCTACCCTGCCTGATCATTCACACGTGACAGAATGACTAACCAAAAATTGATTTTTTGGCTTGCTGCCATCTTGCGCCATTAGATGACGCCCAGCAAATGGACTGTTTTTAAGCAGGCTCGATGACAACATTGCCCAACAGATGCCAGAGGAATATACCGGCTGGACCCTGGCTCAGTATATTGACCTCGCTTTGCGGCTGTGTGGATCTCCCTAAACTGTGGGGGAAGTGGAGGAGGATCCACCCTTTAAACAGTTTGTTTAAGGGGGCTATACAGCCCAAGCTTCGACGGCCGCTGTGACTGCAGACGTCACCATCTGCTGGTACCATTCCGACCGCTGGACCCATCTCGTGGCGGAGAAGACTGGTGCCCAGTGTGGCGGATCCGCCGCTGACATCGGCGTGAGTTGCAGGCATCCCGAGGCCTTCGCTAGTCTCAGCACTCTCAAGCCCACCAGCTGCAGCGCCGCCTACCTCGGAGGTCGATTTTTTGGCTACTGTTCTCCCTGTGATGGCTGCCACCATTTTGTGTGTTTAAGATGTACACACCACGCCTGTTTCTCCTGAGGTGGCGGCATTCTCTGAACTCACTGTTTCTCCTGATGCCTCTGTTACAGCCATAGGTGCTGTGTCTGAACTGTCTGTGCCCCCTGTGCCTTTTCTGAATTTTCAGTTTGCCTTGACACGACCACAGAGGTCGTATCTGAACTTCCTGTCTATAGCGATGCGACTATAGAGGTCGTATCTGAACTCCCTGTCTATAGCGATGCGACTATAGAGGTCGTATCTGAACTTCCTGTCTGTATCGATGCGACTGTAGAGGTCGTATCTGAACTTCCTGTCTATAGCGATGCGACTGTAGAGGTCGTATCTGAACTTCCTGTCTGTATCGATGCGACTGTAGAGGTCGTATCTGAACTTCCTGCCTATAGCGATGCGACTATAGAGGTCGTATCTGAACTTCCTGTCTGTATCGATGCGACTGTAGAGGTCGTATCTGAACTTCCTGTCTATAGCGATGCGACTGTAGAGGTCGTATCTGAACTTCCTGTCTATAGCGATGCGACTGTAAAGGTCGTATCTGAACTTCCTGTCTATAGCGATGCGACTGTAGAGGTCGTATCTGAACTTCCTGTCTATAGCGATGCGACTGTAGAGGTCGTATCTGAACTCCCTGTCTATAGCGATGCGACTATAGAGGTCATATCTGAACTTCCTGTCTGTATCGATGCGACTGTAGAGGTCGTATCTGAACTTCCTGTCTATAGCGATGCGACTGTAGAGGTCGTATCTGAACTTCCTGTCTATAGCGATGCGACTGTAGAGGTCGTATCTGAACTTCCTGTCAATAGCGATGCGACTGTAGAGGTCGTATCTGAACTCCCTGTCTATAGCGATGCGACTATAGAGGTTGTATCTGAACTTCCTGTCTGTATCAACGTGACTGTAGATGTCGTATCTGAACTTCCTGTCTATATCGATGCGACTGTAGAGGTCGTATCTGAACTTCCTGTCTGTATCAACGTGACTGTAGAGGTCGTATCTGAACTTCCTGTCTGTATCAACGCGACTGTAGAGGTTGTATCTGAACTTCCTGTCTGTATCAACGTGACTGTAGATGTCGTATCTGAACTTCCTGTCTATATCGATGCGACTGTAGAGGTCGTATCTGAACTTCCTGTCTGTATCAACGCGACTGTAGAGGTCGTATCTGAACTTTGTTTCCTTTTATTATTATTTAAGATTTAGACTACATCCAGTATTTCCATTATCTAGAAGTACCTAAAAGGGATGGCAACAGTTATGACAAAAACAACCCTTTTAATGATGTGATGAATGCTGTCCATTTAAGAAAAAAAAAAAAAAAACAGCTTGATTTAACTTTTATATTCTCTCTTTGTACGTTTTGATTGATTGTATAACCACATGAATATCAATCTGTCTCGAATGCATCTTTCATCACATTTAGATGTGATGATCACATGTAGAGTTCGTTTTTGAACTTCCTGTTGTCAGCACACAAGTCGCAGACTCAAAAACTGTGCTGATTTGAGCACTTTTATTTATGAAAAATAGCACGTCCATCCACACTCAATGGCCCTGTCCTAAATGTCACACATCACATGCATGGTCACCACGTGCACAAGATCATGAAGTCATTTGTCATTTCAGGTTTCAGAAGTGTGCTCACGAGTGCCCCCTTTGCGCTTGACATGCTTCCCTCGATGCGCACCTCTGTGGAGCCAGCACTGGGGCGAGCTCTGCAGCAGACTTCTACTTAACAGTCAAAACACTCTGTGTCATGAAAGAACGGACCCTAAATGGACAGACCCATTTAGGACAGGGCCAGTGACACTACTTTGAAAGGTCTTGCATGCTCAACTGTATGCAGGACAGGGCAGAACACCGAAAATGAAGTACGCCCTTTACATGTCAGGATTGTGGGGCTTGCAGGGGAAAGAAAGGTAGCCACAGAAACGCAGACAGCATTAGTTTAGTTGGTATTAGGTAAAAGCTTCAGCCGGCCATAACACTGAATGTGTTTTTGAGACTGGAGCCCACACACGACACAGACATTCAGTTCGAAACACTAATTAGGGACAGGCAGCTGTTTACTAGAGTGTGGGTGAGCCGGTTAGCAATTCCACAGCATAGAACCAATCCCCCCCCCCCCCCCCCCCCCTTCTGTACTGATCGCTGTTAACCCTATAGAGCCGAACTGCGTCACATTCACTGCTGTTTTTCACAGAGCATCAATGATGGGGGACGAGAGAGCTTTTCTATGTAAAACCTGAACGCCACTTTGTTAAAATGACTCAGACAAGACGGTTCTCACCACAGAACAGGGTCGTTAGCCAGACTGGCCTAAAATTGGTTTAAGGATATACTGACATCAGGATGCAGCTGACAGCAGGTGATGTCAGATGGTTGGTTGGAATAATTCATCTGGGATACAATAGGATCATTTTTGGGGCCTATATATCCCTTAGCTGACACTAATATGATCCCAGGAGGCATCACAGTACCATTACTTGTCATCAGTACCACTGTACCATAAAATTACAGATTTTTTCACTAATTTGACTACTACACTAAACACAAAAACAAGCGGAATGTATTCAGAATGGCATACAACTATAAGTGGAATATTGCATACCATAATGCAATGCACTCAACTCACCCTTACATTTCCAATGAGATAAATGAATGATTGTATTACCTATTTTATGATTTTCTTTAATCATTTCTTTCTAGGATTATAGTGAACCTGCTGACATATATATATATATATATAAAAAAAATCATATTTTTTTTCTGAAATGATAACTGATCACCAGTGTTTGTTATTTGAAAACAATATTGGAAAATGTATCTTCACATATCTTCAATGTAATGCATCTCACGGTTTAACATACACTAATATACCATTCTAAACATAGTGACAAATAGTGAAATTTGTTCAGAGCTGTCCTTTGAATTCATAGGGACCAGGGAGAAGGTTTTGGTGGGCCGGGCTCCCTCCCCTAGAGTGTTAGAAATGGCTTAATCATTTTAATGCAAGCACAATTAACAGTAATGAACCAATTATCAAGCACACTTTGAGGGATAATTGAGCGTTTGTGTCTGCACCCTGTTGCTGTGTTTGACAGTTTCACGTTTATGACATATTCATGGAAACATTTCATATGGAGAACAGAACAAAAACAATGCTATTAACTCTTGGTAAAAAGCAGGTGAAAAAGGAAGTGTCTTTGT